>NC_134692.1:17031601-17761601 GCF_050947455.1 Rhinoderma darwinii | reverse complement strand
CTCTGGTAGGTAATGACTGAAGCAATTTTAATGTGATATGAATACTGAGTAACAAAACTTAACCGGAGCCGTCATTTGTCATAAATAAGAATACTACAAGCTCTTTATCTGGAGAGAAAGAAGAAAGAACTTCATATCAAATAAAGAGATCTGAACTTCAATAGAAGGCAAATGAGATTTAATTTATCCAGAACCAAACATCCGGTACTTATATAATATGGCAGGAAATTAAGTGGTCTACTAAGAACTCCTGCCCACCTGACCTTGTCTATTAGTAGGATATATCCCCAGGTCAGGGCTGCACCGTTCACGAGGCGAGATGAGCATCTAGCCTCAGGCGTCGGCCTGCTTCCTCTCTAAGGGGGCGGCGGCGCCACTGAAACCAGCCGCCGCCACTCCCTCCTGCACTATAATTTTACCTGCGTCCATAGGACGCAGATACAATTACATGCATAAGCACTGAGTGGCTATGTGTGGGCTATTTGTGGAGCACTATCTACAGGGAGGCTGTATGTGGGGGCTATATGTGAAGCACTATCTACAGGGGTGGGGGTTATATGTGGAGCACTATCTATAGGGGGGCTGTATGTGGGGGCTATATGTGGAGCACTATATTCAGGGGTTGTGGGCTATATGTGGAGCAACATCTACAGGTGGGCCATGTGGGGCACTATCTACAGGGAGCTATATGTGGGCTACTATCTACAGGGGGATCTATGTAGAGCACTATCTACATGGGGTACTATCTACAGGGGCTCTATGGGGGCAGTATCTACAAGAGGCTCTATAGAGGGCACTATGTATGTGGGCCACTGTCTAAAGGGAGCTCTATTGGGCACTGTCTACAGAGGGCACTATATACAGGGTGCACTATCTACAGGGGACAGTGTGTGTGAGTTCGTGTGTGTGTGTGTGTGTGTGTGTGTGTGCGCGCGTGCGTGTGTGCGTGGGACAAAGTCTATGGCACTATTATAATCAGGGACACACCGGATGGAGATGTGACCTGTGAGTCACTTAATGTAAATGTTTATTCTGCCTCTAATCAGTTCTGTAGTCACTGTATGATCTGCAGCGAGATAATAGGTGGTATGATTTTTTTTTTTTTCATGAGGCTGCCAGTGATGTAGAACAGCCATGGGAATGTCAATCAAGATCTGGGGAGAGGGGGGGGGGGGCAATTCAATTTTTGCCTCAGGGAGCAGAAAAGCTAGAATCGGCCCTGCCCCCAGTGTGCTTTTGACTCCCTGTCAACCTAATGTGTGCAATGTTACCGCCCAGATCTTGTTGTGCACGGGTGATAGAGTAATTCCTGCTGTCATTCCTACAGACCAGACAATAAGGGTATGTTCACACGCAGTGTTTTCAGACGTAATTCGGGCATTTTACGCCTCAAATTACGTCTGAAAAAACGCCCCTAATACGCCTACAAACATCTGCCCATTGCTTTCAATGGGAATTACGATGTTCTGTTCCCATGAGCCTTTATTTTACGCGTTGCTGTCAAAATACGGCGCGTAAAATGACGGCTTGTCAAAAGAAGTGCAGGATACTTTTTGGGACGTTTTTGGAGGCGTTTTTCATTGACTCCATTGAAAAACAGCTACAAAAACGGCTGTAAAAAACGCCGCAAAAAACGCGAGTTGTTAAAAAAAACTTCTGAAAATCAGGAGCTGTTTTTGCCTGAAAACAGCTCTGTAATTTCAGACGTATTTTGCTACTGCGTGTGAACATACCCTGAGGGTATGTTTACACGCAGCATTTTCAGGCATATTTCAGGGCATAAATACCTCGAAATATGCCTGAAGAAACGGAGGCTGAACGCACTCAAACATCTGCTCATTCAAGTCAATGGAAAAAACGGCGTTATGTCCAGACAGGGCATTTTTTTACTCCGCTGTTTTAAAAAGAAGGAGCATGTCACTTCTTGAGACGTTTTTGGAGCTGATTTTATTATGTCAATAGAAAAACAGCTCCAAAATTGTCCAGAAAAAAACGCTTCAAAACTTTTTTAGCTTCAAAAACGGCTGAAATATAGAGACTATTTTCTCTAAAAACAGCTCCGTCATTTTCAGCCGTTTTTACTTGAGCGTGTGAATATACCCTTAGGCCTAGTTCACACTAGTTTTTCCTGCGTCAGAGACGGAACCGCGGCTAGAAAGTACATGCCGCTTTTTTTTCCCTCAAGCCACTAACAACTGCCTGGGAAAAAAACGCCTCTGCCTCCCATTGAATGAATGGGGCCATTTTGGCCCTTTATTTGGCGCTGATTCCGATGCGAACTGCACACAGTGTATCCGCCCTGGCGGCTGCAGGGAATTCCGTCTGAAAAACCGCACCAAATTGTTGTATCGTTTTTCGGATGGAAAACTGCACAATGAAAAAAAACAAAACACATACTTACCCTCTGACATCCTGCAGCCCGGCTTCCTGAGATAAAGTTACATCCCATGTGACCACTACAGTATGTAATTGCCGGGCTGGAAGAAGAAGAAGAAGAAGAAGAAGAAGAAGAAGAAGAAGAAGAAGAAGAAACCTATTTAGCCTGGAGAAAAGAGACGACTAAGGGGGGACATGATTAACTTATATAAATATATGAATGGCAGATACAAAAAATATGGTGAAATCCTGTTCCATGTAAAACCCCCTCAAAAAACAAGGGGGCGCTCCCTCCGTCTGGAGAAAAAAAGGTTCAAAGGCTTCTTTACTGTAAGAACGGTGAATCTATGGAATAGTCACCGCAGGAGCCGTCACAGCAGGGACAGGAGATGGCTTTAAAAAAGGTAAAGATAATTTCCTAGAACAAAAAAATATAAGCTCCTATGTGTAGAAATGTTTTACTTCCCCTTTCCCATCCCTTGTTTGAACTTGATGGACATGTGTCTTTTTTCAACCGTACAAACTATGTAACTATGTAATAATTCTAGGTATGGGTAAGATTTTTTTTTTCCCGATTTGTGTTTTTTGCGGTGGAATGGCAGCTTTTCCGCCACATAAAAAGCAACATCTGCTATTTGTTCTATTTGTTGCAGGTTTTACCTTCCCATTGACTTCAATGGGGAAAACCTGAAAAGCAGTGATTTACGCATATACAATTGACATACTGCGGATTAAAAAACCGCACCGGAGGTAAATTTCGGAGAGTTTTTTCCACTCATCATTTACACAGCGTGTGGATGAGATTTGTTCAACTCTCATCCACCCGGCCTTTACTGTATTATGTTACGGATTTTCCGCAGCGAAATCCGTTGCGGAAAATTTGCAGCATTTACGCTACGTGTGTACGTACAGATGCGGCCGTCTTTACCTTGACTTTTAACGCATTGTTGTGTGATATCACGCTGCAGCAAGTTATCAGAGTCAGATGGCTACATCTGTACACTTAAAATGGCATATGAAATACCAGTCTTAATAAATTCCCTCCATTAGGGGGATGTTCTCTAGGGGGCATCAAAAGAGGCGCCATAACAAGTAATATCCATATACAGGCACAGGGGCATTTTTAAAAAAATTGCAAATGATAACTCATTTTGTTTTGCACGATTATCAGAGATATGTGATATATAATCATGAATTTTGTTGAGGTACACACAGCAAGGAGTTTTCAATATACAGGTATGTACAAACACACACACTGTTCTCCCACAGATTTCTGCTAACACTTTCTTTTACAAGAGAATCCTTCCTTTCGTATGATTCACATTGTATTTAATTAATCTGTAGGTTGCACTCCATAACTGTCAGAAGGTCATTAAAATGCAAATAACTTCACGCTTGCCAACAGCCATTAAATGTTCTTTACTGTTCTTATTAATTTTGTTAAAGAAGAAATATGACATTTGTGTTGTGCATGTAAGGTTTATTATATCCCTTTGATGTTTTTAATAGATATTTTAATACTCCTCCAGGACACTTGCCCTACCCGGATCCTGGAAAAACAATACATGGCTTTACATGTAACGATGGGATACAATGTGCTATACGATTGTTTGGTAAAGAAAAAACATTGAATATTAAATATTTAGTAATAGGGGTATTAGTAATAGCAGTAGCTTCAACACAGAGGACCCAAAGGACCCCTGCCATATAAGAAGAAATCATATTATAATATATTGCAATGGGGCCCAGGAGCTCATCTCTAATAAAAATAATAATAACAATAATAATAAATAATAATAATATTATTAATAATAATAATAATAATAATAACAATAACAATAAATAATAATAATAATGCACAAATAGGCACGGTAATTCCCTCATTTTCTTCTGTCCAGTTCTCTTGTGTCCCCAGGAGATAATAAGTGCCTGCCAGTAGCGGCGTAACAATAGGGAGCGCAGAAGTTGCAGTCGAACCCATGCCCTGCCTGGTGCCTGAGGGGGCCCTGTGGCTCCTCTGTCGCATAAAAAGGCAGCAGTAATACAAATGGCACATGGAAATTTGGGGCTTTGGCATGGATCACCAAGTTACACCTCTATCTACCAAAGATGCCTGGTGACAGTTGAAATAACATTTGCGATTGACTAGGCAGAGCACGCTGGTTATTGGTGGATCAAATCTGATAACGGTTGGACCAACAATAGCCAATTTATTCTCTAGTAGTATTGTTTCTATTGTCAAGAGACCAGCGCTTGGTGAAGCCAATGGAGAGAAGAGACTTTAGACCTCAACAATGATGTCAACAGGTGAATTAAAATATGTGGGAATAGACATCACTGGATATTCCACTCATATTTTTTAGATTTTGGGTGGCGCTTTCCCTTAACCCAATTTTTCAGTTCTTGCCTCTCAGCAGTATCTCATAATTTTTAGGGTTATTTTTAGATCGGAGTTGTATGAGGTCTTTTTGCGGGACTAGCCTTGTCTTTTGGTGCCATTTTTGGGCACATATATTTTATGATATTTTTTTTTTCGTGTTTTTTTAGGAAAGTGCAGAACAAAGTGATCTTACCGTACTATTTATTTTATGCCATTCATTAATTATCTTAAATATTGGTATAGAATTATCAAACTTGATGTTGCGGTTATGGTAATACCAAATATCTGTTTATTCTCTAGTGTTTTGTAACTGCTATGTTATAAATTGTATTGCATGTAAAAATATTGTGTGCATGTTTTTTTCAGTTATTTTTTGCACATTTTTGTTAAAAAATAGTTTTTTTATTCCATAATTGGATTTTTTATTTATTTTACAGTTGTTATTGCCTACCCATGTGTGCTCTAACAAAGGGCATCATAGACCGACAGCCCCATGGTCCTTCAATGGATCTTGGGCTGTCTATCCTTATAGATATGGGTATAGACGCGTCTTAGGACATCACTGTGATGCGATCAAAGGGTAATTCCTCCCCTTTGCTTTTTCCTTTTGTATTCTGCAATTAAACGATAGAGATGAAAGGTTTCTCTGATTTCGGTCATTTGAGTAGGATCACGATAGCGCTGCCGTATACAGTACATTTGATGATTAGGGCACATTCACACGTGGCAGAATTGCTGTTGAATTCCGCTGCGGACAGTCCGCAGTGGAATTCTGCAGCAGACGTTTTTTACATTTGTTTCTATACATTTTTAGGAAAGTTAGTTCAGACGTTGCGGAAAATAACTGTGCGGAAATCAGGCTGCAGTGCAGAATTTCCCCTCCGCAGCAGCTCATTACATAGCGGAGATGAAGCGGAATTTCACTGCGGATTTCAGCCTTTGCAATGCAAAAACTGAAATCTGTGGCAACTCCGCTGTGATATCTGCAACGTCTGAATTACCTGTCAAATATGCAAATGTTGGTGCAGATTCATTGCGTAATTGGCCCAAATCTGCACCAACATTTGCAGCGGAAAAATTCTGCCACGTCTGAACGTGCCCTTACAGATGCACAGATTTCAGAATTCTTCTAATTCACTACACGGTGTTTCTTTGTCTCGGTTAGAAATACTGATATGGTTTATATAGTGCAGGGGAATTTGTAACATCCAGTGGAGTAGAATATTTCGAGCCGGTTGAGATGTAATTTTTCACACTAGAAGATGGTGAGTTATGTATGGTAAGAAATCTTTCATAAATTAAAGCACACATTTCTTACTGCTTCATTCATTTAACTGTGCTGCAATATTTATTAGTGGCAATGTAATGCGGGAGTTAATACAAAAATCTATATAAAACTTCTAAAAAATGCTAAATATACATCTGAAATTTAAATGTCTTCTCAGATTATTAAAAAGGGTCTGCTTTTTTTTTTTAACAGAAATAGCGCCACTCTGGTCCATGGCATTTTCTGGTATTGCAGCTCAGCCTCATTTATAGCCCTGAAGTCAATGGTGTTATTTTATTAGAACAACCCCATTCCTTGTACCCTATTAACCCTTTCCCGACATTTGTCATGTCCATACGTCATAGCTGGGTAGGGGAAGTATTGAACGGGCTCACGGAGTAAACCCGCGCCATGCGATGCGGGTGTCGGCTGTATGTTATAGCCAACACTTCACAGTAATGAGAGGGATTGCGCTTGAGCGCGATTCCACTCGTTTAACCCGTTAAATGCTGCGGTCAATAGCGACCGCGGAATTTAAATCATTAAAAAGAGGGGGCGATCCCCTCTAGCAGCTCATCGTGCTCCCCGCTATGCAATCGCGGGGTGGGGATGGTTGCTATGGCTGCCTGGGGGCCTAATGAAGGCCCCCAGGTCCGCCATCTTTGTGCTCCTAACTAAGCCCTGCCTCCAGCCTGTCAGAAAAACTATATACTGCAATACATTAGTATTGCAGTATGTCATGCAAGCAATCTAACGATCGCTGGATGAAGTCCCCTTGGGGGACTAATAAAAAAATGTAAAAATTTGTAAAATAAAGGGGTTTTTTTTATGTAAAAAAAAATTACAAAATTAAAAGTAAAAAAAAAAACCCTTTTCCCATTTCCCCCCTAGAGCATAGTAAAAAAATAAATAAATAAACATAGTTGGTATCACCGCATCCGTAAAAGTCTGAACTATTACAATATATCATTATTTAACCCGCCCGGTGAACGCCGTATAAAAAAATGTTGGAAACGCCAGAATCGCTATTTTTTGGTCACCTCATCTCCCACAAAAAATTAAATAAAAGGTGATCAAAACATGGCATTTACATCAAAATGGTATTATTAAAAACTACAGCTTATACCGCAAAAAATAAGCCCTCATACCACTTAATCGACGGAAAAATAAAAAAGTTATGGCTCTCAAAATTTGGCAACACAAAAGAAATTACATTTTTTTACACACTTAGTTTTGTACTTGTAAAAATAGTAAAATATAGAAAAACCTATATATATTGGTATCGCCGTAATCATATTGACCCGCAGAATAAAGTTAACATGTTGTTTTAATTGCGAAGCGCAAAAAACAATGGAGGAATCGCTGTTTTTTTTTTCATTTTCTACCCCGCAAATAATTTTTTTCCCGCTTCCTAGTACATCATATGGCACAATAAATGGTGCTTCAAAAAACTACAACTCGTCCCGCAATAATCAAGCCCTCAGAGGACTATATCGATGGAAAAATAAAAAAGTTATGGCTTTTGGAAGGTGGGGAGGAAAAAACGAAAATTTAAATCTGAAAGTTGTTTACAACTGGAAGGGGTTAAAATATATGGACATTATAAAGGGGGGACCTTGTACAAGATCCTCCTCTATAAGCCAGAGCAGAGAGCTGCTTAGTACATCCATGCATTGGATACCACTAATCATATTTGATGTTCTGTTCTATGTATAGTCCGCTTATATCCCAATAAACTCTGAAAATTACATCACCATGACCCTCCAGTCTTGTTCCCTTCCACCTGTCCCCTACTGATTATAACCTACTGAATGTACATAAGCAAGGAGTAGGGTTGAGATGGTAAGGAGTATGACTGCAGAATCAGACTACACAGAGTTTATGTAGTCTGATACCATGGAGACACAAAGGTCTATATAGGAGCTATTAGCACAAAACTATTGATGATTTTTATTTAAGACTATTTGCAAAGTTGCTTTACTTTTCATTTAATAATAATAATTAAAAAAATCAGATAGCGAAGTTGATACTACCCTTTAAATATGTGCATCATATTAAATTTGGGTAAAATTGCAAGTGAAGAATCAATTTATGTTTGCCAATTGCAACAAATCACAAATGAATGACTGCTCCCTAGAACGTAAAGGGCGACTTCTGCCATTTATGTCTATACATCTATCCTACTAATTAAATACGCAACTGAGCAATCATTTCAAAATGTGTCTATTACAGATTAAACAATTTGGGATGTTTCGTGAGAAGAAGACATCCCTGACCCAGACATCTTGGATCGTATTATTATACAGAGTTAGCAATTTAGGTCAATACATTAGACACATCATTTAGCAGACCTCATCCATGAGTTCTCTTCTGCTGAACTCAACCAGCTGAATCAGTCCTCAGATTGTAAGGAAGGAAGGTCACAGAACAGTTAGTTGACTGTGACCAAGAGGCAATTAGATTGCTGAGCATACATATCGGCAGGACGAGATGCAATGTTTTTAAAAATCTATTTCTTAAGACTAAAAATAGCAACTTGGCAAAAAGAACAATTTATAGGACAAAAGGACAAAGGTGAAGAACAGATTCTGGTGTATTGGACAATATATTGTCCAATCACAATTCTGGGAAAAAAGTTCTGGGTTCAAAACCTAATCCTGAGTGCTATGGGGGGTCAGCACCAATTCTAGAATAACACCCCAGAGACTTATGTAAGTGATGACAATCTCTGTACATCGATGCAGAATATGTTGACGCTATATAAATGGATAAAATAAATGGCAAGGGTGCTGTGGAGAAGTAGAAAGCTATAAAGTACAAGCAAAGTACAACACAGATGAGGTTGATGTCAGAGAACAATAGCTTGGTAGCTCACCTTGTTGGGTTATGTGAATCCACAACAACTTTAGACCCCTTCAAATCACGTTTGTGCCCTACATGTATCATGTATGTCGGGAAAACTTGTTTATAGGACTCCATTGGCCCAACGGAGCCCAAAAGAATGTCCTTTTGGTCTCCGTCGGGCTCCTTTTTCATTGAAGGATGGAATAGTGTAGTAGACTGCGCTATTCCATCCTGAGGAATCCCACAAAAATGTTTACTGTGCAGTGTAAGTTTTTTTTTTAACATAGCCTATAGGTGACGGTCACTGACGGATGCCACTCTACGTCACCTGTGACTGTAATAAGTTAAATGTATACGTCGGGAAGCTCCCAACATCGCTATCAATATATTTGGACAGTGATGTCAGGAGCTTCCAATGCCGGAGTCCATGAGCAGAGAATAAGAAGCGCTCTGCCCATAGACTTTGGCTGTAGGAAAGCTCCTGGCATCATTGTCTATTTTTGGACAGGGACATCAGGGGCTTCTCCAGGGTTGGAATACTCGGCCAAAGAGTTCAACGCTCTGGTCGGGAATTTTGGCATTATAGCTCCTGACATCACTGTCCATATATGGACAGTGACACCAGCGGCTTCTTCAGAGTTGGAGTCCCCGTCCATAGCTTCCGATGCTCCAGCCGGGGGAGCCGGCATTGCAATTCTCATTACATCATTATATGGACAGTGATGTCAGTAGCTTCCCCGTCACAGTCCTTCAGGTAGAGCCCTGCCAGGGGGGTTTTGAGAGACGTAACCCATGGTATTCCCCCGACGGAAGGCAAAAACGCAGCATGAAGGGAACCTAAGTTAGCGTGTCAGGATGAGTGCAGCAGTGTCCAGGGTATTGACTTCTTGTATCGTCAGAATACACTTCAGCAAAGAGGCAGTAGTGGAAAAGAGAAGGTAAACATTTTTTCTCCTGATTGAGGAGAATGACGGAAGAAGTCGAGGAAAGCTTAACACATTTATTGATCTCATAAAGAACGTGTACCGGGAAGCACTTCCTATTATCAACCCACAGAGATCATATCAAGAGTGTTGTTGGGCAGGGGATGGATGTTGGTGCAACTTGTCCACTCCTCATAACCATCCCCTGTATTTAGCCAATATTTCTTGAATGGGAGCCCCTTACTTGCATGCTTGGAGTTGTTGTTTATATAAATCCCGAAGATATATGTGTTAGTTAATAAAAAAAAAACATACTTTAAAGGAACATTCCAAGCAAAACTGATACTTGTGTTATCCCTAATACAGAGAGTGAGGGGTGGAGCATGACAGGGATTTAAAGGACACTAAAGAAAATATCCCAGTGTCATGCCCCGCCTTCAGGCCCTGCACTAGACATAACACAGTTCTCCCTAGTGTTCTTCCTAAAGGACATCACACATCTGTGGAACTGCATTAAGTTAATGTGATAATATTTGGGGAGATGAGGCCACATTATAATATGTTTGAATGCTGTCAAAACCCTTGCCCTTCCCATGTTTTATTTTCTCCCCATTTTTTACGTGAAACATATTGCAACATACAATATCCCTTACAACTAAACCACATTTACAAGCTATTATATGGACAGCGGGTAATTGCATTTTTCATATGATTGATTCGATTACAGTGTTTTATTGGTAATAGAAGAAAAACCAATGACATCTCCATTAAATGGTTCTGCACAGGCTGTGCCCTATAGCACGAATAGTTGTATACATATATCCTATAATAGTTACAACAGAGGAATAAAAAAAATCATAGAAAATCTGCCTTCTATTGCACTACTCATATTCAGAGATGCCCCCCCCCCCCCCAATGAGGTTCCTCCAGTTGTTGGTGAGGTGCAGCTGGGGAGGGAGTTTTTACAGAAGTGATCAAATACTGCACAGGACTTTCTCTGACTTTGCTGGTTTAGCAACATCACTGACGGTATGTGAATAAAAGATAAATGGATTATTATTTTTCATTTTGCAATGGACCTTAATCAGATTAAGAAGCCTTGGTATATGATATTGGTACCGTATAATATTATATAATTAGTGTATGATATATGATTTTGTCGTGCTACTAGTGTAATTATTGTTGCTATTTAATTATAATGATTATTTTATTACATATGAGATTGTTAGATTAGTATTACTATTGCTGTAATAATTATTATTATTATTGTTTTTATATAATACTGTTGTATCTTATTATTGTGTGGTACATGATATTGTTAATATTATTTTTATTATTGTATGGAATATAATGTTGTTGTTATTTCATTATTATTTTATTGTTCTATTGTATGACTGTTAGATTAGTATTACTATTACTGTAATTATTATTATTATTATTATTATTATTTTTATAAAATGTTATATTATTTTATTATTGTATGGTATATAATATTGTTTTTTCATATTATTTTTATTAATATTATTAGCTAATATATGAGACTATTATATTTTAATGACGATCATTTATATTATATGGTTCTGTTCACATTTTGTTTTATTCTTGCGGCGGCGGTATACATTAGGTGCATTCCCTGACGTATACATCCAATGGAAGGTGGTAACACATGCCACTGCATAGGTATACAGTACAGTATAAGTCACTAATAGACTCCCATTATAAAAAATGTTTTTTATATATACAGTTTTTTTTTGGATACCTCTATAGGAAAGTGCAGCAGACTACGCTTCCATATACAGTTAAAAAAAATATGTGGCAACCCATCCCGGCCCAGCTTGTGCCAAGAGGACACTCTATTTGCCAAATGCTGGATGCATGGTGCCCTATGAATAATTTCAGCAAATGCGCCAGGAGAATTTCCAGAGTATATGCAGAAAGCAATTTTAAAAATTAGGTTTGATTTTATTATTGTATGGTATATGATATTGATCTCATATTATTATTATTATTATTATTATTAATATTATTAATAATAATTATTATTTTGTTTCTTAGGGTAATACATTTCATATGCAAATATTGTATTTCCAAGACTTATTAAAATACATATTTCACATTGACCTTTGTTCATTAGTTAACATCACACTATAAATATTGTTGGAAAACGCTTCCTCCGCGTGCTCTCCAGACCCTTCATGTACAACACGTATTGGGCAATTCTGTCAACACACAACTATAATAAACACACTAATGAGTTCCAGCAAATTGTGTACATATGACGGTTTGTTCACAACATCCAGACATTTATTAAGGTCGAGGTTATGCTTATTAAATGTGCCGGCACCTTCTGTCTCCAGTTCAGTAGACATGTTTAGAGAACATCGTCCTGACCTTTTCTTCCTAGTAGTTATTCAAGCTTTTCTAGAAATTCAACTGAGATTCAATTTTGTTTTTCTGTTCTTGGAAGTATCACAGGCTTAGACTTCGTTCACATCTGCGTCGGGGCTCCATTCATGGGTTTCGTCATAGCTTTCCATTTGGGAAACCCATGAACGGAACCCTGACTGAAACAAACGGAAACCATAGGTTTCCACCAGGAATGGGTTGGACAGCGCTACTGCTACGCATGCTATAGCAGCTACAGGCTTGTAGTCACACCAAGCACTCGGGAATAATCGGAAGTTCCCGAGTGTAAACAAAATAAAGCGTGTTCATGAGAACATTGAAAGCGACCACAGAGCCATACTATGGTCGGGATGTGTCTTTTCCTGACCATAGCCAGAGGAATGGGTTAAGGTCGGATCCAAAAGGCAACCAGTAACACAACAAAACTTCTGACAGAGGCGCGATAATAATATATCTTTATAACAGGACATTTTAGAAAATAACATCTAATTGTACAAATGTAGAACTGCCATTTATGGACACATTTAACTGTATTTTAGTTCGTGGGAAAACCCCTTTAATGTACCCAAATTATGCGACTGGTATATGTCAGGGTATGTTCACATGCAGTGAGCAAAAACATTTGAAAATACAGAGCTGTTTTTAAAAGAAAACAGCTTCTGGTTTTCAGCCGTTTTTTGTGCCACTCGAGATTTTCGCAGTGTTTTTTACGGACGTTATTGGAGCTTTTTTCAATGGAGTCTATGGAAAACGGCTCCAAAAACGTCCTAAGAAGTGTCCTGCACTTCTTTTTCGCGACGGTTTTTTTTACGTGTAAAAAAACGCTGCGAAAAACGCTCCATCGGAACAGAACGCCGTTTTCCCATTGAAATCAATGGGCAGATGTTTGGAGGCGTTCTGCTTCCGATTTTTGGGCCGTTTTTCGGGCGTTTACGGCCCGAAAAACGGCCGAAAATAGGCCCTGTGAACATACCCTAATTGAGATACAAATCCAATGTATACACTACAGGTAATACCTTCAGGGCATTATTTTTCCAATTTAAACCACTTGCGGAACGCCCATAGACTATAAACTCTTTGCCGCTCTGTAGCGGCATTAGGCTCCGTGACAAAGTTGTCTCTAGGCAGCTGACATCACGGAGCTCCGCTCAGAGACCAATCAGCGTGGTCTCTAGGCATGTGATCATTGTGACAACCTGTCACAATGATCACAATACTTTCCCCGTCACTGAACCCATCAGTCCCACGGACCTGACGGGAACAGGATTTAGCGAATGATCTAAGTGGTCTATATAGAAAATACAAAGCAGCTGTATCTCGAAAAGTAAAAATAATTTTTAATAAAAAATAATTATAAAATTACACCAATCACACTGACTGACATTTTTATAAAAAAAAAATATATAAATGCCTTTCAAAGGTTTACATCGTTTTTTATGGGACTTTTAGGGCATGCCCAGATGTGGCGGATTTCTTCCGCAACTGTCCGCATCAATGCCGCACAGAATCTGCGTTGCAGATTCTGTTGCGGCTCTGCCCAAAATGTGCAGTAAATTGATGCTGACTAGCCATTGCGCATTGAGGTGAAAGTACTTCCCTTCTCTCTATCAGTGCAGGATAGAGAGAAGGGACAGCCCTTTCCCTAGTGAAAGTAAAAGAAATTCATACTTACCCGGCCGTTGTCTTGGTGACGCGTCCCTCTTTCACCATCCAGCCCGACCTCCCTGGATGACGCGGAAGTCCATGTGACCGCTGCAGCCTGTGATTGGCCTGTGATTGGCTGCAGCCGTCACTTAGACTGAAACGTCATCCTGGGAAGCCGGACTGGAGGAAGAAGCAGGGAGCTCTCGGTAAGTATGAACTTCTATTTTTTTTACAGGTTGCTGTATATTGGGATCGGTAGTCACTGTCCAGGGTGCTGAAACAGTTACTGCCGATCGCTTAACTCTTTCAGCACCCTGGACAGTGACTATTTACTGACGTCGCCTAGCAACGCTCCCATAATCACGGGTGCACACACACGTAGTCACGCGTAATTACGGGAGCCCCATTGACTTCCTCAGTCTGGCTGTAGACCTAGAAATACATAGGTCCAGCCAGAATGAAGAAATGTCATGTTAGGAAAACCAATACGCTCCGCAGCACACATAACATCTACATTACATCTGCGGACTTCATTGCGGAATTTTGACTCTCCATTGAAGTCAAAGGAGAAATTCCGCAACAAGTCCGCGACACGTCCGCAACAACCATTGTATGCTGCGGACACCAAATTCCGCTACGCAGCCTATGCTCCACTGCAGAATTGTCCGCAACGTGTAAACGAACCCTATTAAAAAGCTGTGGAAGGCAATGGAGAAACGTGTACGCTGCGGATTTCTGCTGCGGGCTGTCCGCAGCGGAATTCCAGAGCAATTCCGCCACGTGTGGTCATGCCCTTAGGGTCTATGGTTTTAACCAAACCACAGCGTTTTGCTGTGAATTCTTGAAAATATGAGAAATACTAGAAATAGGCCCATAGGGGGTTTAAATCATCAAAGGCTTGAAAACAATTTGAATTGTAAATTACATATTTTTCTTGCTCCAATACAAATAATAAAAAATACAATAACCATTTTATATATTGTAATGATATTATGCGTATACAGCGGGGGATGGAGACATCGGCATAGTCCAGGCACAGTCACATCTATGGCAATATTTGCATGTGTCTTTGCTATCAATATGGATCGGACGTTATAACAATTATGACACTGACTGATACATATCATGACAGATCACACAATAGACTGGATGGGGCTCTTTTTACTATAGACACATGTCTTACAGCTCCACTTTTTTCTTACCTAGATCTGAATTGGTAATTCCCATACAATGCCTTTCACATTTCATATCAGTATCAAATGATTTGCACAGACGGTGCAGAATATTGACATCTCTTTTGAGCTCAGAAGCAATGTCATGATGTCTGATGCAATAAATATTTAAAGACTTATTATGATAAATGACTTTGAATGAACCTTGCATTGACTTATGGACTAATACATATGAATGGTCTGTATTGCACAGATATTGTTAAAAAATAATAATTCTCCTGGCAGACAACCCCTTTAATATGAGATCACTTCTGAGACCTTTGACAAACAACTGGTTTTGCTGGGGGTAGTAGTGGCAGCTACAGGGACAATGTAGTATTGCATATAGCCATTCATTGACAGACTGGGTCCTCGACAGTGAGAACTGCTGCTGGTTAGGGATTCTCCCCTCTGGCTCATAGAGGGGGGCCCCAAGCGAGGGTTCCCCTTATATGCCATCCATATGCCCTAATACTTTCCCAGTTGGGTCAGCACAGATAATAATGAATTGTAGAAGGACACCAGAAACATATTAACTAATATTACCGCATCGCCAAGCAGTACACCAGTATGGAAGTACAATGTACAGATGTAGCCATCTGTTATCTTTTATCTTATTTTGATTATTTAGATCAAAAGAGCTGGAACTTCACAGTGACTTTCATTTGTTCACAAATGGAATTCCAATTTTGGTGTAATTTCAAAATCTGTGACACAATTTTAAACTTTTGCTATAGTTGCAAGGGTTATAAAAAAAAAAATTCCCACAGAAGTGACAAATGCAAAAAAAAATGATTAATTTGTAAAAATAAAAAATAAAAAAAACAATAAAAAATAAATAAATTATATATATAATAAAGAATTAAAAATTAGAAACTTAAAGGGGTTGACTAGTCCCTAAAAATATATGGCCTATCCTTGAGATAGGCCATCAATATTGTACGGGTGCTGCGGCCCTTTCAAAACAGCTGATCATAAGGGGTGACAGGAGTCGGATCCTGGCCAATCAGATATCGATGGCTTATCCTGAAGATAGGCCATACTGTACATGTTTTGGGACCGGACAACCCCTTTAAAAATCACACAGCAGAGTTTAAAGCCACACTTCCCCGAATGTGGGCCCAATAGGTCTCATCAAAGCCTAAAAGGCATGTATACTTTTGCAACAATTTTTTTTATATTGCTCTAATGCATTTAAAAGAAAAAAAATGGCAATGTTGCTTTAATTTTTTTGGGGAATTCTAGATGCTTTTGGTTGCAAAAGTGCACTTACCCTTTACACCATAGAATAAGCATGCTATTTTCAAGTACCAACATTTACATTTTTGTTTATTATGTATTCTGCAACCTTTAAGCAATAAATACCTATTTTGTACATAAACATTGTGTTCCTGATACAAAACGAACCCAATGAAAAGAGCAGAACAGGTCTGTACTGTATCTCACAAATACAGGCAATAAATGAGCACAATCCACTTGATGATACAAATATTTATCTGAGAAGCACAAAGGAAAAGCTAAATCATAAAAGCTCTGCATTTAGTGGAAAGTTCTGGGTAGTTTTTGTACAAGTTGAACAATTACAGTCATTTGAAGGTCTTTGAAATAAAAAAAATATGCCACATGAATCGTGGCTTTATCTGAAAGAGCTGTTCTCATGGAACGCAGTTATAGGTGTAGCATTGCGTATCCATGATAATCGTGTGCACCCACAAATCCTGCCCTACAGAACTCTAATATCTTCATGGAACGAATAGCATTGAGGTTCAGGAATAGAATGCTAGAATGGCAGTGATGACTGACATTTACACAGGCAATGCCTAGGAAAAAAGGAGTAGAATATAGGAGAATACACACAGCGAGTACTGTGTCCCTTCAGCGGGATTTCAATATCTTGCAACTATTCTGCCTTCAATTGAGCTCTCAAGTGTTCTTACTACAGGCACATATTCCAGTTTTTCAGTTTTATGTAAACACAGTATAAAGCATACCTGTTCGATATTTTTCTTTTTTTTTTTACATATTTGAGTATTACATGTGAATACTGTACTGTACAGTATATGAAACATTGTAGCATTTGGTATTAACAGCTCCCTCCCCTTCCAGCAGTCTGTAGTCCCCTTGCCTCTGTTTGCAGTCTCTCAGAAACCTCCCTAGTCCATATAGGGACGGTGTGTTGGCCGTATTCAAGGCCGGCCTTAGATTGGATGACGCACTGTGCGGGACGCTCTATTGCTGCCCTCCACAAATAAAAAATTAACCACAAATATACTGTACATAAAGATATATTTGGACATGCAGGCAAACACACACACATTTACACACACATTTACACACACACACACACACACACACACACACGCACGCACGCACGCACGCACGCACGCACGCACACACACACGCATGCACACACACACGCACACACACATATATACACACACATATATACACACACATACAGGATATATATACATATATACATATATACATACACACACAAACATACGAGGCATGTATGCATATATATATATATATATATATACACACACACACACAAGGCATTTATACACACACACACACACACACACACACACACAGTACAAATAATGTAGATGTTACCTACAGCCCTATGTAACACCGCAAATAACACATAGAGATAACCACACATACACACACACACACACACACACATGGTGAGAGGAAAATACTGAAAACATGCAGGTTACACACTATAAATTGTGGTTGCACTGCACCTATTGCATTTCTACAGCTTTTTAATGAGTGATTTGCAACTGTAAGTATAATGAAAGGGTAAAAAAAAAAATGACTACACTTTTTGCTTCCGTTCCTTATTATTTTCTTCTTGCTGTCAGTGAATAAGAATAATTGTAATTGTATTCAGTCTAGGCAATCCTCTGAGCTAAACAGCTGCATTCCAGAACGATACATTTTACCTGCACTGATACATTGTAGGAAATTATCAGGACAAGAAAAAGATTTGTGCTACTTATCGATTTAAATCTGTGTTCACATCTCCATCGTAGATTCCATCACATTTAAATAGAGTTGTATGCAAGGACGCATCAAATAATGGACGCCACCATGTAAGTCAATAGGGTCTGTCCGGCACTGTTGGTATCTGTCGCACGACGGATCTGGTGCGCTATACAAGTGTGAACATAACTTTACAGATTAATGTTTAGACTGGATACAATTGTAGTAATACCCTCAATTGTGATAACTATAGATTTCCGGCACCAGGTTTAAACAAGATTGTTTCCATTCACTGACTGCAATACAGATTTTGAATATGGCGAGTAATTGAAACACAAAGATTATTTTCACACAGGGCAGATATGCTGAGTAAAAGTACACAGTGCATCCACCCTGGCAGCCGCAGGAAATTCCATCCAAAAAAATGCACCAAAATGTGGTGCAGTTTTTGTCTGGAATGTCCGCTGCAAAACAAAAAAGTTTCATACTTACCCATAGACATGGCGACACATCCCCCTGACGTCCGGTACGTTTCATCCCATGCGACCGCTGCAGCCTGTGATTGGCTGCAACAGTCACATGGGCTGAAACGGAGGCCAGGCTGGATGCAGGAACAGAGAATTCTGGGTAAGTATAATCTTTTTTTTTTTTTCCTGAGTTGTGATTTTTGCTGCAGAATCGCAGCTTTTCCGACACAAAAATCATAACAATTGCTATTTGTTGCGGGTTTTAAAACCCACAATAAAAAAGCAGCGATTCCGCAAATACAATTGACATGCTATGGATTTAAAAAAATGCACCGCAGGTAAATTTCTGAGCGTTTATAGTTTACGCAGCGTGTGCATGAGATTTGTTACTATGAAAAATCTGCAGTATTTATGCTACGCATGTACTTTAAGGATTGAAAAGATGAACAATTTTTTTTTTTTAAAAATGCATTACATTTCATAAAAACAAGCTACGATAATCTAAGTTTGGTTCATTAGAACCGCCGGGTGTTGTGGCCATAATACGAATGATAAAATGTGTCTGTATTACGGCCATGTGAAAACAGCTTTAGTAGTTATAGCAACTTCTTGTAACTTTCCTCCCTGGTATTCCCCGGTAGCTCCGCTGACTTCTATTATGCAATTGAAGATTATTGGTCCTTTAAATTCAATTGCTATTTTTTCTCGTCTTTGCTCAGGCGGCCGCCCGGAATTCTTATGTTTGCCCATAGTCTTTATCCAAGTAAAACATAATATATTGACATGTAGCACAAGGGCTTGCACTCTGTAGAGCTTTGGCAAACAGAACCTCTCACTGAGATTAACACACAGAGAAATTTGATGCATTTCTAACCAGAAAGTGAACGTAATAACATATAACTCCCAGGAATGACTTGTTGAAACCCACAATGTTATTTAGGAAGGTGATTGGGGGACACTTTGATATATTGTTCTATTAAATTTAATCCGAAACTACTAATCTTACCTTGTATCCTGTGGTGGAAACCTCCGAGATGTAAGGCTTTGCCCGCCTTTTGACACATAGTTGTTCCTATTAGTCAGTGCAAATAAACCAATACTGTAGGGATGGAAAATTCTCACACTGAAATATATGAAAAAAAATGTAAGAAGAGATGGAGGCTTGTGCATTTGAAGTTTACAAAAGATACGTTTTGTGTACTAGACCCGTCTAAATGTCTGCATTGTGACTGACGGCACCAGCTACAGGGTTTCTTATGCCACCGTGGTTTGTTGGGAGATCACTGTACACCGCCATCAGCATTATAAACATGGTTTTTACAAACACACGCATGTAAATTAGGTTCCTCATTGTAACGAGTGACCAAAAGCTTATTGTCCATCTGAAATGTGTCACTAAAATTGATCGTCCCGCTCTTTCACCTTTAAGGCCTCTGCTTCTGCAAAAAAGTGTGAGCAGGTCGATTCTACCTCTATTGGCAATTTTTAAAAATATATTAAAAAAATGGATTTGAATGGAAAGCGCTACTCATGGAGAATAGCTGGCTGAATACTAATAATGAGAGTATTTATTTGCAAAAAACGACAACGCGTTTTGGACTGATGAAGACGCAGGTTCTGCGTAGAAACGTGTTGCCGTTTTTTTCCAAATAAATACACTCGTTATTAGTACTCAGCCTATCTATTCTCCATGAGTAGCACTTTCCATTTATATCCAATTTTTAAAAACTGTATATTGTATATTTTTTAAAATTCCCATTTTCTGCGGCACCAGTAACCATGATGCTGGTCACTGGATATTGAAAGCTGCAACCAATTTATTCACTACTGATTGCTGCGTAAGTTGTACCTGCCAGTACAACTATTTTAGGTGAGTGTAATTGCTTACCTATACCATAATTACCCTACCTATCAGGTTTATATTGCATCATGTGGCGCTGTGTACACTTTTTTCATTCTGTCTACCTCTATTGATCCTGGCGATCACAAGACTGATCACACAATCGCTGGTTTCCCTCAGTATGACCGAGCTGCTGAGTCTCGACATACCCTTGTCAGCACTATCTGTTATTAATGTCATGAAAATGGATTGTTTTCCCTGTAACTGGGGCTTGCGTGCATATCCCGCTACAGTGAAAAACTGTGCTGTAATAAAAAATCTATAATGTCTTCAAAGGGGGCACATTATGCAAAAAAATAAAGTGAAAATCACCTAAAATTGTTATTACGTCATTAAAATGACTCTCCCCCCCCAAAGAAAAACATTTGGGGGACGCATTTCATACTTAATTTTAGTGTGAATTTGCCAAATTAAAAATTAAAAAAATATCACAATTTACCACTAATAAAATGATAATGGATTTGTGTTTTATATATACACACTACAAAAATAAATTAAAAACAAAAGAGACAACCCCTTTCCATATTCCGTATCAGGGCATCGGGAAATCCTAGAGGGGGATTTCGAGTGGACCTCTCTCGGGCTGACACGGCCGATCCAATTATTAAAAGGACATGTAATACCACATTCCACCTGCAGTGGCTGTTGTAGGGGACATGTATGGCTGGCAGTAGCTTCCCACGTTATTACTAGCTAATTGTTGGGCCGGCTTCAAACTGAAAAAAGGTTGTCTTGATGAGACAACTCTCTAAGGTTTCGTTCACATCTGCATCATTGCTCCGTTCAGGCATTCCATCGGAGCTTTCCATCAGAACGAAACCTTGACTGAAACAAACGGAAACCATAGGTTTCCGCTTGCATCACAATTGGTTTCAATGGTGACGGATCCGATGCAAATGGTTTCCGTTTGCCTCCGTTGTGCAAGGGTTCCGTCGCTTTGACCGCATGAATAGCGTAGTCGACTACAATATTGCTTTCGTCAAAAGGACGGAACCCTTAGGCTGGGTTCACACAACCTATTTTCAGACGTAAAGGAGGCGTATTATGCCTCGTTTTACGTCTGAAAATAGGGCTACAATACGTCGGAAAACATCTGCCCATTCATTTGAATGGGTTTGCCGACGTACTGTGCAGACGACCTGTCATTTACGCGTCGTCGTTTGACAGCTGTCAAACGACGACGCGTAAATTGACTGCCTCGGCAAAGAAGTGCAGGACACTTCTTTGCAAAGTAATTTGAGCCGTTCTTCATTGAACTCAATGAAGAGCAGCTCAAGATATACGAGCGTCACAGCCATTTACGGCTGAAACGACGCAGCTGTTTTCTTATGAAAACAGGCTGTCAATTCAGCCGTAAAAGCCAGCTAGCGTGTGAACATACCCTTACACAACTGAGACAAACGGCGATCATTTGCACCCGATTTGTCTCCATTGAACTAAATGGTGATGCAGACGGAAACCTATGGTTTCCATTTGTTTCAGTCAGGGTTCCGTTACTACGGAAAGCTCAGATGGAACGTCAGAACGGGACCCTGGCGCAGATGTGAAAGAAGCCTTAGGCTTCATTCACATGGCAGGGTTTCCCGGCCGGGTGCCGGCCGTTCATAAATCGGCCGGCACCCGGCTGCATTAGGAATAATAGACCCCTAATGGGGCTATTCACAGGACCGATTTTTTGACGGCCGGGAAAACCGGCCGTCAAAAAATAGGACATGCTCTATCTTCGGCCGGGTACCCGGCCGCCCGGCTCCCATAGAAGTCTATGGGGCCGGGTAATACACGGCCATCACCGGGATGTGTCCCGAGTGATGGCCGGGTTTTCCGGCGCTTGCGCTCTATCTTCTCCTCCTCACAACGCAGAGTGCATGTGAGGAGGAGGAGTTGATGCCATTCGGACGAATGGCATCGCTGTACACTGTGTGGCAGGGCCGGGGTGTACAGCAGGTGGAAGGGAGCGCTGCGTTGGCTACTTTCCCCTGCTTGTTTTAAAAGCGCCCTGGTTCGGCGACACCTTCGATGGCGCCGTTAGAACCTGCTGCGGCTGCTACTACCGTAGCGACACCACTATAGCAGAGCGGGGAGGTATCTCCCCGCTCTGCTATGTGCTAGCCGCACTTTAGCTCCTTGAAGGAGCGCAATCCCCGTGTTTTCGGGGATTCCGCTCCTGGACAGAGCGCTTGATGTCTCTGTCCATATCTGGGCAGTGACATCAGGGGAAACTCCTGAAGCGGAATCCCCGAACACATGGGGATTCCCCTTCAGGAGTTGCCGCTGATGTCACTGTCCAGATCTGCCCGGCCCGGCACGGATGCAAAACTTAATGCAAACCGGCCGGGCAAAATGGCCGATTTTACCGGCCGACACTCGGGCACGGGAACGACCCGGTCGTGTGAATCCCGCCTAAGGATCAAAATACTCTAGTCGTGAAGGGCTGATAATAAAAGAACAACAGAAATGTTGGGGAGTGTTCTGTTGTGACATATGGGAGGGAGGAGGGAGGAGGTAGCTACTTTCTCCTCTTATTTGATTTTCAAAAGAAATCCGTATAGCTGCAGCCTGGGACATAGCTGCAAAAAGAAACGGCAAGACCTTGGATTTATAAGTGGGGAGTGTTAAATATGGCTGATGAAAAACGATATTATATATTTAACTATTTGTATAAAATTACACACACACACATTTATATATATATATATATAGATAGGAAATTATATTGTATACACACAATATATTGCATGTCTTACCCACATAGTGAAGTGACATAAGATAAATGAATGAGGCTCATCCTGAAGTTTACTGTCTGACTAAATCGAATTTTGGATATAACAGAATAGATAAGCTCAGATCTTCATACAAACACAGTTCCGTGATATTGATACCTGCAAATCTGTAATCTTTGCTACTTAAAAAATAATTGTGGCACAAAAGATAACATATATAGGTGATTTCTGAGCCCCCAGACTTCTTCAATTCTACCCGCACCATAGAAAGTCTGCAGGATTCGTTTGGACGTTGATTACAAAAACGATTTGAGGTAGACAGCTGGAAAGAGCCGGGGAAGCTTCATTAACTTTCATACACAGTTTGTAGCCTAGGGCCGGCACAGGAACATCAGCTGCAGAGCACAATATCCAACACGGAGGCCACAACTGTACAAAGCAGAGTGCGACTGATGAGGCAGCTAATAAAATATTAGATATATGGTTAACAGAGCGTAGGACTGATCGCTTAGATAAAACGTCTTCATTATTGTCTAGTGTTACAGCATTTCATTCTCACAGCCTGACCTGAGTAATATCCCAACTTTAAGGCAAGTACAAGAACATCCCAAAGGAACCCAAGAAAAACAGCACACTGGAAAAAAGAAAAACTTCTCCAAAAGCCTGAAATACAGAATGCAACGGCCTGCCGTAACCTGGCAGATTTATATTAATATCATCATTCATTTATTATTGATATTATTACTATTACTTCTATTATTATTATTATTGTGATTATTATTATTATTATTATTGTTATTGCTAGAAATATTATTATTACTACTATTATTATGACTATTATTATTAGAATTATTATTAATATATTATTATTACTATTATTACTGCCATTAGAATTAGTATTGTTGTTATTATTAACACCTTAATGACCGCCGATTAGCCTTTTCACGGCGGTCATTAGTGGGCTTTATTCTAGAGCGGCGCCATTCTACGTCGCTGCTGTAGAATAAAGTAAACAGAGCAGGGAGCCGTGAAATCTCCCTGCCAGAGGCAGCTGAGGGCTGGGGGCATCCCTGCTCTGCCGGGTGAGATCGATATTAGTATCGATGTCACCCGTTTAACCCTTCAGATGCAATAGCGTGCACCGCATCTGAACGCTTTTGGAGAGAGGGAGGGAGCTCCCTCTCATCCCACCGACACCCGGCGATAAGATCGCCGAGTGTCTGTGTCTTCTATGGCAGCCGGGGGTCTAATAAAGGCCCCCAGGTCTGCCTGGAGTGAATGCCTGCTAGATCATGCCGCAGGCATGACCTAGCAGATGCCTGTCCGTTTTAAACGGACAGGCAGTAATACACTGCAATACAAAAGTATTGCAGTTTATTATAATAGCGATTGGAGGATAGTGAAGTCCCCTAGTGGGACTAGTATAAAAGTAAAAAAAGTTTAATAAAGTTAATTTAAAAAAAAAGTGAAAAAAAAGAAATGAAAAACCCACTTTTTCCCCTTACAAAATGCTTTACTATTAAAAAAAACTACAATAAAGCAAAAAAGTTACACATATTTGGTAACGACCCCGACTATAAAGCTGTTACATTATTTAACACGCACTGTGAACGCCGTAAAAAATAAAATAAAACACAATGGAAAAATTGCTGTTTTCTGTTAATCCTGACTTAAAAAAAATGTGATAAAAAGTGATCAAAAAGTCGCATCTACTCTCAAATGGTACCAATAAAAACTGCAAGTCGTCCCGCAAAAAACAAGACCTTATACAACTATGCCGACGCAAAAATAAAAAAGTTATAGCTCTTCGAATGTGACAATGGAAAAATGTAAAAAATGGCTTGGACATTAGGGCCCAGAATGCAAGCAGGGGGAAGGGGTTAATATATCATTATTATTATTATTATTATTAACTTGATCAAGCCTAATCTTTAGAGGTCCTTCAGCGGAGTTCCCCAGTGGTCTGAAGAAATGGCCAGCAAGTTGCACCAATGGAGTAGTGACCACACATTCTTGGTTAAGGTTATTCAAACTGAATAGGAGATATGGAAACCTATGACTGAGATCACTTGGAGGTTTTTGTAACTTCCATTAATTTCAGCGGAGATTGACCACACACTACTAAGTGTCGCCTACAAGTCCCGGTAAAATCACAGCATTACCATGACTCATTCTGCAATAATACTTTCCTATGGAAACTCAACTAAAAACGTTCTAGTTTTCAGTCCATGGTAACCTCCAGTCATGAAGGAAGCGTACAACGACTATTGCCAAATAATGATTATTCTATTTTGTGATTGAAACTACAATGCGGTCCCGTGGCTCATTAGAAGTGGGGAAATTTAAGTAGAGGCCGTTTTTAATGTGCACACCCGGCTTCCTTGTCAAGATCATCAAACCGTTACATTTATAGAATCTTGCAATCAAACCATTTGCTTGGAAGTGTTTATATGCTGTGACGGACGATCATAATTTCTCGCTTCTTGTGCATTATAACCGAGTGTTGATTAATTTCTTAGTATATTTCTAGAGCAGTGAATGCTTTATATTTTTGATCAGGGCCATTTTAGCACATTGGTGTGTCCAATGCAAAGGTTTTATGACTGTCCCCCTCCTCTTAAACATTGTTTATTGTCTTACGATGTTATCCTATTCAGTTAAACATCTTAAAACCAATTACCGTATATCTATATAGAGGGACAATACTCTCACTTCTCTTCTCTGTCTGGTCCAAATAGCCATGAAGACTTCTTCCAGCCATGAATTGATCCCTGAAAACAATAGTGCCAGATAAATAGTAATTCAAAAAGTAATGGTGTCCCAGATAGTAATAGAGCCTCACAAAGTAAATGTAACGACTTTTAGTGCCCCCCTTTGTGCCCCATGCGCCAGCTTCAAACTAAACTACGTCAGAATGAAATGCGCCAGATTAATTTCGAGGCAAAAGCTTTTTAAGAAATTTACGTCTGCTATGAGCAGGCGTAGATTTGTGCCACAATTTGCTCAATTTTCTGCCCTTAGAAATCATAGATTTTCGGACACTTGATGGCCCACCCCTTCCCAGTTAACCTCACCCACTTTACAACCCCAGCGTAACTTTTCTGACTTAAAAAAATTCTAAACGCGGCATAGTAGTGTCGAGAGTAGAGAAAAGTTGCAAAATGGTGCCAAAATTGTAGACTTTTTTACGCCGGGAAAATGGCGTATAGCTAATAATAAATTCCCCCTATGTCTTTGCTTGGGATTCGGAGCCTTATAACAGATCAATTCTGACCGCTATATCGATATATTAAGAAAGCAATCAATACAGAATTTTGGACTTAATATTGACATTTTCTTAAAAGGTGGACCATCACTTTAAGCCATGACTGGTAATATTTTTTAAAATATGTGCTTGGACAGTAAAATGTATAATTTATGATCTTCATGTCAAACAAGATTAATGTGACTAAAGTTGAGATTTCTTGTGGTGGCAGATCAACATATATTGTAATGCCTTTTTTTATTAAGAGTTCAATAAAAAAAAATTTTGCAAATAATGAAGTGTCACATTGTCTTTCAGCATGCTGACTGTAAAAATGTTTTACGTTACCAACTCTATCAGTTTGGACAAACAGATCAGACGATATCGAGATTTCTCCGAATCAAGAAATTTATGAAATTAGGATCCTAAAACCAACAAACAAGCTGCTGATTATTTCCCGGAAAATAAAAAGATATTATCAAGATGGGCCAAATTCCCCTTGGCACATACTAGACAGTAACTCAATTAAGAATGTATTTTATTCTAAGACTCCAGTATAGTGAAAAAAAAAAGAAAAAAATTGTAATGTATTAATCTCTGTCATATAACATAATAATCCACCTTGGATGTTTCTGTGGGGCATTTCACAATAAAATCTAATATATGAAGGAAAACCGGCTTATCTTTATCCCGAGTACTGAAACCATAAACACAAAGGAGATTTATTATGAGTCACGCACAACAGGAAATATTTACTGCCCTCCCTATAATTCCATTTACTATAATATTTAGTTTTATTTTACTGGAAATAAATGTTAAAAATGTCAGGACATCGACTGAAAAAAATCTATTGTTTTTTTAATTAGATTTATAAAAAAAATATAAAAACAAAAAGAATCCTTACAATAAAATTGAAGTCCAAGTAATAACATTAACCCCTTAATAACCAAGCCTTTTTGTACTAAAGAACATCTTGTTTTATGATGAATTTGTCCACATTTTTAAAAATATTTTTTTTTACAATTTCTCCTTATGGCCGGACGCTTGGTGAGACATATAGTGAAATAAAAACAAAATAATTCTGTGTCAAACTCTGTTTAGATTGAGAAATTGTAGAAGAAATTATATATATCAACCTAGGAAGCCTCCAAATGGAAAACCGAATACATTTTATAGCATGTACTAATGTAAAAAATTAATTTGCCATCCACTAGTAGCTATACACTTCTATCAAATACCTTTGAATTAAGCTACAATTGTTAAAAGTATATAATATATTTACTTTAGCCATTTGTTCCCTGTATGAAGATCCCTGGGATTCCCACACTATAGGCCACATGTCCATAGAAACCAGTGTATGTGGTAGGTCCACCATATGAACTTGTATGTATAATATAATCTGAGGGTCCCTGGAAAGTCCACCATTCTGATACACTACAAACTGAAGCAACTTAGCAAATAGTCTTGATATCCTGTCGTTTTGTGTATCCAGCTCCTATGCTGACATATGTCTTTCATTGGCTACAGACAAACAATCAAACTCTTTGTAGTCTAATCATGTAGTCATGTTATACCACTCCCTTTGCCCTTCTTGTGCTGACCAACAGAAGAGAGGGCACATGGACGTAACACATGACTTTAGGATTAGACTACAAATAGGGTTTGTTTGTAGTCTGTAACCATGGATACACATAGGTCTGTATAGGAGTTGTACACGCAAAATATCACATCATTCTTAGTTAAGAATATTTGCAAAGTTGCTTCATTTTTTTTATATTTGATGCATTGGAGCATTAAAAAAAGGTTGCAAAAGTGGACATATCCTTTAAAGGGGTTTTCCATCAAAACACTCAATCAGTCATGACAGTGTAATCAATGGAACGTGACAATACATGGGCACTGAAATAATATACAGTTAGTAGGATTAGGCCACATGGTACCTTCTGCAATAAAGTGCCTGATATAAATGTGTGACAATGATGTTTTTTTTATCCAGGTCAGTGGAGAGCTTTGCCACTGTTGTGTAACAATCCACGGAATCCATTTCTACGCCAACAGACGTTATTTGTGGGTTATGGCCTTCTAGCCCCTTGACTTTCATATGTTATTATGCATCCATAGAGTCATACTGTAAATTCCACAGCCGCGGACCGTCGTTCTAACTTACACCTCGACGGCCGCGGCAATGGATGAGTGAGTGCTGGGCGGCATCTCCCTCCTGAGAAACACCAGCACTCACTTCTGCATCACTGGGCTGGTTCCCGTAGGGTACGCGCACGCGCTTGTGCCCGGCCTTAAAGGGCAAGTACGCGCACATGTGTAAAATCTGTAATTAGCCCATGATCACCCTGGACTATAAAAAGGGCTCCGCCCTTTCACCCATTGCCTGAGTGTTGTTGTGTTTACCCATGTTTGTCTTAGCAAATGGTCCCTTAGTGTTATCCTGGTGTCATCTGCCTGCAAGTTCTTCTGTGCCTAGCCTCCGCTACCATCTGGACTATCAATGGTACCCTTGTACTAGGACTGTTGTTTGGCCAGCTGCTACTCCGCTACGGTGGTGCAGCCTAGTAGGTCCACATACCCACGGATCGTGACAGTATGCTCAGGCCATGGACCCCGCTGGTTAACCCAAGACCATGACGGCGTCACAAGCCATGCAGGCAGAACTGTGAGACCTTCGGTCACAACAGGACCAACTCCTCCAGGCGGTGAACGCCATTGCACATCGACTGGATACAGAAGCTGCAATCATCACAGCATGTGTTCCTGTTGCTCTGGCTGTTCCTCTTGCTACACCTCCTGTCAGTACCGGTGCCAACTCCCGATTTTCACTGCCACTACCTCCTCGTTACGATGGAGACAAGTACCTGTGGGGGATTTCTGAACCAGTGCCAGATCCACTTCAGTCTACATGCCTGAGCATTTCCTTCTAATGGCACAAGGATCGCTATCATTATCTCCCTCCTTACTGGCAAGGCCCTAGCATGGGCGAATCCTATCTGGGAATGTCAGGGACCAGAGACCTGTGACTTCCAGTTTTTCCTACAGACTTTTCGCATGGTATTTGAGGAACCTGCATGAGTCTCGTCAGCAGCTGCACCTCTGCTGACCATTCGCCAGGGAGACACCATTCAGTTCCGCACCCTGGCGGCAGAGCTGTCCTGGGACAACGAGGCCTTGGTGGCTACATTCTGGCAGGGACTGTCTTCCGAGATTAAAGACGAGCTTGCCGCCCATGATCTGGCACCTACCCTGGATGACCTCATTCTTCTTTTCTTCTTGCCACCCGGATTGACATGAGGATCAGGGAGCCATCCCAAGAGGTTCGTCGGGAGAGAAGATTTCCCAGGCTGGCTCCTACTTTCCGGCAATATCTGTTGCCCTCACCAGTTGTTCCACCAGAGGAGACTATGCAGGTGGACCAGCTCAAATTGTCAGCCCAGGAGAAACAACGCAGACGCACTTCGGGACTTTGTCTGCAGCCTCGGAGGCCATGTTGTGTGTTTGTGTCCCCAGAAGCCAAAAAATCCAATGCCTAGGATTGGTTGGAGAGAAAACCCTAGGCGGAACCACCAGTCTGTGTGTGTTCTGGTGGGAGGGAACACAGCGCAAGCTGCCCTGACACTGTCCGTAGATGATTGGACAGTGTCAGAGTGAAGAGTATAACGCCCCCTTGCCATATAGATAGATAGATAGATAGATAGATAGATAGATAGATAGATAGATAGATAGATAGATAGATAGATAGATAGAAATGCCCCATTGACAGTTCAGGGGCTTATTTACATATCAAGCGCCAAATATAACAGCACCGATATGTAAATAACAGAGGAAGTTAGGAAAATAATTTTACGTGGGACATTGTTTGTGAAGCCCTGCCCATTACATGATGCACTCAGGTGCACATGTATGGGCAGGTGAAAGGTTCTTTTTAAGGCAGATGGAAATCAATAGCAAGGTCAAATTACAGGTCAGTAAAGGAACAGCAGACGTGATCAGATAGCGCACTTTTTTATGGTAGTCAGGAACACAAAGAAGTTTATTTTTCAAATACCAGAGTAGTTTCTTGACAAGTATACCAAAGAAGCAGACATGCAGCTGTAATGGGGCCCATGGAGAGAAGGGGATCAGCAATGGTAATCCCATTCTCTTTGCTTCTGGCTGGTGAGAACCTGGGCAGGATTTCCTTTCTCTTGAGGAACTTCATTGTTAGCAAGAATTGAGATGGGAAATTGGCCTAAGTTTCATGGAAGAGACATAGAGGGGGAATGTATAGTAAGATGACCCCTGTCCACCGCTGAAAGTGTCTACAATGGGCACGTGAGCATCAGAACTGGACCTGGAGCAATGGAAGAAGGTGACCTCATCAGATGAATCACGTGTGTGTGTCGCTTACCTGGAAAGAGATGACACAAGGATGCACTATGGGAACAAGGCGAGGCAGTCTAAAGGTCTGTGGAATGTTCTTCTGGGAAACCTTGGGTCCTGGTGGATGTGACACGTATCAATTACCTAAACATTGCTGCAGACCAAGTACACTCCATTCATGGAAGCAATATTCCCTAATTGCAGTGCCCTCTTTCAGCAGGGTAATGTGCTATACTGGAAAAGTTGCTCAGAAATAGTTTGAGGAACATGACAAAGCATTCATGGTGTTGACTTGGCCTCCAAATTCTCCACATCTCAATCTGATCGAGCGCCTGTGGGATGTGCTGTAAAAATAAATCCAATACATGATGGCCCCTCCTCACTACTGTTAACGTCTTAGTGCCCGAGCCAGATACCACATGGCACCTTCAAAGGTTTTGTGATATCCATACCCCAACGGGTCCAAGTTGTTTTAGTGGCATTAGGGACCTACACAATATTAAGCAGGTGGTTTTAATGTTATGGCTGAACGGTGTAGAACACTTTTCTGATTTAACAGGAGAGACATGATCCTTGTCTTCTGGGCTGAGGCGTAGTATGACCATGTGAGTAGAACCATAATGTCTAGGATAGAAGATGGCAGCAGTGTGAAAGCAAATTCTGTGATTTCATAGCACAAATTTCTGTGCTATGAAATCCATCAGAAAAGGATAAGATGGTGCTCATAACAGGTGAACCAGATTTATGAGATATCATTAGTAGTTCACAGAAGGTCTGGATGGTTTTTAGACAGGCAAATGGTTGACCAGCTGATGGTGCCGATGAAACATCAGCTCACGTATCACAAGCTTTATCAATGGACTCTTGTAGCCTTGAGGCAAACCCAATGATTGTAATAGATGGTATTATCCATTTGTATTAAATTAATCGCGTAATTAAGTGAAAGTGTACAAACCATTATTAGCCTATGTATAGAGATGATGAGTATCATTCATCTGTAGGTGTATTGATGAAACTAAGCTACTATAATATCTCTTACTGAGTCTAATCTTTGCTTTTATCCTGAGGCAATTGCATCCAGACTAGGCAATAATGTCCCTGTAATATAAAGGAGGCTGTATAGCCTAATCTATTTAGAAAATGTGCACACAATTGAATACAGTGCATCAGTCCTTTATTATCTGTTTGGAAATAAACATTGAAAAAATGACCCATAGAACAGTGAAAAAGTACCTAGTATTATATTCGGTTGCTTCTGAATTATATTGGCCTTGTACATTAGATGGGTGTGACAGCCATTAATGGCAGCCATTAAAGTACCCATAGGGGTTGCCATTAGGCTTTTTATAGACCCTGAAGTGCAGATAAACCTTTATTATAATGTCTCATGCTGAAGGCCATATTATGGATCCATATCAGCTCTGAGTCATTATCCAGCACCCATTGAAGTGTTAGATGGTGCCATATTTTACCTCTGTATGTCTTTCGTTTCAAACAGAGATTTTTCTCTATGAATCTGTCAGAAAATAAAAATTATAGCATGCATGTTCCATTGGAGATATTTTCTGTAATAAGGAAGGTGTTGTAGGTCATATTCCAGAAAGTTTATCATTATATGAGACATTTTCTCAACAGTCTATCCCATAAATGTCCGATAGGTGTGAGTTCCACCTCTGGGACTCCCATCTTTGTGGAGAAAGGTCATCCATTGACAGCATTCGGCATGCCAAGCAAATAATAAATGACCAAAATGTAACAAATGAAATCCTTGATTGTGCTGGCATCCATTTATAAATGAATATCATAGTCCTATATTTCTTCTACAATGTTAGGCATCCAAAAAGTTGAGTTGCATTATACATACTTTTTATACTATAAGGGTATTGGGGCTATTGAACAATGCATTATTGGATGCCATATTAGGCTATGTTCACATCACGTTTTTTTTTACTATGTTTGACGCATATATCAGGAAAAAGCTACCGAAGTATACATTAAACGTAGGCTGTGACGGATGCAGAACAGTGGCATCGGTCACCATAGACTTCAATGTTATCTGTTAAACGGATATGTCGTGAACGGGGGTCATGAGACCTTATGACTTCCATTAAACAGATGCCATTATGGTCTATGGGTGATGGATGCTACTATTAGGCCTCCGTTTGACGTATCTGTTACCCATAGATTATAATGGTATAAGTTTAATGTATTTGTCATGAACGGCTTTTGAAAAGCACATGACGTATACTTTAAACGTAAGCCTGTGACCTATGCCATAGAGTGGCATAAGTCACTCATAGGCTCCTATGTTAAAAACGTATACTGCAGAATACTGCTCAATAAAATAGCATATTCCAACCTTCAAAAAAAGGTATACTGACAAATACGTAGATAAATACAGTTTTGTGTCCCATTTTAATGGAAAAAAAAAATGCAATAAATCAATTCTAAACTACATTTTATGGTGCATGCATATCTGTAAAAATATTATACAGTACGATAATTTCTACATATATGACTAGGACGGTCTGGAAATCGTATGAATTAATTTTTAATGCATAATGGTAGCTAGTAAAGGATGTAAGCAGTTTCCGTAACTGTAAAAATGCATTTTTAGGAAATGAGAACTGTTCTGTTTATCAAAAGAAATCTATGAATTGATCTGACAGAAATTACCAGCAATTGTATTGATTCTGAGGAAATTGGGTGGGGGAGGTTTGTCTGTCTTTATAGTTAAAATCTCTACCTTTATTCATTACAATAAAACATCTACAATATATTCAGCTGTGTCCTCAGTCAGGGAATAGAAACATTATATGAATTGTTAGTCCCATTGAACTTTTTAATGTGTTATTGAGAAATAACATTGAATTTCAGTGGATTCATTTCTTGAAATTGATCAGATTACACTGAACAGTAAGTATATCAGACTTATAAAAAAGTGGCAAGATGAAACAATCCCAATGGTCCTAGGGGAGAATACCCCGATAATACGACGTGCCTACGAGTCCAATCATGGGAGAGGAGTTGTGATTGACAGTCACTCTGCCATTGCAACCGCTGGGATTAGAAATAACTTCAATCCTGGCCGTTTACCCCTTCAGCACCAGGATCGGTAGCGATCACGGTGCTGTCAAATGGAGAGACTCCTTTTGAACAACGATCGGTTTCCCGGCATCCCAGGGGCGTATACTGACAGTACGAGGCCTGACATATGCCTTGAGGTCTGTCAAGTGCTGATGCCTGGTAAAGCAAACCTAGATATGCTCTAACAGGCTGCCTGTCCATTGTAAATGGACAGGTGGCAGTGCAGTGTAATACGCAGCAATAAAATGTACCCCAACATTATGTCTAAAAATCTGCAACTCACCCTGCAAAAAACAAAGCCTCAAAAAGCAACGTAGCTCTAATAATTAGCAAAACCCCCCCCAAAAAATGTAAGTCCTTATCCCAAAAATGGGCATGGTCCCTAAAGGGTTAAGGCTTTTAACTAAAATGAGTCTGAAATGTTGACTCAAGTCCCTTTCCTATGTTGTATTCTTCTTTATCAAAGCTATTTCATATGGTACATTCAGCGCTTTATCAATTGTCACTATAACCAATAAAGGAAATCAAGGTGACAACAGATGCAATAAACCCAAAGATATCTTTTATATAAGAAATAAAGCCGGCACCGTAATTGCCCACATTCTACATTTGACATTTAAACAAAATAATAACATAGAAGCGGATATCTGAATACAGTATCCAGGAGACTTTGCTTACTAATGGGGGTGCAGATGCAAAGTATTATATTCTTCCAATGTACACGGTGATGCAATCTCTTCGGGCTTTTATTAATATTTTGAACTAGGTTGAAGTATTGAAAATGGTATTACAAAAAAAAATTTCTGGAGATGCAGTAGTGTTGAACTAGTATGAAGTTATAGCATAATGTTAATTTATGATTGTCTCTGTAAAGATCATTAGCATAAAATAATAACATTAATTAGGAAAGATTACTTTTTAAAAAGGAGAAGAAGAAGGAGGATAAGAATGAGAGGAAAAAAAAGAAGTAAAAGAAGACTGAGGAGTAGAGAAACCAGAAGAAGCCGAAGAAGAAAAAAAGGAGAGAAAGCAGAGGGGGATAACGTAGAAGAGGACAAAGAAGGTAAGAAGGGGAAGGTGAAAAATGAGAAAAACACATAGGAACAGAAAGGAGAAGAAGAGGAAGAAGAAGAAGAAGAAGAGAGGAAGAGGAGGAAGAAGAAGAAGAGGAAGAAAAATAATAGGAAGAGGAAGTAGAAAATAAAAAGTGGAAGCAGAAGAGGAGGAATAAGAAGTGGTAGATCAAGAGGAAGAATAAAAGGTAGAAGAAGAAGAGGTAGAAAAACAAGAGGAGGAGGAAGAAGCTGAAGAACAAGAGGAAGTAGTAGAAAAGAAGAAGTGGAAGTTGAAGAAGAGGAAGAAAAAGAGGAATAAGAAGCAGAAAAAGAAGATGTCCAAGTCCACTGGACATGGACCCTTCCAACACCATCTTCTTTACAATGGCTTTACCCATCATATTTGTTCACGCCTCCTAATAAGATAGGCACATTTCTGGCTGTCCATGCACCAGAAAGGGAAATCTACGCAGTGTAAGAGATGGCTTAGATTTCCGATATTATTAAGGCTAGTTTATGGCATAAATTTAAATAAATAAATTTGCTGGCTATTGGCGGTGCGATGACACTCACTGATGCAGCACCAACTTCTTCTGGTGTGGTCGCTAGTCTCACGGGTTCTGCAAAGGTGTATATACAGGGAGGTGTGTAGTTTCATATACAGGGAGGTGTGTGGCATCATATACAGGGAGGTGTGTGGCATCATATACAGGGAGGTGTGTGGCATCATATACAGGGAGGTGTGTGGCATCATATATAGGGAGGCTGTGTGGCATCAGATACAGGGAGGTGTGTGGCATCATATACAGGGAGGTGTGTGGCATCATATACAGGGAGGTGTGTGGCATCATATATAGGGAGGCTGTGTGGCATCAGATACAGGGAGGTGTGTGGCATATACAGGGAGGTGCGTGGCATCATATACAGGGAGATGTGTGGCATCATATACAGGGAGGTGCGTGGAATCATGTACAGGGAGGTGCGTGGAATCATATACAGGGAGGTGCGTGGCATCATATACAGGGAGGTGCGTGGCATCATATACAGGGAGGTGCGTGGCATGATATACAGGGAGGCTGTAAATAGTGTCTAGGTGAACATGTGACCTTAATTTGGTTGTTTTCAGGTGTTTGGGACAAAAAAAGCCTGACCAATGAAATTGATCAGTTTTTTCTAACGGCCATGAAAAACTGATGCAAAACGGATGTCAAACGACCGTTAAAAACGGACAGACGGACTGGAAATGGATGAAAATTTAGAGACACACTGATGCAAAATGGCCATGAAAAACTGACAGTTGATCCGTTTTTAATGGACATTTTTTTTCCACTGTCGTTTGAATATAGCCTGACATGCACACGACCAAATTTTTCATCCGTAATTACTGACCGCAATTGTGGTCCACAATTACGGATCCATTCATTTTTATTGGCCACGGACACCTTTCAGTATTTTTAGTGATGGGTGTCCGTGCTGAAAAAATTATAGAACCTGTCCTATTCTTGTCCGTAATTACGGCAAGGACTCCCCAATAGAAGCCTATGGGCGCTTCTGTAAATACGGACAGCTACGGATGCGCATCTGTAAACCGTCCGTATTTCCGGAAGCGTTGCGATGAAACATGTTGGTGACGTAATTTGGAGCCTCCCTATTTTTTTTATGGATCCGTATATACGGATGAAATACGGATGTAATACGGACACCCTTCCGTACGGATGAATTACGGATGACTACAGATCCGTATATATGGACAGTATTCACGGATAGATGAAAATACGGTCGTGTGCATTGGGGTCGTGCTTCCATTATAAATTATAGTAGCACGGTCCGTAACATAAAAAAATATGACATGTCCTATTTTTTTCGGCAAGTTTCTATGGCACGGACGCCTTCCCGTAAATATACGGGAAGGTTTCCGTCGGCCATAGAAACGAATGGGCCCGTAATTACACACCATTTTACGGTCGTGTGCATGGAGCCTAAAAGAACAGGATCTAAATTTAACTCATGACATCACCGAATATGACATCATACATAGCTGATACAACGTAATGAAGTTAACAATTTGCATAAAATACAGCATAACATGATGAAATCATGAATTCATGCATATGAAAATTGTGCATATAAAGTGAAGGTGTAAATTTAAATACAAACAAATGCAAAAGATGCATGTATACCCTGTGGTCATTCAAATGATAGTCATCAACATATATGTAATGCCAATTCTATCTATGTGAAAAAAAGTTTGTTGAATTGATAATAATTTTTTTTTTATATCTATCTATCTATCTATCTATCTATCTATCTATCTATCTATCTATCTATCTATCTATCTATCTATCTATCTATCTATCTATCTATCTATCGATCTATCGATCTATCTCATATCTATCTATCTATCTATCTGTCTATCTATCTATCTATCTATCTATCTATCTATCTATCTATCTATCTATCTATCTATCTATCTATCTCATATCTATCTATCTATCTATCTATCTATCTATCTATCTATCTATCTATCTATCTATCTATCTATCTATCTATCTATCTATCTATCTATCTATCTATCTATCTATCTATCTCATATCTATCTATCTATCTATCTATCTATCTATCTATCTATCTATCTATCTATCTATCTATCTATCTATCTATCTATCTATCTATCTATCTATCTATCTATCTATCTATCTATCTATTCTATCTATATAAAAATCCAAACATATGTAAAATATATATAACAAAATGTGAAGAATTTATGAAAAGCATCATAAACCTTTTAAAACCTTCAGGACTAAGGTTGCAGAGTTTGAAGATCTAAGATGATTATTTATTAATCATTGTACGATATCTAGTAGACGCATCAATTGATATACTGTATGTTCTGAAACCATCAATTTTAGATTCAGTGGATCCCTATGTACTAAGAAGATAATGCCTGGATAAGCTAGGTTTTAAAACTGCATTCCTAATATTAAAACGGTGGCTATTCGAGCCGGCTAGTACTCACTGTGTTATTCTGCTGTTTTTCTACTGATAAGAAGACTATGATCAATGGCCAGTCGCACTTGCCCAGAGTTCCGATTGTTGATATTGAATCTAAAGATTTTGAAAGATGTTGATGCCAGACCAAAGTCTATATTTTAGCCATTTTACTATAAGGGGAATTATGTAAAAACATTCCAAACTATGGTTCTGAAGGATTTCAGAGCCAATAATCGGATCCCATTATTATCTAAAAAGAATGATAACATATGTCACCGTGGACGTGTGGCCCTAACCTTGTTAAAAAATAATGATCAGATGGTAGTTCGCTCTGCTCATAAGGGGGCGGAATGGTTGTTCTCGAGTCACTAAGAATTTTTTTGATAGACAATATTTTGAAGTTTTACCCTTTGACCTCTCAAAGCAATATTTGAGCCTTTATGAATGTTTGATTCCAATTTCAATCATACAAAATATTTTGAACAAAAAAGAAAGGTATTTTCTCACGATTTAAGAATTATCAATGACCTTGTTTTTTTTTATTATTTGCCAAAAATTCCTAAAAGCCTCAAAAACCTTCCTATTGTTTCTGAAATTGTTCTATTGCATGTCATTTATTACATAATATTGATTTTCACAAAGTTATGTTCGGTAGTTATCATCCGGATTCTACGCAATTGATCAAGGAATTATATTCGGTTAATTTTCCATCAAATTTTTAGTTTCTCACTCTTGATGTGAGTGCCATGTATTCAAACATTCAGCAACATCTTGGTGTAGAGTACTAATTTATTTTTAATTGAGAATATCGAGTTTATACTCAAACATAATATTTTTTCATTTGAAGATAGTATCTATCGACAGGTAATGTTTTGTGCGATGGGGACTCGTTTCACCCCGTAATGCAAATTTGTGCATGGGGCAATTTGAGTTCTTATTGGTTTTTACAGGCATTTTAAAGATAACTTATTCTCTATATGGTTGGGGACAAAAGAGCAAGCTGTATTATGTGTGGAACAACTGAACAAGAAAGACTCTGGTTTGAATTTTACTCTACATCACACTCATTCGACTATTGAATTCTCGGATGTAGAAATATCCCAAAAAATGTATGTGAGTATTTCCACCAAAACACATTTTAAGGGTCTGACATTAAAGCCCTGTTCACACGGCAGAAATTTTTCAGCTAGCAGACAAAAGAAGCTTCTTGCCCAATCTTCGGGCGAATTCCCCCTAAACCTCCCATTGAACTAAATCAGAGTAGGAATTTTCCTGCTGACGACAGTAATAAATCTGCGGTGGGACCCGCCAAGCAAAGTCCACAGTGAACATAGCCTAATAGTTACTTGGCGTTTAATAGTAGCCACCTACCCAAGAGGCTATAGAATGTCCCTTGTGGATAATATAAGAGTGAGAAAAAAACTGTACTCATGATTGTAAATTTTTCATACAATCTAAAATATCGTGTGATCGATTCCTTGGCAAAGGTTTCCCCAAACAAATATTAAAAATAGCTTTTAATCAGACAAAAAGGTTCATCACAACTAGACTGTTTGGAGTTAAGACTTAACTCCATCTATCTATCTATCTATCTATCTATCTATCTATCTATCTATCTATCTATCTATCTATCTATCTATCTATCTATCTATCTATCCATCTATCATCTCTCTCATATCTATCTATCTATCTATCTATCTATCTATCTATCTATCTATCTATCTATCTATCTATCTATCTATCTATCTATCTATCTATCTATCTATCTATCTATCTATCTATCTATCTATCTATCTATCTATCTATCTTATAGCCTTATAGAGGAGGGGTATTACTCACAAAACAAGAGGCAAATATACACAGAAGACAGGGGTGGTCTTTTGGGTGTCAATATCTAGTAATACATATTTATATTTAGTGGCTTAGGTGACATTAGTGTTCGCAGTGTGCTGTCGCCATTTTCTTGTGTGCTGTATAAATTTGCAGTCACAGGCGTACTTACACCTGTATACACGTTTCCTTTCATTTGTTGGAATGTTCTGTTGAATCTTTTGTGTGGTTTATGTGATTCATATATGTGGGGCTAGTGACTGCCTCCATTGTTGATCTTGCACTCCTCCTATTCTGCCCTGGTTGATTTTAATTAGTTTAATGCTGGTTCCTACCATCCCCAAGAATATGTAGGCTTAGTCCCAGTTCTGGGTGTATGTGCAGCGTAGGTTCCCACCTCATAGAGGTCGCCTTGTCGTGGCAGGTGGGCTCACACAATTTGATCAAAATTTGCGCTAAGAATCTCGCTATTGTAAGTAGATTTAGCAGTAATGCATATTTATTTATATTTAGTGGCTTAGGTGGCCTTAGTGTTCGCAGTGTGCGGTCAACATTTTCTTGTGTGCTATACCTCAGTTAGTCCATTTAACTGTTATGGGGTAGATTCCATTGAAAAAAAACGCATGCATTGTATGTAAAATGGATGAATTGTTTTACAATTACACAAATGTAGCATGTGATATAAATCCATTTCAGAATACTCCCTGTTCCTCAGACATAATCAGATTCAAATATAAAAAAAAGTGCTAGAGCAGCCCTCATATCACTATAAAACGAACCAATATCCATGCACATCGCTTCACCTCCTTTTATATAATGGACTTAAACCGTAACCACAAAATAAACGGCAAGACAAGTCCTTTTGTCGACTAACAAATAGAGTGTCATTAAAAACACAACAACATTTATTCTAATAGTAAAGCACTTATAAATAAAATTTCAATTTATACAACGTACGGAAGGTACAAGAGGTTCATCACGAGAGTGTGTTATGTTTTTATAGCTAACTAGATTTTTACCCTAAAAATGTATGAGGTAATATAAGGAAGCTAAATATGATCAATGGAGAGACATTAAAGACACTGGAAACAGAGCGTTTAATTATTTACATAGCAGGTTACACTGAGTAAGTCGTGGAAACGGAATCACTTATATGAGAAAGCAGAAATAAGCCGGAATAAAAGAATATTTCATCGACTTATTGGAAGAAAAGTGCAGAAGACAATTTGTCATTTGATAACAGATGTAGATGAAAGGTCAGCAATACACCCAGCGTAAATATTCACATATGAAATGAAGTGTGCTTTATACTTGCAGAAATTTCCTCTCCACAGGAAATAAAGAATGGGAAATCAAATAGAGGCAGCCGGACGGGATTTTTTTTTTTACATTTTTCTTTAAATATCGTATATCTATGTTGACGCAATACGAGCATTGAAATCGACATTCACATCAAGGATGTTGCTGTGTGACGTTGGAGATGCAGAGAGGCTGCAAACTATAAGGCTATGTTCACACGCAATACGAAAAACAGCTGTAAAATACGGAGCTGTTTTCAAGGGAAAACAGCCTCTGATTTTCAGGCGTGTTTTAAGCATCAAGCGTTTTTTTATGTATTTTTTGCGGCCGTTTTTGGAGCTGTTTTTCTATTGAGCCAATGATTAACTCCCGTCGACTGCGCTATTGGTTCCGTCAAGAACGGAATCCTGTCACAATGGTGACAGACAAAAACCATTAGCTAGTTTTCCATCACCATTGAGTTCAATGGTGAGGGAAACGGAAGCTGAGGTTTCCTTTTGCCTTTCCGTTGAGGGGTTAACCCGACGGAACCTCAGACGGAACCCCTCAACGGAAGGCCAACGGTGATGTGAACAGGACCTAAAGTCATTGGCGTAGCTATAGGGGTCGCAGCATTCACAATTGCGACAGGGCCTCGAAGCCAGGGGGCCCGCAGCCCGCCGCATCACATCAATAAAAAGTTACTATAGTAACTGGGGCCACGGGCACCTGTTACTATAGTTACTACAGTACTTACCTTCCTGCTTCCGGAGTGCAGCAGAGGTCCTGACGTCACAACGCTGTGCGCAGCGCACAGAATCCTGAACCTGGATAGAGTCAGGGACTCCGCTGCGGCTGAAGAGGAGTGTAACATTAATATCCCTGTCTGCTGAAGAAAATTGGCGGGGGCCGACTCCCGGGACCCCTGCCAATCAGCTGTTTTGAAGGGGCCGCAGCGCTCGTACGAGAGCTGCTTCCCCTTCATTCCGGTCACTTGCTCACACTGTGAATCCGTGTCGGCGATTCACAGTGTGAGCCAGTAAGAGAAATGAAGGGGAAGCAGCTCTCGTATGAGCGCTGCGGCCCCTTCAAAACAGCTGATTGGCAGAGGTCCCGGGAGTAGAACCCCGACCCATCAGCTACTGATGGCCTATCCTAAGGATGGGTCATCAATATTTAGGGACTGGACAACCCCATTAAGCTTACAATGTGGCAGGCTGAGACAGTCTCACAGATTGTGTGATGCTGTCTGCTGGCCCCTGTATCTAAACCAATCACATGGTAGGCTTAGATACATGGCCCATGTGTGATCCTGTCTGATGGGTCCTGTATATAAGCCTACCTTGACAGACAGTATTACACATGGGCTCTGTATCTAAGCCTACCACATGTGTTACTAATCATTTTTTTTTGTGTTTGTGTTTTCTCACGGGTTCGGACGTAGGACTACGTCGGATTCTGGGACTACTTCGATGACAGCTTTTTTATTATCAATAAAATGGTTAATGAGGGTGGTGTGGGGGTTGTTTATTTCAATAAAATATTTTTTCTATGTCTTTGTGTTTTTTTTTAAAACTATATTACTACTACCTTAGTATTAGCCGCCACCTGATTGACAGCGTCCATTATTAACGCGGGGCTTAATGTTAGCCAGTGCAGGGGCTAACACTAACCCCCATTATTACCCCGGTACCCACCGCCACCAGGGGTGCTGGGAAGAGTCAGGTACGATCCATTCCCTGACCATCAGTATTGATGGTTGGGCAATGGGGCGGCCACATGCTGGTATTATCAGGCTGGGACAGGCCAGAAACAGCAGCCCTTTCCCTCCTGGTAATGCTAGCCTGCTGCTGCTTTATTGTATCTGGCTGGTTATGAAAAATGGGGGTCCCCACATAATTTGAAAAAAATAATAATAATTGAAAAGAACGATGTGGGGTCCCCCCAATTTTCAAAACCAGCCAGATATAACACTGCAGCAGCAGCAGACTAGCATTACCAGGATGGGGAAGACCACTGTTTTTGGCCTTCCCCAGCCTTATAATACCAGCCTGCGGCCACCCCGGTGCCCGGCCATCACCACAGATGGTCGGGTACTGGTCCGTACCCGGCTCTTCCCAGTACCCCTGGTGGCGGTGGGTACTGGGATAATAATTGGGGTTAGTGTTAGCCACTGCACCTGCTAACATTAAACCCCACCTTAGTAATGGACGTGGTCAATCAGCCGGCGGCCATTACTAAGGCGGTAATAATAAAGTTTCAAAAAATACAAGGACATAGAAAAAATATTTTATTGAAATAAAAAAAAACACACAGAACCCTCATTAACCATTTTATTGTGAATAAAAAAAACTCTGTTATTGAAGTAGTCCTCGAATAAGATGTAGTCCAACAACCGAACTTGTAAAAAAACACAAAAATAATTAGTAACACATAAAGAAGCAAAATTATTATTATCTTACCTTTCCTGGGTCCAGCGCTGGAGCCGCAATGTCAGCAAGCTGGGCCCTATATCTAATCCTATCATGTGTGATACTGTCTGCTGAGCCACTGTATCTAATCTTATCATGTGTGATACTGTCTGCTGGGCCTTATATCTAATCCTATCATGTGTGATACTGTCTGCTGAGCCACTGTATCTAATCCCGTCATGTGTGATACTGTCTGCTGGGCCTTATATCTAATCCTATCATGTGTGATACTGTCTGCTGAGCCACTGTATGTAATCCTATCCATATCTATAGGGTCGTAGTGCTATAGATATGCTATGCTGTCTCCTATACACACACACATACACACACATTTTTTTAGGCGGACATATGTATTGGGGCTATTTCCCCTGACATTTTAAGTCCTTAGTGACGCCCCCGGCTGCTAGTGCTGCATTGTTGTGTCACTTAGGAGACCCAGCGATACAACTGAAAGCTGCTGGCCGTCGGCCATGAGAAGTTTGCAGGGGGGGGCAATAAGAACTTTTGCATCGGGGCCCATGAGCCTTTAGCTACACCCCTGCCTAAAATACACAGCGGAAAGAAAATTTAACTTGACTTTATAAATGTATTTTCAATGGCTTTTCTTGTGTCGTATCACGCTGCAGAAAGTTATCAGAGTCAAGATAAATTTGGCTACATCTGTAGCTTAGGTTAAGGTGGAGGAATAGAAGCTCCAAACTCAAAAATAGGAAACAAAATTTGTAACCACACACAAAACAACAAACAAATAGACCTGTACGAAGCCGGGTAACTCTGCTAGTATACCATAAATGTCTGGCTTAAGCACATATTTTGATCAAATGATGTGATCCCACCTGCCATAACAAGTCGAATTTCTTCAGATTGTTCCCCTAAACTCATATTATATGGGTGGTAGCTCTTTCCTCACAAAGAAGTGAATGAGAAAGCTGATCTTTTGGCCGGCAGAAGTCATTTGAACATTGCACCTTGACAAAATGCATTACGGTCCATGATCGGGTCCCATGAAAATGAACTTAGGGGCAAATTGATTTTATTTTTGTATTTTTTTTCTTTCATTCCTTACTTTCAAAGGAACACTCCTGGCAAAACTGATATACTGCGTTATGTCTAATGTGAGGGGTGGTAAATTGCTTCTCTTTTTGGTGGTCTCTGAGTTCCTGTGTCATGCTCCGCCCCCTCAGGACCTACATATATACCGTTTGGGTTAAGATGCACTTATAACACTAGCTTGAAAAAAAATCTAATCATTTTCCTTTACAGTATTACATCAACTTCTCCATCTTTTCATGCTTTAGATTAAACATTTTTCATATTGAACATTTTTAATTAGTTTTTGCTGCTTTTATGAAAATAAATTGGAGATTATAGTGATGTAACCTATTCAGAAAAACATAAAGACCGGAGTAAATGAACATAAAAGGTTGTATATATAAAAAATAATAATTCCCATTTCTTCAATATTCAGATATAGATGTTCTGTAACATATTAATGCAAAGGACATAAAAAAAATAAAGTGAGGTATAAAAGTAAAAAGCAAAACATTCCTCCATCTAAAGGCTTTTTGACTCATGGAATTCCATTCAAAAGGTGGAGAGTTACAAAGGTTTATTGTACTTCGTCTTAACATGCTGCACTGCTATTCCCATTGTATGAGAATGTTTTTTGAATTCCTTCCACAGTAATTCCGCCTGCAAGTACACATTTTTTTATTTATTAATTATTATTATTATTATTATTATTATTATAGTTCTTTTATAAGGTTAAAATAAGTTATCCGATACTTTTAAAAATCGGCATCAGGACAGCAGATGACATAAAATACTAAACCGGCAGATACACACCGCCTGATGTGCCCTCCCCCCCTCTCCAGCGATAAGGCCCCATTCTCCATGGTCATGGAAGTCCCTGCAGTGGTCACGTGGCTTTCATTGATCACATGCTGCTGGCCACAGCAGTGGTACTACCATGATTGGCTACAGTAGCATGTGACCAATGACAAGCATGTGACCAGTGTAGAGGCTTCAATGGAGCCACAGAGAATGAGACCTTAGCGCTGGAGCAGAAGGGGGCACTTCAGGGCGTGAGTAGGCGTGAGTAGCTGCCAGTTAATCATTTTGCACCAACACCTGCCCTGCTGTCCATTTTAAAAAGTCCTGGATAACAGCTTTTAAGCACAAGAAAGTCATTGACTATTAGGATATATTCACACAGCAAAGCCTGTTCCTACTGATAGGCACTCCGCCTACCACCACATGGGGCCACATACTCTACAAATTGTTCTATAGGAAATGCTATTGTAGTAGGCAGGTCCTGACTTAGGTGCGCACGCGACATGTGTGGCAGCACAGGGTGCATCACTTCTCTCTATCACAGGGGGGCACCGTTTCTGCTAATAGACAGGGGCCCATAGATTTCTACAGGAAATTTACAAATTTATACAACATGGTTTTGTAGGCGCTAAACTGAATAAGGAAAGTGCCAGGGAATTCACAATAACTTCCTCTAGCAAAGAGCTCCAAAGTCTCACTGCTTTTACAGTAAAGAAGCCATTTCTAGTTCAGTGTAGAAAGAAACCTTCTGTTTCCTATACATAGAGGATGCTCCGCTTACTTAGAAGCATTGTTTCTCGGGGAGAATGTCATCATAATATAGGGACTTACAAAGGTACCAAACAACGACACACAACTTCGTAGTATAGAGCCTTAAAGACTCTTGCGTGTTGCCGTACAGCTAGGTGCACTCAATTCTGCCATGGATTCGGAGAACCATTCAGCAGGTTCAGTAGCACCCTCTATGCCAGTGAACTTGCCTGATTCAAGAATGTATGTTTATAAGGGAGTCTGGGGAAATAGCGACAGCCAATCTTAACAACTTTAAAAAAGGTCTGTCCAGGTGGCAAATTCCCTTTAAAGTGATTAGGGATGGAGCATCCAATCAGGTGATGAAAATGATGATCGCAGCAGGTGGTGAGTATTCTGATCTTGCTGAAGGTAGTGACCTATCTACGTGTAGGATTTAGTTGTTGAGGAAAGGGTTGTCATGAATAATACATAAATGCAGAATACCACTCTATGAGATTTCTGTACAGATGTAGCAAAGTTTATTTTGACTGTGATAACTTGCTGCAGCGTGACATCGCACAACAAAACCAATAGAAAGTCATTAAAAAGTCAAATTAAAGTTTCCTGATATAGATGGCTACATCTGTATCTCCAAGCTATGCGGAGGGGGCTCCTGTTGCAATCATTTGTGTTATGCACATGAGACCCCTACAAACTAGAGATTATAAAGAAGACAGCTCAGGCACTTCACACCAAAATTATCCTCTTACATCTTAATGGAATGTCAAATTATATTTAAAGGGGTTGTCTGGGCACGGGGCGTTTTTTCATACTGATGACCTATCCATAGGATAGCTCATCAGTATATGATAGGTGGTGGTCCATCACCCAGATCCCGCACCAATCAGGTGTTCTACTTCCCGGAGACAGCAGGATGTCCATTCCGAAAGCAGATGGCTCCGGTCACAGTATAGCGTCCTAGCTGCGTCTCTGCTCTTTTTCAAGTGAATAGGAGCAGAGTCGCAGTACGGCCACTATATGGTGGTCAGAGCCATCGGCCTCCTACACTGGCCACTGCATAGCATCCAGTGCCCGGAGGCAGCCGGAACCGCTTCATTGGTACGGGGTCTGTGTGTCGGACCCCCACTGATCATATGCTGATGACCTATCCTGTGGATGACCTATACGTCAGTATGACAACTCCCCCCCCCCCCCCCCGTGCCCGGACAACCCCTTTAAAGGGGAACACCCCCTCTGAGAAATTCTAAAAATAGGTGTACTATTCCACTATGTGGACCAATTGGGCTAGTCTGTAGATCAGTGGACTCAAATCTGCAGCGCTCCAGCTATTACCAATCTACAGCTCCAAATATCCCCTTACTGCCGGCAATATTGGTTTTGCAACAACTGTAAAGCTGCAGGTTGGAGGCCAGAATTAGCAAACTGTGTACCAGTATACCGTACCGTATGTATGTTGATGAGGACTATAAATTTCTAATATCTTTATATTTGATGTCTACATTTAGTATTTACACACAAACAAAGCATAAAGAGAATCTATATCTGTCTACGATCAACACATTTAATGTAACTGTAAAATCAATATTAGGATAGCGAGAAATATGCTTCCCAGGGACCCAAAGAAATAACTTTGTTTTGATGTTATCTGGTCTCATTATAAGAACAAACGTCCCTTAGGCTCCAACACGTCTTCTTTGATGGGAAACAGGCAAGACTGGAGCTTTAAACTTGAAATATCTAAAAGTAGCAAATGAATGGTAGTATACAAATGGGACTGATATATAGGGCATTCATTTATTTTTCATAGACATGTACAGAACTATTATTACACAATATATCAACTTAAGGATAATGAAACCTCATACCTTAAAGGCTATGTACACCTTTGCAAATCTTTTTTTATTTTATATATATATATATATATATATATATATATATATATGTCAATCAGCGTGTTTGGTGCAACTTTTTATTAAAAGTTGTTTTTACTTTTTAAATCGCGTTTTTTTAACAGAGATAAAAGTACAGCATAAAGGACGTTTTCTCCGATCCAAAAAAAAAAATGGATGTCTAATGGATGTGTTATTTTTATCATTGGAGTAAATGTAAAACGGATACAAATGGATTCTACCATCCTTTACAATCTCTGGAAATGTTCATAAACTCTCCAAAAAAACAACAATCCATCTAGAGTAGTATAGTAACTGCTAGTTAAGAAGAATGGAAGGGAGATGATGCTGCAGTATCACAGTGTGAGACTAAGGCCCCTTGCACACGACCATATTTTCATCTATCAGTAAATACTGTCCGTAAATACGGATCCGTAGTCATTCGTATTTGATCTGTATATACGGAAGGATGTCCGTAAATACAGTCTGTATTGCATCCGTATTTGATCCGTATACACGGATCCATAAAAAAAAAGAAGAGAGAGGTTGGAAATGATGTTATCAACATGTTGCCTAGCAACACCTCCGTAAATACGGACAGTTTACGGATGCACATCCATAGCCGTCCGTATTTATGGAAGTTCCCATAGACTTCTAAAGGAGAGTCCATGCCATAATTACTGACAAGAATAGGACAGGTTATATAACTTTTTCAGCACGGACACCCATCCATAAAAATACTGAAAGGTGTCCGTGGCCACTAAAAATGAATGGATCTGTAATTACTGATGAAAAATACGGTAGTGTGGATGGAGCCTTTAGGCCCCATATACCCGACTGTAAAAATTGTCCGTAATTGTGGACCATAACACGGTCCGCAATTACAGACCCATTCTGTTCTATTGGCCACGGACGTCTTTCCGTATCGCTACGGATGGGTGTCCATGCCGTAGAAATGTTCCAAAAATTATGGAACATCTCCATTCTTTTGCATTTTGCGGGACGTGCTCCCATACTTTGGGAGCATGGCCTGAAAATACGGCGGCAGTCGGCTGTGATTACGGGCATGGCCGTGTGCATGGGGCCTGAGGCTCCGAGAGGGGAGGGGGAGCAGCTACGAGAGGCATCTGATTGGTTCAGAGCACACAACACAGCAGTTACATCACACCAGACTCTGCCCAATCAGGAAGCATGGAGAGAGAAAATGTACATTTACCGAAATTAAAGGGAAGGAAACCAACCTGCAGGCTACATGCAACATTTCTAGCTGCACTACATCTTATGCACATCTTTGTTACAATAGGGGGTGGTATTTAGGTTCATATATGTTTAAAGAGTAACTGCGCTGTCATAGAGACATATCACAAATTTTGATCGGTGGGGTTCTGGCTGCTGAGACCCCCACAATTGCTGAAATAAAGGTGCAGAAGCGATCAGCTGATCGCCCTGCACATTCGACTGTGATTGGCGCTACTTGCCAGGCTGAAGATGGGTTCACATAGAACATCTAAGAGCCTGCCTTCAGCCTAACAAGGATTGCCGATCTCTGCTGAAGGTGCAGGGCCAGTGGCGGACACAGACTGCAAAAGGCCCCTGTGCAGATAATGTGCCAGGGCCCCCCCCCCCCCCACCCCGCAAACTTCTCATGGCCGACGGTCCGCTTTCAGCTGCATCGCTGGGTCTCCTAAGTGACCCAACAATGCAGCACTAGCAGCCGGGGCGTCACTAAGGCTGGGTTCACACACACACTATTTACGGACGTAATTTGGGCGTTTTAGCATTGAATTACATCCGAAAATGCGGCTCAAAAGCGTCGGAAAACATCTGCCCATTCATTTGAATGGGTCTTACGATGTTCTGTGCCGATGGTCATTTTTTTTTACGCGCCGCTGTCGAAAGGCGGCGCGTAAAAAACTGCCTGTCACTTCTTCAGATGTAAATGGAGCCGTTTTCCATGGACTCCATGGAAAACCAGCTTCAATTACTTCCGTAGTGGACGCAGCAAAAGACGCCTGCACATGCCATTACGGCTGAAATTACGGTGCTGTTTTCTCCTGAAAACAGCACAGTAATTTCAGCCGTAACAGACGCTGCCGTGTGAACATACCCTCAGGGCTTAAAATGTCCGGGAAATAGCCCCAATACATATGTGTCCGCCCCAAAAAAAAGTGTGTGTATAGGAGACAGCATAGCATATCTATAGCACTACGACCCTATAAACTATGGATAGGATTAGATACAGTGGCTGAGCAGACTGTATCACACATGATAGGATTAGATACAGGGCCCAGCTCGCTGACATTGCGGCTCCAGCGCTGGACCCAGGAAAGGTAAGAATAATAATTTTGCTTCTTTATGTGTTACTGATTATTTTTGTGTGTTTGTGTTTTTTTTACAGGTTCGGTTGTTGGACTTCGGATACGAGGACTTCAATGACGGCGTTTTTTTTATTCTCAATAAAATGGTTAATGAGGGTTGTGTTTTTATTTCAATAAAAAAAATTTCTATGTGCTTGTATCTTTTTAAACTTTATTATCACCGCCTTAGTAATGGCCGCTGGCTGATTGACAACCTCCATTACTAAGGCGAGGCTTAATGTTAGCCGGTGCAGAGTCTACACTAACCCCCATTATTACCCCGGTACCCACCGCCACCAGGGGTACTGGGAAGAGCCGGGTACAAACCAGTACCCGACCAGCTGTAGTGACGGGCAGGCACCGGGGTGGCCGCAGGCTGGTAGTATTAGGCTGGGGAAGGCCAAAAACAGTGGCCCTTCCCACCCTTTAATGCTGCCTGCTGCTGCTGTGTTGTATCTGGCTGGTTATGAAAATTGGGGGGGACCCGACATCGTTCTTTCCAATTATTTTTTAAATGACGTGGCGTCCCCCCCATTTTCATAACCAGCCAGATACAATAAAGCAGCAGCAGCCTAGCATCACCAGGGTAGGAAGGGCCACTGTATCTGGCCTTTCCCCTCCTGATAATACCAGCCTGCGGCCACCCCAGTGGCCGACCATCACTACAGATGGTCAGGTACTGGATCGTACCCGGCTCTTCCCAGCACCCCTGGTGGCGGTGGGTACCGGGGTAATAAAGGGGGTTAGTGTTAGCCTCTGCACCGGCTAACACTAAGCCCTGCCTTAGCAATGGATGCTGTCAATCAGCCGGCGGCCATTACTAAGGCGGTAGTAATATAGTTTAAAAAAAACCACAAAGACATAGAAAAAATATTTTATTGAAATAAAAAAAAAAAACACAACCCTCATTAACCATTTTATTAATAAAAAAAAAAGCTGTCATCGAAGTAGTCCTGGAATCCGCCGTAGTCCAACGACCGAACCTGTAAGAAAACACACAAAAAATGATTAGTAACACATGTGTTAGGGTATGTGCACACACACTAATTACGTCCGGAATTGACGGACGTATTTCGGCCGCAAGTACCGGACCGAACACACTGCAGGGAGCCGGGCTCCTAGCATCATAGTTATGTACGACGCTAGGAGTCCCTGCCTCGCTGCCGGACAACTGTCCGGTACTGAAAACATGATTACAGTACAGGACAGTTGTCCCACAGCGAGGCAGGGACTCCTAGCGTCGTACATAAGTACGACGCTAGGAGCCCGGCTCCCTGCAGTGTGTTCGGTCCGGTACTTGCGGCCGAAATACATCCGTCACTTACGGACGTAATTAGTGTCTGTGCACATACCCTAAGGCTTAGATACAGGGCCCATGTGTGATACTGTCTGTGGGACCCTGTATCTAAGCCTACCACAAGGTAGGCTTAGATACAGGGTCCAGCAGACAGTAATCTTATACAGTATAAGATTACTGTGTGCTGGGGCCCTGTATCTAAACCTACAGTGTGGTAGGCTTAGATACAGGGCCCAGCAGACAGGATCACGCATGGGCCATGTATCTAAGCCTACCATGTGATTGGCTTAGATACAGGGCCCAGCAGACAGCATCACACAATCTGTGATCCTGTCTCATGGGCCCCCTAAGCCTGCTACATCGTAGGCTTAGGGGTTGTGCAGTCCCTAAACATTGATGGCCTATCCTCAGGATAGGCCATCAATAGCTGATGTGTCGCCCGGGACCCGCAAATCAGCTGTTTTGAAGGGGCCGCAGCACTCGTACGAGAGCTGCTTCCCCTTCATTTCACTACTCGCTCACACTGTGAATCGCCGAAACCGATTCACAGTGTGACCGGAATGAAGTGACAGGAATGAAGGGGAGCAGCTCTCGTACGAGTGCTGCGGCCCCTTCAAAACAGCTGATTGGCGGGTCCCAGGAGTCGGACCCCGCCAGTCAGGGCTATCTTACCTTCCTCTTCGGCCGCGGCGGGAGTTCTGTCGTCTCGATGCTGTGCGCGGCGCATAGCGCTGTGACGTCATGTGCTGCGCACAGCGCCTGACGTCAGGACCTCCGCTGCGATCCGGAACCAGGAAGGTAAGTAAAGTATGTTACTATAGTAACAGGGGCCCGCGGCCCGAGTTACTATAGTAACTTTTTATTGATGTGGTGCGGGGGGCCGTGGGCCCCCCTGGCTTCGGGGCCCGGTCGCAATTGCGACCGCTGCGACCCCTATAGCTACGCCAGTGGTCCACGGGCCTCTGTCTCAGTCCTCAGCATCGCGCAGCTGAGAACTGAGTCGGCCAGCAGAGGAACGGGCCCCCTTCCCACGCGGGGCCCTTGTGCAGCTGCACCGGCTGCACATGCGGTATGTCCGCCCCTGTGCAGGGCGCTAAGCTGAGCACTTCTGCACCTTTGCTTCTGTGATGGTGGGGGTCTCAGCACCCGGACCGTCATCGATTAAAACTTCTGATATGTTTCTATAACATATTAAAGTTTTTTTTTTAAAGGGAAGTTACTCTTTAATGTTATGCAAGTCCAGGGTTTCAGGCTCATTCTAGAGAACATTGACTTACAGAACATCTATTTATAGGTGGCTTTATATACAATTTTCTTCCTTCTACAGGAAGTTATTTTAGAGACGTTTTATGAAGAAAGATAGGTCTGTATGTAAGGAAAAGGCGGAATGAGCTCCATTGTTGCACATACATTGCATATATATTAGGGATACGATCCACATCATCGTGGAATTGTAGGCTCCCTGATGATACAGGATATAGAGGTTGGATAGACTGAATTACATTTGTATTATAAGGGTATGTTCACAAGCCCTATTTACGGACGTAATTCAGGCATTTTACACCTCGAATTACGCCCGAAAAAACGGCTCCAAACCGTTTGCAAACATCTGCCCATTGAAATCAATGGGTCTTACGGTGTTCTGTGCAGACGGGCTATGTTTTTACGCGCCGCTGTCGAAAGACGGCGCTTAAAAAGACGCCCGCCTCAGAGAAGTGCAGGTCACTTCTTGGGACGTAATTGGAGCCGTTTTTCATTGACTCCATTCAACAGCTCCGTAATTTCAGACGTATTTGGGGTTGCCGTGTCAAAATACCCTAAAGGTCCTGACTTTTGACCATTCTGTTTCCCTGGGGAGTCCCATAAAGTCAGAATGGAGCACTAGTCGGGATCTTTGGAATGGAAAGAATGGTCTCATTGCATTCAGTAGAGTCAACCACATATGTTATGGCAGGAAGGAGGTGAAGGGAAAGTGAGCCCTAATCTACCCACCGCCCTGTCCCTGCCTACTTGCAACGACCCGTCCTAGGTGACGGGGTACAACTTGACGGCGGTCCCTACGCTGACTAAGTGCAAGGGGATACAAACAGGGAACAAGCAAGGGAAGGGGCAGTAGCCCACGGAACACCGTGAGGAAACGGAGTGGTGAACGAGCCAGTCAGGATCAGGATGTAGTTGAGTATACAAACGCAGAGCACGGAACAGGAAGCAAGCCAGGGGCAGAGCGAAGCAGGATAAGCGGGAACTGAAGCAAGGCAGAAGCACGGCAGAAGCAGGCTGGAGCAAGGCAGCAGTGGGGCCAGGAATCCAAGAAGAATAACAAGCAATGAGGAAGGGAAAACGGCAGGTATAAATGGACAGGGGGCGGAGCTAACTCCGACTGACCAGGCCGCGATAGGCTCTCCCACTCCTGAGCCTGCCACCCTGATTGGTGGGAGCCGGTGTCAGTCTAAGAGGTCTGGCCTCAGGTGTCGACTGATTAATCCTGGGAGTATCCACCGACGTAGTGCCTGGCAGATCCTTTACAACATGGCTAATATTGATCCTTATCTTTTGTCGTGGAAATCAATGGCTCAAAATATATTAGACTGAAATTTAGACGAGTCCAACAGACTCTCAGGCCAGGCCCCATTATTCAGCATCCTAATCAGGATATTTCATACCGATATATATCGAGAGAGGAGAAGAAAACACACAGACGCTGCTGATATGCTCAAAATACTCCTCTGAAGGTTTATTTCCAAACTCAAACTATAATACTATCATTCAGAAGGGGTGTAGGCTTGAGGTTAACCAATCAGAGACAATGTGACAATATTTGTTATTCAGTAAAAAGCAGACCATAACGTACATCCCAGATGCATCATTATAATTCTTCACACATCAGGTTTGCAGGTGGCCTTATCTCTCTTGGGCAGAATGTTCCCGTAAGATGGCTCTCCCACACGCATATTTGCCACCCTCCCTTCTCACTCCCTGTTCCTTCTCTGCAAGCTTCGTATGGGAGCCAAGGTCAAATATAAAACAAATCAACATTACTTGTATTAAAGGAACGATGACTTTCCTATTCACTACAAAAGAACCAAGATTGGAACTCAAGACAAGATGGCCGCTGCACGAAACTAAATCATTTAAACATTATTATAATCACTTTCACATAATACATATCTTAGTAATTCGGCCTCCTGCTTGATAATTCATAATGTAATTTCATACAGAGAATATAAGCAAATAAACCATCCTTCACACTTTCCAGATGAAACATTCTGTGCATCTATCTGGTTAGTTTAAAATAACTAAACTGTAAGCTCCAGACTGATACATTATCAGGGAATTCTAAACAGTTAAACAGAAAGGATCAGAGTTTTCTTCGATCCCAGCCATTGCTGGCGGATGTCAGCCTGCACTGACGGGTATGATGCGGGCTCAGCTCCTGAGAGTTGCTAAGAGGTTAAAAAAATTACAAAAAAAAAAAATCACAATTACAGATAAGGCTAGAGTATGTTAACACTTGCATAATGGTTTCCATTCATGACCAGATCTCTTCTACGACAGATACTACCGATGCCCGACAAATGCCATTGACTTACAATAGGGCCCCTCGGAGCTCCGTCATGATGTCTGTTTTGATGACAATAGCGAGGCATGCAGCGCCATTCCTTTAGTCATATCTGAGGGAATTTGCAACAGAGCCTCCAATGCAAATGTGAACAGAGCCTAATTTTTGCTCATCCTTTATTCCTATCTTGTTTCCTCCTCTAAATAGTAAATCTCGGATATCCCATCAGAATGCGGAAAATTCCTTCCATTCGCATTAAAAACTAGTGAGCTCAAACACGTTCAAAGCAACGTCTATAGCAATAATAATTCTGACTCACATTGCCCTGACAGGTACGCACAGCTGCACAGAATATGTAAACACTCGGCTTCATTTGTTTGCATACTAAATATTCAAGCGAGCGTCTTATTTCCTAATATATATGCAATGTGCATTACCATGGTTGAGTCTTAATTAAAACGTAGCAACTTTTAAACTAAAAAGGGGGTCCTATTCCGGGTCCTGTTCCGATTCCCTCTAAATCAGGGGTGGGGAACCATTTTTTTGCCATGGGCCATTTGGATATTTATAACATCATTCGTGGGCCATACAAAATTATCAACTAAAAAATGAACCTGCTATATTTGGTCAAACATTTAATTAACTCGCCCCTAATGTGATGGCTGGAACTGCTTCTCTTTGGTGTGTCGTGTGATGTTCGCCGGTATTGATGATATTGCGTCTGTCAATCTGGAGCGCAGTCGACTCTTTACAATGGGAATTTTTTAAAAGAACTCGCAGCAGTAAATTGTCCTGACTTACTTAAAAGGGTTTTCCCATCGGGGACATTTATGACATATCCACTGGGACCAGCACCTATCTCTAGAATGGGGCCCACTAAACCCTGTTCTACCTCTGTGTTCCAGCTGATTTCCGACCATGAAAAAGAAAATGGCCTAACTCGCTGAGCTGCACTGTTTCCGTAACTCCCATAGTAGTGAACGGCAGTTATGGAAACAGCGTAGCATTCGAGCTACGCTGTTTCCTTAACTACTATTCAGTTCTATGGGACTTATGGAAATAGTGTAACTGTTTGTGTTCTCCTCTAAAACTGTCCTGTCACATTTGTAACAGCTTGTAGCACGAAAACCACAGTCAGAGTGGGGTCGGTACGTTTTGTGACGGGAGTGGACCAGTCCAGTCACCTGACATGTGTCATCTGACCTCACATCACTGGACTGTGCCGGCCCGGGGTGGACCAGTCTGGTCACTTGGCCTTATGTCACTGATGTGAGGTCAGGTGACTTCATACCTCCCAACCGTCCCGGATTCAGCGGGACAGTCCTGGATTCTGAGCGGTGTCCTGACAGCAAGTCCCGGGTGGCCGGGGGTATGTCCTGCTGTCAACTGTATCTGCATCCCCAGGATTCAGATACAGTTGAACCCAATTCTGAAGCAGGGAAATGTCAGCTCCCTGCTTTAGAATTAGTTCATAGTGTCAGGTCCGTATTTCACACCGAATAACCACCTCTGTAAATTGAAAGCTGAAGGCATGCCTGGAGAGAAGTACACCACACAAATGTCTGAGGTACAGCTTCAATGTCAGCCAGGAGGAACTGAACTTTATTCAGAACAAAGAAACACACACAGAGAAGACACATGCCCCTCCCTATAAGTTTTCCTATACATTCTTCTGCACACTCGTCTTTGCATTCCAGGGGGCGGTGTCTTCCATAGGTGTGTCCGACATGAACAAAGAACTTGTTATATATATCAGTATATTACACAAAGAACTGAAATGTATATACATATGTGTGAGGATAATATTTTTCAGACAATATACATAGTAATGATCCCTGACAATAGCAGAGGAGCAAAGGGAGCTCCTCCATTCACCAGAGGACTCCCCTGGCACAGAGCTACTTTAAGCGCTGTGCTCGGGGAAGCCTTTGACGTTACTGTCCATATATGGACAGTGACGTCAGTAGCTACTCCTTAAGTGGAATCCCCGTTGCCGATGATCTGGCCATGGATTCCACTGCTAGTGGAAACCCCTGCGGTCACTGTCCATATATGGACATTGACGCCAGGGGCTCCTCCTGGAGTGGAATCCCCGGTCAAAGTCGGCAATGGGGATTAAGCTCAAGGAGTAGCCACTGATGTCACGGTCCATATATGGACAGTGACCTCAGGGGTTTCCTCTAGCAGTGTAACCCCCGACCATATATGGACAGTGACATCAGGACTTCCCTCTAGGAGCGAAATACCCGGCCTCTGCTCTGGCAAGGGATTCCGCTCCTAGAGGGAGTCCCAATGGCGCTATCTACAAGGGGGTTGCCATTTTCTCCAAGGGGGGTGTGGCACTATCTAGGAGGGCATTATACAGTATGGTGGCAGCTAGAGGGCATTATACTCTGTGGGGGCAGCTATTTGGTATTATACTGTGTGGGAGGCCCTATGGCAGCATGATGCTGTGTGGGCTGAATCTGGTGTGAATGGGCGTAGTTTGGGTGGGATTAGTGGTGTGGCTTAAAAGAAAAAAAATTACCGCATCGGTGGTCCCTTTTTGTGATGCTTGAAAGTTGGGAGGTACGGGTGACTCAGGTCAGATGACCGGACTGGTCAACTCTTGGTCCGGCACGCACCTACCTCACTCAGACTGCTGCTGCCATACTTGTCCCTCCTCCTGTTCCTATATGTAGAGTGAGTACTGAGCCAAGAAGCAAATGACGCGGCGGCAGTGCGGTCTGAGGGAGGCCGAAGCAGACCAAATGATCTTACGGGCCGGAGGCTCCTCACCCCTGCTCTAAACCAAGCAGAGACCTAGGGGAGAGAGGGGGGATGTTGCTGCAGGAAAGCACAATGTAAAGGTTTCTTACAAAAATTACCCATATATTATGCAATTTCCAAATACACTTTGTGTAAGAATTCCTCATCATTTCAAGATCTCTGCTAGCAGTCATTGAATTAAATAATTTATTTCATAATCTAAAGTTACAATCCAATTACAGTAAAATTATCAGAGCTCTATATTGTAACAAACAGGGGACCTGTAAGGGCATAACGTGACCAGGACAGATTGTCATCCTCTACAAATAAACGATGATAGTTTGCATTCAGTTACAGTAAGCAGAGTTCTTGAGGAATTGCTACACAAAGTATATTAGAAAATTGCATACATTTTCATCATATACCGAATATGCCTTTTTTTTGGTGTTACAACTGGAATATGGCCTTATGCTGGTGCTCAAATTCCACAAGGTGACCACCTGCAGTCGCAGCATTAACGTGTAACTTCAATGTGTCCCTATGAAAGAATTACAGTGTCAGATTTTTTTGCAATGTTTTTAAAGTCACTTACAACTTTCTCCTCATAGAAAAACACTGAAGTTACATATGAATAGCAGTAAAGCTGTGATTTTATGGTGGACTACAGGTAACTCCTATGTGTCCAGGAGCACTAGTCCTAATGACGCAAAACCAATGTATAGATGCAGCAGAGTTTTTACGCATTACCATGTGTTGATAAACTTACTAAAATTCTCATGTCGGGTAGAAAGAACCGGAAAAATGACAGACTCAGCTCTGCTACATCTATAAAAATTCAATAAAAACAATATTTTTCAAGCTATGCTTAATATTTAACACAATCCAAAAGCTATGCAGCTTTAAATAAAGTAATTTTCCAAGTGAATGCATTCATATTATCCTGGCTGAGAAGTTCTAGGTTCACCATTGACCAAAAGGGGGCAGTCACGTATCATAAACAGTCCCTGGTATCTTTCCTGTCACTTCTCCAGCGTTTTTAGGCGGAATAGGGCTGACTGTAGGGCACGTTTTCAAATTACCTCTTACAAAAGGGAACGAAAAATTATAAAAACAAACCGAACCACCGACTTAGAAAAAAAGGAGATATTTAAAGAATAAGTAATTGAATAGAGATATTAGTAGGTGGATAAATAGGGATGATTGGTAATGAACCATGTAGATAAGTAGCTCCGAGCTCAATGTTAATCCACAGTTTGGCCAGCAATTTTGCAGATATAGTTCAAGTTAGAGAATTACAAATGTAGCAGAGCTGATTCTATCATTTGGGGTTGAGTGTCATTATATTGCAACGTTTTGCCAGTTATCATTCACAGGGGCAAAACTCTGTGACTTACCATGATCCAAAACAAAACAGTTAAATTACATTTAGTTCATATTGGTAGCATAGATGAGTTTTGTTGTTTTTGTTTTTTTAATCCATTTGGACACCACTCCTCCCAACTTCACAATGTTTTATAATTAAATTATTAAAAGTATTGCTGGATATTAAAGCGTATTACGCATTCATATCCACATCCATAGACATTACGATAGTTATATTCTTGTACATAGGGGATAGTATTATAGTACTTATATTCTTGTACATAGGAGCAGTATTATAGTAGTTATATTCTTGTATATAGGGGGCAGTATTATAGTAGTTATATTCTTGTATATAGGGGGCAGTATTGTAGTAGTTATATTCTTGTATATAGGGGGCAGTACTATAGTAGTTATATTCTTGTATATATGGGCAATATTATAGTAGTTATATTCTTGTATATATGGGGCAGTATTATAGTAGTTATATTCTTGTATATAGGGGCAGTATTATAGTAGTTATATTCTTGTATATAGGGGGCAGTATTATAGTAGTTATATTCTTGTATATAGGACCAGTATTATAGTAGTTATAATCTTGTATATAGGACCAGTATTATAGTAGTTATATTCTTGTACATAGGGGGCCGTATTATAGTAGCTATATTCTTGTACATAAAGGAAATGTTATAGTAGTTATATTCTTGTACATAAAGGAAATGTTATAGTAGTTATATTCTTGTATATAGGGGCAGTATTATAGTAGTTATATTCTTGTATATAGGGGGCAGTATTATAGTAGTTATATTCTTGTATATAGGAGCAGTATTATAGTAGTTATATTCTTGTATATAGGAGCAGTATTATAGCAGTTATATTCTTGTATATAGGGGCAGTATTATTGTAGTTATATTCTTGTATATAGGGGGCAGTATTATAATAGTTACATTCCTGTATATAGGAGCAGTATTATAGTAGTTATATTCTTGTATATAGGAGCAGTATTATAGTAGTTATATTCCTGTATATAGGGGCAGTATTATAGTAGTTATATTCTTGTACATAGGGGGCAGTATTATGGTAGTTATATTCTTGTATATAGGGGCAGTATTATAGTAGTTATATTCTTGTATATAGTGGCAGTATTATAGTAGTTATATACTTGTATATAGGAGGCAGTATTATAGTAGTTATATTCTTGAATATAGGGGGCAGTATTATAGTAGTTATATTCTTGTATATAGGGGGCAGTATTAGGGCGGGTTCACACATAGCGGAATTTCACTTAAATTCCGCTGCGGACACTCCGCAGCGTTAATCCGCAGCGGAGCCGTTTCTCCATTGACTTTCACTTTAATTTAGCAGTGTTCGTTTACACGATGCGTACAATTCCGCTGCGGAGCATAGGCTGCGGAGCGGAATTTGGTGTCCGCAGCATGCTCTGTCTGTTGCGGAGCAGTGGCGGACTGGTTGCGGACTCATGGCGGAATTTCTCCATTGACTTCAATGGAGAGTCAAAATTCCGCAATGAAGTCCGCAGATCTTATGTGTGCTGCGGAGCGTATTGGTTTTACTACCATGACATTTCTTCATTCTGGCTGGACCTATGTATTTCTAGGTCTACAGCCAGACTGAGGAAGTCAATGGGGCTCCCGTAATGACGGGAGCGTTGCTAGGAGACGTCAGTAAATAGTCACTGTCCAGGGTGCTGAAAGAGTTAAGCGATCGGCAGTAACTGTTTCTGCACCCGGGACAGTGACTACCGATCTCAATATACATGTATCTGTAAAAAAAAATATAAGTTCATACTTACCGAGAACTCCCTGCGTCTGTCTCCAGTCCGGCCTCCCAGGATGACGTTTCAGTGTAAGTGACGGCTGCAGCCAATCACAGGCCAAGCACAGGCTGCAGCGGTCACATGGACTGGAGCGTCATCCAGGGAGGTCGGGCTGGATGCCGAAAGAGGGACGCGTCACCAAGACAACGGGCGGTAAGTATGAATTTCTTTGACTTTCACTAGGGAAAGTGCTGTCCCTTCTCTCTATCCTGCACTGAATAGGGAGAAGAGAAGCACTTTTCCTGCAGTCCGCAGCGGCCAGTCCGCATCAATTTTCTGCACATTTTGTGCAGATCCGCTGCAGAATCTGCAACGCAGATTCTGTGCGGCATTGATGCGGACAGTTGCGGAGGAATTCCGCCATGTGTGGTCATGCCCTTATAGTAGTTATATTCTTGTACATAGGAGCAGTATTATAATAGTTATATTCTTGTACATAGGGACAGTATTATAGTAGTTATATTCTTGTATATAGGGGAAGTATTATAGTAGTTATATTCTTGTATATAGGGGGAAGTATTATAGTACTTATATTCTTGTATATAGGGGGCAGTATTATAGTAGTTATATTCTTGTATATAGGGGGCAGTATTATAGTAGTTATATTCTTGTATATAGGGGGCAGTATTATAGTAGTTATATTCTTGTATATAGGAGCAGTATTATAGTAGTTATATTCTTGTATATAGGGGCAGTATTATAGTAGTTATATTCTTGTATATAGTGGCAGTATTATAGTAGTTATATACTTGTATATAGGAGGCAGTATTATAGTAGTTATATTCTTGTACATAGGAGCAGTATTATAATAGTTATATTCTTGTACATAGGGGCAGTATTATAGTAGTTATATTCTTGTATATAGGGGAAGTATTATAGTAGTTATATTCTTGTATATAGGGGGAAGTATTATAGTACTTATATTCTTGTATATAGGGGGCAGTATTATAGTAGTTATATTCTTGTATATAGAGGGCAGTATTATAGTAGTTATATTCTTGTATATAGAGGGCAGTATTATAGTAGTTATATTCTTGTATATAGGGAGCAGTAATATAGTAGTTATATTCTTGTATATAGGGGGCAGTATTATAGTAGTTATATTCTTGTCCATAGGAGAGGATAGACGTGTGCTTGTGAGCTCCCTGTTAGGACTATGCATGGCTTCTGACCCAGGTGGAGGGGAGGGGTCCTGGGCTGATGATCCTGGGAAAGCCCAGAGTCTGGAGTTTGGCCTGCAGCATGGAGATGGTGGAGGTGATGATCTGGAAATGGTGGCTGGTGAGTCAACTGAATCTCATGATGTTGGTGAATTGTGCACAAAAATGACAAAGAAAAATATCTTTAAAATGGAAATGCAAGTTCGCAAGTTGAGAACTGAAATTAACCAAGAGACTGATCCAAAGGCAAAGCTGATGAAATGTGAGTGTCTGGATGTTTGCACACGTGAGCTGGTGATATTGAAGGAGAGATTGCAGAAAGAATCATGCACAGTACCCAAAATAAAGAACTGGGCAATTGAGAACAAAAGGGAGACCAGAGCCCAAACTGTGAAGAGAAAAAATATCATTGCAAAAAAAGACACTGACTATAATATTGTGGCACAGGGAAACCCTGGAAGATATGAGTGTGCAGTGGCTGGAGGATCACATCTCTCATCATGTGTGTGGTCTGTGCAATCAGCCAACACAAATGCTGCTAAAGCTGCAGAGAAATGTGTGCCAGCTGACGAGGGGTTAACTGCAGTAGACTTTATGTGCAGTACTGATGAAGTGAGTGCGAGTGGCACTCCTGGGAGTGAGCAAGAAAGTGCCGCATATACTGACATTGTAAGTGAGACCTCGCTCAGCGCGGTGATTGACAGTCTGATATCTGATGAACCAGCGGCACAGGCTGAGGCGGACATTGCAGACCCTGTTCGGGAGGTTCAGCCGCCCACAGTGTCTGTGAATGGAGTGCAGGTTACACAGCGATCAGGAGCAGACACAGGAGGATCTGCAGTGCAATCAGCTGAGGAGAGGTCCAGTCCTGACCCACCTGCTGACAGACCTCAGTACAGGAGACTGTTCTCCAGCGTCACAAGACCGACTAACCCTGCACCTCAAAGGAGGAACGCGGTCAGAATCAGGTACTCAGGACCAGAGGAAAACCTCCCCTCCAGACTCTACATTGGGAAAGTTTTGTTGAAGGAGTTTATGAAGTTTAAAGCTTCTGAGGTGTTCGCTCTGATCCATGTTCCCTCCAGCAGGAATTATGACATCAGTTTCAAGCTGCAATATAGTCTAGATTTATTCTGGAGTATTTATAATGATACAAAGGAGCACGCGATATGGGAGCATCTACATGTCATCCAGCTGACTAAACCCCAGGTAGTCACCGCCTCCGTCCTGTTCCAGTCTGAGGTGGTGGCTCTGGCAGATTTGCAGCACTGGTTGAGCAGATATTGTGAGGTGAAGAGACTGCCAACAAAGATCTATGATGAGGAGGAGATCTGGAATGGAGGATATTCTGTCAAGATCCAGCTGGTTCAGGAGAATGTAGTGACCAGACATCTGCCGCACTCCTTCTACCTGGGCTCGGAGAGAGGCGTATGTTACTACCCTGGTCAACCGCGACTGTGCCATAGATGTGGGGGCAGACACCTGGCATTCAACTGTTCCCGTATTAAGTGCTCACTATGTGGTCAGTTTGGGCATGTGAAGGACGATTGTACAGGACCTGTCATCTGTAACCTGTGCTTAGGACCTGGACATACATTCCGGGAGTGTCCGCATGCAGAACATAATAAAGAGGAGACCTTTAAAGAAGCCATGGAAGAAGACCAGGAGGATGTCTCTATATGTGTAGATACAACCCCAGAACCTGGAAACCCCAACGATGATGTGAGCCAAAGTACCAGAGATCGTGCTCCAGAGACGAATATCCCATCTGTGGATGCTGCACAAGTGTCACCAGCCACTGAAAATAGAGGTCATGCTAAAAGTAAAATATCCAGTCGCCCTGTCACCAAAACATCTAAACATCTGCCCAACACCAGTAAGCAACCAGCTGGGCCAGCCGCAGCGACCAGTAAAAAAACAGCTGATCCAGCCGCAGCAACCAGTAAGGAACCTCAGGATGAAGACGCTGACCCCCCAATGTCCACCAAAAGATGGGGTGTTACAGGACATAGCAGTGGAAGAAGGAAAAAAAGTAGGAAAGACATGTAACCAAGATGAGGCTGAAAGTCACCTCCTATTAATGTGAACAGTGTGAAGAATAGGAGCAGGCGGCAGGCGATATTCCAGCGTCTGTCTGATGACACAACCAATGTCATCTTTATACATAAGAGACTTATCTACAGAGTAATGTCCCTGCAGTCCCCACATCTAGTGGGACAGTGAAGCTCTTTGCTGCTGTATGGAGACTTCTACCCCGAACTCCGTTTATATCATAGAGGTTCACTATATGTCATAAATGTGGTGACCGTGTTTCCTCTGTGGTGTGTGCGATGCTGCCCGGTCACCAATAAAGAAGAACTCTCCTGTAATACTGTCTAGAATAATATCATGAAAAATAGTTGAAACAATCTATACTGGAGCAATATTCATATATTATGGTTTGTTTAATGATTGTGATGTTATTAAGAGACAAATGTTTATTTTCTTTATCTGTTATGAGTGTATTGCAAAGGTATTGTAATAATTTGTTGCAAGTTTTCAAATAAAAAAGATAATTATAGTAGTTATATTCTTGTACATAGGAGGCAGTATTATAGTAGTTATATTCTTGTATATAGGGACAGTATTATAGTAGTTATATTCTTGTATATAGGAGCAGTATTATAGTAGTTATATTCTTGTACATAGGGGCAGTGTTATAGCAGTTATATTCTTGTATATAGTGGCAGTATTATAGTAGTTATATTCTTGTATATAGGGAGCAGTAATATAGTAGTTATATTCTTGTATATAGGGGGCAGTATTATAGTAGTTATATTCTTGTATATAGGGGGCAGTATTATAGTAGTTATATTCTTGTACATAGGGGGCAGTATTATAGTAGTTATATTCTTGTACATAGAGGGCAGTATTATAGTAGTTATATTCTTGTATATAGGGAGCAGTAATATAGTAGTCATATTCTTCTACGTAAAAGCAATGTTATAGTAGTTATATTATTGTACATAGGGGGCAGTAATATAGTAGTCATATTCTTGTACGTAAAGGCAATGTTATAGTAGTTATATGCTCGGCCATAATGCATCTGTCAGGGAGAACTGGGAGTTGTAGTTTTGCAACAACTGCAAAGCCACAAATCGGAGATCACTGTTCTAGGGAATAGAGAATATGAATTATCTTCTTAATTCTTAAGCATGATGGGAGTTGCATCCAGAATAGTAACATTGCACTTAACAAATCCTACTATTAAAGTATATTTATAATTTATCTTCAGAACATACAGCATTCAACACCATTGTTGTTAATATCAGTTTTCAGTCGACTTCCCCTTTAAGAAAATTAGAATGTATCTTTACATATTTATTAATCCCTTATTGCTATTCCATAACCTACCAAGAAAACACGCAAGCATGTCCGCTATACAGCACACACCGGCAACTTTCATTGTGATGTATTGGTAATGGCTTTGAAGCAAATAGAATATGCTAGGTTTGCCACCTATTAGATAATATCCCCCCCCCCCCCCAGTTTGGGATATGGGGATAATAATGTCATGTGACACTTGAATATTTAAAGAGCTATAGAGCAGACAACATCTCACACATTATAGCAAAGCAGGCATCACTGCTGATGAACATTTTGTTGACATTGTCAATTTGCTTTGGATGACCTGCAGGCAAATTTAGAAACCCGTCCACGTTAAATGCCAAGCATTGTAGCATAAATTCCCCAAAAAAATGATGATATGCACCGATGGCTTCAAACACTGCAATTTATAGACTTAGGATAGAAAAGATGTAAAGGACAATGCTATACTCCCGAAAATGACGATAATTTAATCTGAAGAGATAAATTTACAGAAATTCCCAGTCTGACCTATTTATCTTCATTTTATTGTTAGTAGATATTTATGATCCTCATTTAAAGGTACAGTGCTGTGTCCTGTGTCCATACGAGGATTCCGGAAGTTTTCATTGACAATGAAGGTAACTATAAAATACAGATGTAGCCAAGTTTATCTTGACTGTGATAACGCGCTGCAACGTGATATCACACAAGAAAAGCCATTGAAAAAGTCTAGTTAAAGTTTCTTGCCACTGTGTATTTAATGCATTAAGAGTCAAGATAAAGATAGCTACATCTGTACATTGCACTTACCGTAACTAAAATAATCAAAGCGGTTACCATACAAAGCCAAGCCCTATTTATATGCAGTTTTAGGGAATATGGACACCATAGTGGTGTGGTCCCACGTTGGGTAAGTTGGTGGACCCAGAGTGTCCATGTATTACATGGTCGGTCATTATTTGAATGGCAGGCATGTAATACTCCAGTTCTCCTGCAGAGGCCGCTACAAGATAAATGTATGGCTAACCAGAGCATGCACTAGCTTTAACAGCTGATCACCAGGGGTCCCAGGACCAGACCTGCTAGCCGTGCCAGCTATCCTTAGAGACAAGATTCACGAGACACCCCCTTTAAAGGAAAGCTGCACCTTGGAACAATATAATCAGTTGCAAATACTTTCCTGATTTGAAGCGATCATTTTCTTCTCCAGTCACATCCAAAGTGAGAGTAAAGATTCTGGTGGCTTTTCCTTGGCATCTGTATGCTGTTATCTGCACTCTGCAGACAATCATGTGCCCTAATAACTTAGCGTTATTTAAATGTCATGTGACCTTCCACAAATATTGCTCTCTGGTAACAGGATGCTGATTTCATCTTTATGTCTGAATGGAGAATAAAACATCAAAGTTAGAAAAGTTAAATAGGTAGAAAGAAGGTTGGTAGGAGGTAAATAAGTGAAGCAAATTATTTACAAAACTATTTATCATTTTTTGTAGATTTAATGCAAAATTTTGTATGTTGCGTGACAATGAAGTTGTCATTTTATGTGCACCGTTTGTAACCAATTTCACTAATCGTCTTGATTTTGTATATATACAGCTGCTAGGAGACCAATGTGTCTCCATGGTTACAGACTACAAGCACACCCTGTGTAGTCTGATCCTGCAGTCACGTGTTACTCTGCTCCATCTGCCTCCTACTTCTTGGTATCACACATTTGGGAGACTATTTTATTAGCATGGAAACCCACTGCAAAGTATAGATGTGCTGGCAGCTTCCCCTTGACGTACGGCTGATCACCATCCATGGCTTCCTACGCAGACAACCCCTTGAATTTTGACTTATGTTGCCGGGCAGTAATGCCTATGGGGCTATAGGGCTACATTAGATCAAGGCAATTGCAGTTATGCACAAGTTCCAACTTTCCCTATGAACCTTTTGCTATCATAGTGTTGCCATCTGCGATATTGCAGAAATGTTGCCTATGGGCATTCCTATGGACCAGACCTCTGATGTGATGACTTGTACTGCAGCAAGGCATAGATTCAAGTTGGTGCCCCCCTTTGCTTATTACCTTGTTTTACCACCGAAAAAACCATATTACCAATATGAATATGCAAATATATAGACAATGAAAAGACGCCAGCTAGGTGTCGCCCCCCCCCCCCCCCCCGCCGCAGACTCCACAGCCTGTGGGACTCCGGATAATCTCATTCCTGTAGAAATATCATTAAATCTCTGAACAATGGCCGCCATTCTCATTATTCACATCTATAAATGATGCCTGATGAACTTTCAAGACCACAATATTTCACACCTCAATTTTTATTCGCCCTTTCCCGCCATCCTTTCCATTACCTTCATGCCCTCAACATTTTTAATTTCAGACTCTCTTTAAAAAGGTTTTGAGCTCCAAACCATTATTTCCCATTAAAACGAAATCTAGAAATTCTCCTCTACCCCCCGCACAGCTGCAGATCTAAATTTAAACCTATAATTAAATATTCTGTTCCGAGCCCGGACCATGTGATCCCCCAGGTGACACATCAAGTCAACTTTACGTGAACCCGACGAGCGGATCCCAGTGCTAATTATTGTAATATTGAAGTGCAGCAAAGCGGAAGGAAGGTGCACATCTTTACAACTTTGCAGACTAGCCAGATTGTATGATATCCAGATGTTAAATGGCTTTCACTAGCTGCATGATACAATCAGGGGTAGGAACACGTCACATCTCTGGGGGAAGAGGAACAGTAGCAGAAATTATTTGCATTTCCTTCGGCTTTGAACAGCTGTGCTCCTATGGACTTCTGACCAGCAGGGAGAACATTACAGCTGGAGATCGTACGTACATTGAGATAATCATCATTCCTATAATTATTTCGGATCCCTCATGATTACCTGTGAAGGGAATATGTTTTTAAGGCGAATTTGGCTGCTCATAAAAAAAAGGTCTGCTTTTTCTAGAAACAGCGCCATGCTTAGGACTTGTTCACACGGCGTGTATTCGACACATTTTTTGTCGCACTTTACGTGCCAAAAAAAAGGTGTCAAAAACGCATGCTTTAAGCTTCTCATTGACATCAATGGGAAAGCGTATCAGGTGAATTCTTGGCGCGTAAAACATGCCAAAAAAAAGCGCCTAATTCCCATAGACAATGGGAGTCCTAATTCCGCGCAAAAAAAAACACGCCAAAAACACCTGTATTTTAAAAAACGCTTTACAAAAACGCTAGCGTTTTTTTCACGTCTAGGGTATGGTCACACAGGCTATTTTCAGACGTTTTTCAGGGCGTAAATTCCCTGAAAAATGGCTAAAAATGCGGGGGCTGGATGCTTCCAAACATCTGCCCATTGATTTCAATTGGAAAAATGGCGTTCCATTCCCACGGGGAAAAAAAATGCCTCGTAAAAAGAAGTGCATGTCACATCTTGAGACGTTTTTGGAGACGTTTTTCATTGACTCAATAGATAAACAGATAAAAAAAACGGCCATAAAAAACGTTGCAAAAAATGCAGGTTGGTTAAAAAACTGTTGAAAATCACAGGCGGTTTTCCCTTGAAACAGCTCCATATTTTCAGACGTTTTTTGTTAAGCGTGTGAACATACCCTTGCACGTCGTTTTTTTTTAGCACTGTCAAGACATTATCCATGGGCAAAGTCTGGTATTTAAGTGAATCATGAGCTGTAACGCCCGACACACATGCAACACCCAAGAGGTGCGGTTTCTGGAAAAGAAAACATTCCTTGAAATAATTTCCTGGAAATCTAAGTGACAACTAATATTGTCACAATTGATAGTTGTCATCCAGCTTTCTCTGACCACTGAATGACAAATCTGCAGTGATACATCCTCTGCTTCTATCAGTCTACATAACTGGAAAAATGTCTTCTTGAGATCTTGGGCGGTGCTGCTAAATCTCCGTAAGGCCCCCCCCCCTCATATGTGGCAGTGGGACCTCTACTGCACCAGGGAACCTATGGACATGCTATAGATATTCCACGGGTTACTCATGATCAGGGCTATGACGGCAGCCATATTTGTGTTCACTCAACTTTGCCAAAATATAAAAAAACAAAAACGGCTAAATGAAATGCTAACAATTTGGCGGACGTCTCAAATATTGATATTTCGGCCTCATTCACACTAGCGTCGAGTTCCGTTCATGGGTTCTGTTAGACCTTTCTGTCGGAGGAGCCCATGGATGGGAAGAAAAACGGAAACCATAGCTTCCGGAACAGAACAGAGACAAAAGGAAACCATTTGCAACAAAAGCATTAGCATTGAACCAGTGGTAATGCAAACAGAAGCTATGGATTCGGTTTGTCTTTCCGTTCATGGGTTTCTCCGACAGAAAGGTCTAATGGAACCCATGAACGGTACCCGATGCAGATGTGAACGTGGCCTTACTGATGATTTCTGGAATTTAGAGGGGTTAGGATGAGTAGATGAACCTCCTTGTTATTAAGGTGAGGTCTACAACCATGGGCAAAATTAATAGAATGGGGCAGATTTACTACTATGGTCTTAAAATCAGACAGCTTAGACCGAGACCGGATGCGCCAAACTTATCAGAGTGGCTCATGCTGGATGATAAATTTGCCGCATCTTTAGACACTTTTGTCTAACTTTATACCCTCTATAGCTGGACTCTAAAATATTTTTTTGTGCCAACATTGTGTCGCAATTTGGTGCATCTTAAGCCACACCCATTTTATGTCAAGCCACACCCCCTTGCTGTGAGAGTCGTCAACATCAGTTTTTTTCTGCCGCTTTTCATATATAAATTTGTCTAAATGACGAAACCAATAGTAAGGCCTCATGCACACGACCGCATTGTGTCCGTAAATCCCCGGGTCCATTGCGGTCTGTGGGACCATAAAAATAAAACCCTTGTGCACCCGTGTGTCATGCAGATGCAGGGATCCACAACAATTCACCGGTATTGCGGACCGTAAAATGACCTGTCCTGAGTTTTTGCGGGCCGCAATTGCGGCCCCACAGTGATCCATGTAAATCAGAGTCAAGTGTCTGGAGCCATATAAAATAAAGGGATCCGCAATTTATCCGCAAAAATGCGGATAAATTGTGGTCGCAAAAATACGGTCATGTGCATGAGTCCTAAATCTGCCTCCTTGTATCATCCCTGCATCATGCACAGCCGTGTACATAACACAGAGGGGGGAATATTAGAAGACTGGTGAATGCGCTAAAAATACTAAGAGGTGCGCACCACTTCATATATTTGGCACATTTTTGGCTGTGTGTAACAGAAATGCAATTCCACGCCTGCTCTGACCAGGTATAGATTTGCGGCAGAATTAACGCCAGTTTCCGGCGTAATGTATAATAAATTTGACGTTTTGCGGAGGCCCCACCCATTTAACTAAACCCCACCCTCTCTTCTCACCACTTTTGGAAAGTGTTAAGAAAAGTAAAAAGTCCCAAATCTTGCGCAACTATGGAGCGTGCCAAAATGTGCAACTTTTTTACGCCAGAAAACTTTTAGGTATGTTCCCTCCCAGTGTATGAATTTAAGGCCTCGTTTACGTGAGCGTGATATACGTGCGTGCGACGCGCGTGCTTTTCACTATGGGGGCATGCAGACAGTCCGTGAGTTTTGCTCAGCGTGAGTCCGCTGAAAAAAAACTCACGACATGTCCTATCTTTGTGCGCTGTTCGCGCATCACGCACCCGTTGAAGTCAATGGGTGCGTGAAAACCCATTGCGAACTGCGTGATTCGCGCCATAGCTGTCAAACTCTGAATGTAAACAGAAAAGCACCACATTTTTTTATGTTTACAAACATCCAAATTGAGTGTCATAATGATGGCGGCTGCGCGAAAATCACGCAGCTGCGCATCATACGCTGATGACACACGCAGCTGTTACGTGCCTTTTGCGCACGCAAAACGCCGCGTTTTTTGCGTGCGCAGAACGCACACGCTCGTGTAAATCAGGCATAACCCGGAGTGTTTCTTTAAATTACATGGAAAGTGTCTCTTTCTCTTGTGCAAATATCTTTTCATAGTTTGTACTAAGGGCTGAAATCGGACAAATTTGGCGTTGGAAAAGCTGATACATTATTGGCTCCTTGAAGGAGTTTTCTTGCGCTCCGCATAATTATGTCTATTTAAAACATTGTTCTGCAAACAAAAGGAAATAGAAGAAACAAAAAAACAATATTGGTTCTGTTAATCCTCAGCTAACAGGGTTACACAAAGCCAGACGCACAAATCGCTTTTCTACGGCTTCAGAATCTACATTGATGAAGTTTCTTAAGTAGCAATTCTTGGCCTTAATTCTCTTTTGCAATTTTTTTCTCTTTAACTCCTCATCCAATGAGAGCAGCTGCCTGGCAACTACTGCGCGCCCTGAAGGGCAAGGCAGAGTAGGGGCACAAGGCTAAAGTTAGATATATATTGCCAAATTCTCCTTAGCAACTTAACAGGCCATGCCAAGCTTCTCTTGAAAACAGAATATATGACCAGACTGAAAAAAGGCCAAATAGGACAGGGCACCCTGCTGCGCCCAAGTGACTGAGCTCATTGTAAATAAGTTCCCATGGGCAGGGATCAGACTTACATAACCTGCAAGTATAAATTCCTGTATACATCATCGTCCATTTTAAGAAGTTTTATGAGATTTAAAAATGGGGCTTTTATAAAAATAAAAAAACAGCGCCATCCTTGTCTACTGGCAGGATCCGGTACTGCAGTTAAGCCCCAATTAAATGAGTAGGACTGAGCTGCAATATCTGATATAACTCATCAATAAAAGTGGTAATGAGCTTACTTCATATGAGCCATTTAAAAATGTTAATACGCTCTCTTCTCCTTTGCACCAGTTTTGAGGGCAACCACATTGTTATCATTCCTTAAAATGTTTAAAAAATCGTAAACAGATTCTCAAAAAGAGCATAATGCCGATGTAGCAGAGGGGACTTTGCAATTTTACAGCTATGTATGTCTGTGCACCATGATAACTCTGAGTTAAGGATCCTCAGTAGGTTTACTTGCTGCCCTATAGAAACCACAGATAATATGTTGTTATATTACAGGATATTATGTGACAACCTCAGCTCTGCTGCATCTGTTGCATTATATAGAAAGGCAGGCCAATGATTGAGCAGTCCCCTTTACACATTGTATTATATAGACTGCTATCTATCTATCTATCTATCTATCTATCTATCTATCTATCTATCTATCTATCTATCTATCTATCTATCTATCTATCTATCTATCTATCTATCTATCTATCTATCTATCTATCTATCTATCTATCTATCTAGTCCTGTAGTTGGGGATATGAACATAAAGAATCTTAGAGGGGCTTCCAGACTTGTAAATAAAGCTTAATTATTGTATAATAAAAAGTTATGTAACATTCTTATACTCATAAGACCTTTGCTTGCTGTCACTGAATAAAAATATTCATTGTCCTGCTCACAGTTTTTTACAATGAGCTGATGGTGACGCATCTCTTTGTCTGGAACAACAGTGACAGGTTCCTTTAATCTATTTATTGGTGGGGACAGGGAAGGGGTTCAAGCCTCCACCAATCACACAACGATGGCATATCCAAAAAAAGTCTCTGAAAACTCCTTTAAATATCAGCTAAACTCGGATATCAGGATAATATTTGACAACTGGTGGCATTACTGAGTTGATAATAGCCAGTCACTTTAGTATAAATAATGCGATAAGGTCCTGACTTAGAATTTCAACCCTCATGGTTTCTTAAGGTATTTTTGACTGCTATATGTAAAAATGTAACATATGTCCCAATCTGTGAATTGCCCCATGCTTTACACTGCAGCTCTAACTTTGGCGCAGTTTTACCTCGGAATGTCCACTGCGAAAACTTCAGCACTTAGCCGGGCTCCTGGGATAACGTTTCATCCCAGGAGACCGCTGCAGCCTGTGATTGGCTGCAGTGGTCACATGGGATGAAACGACATCCCAAGAGGCCGCCCTGGAGGAAGAAACACAGACTCCTGGGTAAGTATAAGATTTATTCTTTTCTGAGTTGCTTTTTTTGCCACGGAAACGCTGTGAACCCGCTGCAAAAAAACGCAACAACTACTACTTGTTGAATTCAATGGGGAAAACCCGCAACAAATAAGCAGCGTTTACGCAAAAACAATTTACATGCTGCAGAATAAATTTACGCACTGCAGGTCAATTTATGAGCGTTTTTTCCGATCAGTATTTCCGCAGCATGTGGATGAGATTTGTTTTATCTCATCCACTTTGCTGCTACTGCATTTCTGTTGCGGAACATCTGCAGTATTTACACAACGTGTGAACTGACCCTCAAGACTGTTACGACTACATGCACACGTTGCATAACTTGGTGCAGAAAATCTGCATCAAAACCGCAGGTAAAAGCCTAAAGTTTTTTATGCGCCTTTAGGTGCGGTTTTTACATTTTGATGCGGAAATAGGTGCAGTTTGAAGCAGCGGATTTTGGTGCGTTTTTTATTTTTAAACTAGTTCGATACAATCCGGAAGTGGAAACGCAGGATAAATTTACATTCTGCAGATTTTAAGATCAATTTATGTGCCGAAAAAATGGTAGATGAGGTTTCTTGAAATCTCATTGACTTTGCTGGTACTGTATTAGGGCATGACCACACGTGGCGGATTTCCTCCGCAACTGTCCGCATCAATGCCGCACAGAATCTGCGTTGCAGATTCTGCTGCGGATCTGCACAAAATGTGCAGTAAATTGATGCGGACTAGCTGCTGCGGACTGCGGTAAAAGTGCTTCCCTTCTCCCTATCAGTGCAGGATAGAGAGAAGGGACAGCACTTTCCCTTGTGAAAGTCAAAGAAATTCATACTTACCGCCCGTTGTCTTGGTGACGCGTCCCTCCTTCGGCATCCAGCCCGATCTCCCTGGATGACGCGGCAGTCCATGTGACCGCTGCAGCCTGTTATTAGCCTGTGATTGGCTGCAGCCGTCACTTAGACTGAAACGTCATCCTGGGAGGCCGGACTGGAGACAGAAGCAGGGAGTTCTCGGTAAGTATGAACTTATATTTTTTTACAGGTTGCTGTATATTGGGATCGGTAGTCACTGTCCAGGGTGCAGAAACAGTTACTGCCGATCGCTTAACTCTTTCAGCACCCTGGACAGTGACTATTTACTGACGTCTCCTAGCAACGCTCCCGTCATTACGGGAGTCCCATTGACTTCCTCAGTCTGGCTGTAGACCTAGAAATACATAGGTCCAGCCAGAATGAAGAAATGTCAAGTTAAAAAAGCAAGACGGATCCGCAGCACACATAACATGTGCATGACATCTGCGGACTTCATTGCGGAACTTAGAATCTCCATTGAAGTCAATGGAGAAATTCCGCCATGAGTCCGCCACTGCTCCGCAACAGACAGAGCATGCTGCGGACACCAAATTCCGCTCCGCAGCCTATGCTCCGCAGCGGAATTTTACGCCTCGTCTAAACGAACACTGCTAAATTAAAGTGTAAGTCAATGGACAAACGGCACCGCTGCGGATTAACGCTGCGGAGTGTCCAGAGCGGAATTTAAGTGAAATTCCGCCACGTGTGAACCCAGCCTTACGCTGCGGATCTGCCCCATGAAAATACCAGCAGGAAATCCGCACGTAAAACGCGTCATGTGCATTTGGCCTAAGCAATCCAATGCATTAAGGTTTTCATGACTCTTGCGCTAATTTTAGGAAAGATTTCCAATGCTAAAGTCGATTTAACCACCCGTGATGGTCTTAACAAAAACCATTATAAAATATGAACCCGGTATCAACATTTCCATAATTGCTAATTTCGAAATTACCGCTGGCTGATAATTAATATTCATGTGTTGTTTTTGACTGGCAAATAAGAATGATTAGTTTTACAACGTCTAATTCATCACAATCAGAGATTTCATAATATCCCATCATTTGATGGATTCATTTATTTAACTTGTCAGTGTTAATAACCCTGATTACAATGACAAAGCAAAAGATGAACTGCAGACACTACAAGATTACCAACAGTGTTCAAACTTTGATTTCTCTGTTCACAAACTCTTTTCGTTTTCATTTAATTTTAATTAACTTTTTCTATTACTGATGGGAACATTGCTGGCAGCGTGGGGCAGCCATGAACTCACTGTCTGACCACATAAACACCGTCCACTTTGCTCTTCATTAGTGCAGACATTAGCTGATCGCCGCAGACATGACGAGTTTAGCTTCACCTAAGGAATATGCAAGAGAGCAGCTTTATGTGCCCTTTCTAAATGGCAAAACATAAGACCGTCTTCCAGTGATGTCATCCGCCAAAAGCCCAGTTTGGAAGCTTAATTTAGAGATTATTGAAATTCTACGAAATGCCTGAGCTTTATTTGATACACAGTGTAGATGCATCTGACTCTACTGTCTCTTTGCATTATTTTGACGCCGGCTGCACGTGACTGCGTTGCACTGCTGGAGAGGGGTTCCCTGTGCTTTCATTATCTATCTCTAATGCTGAAGGTAGTGTACAGGATGATCCTGGCCTCTGACCTGTGCGTTGGGATTAAAGTACTGTTTGGACAAGCATTGAGGTGAGAAAATTAGAAACCATATGACAGTTTGGCCCCTTTGGGCCCTCAGATGGATTAGTTTTGCCTTCGCTGTCACCTGAAACTGAGAGAATTAGCTATAGGAGAAAATGAACAAACATATTGGCCACTGTGGACTGCTAGAGATCAACTCTTGCCCAGTATCTCCGTTATTTCTGCTAGCCAATTTACATAAATTGTTCTAACATTATACAGTCGCTGATGCATTTCGCATACTGTTCACTGCCTCCCACAAAATCAACACACCCTTCTCCTGCTGCTATCACCATTTTAAAGGAACAGTGTCACGAAAAAAAAAATTTTTACATTAGTTTGATTTTAGTGTTTTATTAAAAACTTTTATATTTATTTGTGTGTTTGTGTTTTACATTTTTTTATTTTTGAACTTTTTCTTCCCTATGGGGGCTGCCATTTTTTTTTCCATTTCTGTATGTGTCGATTAACGACACATACAGACATGGAATATGGCACATACAGTCCCATAGTGAATGTGAACGGGGCCCGTTCCATCCACTATGGTGTACGCCGTCTGTGTGGGAACGGCACATGCGCCGCTCCCACACAGTCCAAGTTGAACTGTGCGCCGTCCGGCGCCATTTTCCTGTAGACCAGAAGTCGCGGCCGGACAGTAAGATTACTACTTCCGGTCGTGGCTTCCGGACTTGTGCACATGGAGCAGCGGCAGCAGACGGAGCGGATGGACCGGAGGGAGAGGCGGCGGCAGGAGCAGGTAAGTTATTTCTGTGTATGTAAGTGTTTTACTGTGTGTTTACTAGTGTATGTAAACCTACTACACTGTGTGTTAGCTCAAAAAATGGCGACACACAGTGTAGGAGGTTTGACCGTTCAATCCCCTCGTTTCTCCCGGCACTAGCCAGGATAAAGGAGGGGGGGATTCTGAGAGCTCACTAGAGCGAGTGAGTTTTCTCAAATTTTGCAGCATAAAGCAATGTGGTTGCTTTACCACATGCAATGCTGCAATTTTTGGAATTGCTCCATCTAGTGACCAGCACTGGGAAATATTATAAATTAGAATCTAATTTATAATATTTCCTGACTCGTGAAAAAAATTAAAAAAATTAGAACAATGTTTAATCACCTATACACTAATTGTTTAAATAAAAAAAATATACATTTTTTTCTAACGTCGCATTCACTTTAATTATCTGATTGACTGCAGTGTGCTATCTCTGCCCCCAATTAATGACATGTCTCTGTCACGCATAGTCCTTTCCTCACTAAGATCATCTCATGAGTGCACCAGTCACTGCCTCCCACATAATCAGCACACTCCTATCCTGCTGCTGTGACTGTTTTCAGTATCTGAGTGGCTACAGTGTGCTATCTCTGACCTCAATTATGTCCCTGTCACACATAGACATTTGCTCACTAAAATCATCACATGAGTGCATAGGTCACTGCCTCTCACATGATCAGCACACTCTTCTCCTGCTGCTTTCATCCATATTCTTTATATGATTGGGTACAGTATGCAATCTTTGACCCGATTTCATGACATGTCCCTGTCACATGTAGTCCAGTCTTGACTATCATCATCACCACAGATGTAGACAAGTCACTGATTCCACAAGATCAACACACTCCTCTCCTGATGCTATTACGGTTTTTACTGTTTAATAGGATGCAGGGTGTTCTAACTTTGCCCACATTATGACATTGTCCCTGCACTTGCATTTCTGTTCTCATACACATCATCACATGAGAAGAAAAGTTACGGCTTCACACAAAATCAGCACACTCCTCCCCTGCTGCTATCATGATTCCTATTATTTAATCTTTTTTAGGGTGTTCTAACTTCACCTATATCATGACATTGTCCCTGTCACATGCAGCCCTGTCCTTACTAACATCATCACATGAGTCGATAGGTCACTTTTAATATTCCAGTAACCCATCTAAAGGCTGTTTTCACTCCTCTTCATTCAAATGAATAGATTTTGTTACAAGACTAACATTTTTGAAGCGTTCCTCATCTGTGGAGTCTTGGTCAGAGAGTTGTGTGGAGATAAAACATCCTGGCAATTACATAGAATCTGTATTTTAAGCCCTTTATGACAATATTAGTTACCCCCTCCAACTAATCCATTCTTTCATAGGCACAGCAGAAAGAAATGTCTACCATTTTCCTAAACGTACAATTTCCACAGCAGAACGAGATGAGAAAATGTAAATTAAAATATTTCATATGTGCATTTTGATGTATTTTTTTTCTTTACAAGAAAAGGAACAGTCACTTGAGCTAAATTGCTGTACATTTTGTACAGTATAATTTGCTTTGTAATATATGAATAAATTATAATACATTTTTTAATTTGCTGTAAAGGATGCTATCAATGTCAGGATGTCTACAGTGTAATGAGATTCCTATAATGTTGAACAACTGGGGTAAAATAAGGAGTGAATTTAGTTTGAAGTAGGAGATAAATACCAGGGAATCAGATTTCTGCTTATATCCTGCTGATGAAAAGACAATGGAAATTGATTGGTTGCTATTGGATACATATTTTTTTCTACTACCTTTGTACAGTATAGGACAGATATTACAGTGATAGTAAAACTCTGAATGTTCTCTGAAAATACAAATTCTGAATGTGAATTTAGGAGTTTGTTTTATCTATTTGTGATAAACCACATGGGGTCATGTATTGCCATATGAATGGAGTTGTCCACTTTGGATAGTCCCTTTTTGTTAGTATGGTCCATGTCAATACATTAATCACAGGGTGTTCCACTGATCAATCTGTTGTAATGGGAGAATTAAGCATCAAGTGTTTGGTTTCCCTGCAGTGCCCCCCACAGGTGAAATAAGGCATTGCACAGTTTTAAAAAAAATCTGTAATGTGACTGTGTAATGCATGAATGTGTCAGGTCCTCCAGAGCAAGAGGTTCTCTTTATAGTTGTTTTCCATTTGGTCTATTAAATCAGGATTCACAAATAATCCTTATAAATAGAACATGCCACTAATTCCCGACGCCATCCTTTCTGTTGATGTGTCCTCGGTTACTTGCCAGAGAAGAGTAAAACATTCTACATGACTTAGAAGACACAGCTCTGATACACATACTGTAACTGCAAGGGCCAGTTCACACGTTCAGAATTTGGTGCTGAACGTGTGATGATGAACATGTGAACTGGCCCTTACAGTTATTATATGTTAATTTCTTGTAGTTAGCCAATAGGGTGGAGCTAGCTTTCCTGCCTCTGATGCTAACCAATCAACATGATACAGCTTGAGGTTAGTTCACACCCTGTTGGCAAACGACAGCAAATTAGCATATAGCGAGCCAATACAACAGTGGGCCATAACTCTGGAATGGGGGGGGGGGGTATTGGAAAAAAACAAAAATTTAGAGAAACAGTGCTATTTAGGTTCAAAAACATTAAATGTGTAATGTCTATAGCAGAGGGCCTTCGTTCAGACTTACCCTCTAACGGCCCCGGCAATGGACATCTGTGTTCTCGGCGACATCTCCCTCCAGGGAGACGTCGGCACTCACTTCCGGGTTCTGGGACTGTTTCCAGCAGGGCGCGTACACGGCTTTAAAGGGCCAGTACGCATCCAGCTGTCATTATTCTATAAATAGCCCAGAATGCTGCTGGACTATACAAAGGGCTCTGCCCACTTGATCCTTGCCTGAGTGTTGTTGTATACCTAAAGTTTGTCTTGCAAATGGTCTCCCAGTGCTTTCCAGTTCCCAGTGTTACCTGTTCCTGCTGCCTATACCCTGTATCCCGTGCTATCGTATCTACAGTGAGTCAAGTCGTGTCTTCCAATGCATCTACTGTGCCATCTACAGTGAAAGTCAAGTTGTGTCTCCGCTACTGTCTACATTGCCTCAGGTACCCGTTCTGGACTATAGACTTTGTTTTGTACCTAGTTGGCCAGCTGGCCACACCCCGTGCCGTGACAAAAGGTAAGTAATTTTACACACTACAATCCTGGAGTGGACAAGGAGATCCAGAAGGGACTTGAAGTCTTGGAGGTTTTTTCTAAATAGCTCTTAGGAGGTACGGATTCTTCTTGTGAAGATCCAACTTTAAGAAGTCTTAGGGTATGTTCACACGTGCACGTCCGTTACGGCTGAAATTACGGAGCTGTTTTCAGGAGAAAACAGCTCCTGAATTTCTGACGTAATGGCACGTGCAGGCGTTTTTCACAGCGTCCATTACGGACGTAATTGGAGCTGTTTTTCTATGGAGTCAATGGAAAACGGCTCCAATTACGTCCCAAGAAGTGACATGCACTTCTTTGACGCGGCGCGTAAAAAAAATGACCGTCTGCACAGTACATCGTAAAACCCATTCAAATGAATGGGCAGATGTTTGCCGACGCTTTCAAGCAGTATTTTCGGCCGTGATTCCAGGCGTAAAACGCCTGAATTACGTCCGTAAATAGTCCGTGTGAACATACCCTTAAGGGCAATGCTCCCTGGAAAAAAAAATAAGTGTGCAAAATAGCTCTCCTCCAGAAGAAAGAAGCTGTCTACCTAATTCTACCTATAGGTGACAACCCAGTATGTCAATTTGCTATATAAAGCCTTGAAACATGACTCACAACCAAAGACACCCACCTGTAGACAGAACTGTTTCAGAGTTGTTGCTCCTCATCAGGTCAGAGTAGAGTTCTGGTTGGCTGGATGAGATGCCTTTAAAGCAGTTCTTGGAAGGAACAGATTCTCCTTTTCAAGGCTCTATAAAGGGTCGGACTTGGTCTTTTACATAGTAAGCAGATAATACATAGTTACAAAGTGGTTACATTTCTTCATGAACACATGCAGGTTAGGGCATTGTGTCTTATTTTAATTATGTGTCCATTTTATTTTCTCCCAGCTACAAACACTTGTGTCTCTAGTGCTGTATTTAATAGCTGGGAGCAGAATAATGCTGTACGACAACATAAGTATATCTGGTGAATTACTTCCATTATGTAATGAGTTAAAGTCAGTGACATTGAAATAATTGCAAGGGGAATAATGAAGCAGGTTAAGGGCTACGCTTTTTATATACCTTTATTGATTTTTTTGAGGTGATTCCCACTAGCCAACCACAGGGTATTAATATCTCTTGTATAATTCTACACTATGTGCACATGTGGATTTCAGCATTTGCAATACTCAACGTGATAAATGAATTCTAGTAGTAACATTAATGCATACAAGCCAGGTTATGTATTAAGCAGTTGAACATATTTGTGCATAGGCTCTTAAGGTGGATTATTGCCGTATAATTTCATGTTGAAACATATTCAGACCATCAGATTCTCCCCTGCGTGACCTTGGAATGTTAATAAAAGGCTCTCAGCAGTGGAATATGTTCCATACACTAATAGTCAACACTAGCATATAATGTTTCATTGATAATTTGTATATTTTGTACCAGTATCTGTAAAACTGGCACAAAAAAATATATAATTTTCATGTATGACTCAAAGGTTTGTAGCTATATATGACTAAAGGTTAGTAAATATCCAAATGATATCCGTTCCAGTCCACAGGCTGTGTCTGGTATTGTTGTTCAGCTCCACAGGAATACCAAACACAGGATATGGGCAAGAGTGGAGCCGTTTCTTTCAAAAAGCAGAGGCAACCGCTTTCCATATGCCCTATTACAGCATTTTAAAGTCGTACAGGGAACCCCCCCTATTATCAAGAGCCTTAAGACATTAACAAAGAGCAGCTCTTGCTCTGGCACATCCATTTATTATGGATGCATATGCATTTGAATATCCAGCCTGTAATACTACAATTCTCCTGCAGTGGCCGCTACATTGGTAAAGAAACAGCTAATCACCGGTGATTTCTGAAGCTGGACCCATGATCACTTGTCCAGCTTCAAACTGAAAAAAGGTTGTCTTGATGAGACAATGCCATAAAGTCTTACCCAGAGCCCTGGGAGGGGGTAGATGACCTACCCTTTTTATTAGTGTTTAGCCATTAGGCTGCCTCTGTGGCAAATATACTATTGCCTTGTTTGTTTGTTTGTTTGTTTGTTTGTTTTGTTTTTCTGGGTTGTTTTTTTTAATTTTTTTCCTTTAGAAACTATATTGGTTTACATTTTTATTTTTAAAAAAGTAGGCAATGCAGGTAAATGTACAACCATCCACCATTTATCAAACAGCAGTGACATTGCAAAACTTTATTCTGTCCCATTGTTAAAAAGACTTTTATACCCATTTCTAATATACCACAAATTACTGAGAGCAGCTAAATAACTTCATTATGTTACTATGTGATTCATTAATGTTGCTGATTTATAGGTAATTAACAGAGTATATTCTCATAAAATGATGATGTCATTAGATTCTGGGGAACATTGCCGGTAGAATATGATTGTTCTCCATTCTTTTCAATAAATGGATGGCACATTATATAAAAGAGTTCACAGACCACATGTGTGCACACACATCCATAACACAAACAAACACACACACACACACACATATATACACATGCAGACATACCGTATGCACTAACCTATCAATATACTGTATTCTGGAACATGTCATAGAACCTGATAAAATCATGACATCATAATGAAATGCACACACACGCGCACACACGCGCACACACGCACGCACACATGCTGAGTTTTTATCAGGCAACAATTGAGAGTCATAATTTATGGGATCACTGTTTGGTTTGGCATAACAACAGCAAAAGAATGACGTTTGTTGGTAGAATTGTTACTATCGGGTAGAAGATATAGGGTGTTTAGGGGACATACATTACATGTATGTTCAAGGAAAGTTTTCAACTGACTGCAGTGTTTTGTTTTCTTTTAAATTTCTTAAATATGTTTTGAAATTTATTTATGCGATTGTTCTTTGTTGTATATGCGCTAACCCCATTGTGTTTTACATTTTCCAATGTGAGAATTTCTGTTTAAGGAATTCTCTCATACTTGACAATACATTATTATTCTATTAACATACATACATACATACATACATACATACATACATACATACATACATACATACATACATACTCACATACATACATACATACATACATACATACATACACACATACACACATACATGCATACATACATACATACATACATACATAGACACATACAGACAGACATACACACATACATGTACACATACAGACAAACTCACATACACACATACATACACACACACATACACACACACATACAGACAGACAGACTCACATACATACATACATACATACATACATACATACATACACATATATACATACATACATACTCGCATACATACATACATATATACATACATACACACATACAGACAGACTCACATACACACATACACACAAACATACATACATACATACACACACACACATACATATACACATACAGACAAACTCACATACACACATACATACATAAAAAAACACACACAAACACACACACATACATACACACATACACACACATAAACACATAGAGCTTGTCCACACGTAATGGAATTCCGCAGAAAGTAGCAGAAATTCCGCACCATTTCCTGCATTTTTTTACTCAGAAAATGGTGCAGATTTTGCTGCGTTTTTCTCAATGCTGGGAGATGGTGACATCTCCTCTGAAAAATGAAGCAATTCTGTCCACTATCCACAGCAGGAATTGACATGCTGCAGTACGAAAAATATGCACGCAATTTCTGGTCAGAAATTTTACGCAGTGTGGGGATGAGATTTGTTAAATCTCACCCACTTCGATGCTACTGTATTCTGCTGCGTATTTTCCCTCCACAAGTTCTGATGGAAAATACGCAGTAATTCCGCTACGTGTGGACAAGCCCTTATACACAAACACATGCAAAAACTGACATACACACACATGCATACATGTACCATACACACACACACACACACACACACACACACACACACACACACACACACACACACACACACGCATAAATACATACAGACAGATACTCACATACATGCAAATAGATACACATCTATAAACGCAGACAAAAACACATACACACACAATGAGATACACAGACTGACCTATCAATATACTGTGTGCTGGAATAAAAACATAAAACTTAATGAAAGCATGACATCATAATGACACACCAAGATTATGACCTCTGATGATAGTCAATCTATAACCGGAGAGCTACAAGACAGGAGCAATAACTGATGGTCTATGCCACACTACACAACATTAACTAACCAGCATTTGATTTCCAATTTATATGAGGATCATTGAAGTCAGTAAAATCCCTTCGGGCTTAAATCACACATGCAGTTCTTGGTGCAGTTTCTTTTATGCAGTTTTTGGTGCCAAAAAAAGGAGTGGATCCAAAACGAAGGGCAAGCATAAAGTAAGGGCTTATACATTCCAAATTTATTCACTTCTGACTTTAGCTTAAAAAAAACCTCTTCCATAAACGGTATTAAATATTGTATGTGTGATTCTAGCCTTATGTAATATTTCCCTCTAAAACCATTAAAAACACTCAGTTGATCACTACCCATGGTGATTGAACTCGTCACTGTTCTTGTCCATGCTCCTGAATGGCATATCGTCCTAGATGTACCATGATACATAACTTGCCCCCATTTTGCTGTCTAACAGGGTAGATTTTCCATTGGGGACTCTAAGAATACAAAGTGACAACTCCTGAGGGAACTGTAATGTTGGCCATATTGGTTGTCACTCAGCTATCCCAGGATTGGGGAACATTGCAGAATACCATGTATGGATATAAAGATTCTGCCTAGGTTGGTAGTTAATGGAATCCAACAGCCAGCTATATACTGTATACCATGCTGTAGTCCACTTAAGGATATGTGGGATCCCAGTGAAATTTCAATAGCCCTGCATCCTATTTTTGAATGGTCCCACTGATAAAGGGAGAGTCTCCAATAAGAGCACTATGCTAGAGAATCTGTATTTATACAATTTTCTAAGTAATAATTTTAATTCACACACCATCAGCATTTAACTATTTAATGTCCAACGGCACACAGTGCATTAAGAAGTCTATCATATACTGGTATATACTTGCTAGAGCTTTTGTATTCCCTTTACCATGCACCTGAAATGAAAATTCCCTCTAGTAGAGGTCAGGTCCCAACCATAATAGCCTCTATGGACCTTCCACCTGCCAACTGCAATGATGTATAATACCTTTTGTTGCTTTGCTTTCATATGCTCACAATTAGACTACACAAATCTCATTAAACACCTAATTAAAACTACAGCAGCCCAAACATAGCTTAATGAAAAATGAGCCTTACAGTCATTATCTAACTGGAGCTGAAAAGAACATACACAGAACAAAAAAAAATTATTTAAAAAATCATAATGCACCCCCACACTTTCCTCCACTGGACACAAGCCATGGCAACTAAAAGGTTAATGATCCATCTGCCATCCCAGATAAAAGCCAGGACTTATGAAAATGTCCTATTATGTAATGTCATCCTGCTGTATGCTCAGTTAACATAAGGGGGCATCCTATGTACTCATACAGAGGGTCCTTATTCACTCCAATTTAGAGCAGTTTATGAATCACTCATGTAAAACAGGATATTTACAGTTAAATGTTGAATGATCCATAATGTCCCTCTATTCCAACCCCAAATCATTGATATTAATCCATCAGCAGCCCAAATACAGTCATCTGCAATAAGTATCAACCCCCCCCCCCCTATTCTAGTATATAGCTAATCATCATCATTGTGCCTCTTCTGATTCCCCTGTAAATGCTGTCATTTATCCCAATGTAATTATGAAATGGTTGGAGAGATTAAGTGTTGCAAGGGAAATGCATTGGAAACGTGAAATATTTGTTGTGTGTAATGTATCAGTTTGCAAATATGTATCAGTTTTTAAATGTATCAGTCTGGAAATGTATCAGTCTGGAAATGTATCAGTCTGGAAATGTATCTTCCCTGTTGTGTTAAATGTCTCTTACTTAGTAATAGATGTGATTTATGTGGAGGGAAGGGGATGTCTATGGTAGATTTCTGTGATTAATCAGAGGATCCTGGTCTGCTGGCATCTCTCACTGCCCCTCTTGTGTGATGTAAGATCAGGCGTATTCTGCATTGAGAAGTCAAGACACACAAGAAGCTCACACACATACACACACCTACAGTCCTGCTAGAAGCAGAGGGAAGGCAGGCTGGCTCACTTAGCACAAGAATTTCCACTGACAATTGTAAATTGCTGCTGACTTAGTAAGTGAGTGTGCAGTGAGGCAGCTGCAAGCTTCACACTGCTACAATGTCTCAGTTCCTCCTAGCCTTATTGACTCTATCAGGATTATTACCTATGGCTAAGGTGTTGACTCTGGGATCTGAAACAGGTAAGCAACCTTCATTTCTTGATATAAACTTAAGAACTTATCCCTGAAGCTTAAGGACAGATCTGCAGCTTGAAGCCATGAATGTGTTTGGCTGTACATTGTCTATGCTGAGCTTCAGCTGCCTGGCCAGGCATTGAGCTGCAATGAGAAAGTACAGTCTTTAGAACTGGGCTTTATAGTCAATGTGGCTTGCTGCAGGATAGATCTGAAGCTGGATTAAATATGGATTATATGGCTAATGATGTTTTTGCATTGGAAGGGAATAGTGATTGCAAACCCAATAGCTGATAGATACCTGTGTGTGTCTTCTATGTGTGTGCTGGCAGCTCTGCTATCATAAGGTTCACATGTAGATGGTAGCAATGGCATAGTGGAAGGATTTTACAGCAGATTATAGCAAGCAAATGCTTTGTAGTTACAGCGATGGTGCTGAACAACAATAGGTCATAAACTTCTTCTATTCTGTCTGCTGTAATTGTGTGGGATGAAAGGATAGGGGTTGTTTTTTTAGGTTGTGATTTCTACTATGGATGTCTTAAGAAAGCCAATGGCGATCAATATCTGTCAACAGACAGCTAGAGATGTCTAATAACTATGTTAACCTGCTGGAACTTTAGTTGTGTTACCATTGATACCCATAGGGAGAGAAGAGACTGCAGAGATTGTATGGGAGACACCAGTCAGTCACTTCTATCAGGTTGTCAGTGTTGGGTATGAGAAGTTATTCTGGTAAACGCTGGGTCTATGGGGTGATGTGCAGTCAGCGTCCTCTACCTTGAAGAATTTAGAAATGAGACTTAAAGGAGGAATTCATGCATGTCTAATGTGCTCATTAATGGCATATGCTACACCTTATGGTCGAGCGTACGGTCTATTCTTTGAAGGTACCCGTATATTTGTACATTATCTACTGGCGATTATCATTCCAATTCAGGAGAATCTAAACTCTGCAGTGTGCAAATGAGACCCAGTCAAGTCAACCTTGATATGTAAATGACGAAACGCAGCACGTTGGCCGGGTCTAGGTACAATCTATAGATACAGTATATGGACAGTGTTTGTAGACTAGATAGACGGCCATGTGATCTGGTATTTATTGCGGTTTTAACCCTTGCCTCACAAAGCATTGCAATCACAAGGACATCATTTCAATGTATCATATGGTAGATCACAGATTTGACACAATGGGTGCATGGCCTATTTGTGCTCATTATAAAGAATCCTCATCGTTATTGCCTTGGACAGCCCATTCCCCGTTATGAGTCTTAGTTCTTCCTTTCTTTCTGCACCATATGGTATTTGGGTTTTAGCAGAGACATAATTATATTTGTGTCACTAAGGGTCCGAGCACATTCTTGGTCCAAGTCTACTGGAGTATTTGTAGAAGGAAGATGTGTTACCAAGGTGATTTGTACAAATGTCATACTGAGGAGCTTCTCAGTTCCTTTCCTGGCCAAATTAGTTAATTTGTTCTTGTTCGTTAAAGCAGGCTAAATCTTAAAGTCTATAAATATCATCAGCGAGAGAATGTATCATCCATTAGGAATTTATGCATGTTTGCAGAAACTTTTACAAGTCATTTATCAGCTGATTAAGGCTTCTCCGCTCATTGTGAATGTAGGACCGTGTGTACTATATTCTAGGGTGGAGGAACACAGGTGTGGTATGTCTCCATAATTTCATATAATTGAAAGGTAAAGCAGAATGAGTCCATCTTACATCTACAACCACGGTTGGCCCAAGATTAATGAGTCCTTAGGAGTCATATGGCACTTTGAAAAATATGCTCTTCAGAGTTGGCGTTTTCATTCAGGGGTTGTGATCTTTGCATTGCAATTAGTTTGTGAACAGAATGTCAATGGAAATGTATTCAAATGACCCAGAAATGGCAATACCTCCACATTCAGCACCGGTATGAATGAACCTATGTTCTGTTACGGATCTTCTTCCTCCAGTCAAGATGAGTCTTATAATATAAGAGAAGTCATATCCTGATACCTGCACTTTTTATAAATTGGGGCCATTCATCTTTTAAAGAGATATCACCTCAAAACATTTTGCATTGTATTAAAATGCTATTTAATTGTGTCAAAGTCTCCGCTATGGCGCAAAGGCCTGACATATAAGTCTAATGGGTCAATACTTGTCTAAGGTCCTAAAGAGGCAAATTACGTATTTATATATTCAATGCATATTAATGATATGTAGAATGGCAATATGTAGTGTCAATGGGATGCTTCAGAAGGTGGCTTATTTTTAGTTCTATAAAATATTATACCAAAGCTCCATACTTTATTATTTCTTTATATCTCTGATTGGGAATCAAGAAAGAATAGAAATGAGATACTAAGTTGCTCCATTAAAAGGTTCTTGTCTCAAAGATTGAATAAAATATTGCATTCATTATCATATTATGTGTGAAAACCAGAACCAATTCATTAATACCTATGGATATATAGGTAATTGCTTTATTTTATTTCTGGTCTATGGTTACATAATATATTAAAATGTTAATTACATATAATTAAGCAAGTTTTATATTTGCTTCAGTACCTGCTTATTTCATATAAGTATATTGGCCAGCCTAGGCTGAATTGAATGCAGTTGTTTTAATTCCCACCACCAGGGGGAGTTATTCTGAGCTATCTATCTCATGGCAGCAGTTTTATACTGTATAGATATAAGGGGGAGAAATAAAAAGACATAATGACAGGATTTCACTTAACTATGTCATCTCCTTGCTGTATTGTAGTTTCTGCTGGTTAATAGATCAAGCATTATTAAAGAGGCGATAAGGACCCCGCGGCCACGGTATTAATGTTAATTACTGCATGAAATGATGAAGGCGCCATATAAAATGTCCCAGCAGAGAGCGCCTCCTACTGTACTCATCTGCCACATGTAAAAGATTTGCTTGAAGAGTATATCCTACAATTATGGATCCAATGATACGCTAGTTAATGCACAATAAGATAATTGAATATACAATAGAATATAGGTGACATGTTATTATAAAGGATGTCTAACCCATATATAACAAGAGAGAGAAAAAAAACATGGTCTGTACATCCAATTTTCATTTTTTTAATTTCTAGCCCATGTCCAGTATGTCTGGTTTTCAGAGTCTGTGTATGCATAAATCATCCAATGAAAAGGTCTTTTGTGAAAAGCTCCTTTGATTAAAATGCAAAGACCTGTTGTGTATGGGGGTCTAAGCAGCAATGATTCCAAGTCATTTGTAAGTCACTACTATAAGAAGCTTACACACAGCAAATAAATATAAGATAGATAGATAGATAGATAGATAGATAGATAGATAGATAGATAGATAGATAGATAGATAGATAGATAGATAGATAGATAGATAGATAGATATGAGATAGATAGATATGAGATAGATAGATAGATAGATAGATAGATAGATAGATAGATAGATAGATAGATAGATAGATAGATATTAGATAGATAGATAGATAGATAGATATTAGATAGATAGATAGATAGATATGAGATAGATAGATAGATAGATATGAGATAGATAGATAGATAGATAGATAGATAGATAGATAGATAGATAGATAGATAGATAGATAGATAGATAGATAGATAGATATATAGATAGATAGATAGATAGATAGATAGATAGATAGATAGATAGTGTTCAGTTGTAATGTAAATATAAATTGATGACTTGCATACAATGGGTTAATATTCCATTATGATGGTTGAGCTGCCTGTCATTTTGCTTTATTATTTATAATCTTTTCTTAACATAGGAATATATACATGAAATAGTGTCTTTTATTCTTTCTGTTCATCTTATTGACATGTGATATCACACTTTTACAGTATATCAGCTTTGGTATACCAACCTACGGCCAATGGATTGCTGGAAAGTAGTGGGTGAAAGATCTTAAGATTCTCTCCATTTCGTCAATGGTTGTCATTAAAGACATCTACATGCTGATATAGAAAAGGTGGTCCCCTATAGAAAAAAAATATTGAATTTAGAACCAATTACCAGGAATTGGAAAATGGCAGGCACACCATGTATAACCCTATCACTGTTCCATTATGTTCCATTTATAGGTTGGCTTATTATACATTGGTCATATTCCTCAGAGATCATTTATATCCATGTGAGTCCCAGTGCTAGTATACAGTATGTTGTCATTAATGCAATTAGTTGCAGTACCACTTTTCACCATTTTAAATTAGATCCTATTTCCCACAGACAAAAATTCAACAGCGCCTCCTACAATAAGACTGATGAGGTCAAAATTATTATTATTTTAAATATAAAATCTTTGGAATGGAGAATCCAAAAGTTTGAAATAATTTGCCAGGTTACGGGGGAATTTGTCCATAGAGTACATAACGGTTTGAATCACTTATATACTGACTGTGGCATGGATTTTATCAAGAGCACAAATAATAAAGTATCAATGTTGCTGTGACATATTTAAATATATAAAGTAATTATCATTATTTTAATCTATTCAGTATATTATGGTAAACTGTGATGTTCCAGTAGAGTGAATATCTGCAATATTCTATGTAAGGCCATAGAAACGTACTTATAGAGTACATATAGGTTTTGTATGCACACAGTATAGTGTTTAATAAAAATCTCAGGTGAAATATTTTCTCTACATGGTAATTTACTCCACCCAGATGTACCTGATTAGTATTGACTACTTTGCTTTTCTTTTTCTGTTAAAGTGTAGCTAAACGTTTGACAAACTTCTGATATGTCATAGTGACATGTCAGAAGTTTTGATTGGTGGGGTCCGAGCACTGAGACCCCCACCAATCGCTAGAACAAAGCAGCTGAAGCGCTCGTGTGAGCGCTCAGCCGCTTCGTGTCTCTTCTGCTTTTTCCGGAAAGCCGATGTACCGGAGTACGGGCTCATAGACTTTGTATTGAGTCCGTACACGATACATTTATTTCTGGAAAAAGCCGAACAGACTCGAAGCGGCTCAGCACTCACACTTCAGCTGCTTCGTTCTAGGGATGGGTGGAGGTCTCAGTGCTCGGACCCCCACCAATCCAAACTTCTGACATGTCACTATGGCATGTCAGAACTTTGTCAAACATTTAGCTACACTTTAAGAATATGCATTTAACATTTTTTATGGTTGCTGGATGGTAACAGTCAAAGGGCACAACACAGTGACTATCACCTGTGGGCTTAAATAAGACTGAAACGTGGTGGTCTTCTTGCTAGGATAAGTAGTAGATCGCTTCTCCTATAAATAGATATAGGCACAGGCACAGATAGTACTGCCTACCTGTCTCTCCTGTAAATAATGTATGCACAGTTAAAACTGCCTCCCTGTAAATTGTGTAGATACAGCTAGTACTGCCCCTGTCTCTCCCTATAAATGATGTCAGTACTTGCTACTTGTCTCTACATGTAAATAATCTAAGTACCGATATTACTGCCTACCTGTAAATGATGTAGGTACAGATATTGCTACCTCCCTGTCTCTCCCTGAAAATGATGCAGGTACAGATAGTACTTTCTCCCTATCCCTGTAAATGTAGGTACAGATAGTACTGCCTCCCTGTGTCTCCCTGTAAATGATGCAGGTACAGATAGTACTGTCTCCCTATCCCTGTAAATGTAGGTACAGATAGTACTGCCTCCCTGTGTCTCCCTGTAATGTCGGTCCAGATAGTACTTGCTTCCTGTCTCTACGTGTAAATAATGTAGGTACAGATAGTACTGTCTCCCTGTAAATTGTGTAGATACAGCTAGTACTGCCCCCTGTCTCTCCCTGTAAATGATGTCAGTACTTGCTACTTGTCTCTACATGTAAATAATGTAAGTACCAATATTACTGCCTACCTGTAAATGATGTAGGTACAGATAGTGCTGCCTCCCTGTCTCTCCCTGAAAATGATGCAGGTACAGAAAGTTCTGTCTCCCTATCCCTATAAATGTAGGTACAGATAGTACTGCCTCCGTCTCTCCCTGTAAATTATGTCGGTCCAGATAGTACTTGCGTCCTATCTCTACGTGTAAATAATGTAGGTACAGATAGTACTGTCTCCCTGTAAATGATGTAGGCACAGATAGTACTTGCTTCCTATTTATCCATGTAAATTATATAGGTACAGATAGTACTTGCTTAATTATATCGTATAAGCGGAGCTTTTCCTTAATTTTACTAACTTTACATATATGCAACTCCTATCAGACTGAAATAATGAACTACAGATCATTAGGAATTCCTACAAAAACTTCTGATTTCTTAAGAAAGCAGAAGGGAAAATCTGGGGAGCAATAAAAGGTCTTTACAATTTAAAATATACAGACCTTTTAATTGAATAGCATGTGTAATTGTTCCTTTGCATACAGTTTAAGCACATCGCTAGATTCTATGTCTTTTATTAAATGCATCCATAGAGAGATTTTTTTTTTTTGCTACATGAATTAATAAGTATTAATTTGCATAAAGTGAATGGTATATCACAGTTAAGACAGACTTACACAATTAAAACAAATATACCAACATCTTATAATTTGCTAGCAGCTCTGTGAACACAATACATAGGCAGTTTATTCTACAAATTAACATATTTGATATATCTGACCTTAAATAGACCATCTGCCTGCACAAGCACAGCACTGAATTACTGTACTTAGTCTAAACGCTTCCAAAGATTTCAGCAGCAGGATCACTTCCAAATGTAACAAAGGAACATGTTGTGTAACACTTAAGCTTTTATTGTACTGTCTGCAAATTACACAGGGTCTGCTAATTGTTCAACATGTTTGTATATTTCCAAGAAACACTCTTTCAGGCAATATTAATACAAATTAGCACTTATTACATTCTTATTGGCAGATGTAATGAAGTTTTGGATATAGTGATAGTGTTTAGTCCCCACCTGTGCAGATCCTTGCCGTGTTAGAAATACAAATTTTCTTCTTAGAGGCTGTTTTACGGCCAGGGTAAAGGGCCTTTTACACCGGCTGACAATAGGCATATGTAGCGAGCGCCGATCAATGAGACATAGTTGATCGGCGCTTGTTTGCTCCTGTCACACGGAGCTATGGATGGGGACCAGCGGTCGTTACTCCGATCGCTCGTCCCCATACATTATCGTCGTGTCGGCAGCGCGTCTCCGTGTTTATACAGGGAGATGTGCGGCTGACAATGATAATATTTTAGTTTTTTAAAACAATACAACCAGCAGATGATCGAGCGTTTGATCGTTCATCTGCTGATCGCTGAACGCTCGTCTGCACGATAATCGCCCAGTGTAAAAGGTCCTTTACTCTTTTTAGGTGACTTGACTTATAGGGGGTTTCTTCAGAATAGACACCAGGTCACCAATGTCTGACCAATGTGACCTACTGCAATCAATAGTAGTGGCAGCAACACTAGGAATGCTCCATGCCACTTTGTCTTTTGTCGGCTCTAGTTGGCCTTTTCTGGGTGTCCACATGGTTGGCCATTGACTGCAAAATTCAAGCAGAGATGACAGGAGACGCAGCGACGTAGCATTTTCTTAGTTCTGCTGCCACTTCCTTGGACTCTCACCAATCGGACATTGGTGGCATATGCAAGCTATATACCACCAATCTCTATTCTAAGAGACTCCCTTTAAGGGATTTCTGAAAGATCCAGTCGTACTGTGGACTCTAAAATTTGGCATCTAAAATTTACCTTTGGACCGGATTCACGCGTAGCGTAAATACTACGAATTTTCCACAACGGATCTAGTTGCAGAAAATCTGCAGCACAATACAGTAGCAGCGGAGTGCATGAGAATTGAACAAATCTCCTCCACATGAGTAAATGATAAGCGGAAAAAACGCTCAGAAATTGACCTTTTAATCCGCAGCATGTCAATTGTATTTGCGTAATCGCTGTTTTTTTTGCGGGTAACTCAGAAAAAAAATAAATCTTTTACTTACCGAGAATTCTGTGCTTCTTCGTCCAGGCCAGTCTCTTGGGATGACGTTTCATCCCATCTGACTGCTGCAGCTATCACAGGCCGGGCTGCAGGACAGCAGAGGGATGCGTCGTCATGGGTACGATAAGTATGCAACTTTTTTTTTACGTGCAGTTTTCCCGCAGCGGACATTCCAGCCAAAAAACTGCTCCACAAATTGGTGCGCTTTTTCAAACAGAATTCCCTAGGCCGACCAGGGCTGATACGTTGTGTGTGAAGTTATCCTTTCTCGTAAACTCCCCCTAGATTTTTATCACATACCATGGCATATAAAATATGTGTACTCTCTGCTTTATGTATATGCAAATAGAGATGATCGAATTTGTGAAAATGCCCTTTGCTGACGACTCCTATTTTAGAGCTGTATTGCGTCCCATATAAGACAATGGAAGATGAAATAGTCAAGTGCATTAAAGTATTTCTAAGGTTTACTGTATGTGTAAGCTTTTACTTTCATAATGTCTGACCTAGACCTATCCGGGATTTGATAGCAGACATATGGTAGCTACAAAAATAAGACAAGAGAAACGTTTTTCAGGCACTATCCTGTAAGATCCACAACTTAATTAAGTCTTATGGGATGTGTTGCAAAAGGGAACTTCTATCAGGGGAACAATAAAAAAAACAAATGCTCTGGAGTTCCTATAAAAACAAGTTTTGGACTATTAATCAAGTGAAATCTGCTGTGTGAATGTTTAAGTGAAAGCATGTCTCAGATACAAAGTAGACATTTGCATCCTACGTGTGTGGTGGGGAAGAATCTAGATAATGTTTGGAAATGTGGACAACCTTTTTATTATTTTTTTAATAATGCAAATTAATCAATTTTGCTATAAAATATCTTCTTGTAGAATTATCTTACTAACATTATGAAGACAAAAATATGAAAAACTATGTAAAAAAAATAATTGTCACTTTGTAAATACCGTACATTACATTACTTATTTTGTACTGATCCTGAGTTACATCCTGTATTATACTCCAGAGCTGCACTCACTATTCTCCTGCTGGAGTCACTGTGTACATACATTATATTACTTATCCTGTACTGATCCTGAGTTACATCCTGTATTATACTCCAGAGCTGCACTTACTATTCTGCTGGTGGAGTCACTGTAATCATATACTCCAGAGCTGCACTCACTATTCTGCTTGTGGAGTCACTGTGTGTCAGGAAAACGCCTGTTCCCTTAAGGTTACGATGATTATGGTTCTGGCTTCTGGGCGTTTGTGTTTTACCTTCAGCCTATCACATTTGTCTGTCTTTGTGCCTCCAGGTGTAGAATTAGTATTTATACCCAGACTCCTCCACCTGTCAGTGCTTCTGATTTTTCCTTTCTTCTGGTGTCTGATCAAGCTTCCTACATTCCCTGCACTCCTGACTTCTGGACCTTTTGGAAACTGACCTCGGCTTGTCTCTTGTTAACCCCTTGTTTGCTGATTTTGGATTATCTGTTCACGGACGGTTTTGACCTTTGCTATTCTTGATATCCGCTTAGCCTTCTGATTAGGACTTTGTTTAACCTCTGGCTATCTGGTTTTCCTGCTCAGGTTAGTCTGCTTTGCACTTCCTATCCAACGCTGTACTCTGCTAAAATAACCTGGGTCCTAAGCAGCAAAGTCCATCCCACCTTGCGGTTGGCTCTGACGAACACCTTAAGGTCGCCTTAGACATTGTCGATCAGAGTTGTGACGAATTTGAGGTTGCGGTTTTATGTGCACGCTCTCTCTCCCAGCATTCTCCAGCAGCCTTTGGGGAAATCGCTCAAATTGCAATTCCATAACACTGTGTACATACATTATATTACCTATCCTGTATTGATCCTGAGTTACATCCGGTATTATACTACAGAGCTGCATTCACTATTCTGTTGGTGGAGTCACTGTGTACCTATAATACATTACTTATCCTGTACTCATCCTGAGTTACAGCCTGTATTATACTCAAGAGCTGCACTCGCTATTCTGGTGGTGGAGTCACTGTGTACATACATCACTTATCCTGCAGTGATCCTGAGTTACATCCTGTATTATACTCCAGAGCTGCACTCACTATTCTGCTTGTGGAGTCACTATGTACATACATTACAGTACTTATCTAGTATTGATCCTGAGTTCCATCTTGTATTATACTCTAGAGCTGCAATCACAATTCTGCTGTTTGTCTCTGAAAACAGTTCTAAGATTAGCTTTAGGGGACAGCTAGGCTACTTTCACACTAATCATGTACCGTGCATGTACGTGACAATCTCTATTGATTGCTATAGGAGTTACGGCTGCCAAGCAAGTGTTTTTCCGTGGATGAGCCATAAATGTCTTTGATGGTAATATCTCATAATTCTTTAATATTGGAATTGGGTTTTCTGAACTGCTCAGTGTAAGCACGCCCAAAATATAATGTTGCATCACTGCTCACTGTCAGTGCCAATGTCTGATGATCAATATCGGGCTGCTTGGCACAGAAATTCTAGTGGTCTACTTGAATGGTGGTTTTATTGGGTTGTGCACCCAGTCATGGAATGGTAACATGACTATTTCATTTCCTCAGACTTCGCTCGTCATCATGCTACCAAACCCGCAGAATAGCACGGCACATACTCTTAGAAGTAAAATCCATCGGCCCAGCTTACATAGTGCTTCACGGCTCAGTACCTTCTTCAATGCATCAACCTTCATACTAAAGTAGAGAATTCCATTTTCATAGATGTACCTAGAATAACTTTGCATGGACAGAAGCTCTGCATAAATGTGTTGATAGGGAATATGGGAAGACGTGAAGACATATTGATAGTGTGATGACAGCAAACTGTAGGAAACTTGAAATGGAGATCAGACAATGCTTTAATATTTTGTCTACATGTGTAAAATTAGTTTTCTGTCTAAATCTCATCTTATTGTTCCGTTCCATATATCAGTAATGAAAAACAGTTATTTTCTTGTCATTTGTAAAACTATGTGGTAAATCAAAAAGATTACAATGAAAATGTATCTTACAGGCAAAATATATAAGAATGACGGTGCAGGTGAAAATATATGCCCTACCCCTACCAGAGAGGAGTTACTCCATATGCCTGATATGCTTGATTGTTGATTTGCCGACCCATGGAATTATATGGGCAAACCGACCAATTATATTTATCAATCATTAAAAGACTGCCATTAAGATAACCCTTTGCGATATGCTCGATTAGGTCATATGGGTATCATAAAGGGGGGGGGTCCTCCTCCCCAGACCCCCTCTATTAGCCTAACATAGGGCAGCTCTCGCTTTGGCAAACTTGGTCCAGCCTTGTTTTACATGGTTGGCTTACATTTGAATGTATGGTCAGCCTCAACTTTCCTCGTTGATAACAGCCGATTGCCAGAAGCCTAGACCTGCGGCGATGTGATAATGGCCAATGTCACTTGAAACAGGGGTTGTCTTAATGAGACTTCAAAAGAGAGTTGCCCAATGTATCCTAACTGGGGGATGACATTGAATTGAATTGATTAAAATAATAGTGAAACTCTTCCCTCTAATGGCCTCTAAGCAAGGGCATAACTATATGGGTATAGAGGTTGCAGTCGCACCCGGGTCCCAAAAGGGGGGACTAGAGCTAGAAATGGTGTATCATAGTTGGGGCCACTATTACATATTTTGCAATGGTCTCAGGAGCTTCAAGTTACCGCTCAGCCACTAGTGACTTCTTGGAATGGCAAATATCAGCTAAGCCGTATCTTATCTATCACCAGTTTATATAAACCATATGGCACATTCTTGCAAGAAGAAACACTTTAATTTCCAATACTATAGATAATAAGCTATATACACAAGTCATACAGATAACGTGTATGCGAGTGACAGTTGACTGAAGACAGAGGCTCCAACTTGGTAATTTGATGAGAACATGTAAATGTTGTTTATTTAATCTCTGTTGTAGATGAAATTATAATGAGATGTAAAATTTAGAGCTGACAAGATTCACAAAACTGCTGTGATTTATGATGTTATGAAATATGGTTTAAAAATATGAAGGAGGAAACTAGTTCAGGAAGAATTAATCTTATTTTTTATACCAGAAGGTAATGGGGTCAGTGCATAATAATATCTCATGTCATTCAATGTCAGCAACTCATTAGACCACTGATAATGTCACAGCCATCAAGATATGATCCGTCTTTACCGTGACATCCAGGGGCGGACTGACCATTAGGCAGTGCTCAAGGGTTCATGGTCAGAAGGAGACCACTACCCCTGAGTAAAAAGTGATGAATCCTCCTCAAATACATTTTATTGACCAAAATATATTGTATAATGGTTATAATGGTGCACTCATGGCCAGATTGTCATTGGTGTAAAGGAGCACCTGCTACTGGCTCTTCCACACGGCGGCCATCCAATCTAGAGAAGAATAAGGAAAAGCCAAAAAGTTAGTGTAGTGTAAGGCAGAAGCAAGTCTTAGCTTTTAAAGTGGGCCATTTGGCCATGAGGGCAGTGCCCAACGGCTCATAGCAAGAAGGGACCCATTCTCTCTCAGTAAAATACAGCACTCATTATAATTTAGGTGCCATATGTATCTTTCTATAAGGTTGGGCTTAAAGTTAACCCCAACCTCATAAAAAAAATGTTTTTACAGGAACATTTCATCTTAAAGATTTAACATGATCCTTCTTGTTTTTTTTATTATTTTATTTATTCATATTCATGTGTGTTACTTTACTATCATAAATATGATTTTCATTTTTGGAGGGGTTGCTTAAAATATAAACAGGGAAAAGGACATTTTCAGTTGACTATGTATGGGATAAAATATTGGGGGTCAATTAGTGGCGGTGTAGTTTACAATATTAGAATTTGTAGCAATATTTGATTATTTTTCAGCTTCAACTCCTATTTGAACATGTGCTCTTGGTATGCATCTGGATCGCCTCATATATTAAGCATTTTTTATCTATTAAATACCCACTTGGGTCACACAAATAGTCAGTAAATTGTGACTAAATTACGCCATATCTCTTCTTCATAAAAGCAAAAGATAAATTAGAGAAAGATGTGTTTGCAGTCATTTTACGGTGTCCTTGCGAGACTGTGGCCAAGTTCGTGCAAGTTTAAAATGGAACCAAAAAGAATTAATCAGAAATGATCAAATTAATTTTATTAAGATCATTTACAACTGCGGGACTCTTCCCAGTTGCGCTGGTCAGGATTCTTTCAGAAGCTGGCGAAGGTGAAAGGTTAATGGCTAATTTACTGAGCTAGGCAATTTTGTTTCATTTTTCATTTGCAATTATCTCTTCTTGTTTTAAAATCTAAACTTAATTCCAACCCTCCCCCGCCCCCTCGTCCTCGTGTATTACATCTGTCAGTTAAAGTGCTTAATTCGAAATACAATGACATTGCCATAAGTTTTGATGTATTCAAATCGTTTATTGGACGCTCCGGAGATCAGTCCCGGAGGACGATCCAATTCCGCACATTTATGGCATTAACGCTATAAGTGTTACTTATTATTATAGGCAATTGGAGCTTACTTAGAGGTTAACCAGAATATTTTGTTAATTTCGAAAGCCGGCAGTTCCATTTCAAGACTATTTTAATATATTGATTTACTTTGAGTCACTTGCTGACAGTGATCCAGCAGTCTCTTGAGGCTTACACAGCAAGTAAAACCACTATATGACTTTAATGTATATCAAAGACTATGGATTAGTGAGCTGTAAAAAAAATATGCACAATCTCTATGTTCATACTAACTTAACTTGCTGTCTTTTAGGAGGGATACCTACAAAAATGGCCATGAAAAAAAAGTATTTGCACTCCTCGTTTGATCTATTTTTCCATATCTATCTCTCTTAATAATTTCAGGTCTTTAAAATATAGTTCAAGATAAAACTAAGACAGCCTGAGTAAACACAATATACAGATTTGGCATAATTATTTCATTTTTTAAGTCAAAAAAAGTTATCCAATAAGTTATAGGATTTAGTATAAAGACAGCAATTTAAAGTTCTTTACCTCAATGGCTCAAAAGAAACAAAATTATAGTTTTGGCGTGACCTGGTCAAAGTAAAGATTCTGTGACAATTCCTTAATTGGGAAGTTTATTCATGAAAGCCCTCCAATATGGGGTCAGATTTCCTCCACAGCCAAGACTGATCTCCAGTTATCAGAGGCATTTGGTTGGAGTTGTTGCTGCTCAATCTGGCACAACTAATACGTTTAGGGGGCAATAACTTTTTCACACAGGGCCAGTTGGTATTGGATACATTTTTTCCCTTCAATAAATTTAAAATTCTGAGTTCAGAGGGTGGTCCCGTGCTCAGGATCCTCATCTCTTGCCCAGAGTAGAGAGCAGTTACAAAAAGTGTCTCTCACTCTGGAGGACGTGACCTGTTCTGTATTTTATAGGCAACACATTCATATGAATGAGCACTGTGCAATGCTTTATTTCCACCGTGGTGGCGCTGCAGGGAAATTGATCACTTATTGGCAGATTTCCCCATAGATTTCAGCTGATCCGCGGGAGTCCCAGCATTGGGAAACTTTATGAAGAGGTTATTGTAAGGGACCATTCTAACAAGTATGGATTGTCCAAAGCTTCAGAACCCCCTTGATTTATATTTTATTTATTTATCGATGCCACATATCTATGGACATTGTGAGCAAAATATCATCACAGGATGATCCTCCTATAAATAAAAAATACTCTAATCCTACAGTATTGACCCTATGATCAGTGGTTGGGGAGCGTACTTTAACCTAATGAAGTCTGAACTGTAGACAAAGCTCCCAATATACATATACATCCATAGATAGGGCTTTATACAGGAACCCCTGAAGTAGCTCCCTAAAGGTGACAGCTGAAGACCAGACTGGAATCTGCAGTAGGGAACCAAGTCGAAAGGCAAAGTCAGAGTTTGTGATAACAGCGGTCAGTGGACTCAAGACATCACTCAAGGAAGGTTGAAGCTGTGTAGGGTTGTTTTAATAAAGAACACAGACTCTTTCACTGATTAAACGAAATAATTTCCTTTTCCCTTAATCCAGTGGTAAACAGAGATGTTGGTTTTAATTAATAACTTCTAATTTCTGTATTGAATTTTGAGCCAGAAGCTTGGTGCTAGCCGTGGTGCTGAATTACTGCTGAACTTTACATTGCACAAAGACTTATCAGAATCTATTACACTCAACAGAAGATTGCAAGTATAATGTTCAGCACTCACTACAAAGGGCTTGAGTAAAATATGGTGCACTAGAAAGATTTTGTCGTTTATAGGTATGTGGTGCATTCCATCCATTCAGCAAATGACTTGTGCAGTATTTACACAGGACTTATGGACACAGGACATAAGAACACAATATAATATAATACTCGCAAAGGATTTGTGTAGCAAAATATACATTTTACTAAGGACTTAAGTAGTATACGATCCACCCCTTGTACAACACAATACAATGTACAATTAATTTATAGTGTAAATATCTACAGTAAAGTCTACTAAGAACTTGAGTAGTATAATGGTAGCTACTTTGCGGTAATTGATTGAACTTAATGGATTTGTGTTAAAACTTAGTGTATTACTATTTTACTAGGCTCTATAAAAAACTTGCATTTAATTCAGCACAGTCTATAGGTAACATATACAACATATAATACGCGCACATACACTCTACAAAGGGAACTGAGGTATATGACAATTTATTTGCCTTATTATTAACTATTGGTAGTTAAAAATAAACATTATAAACCAGATTGAAATATATTTATTTAATAAAAGTAGCAATAAGAATAACAATAATAATACTTTATGGGTTGTTTTATAAATACAACGCCTTCTCTAAATACAGCCACTGTGACTATATCGCTGGGGGGTGTATTGTCTGAACATACATGTAGTCGGCACTACAGGAATGTAGTATTACGTGGTCTCCGTGCAAAAAAATGGCTGGGCTACTGGAGCCACACGTTGTTAGCCACTCTCTATTTTGGCCTTTAGAGGAGGCCACTGAGTGCGGGTCCTTAAGTACAGGAGTGGTCTTCATGTGACAACCCTTTTAATAGTGTCATATATTACAAAACATACCAAGCAATTCATCATTATATTTTTTCAATTTCATTTTTTTATTAATACCATTGTTTACTATTGTAATGTTATTGGTGAATTATAAAATGTGTGTAACACCATTGACCTATATGTTTGTGAATGTTTCTGGAAATATGCGAGAGAGAATTTTCGGACTTTCCTGTCCCTTCTCCCCAGCATGTAGATATTTATTTTATTGTACATTCTGTAAGGCTATCCTAACCTAATACTAGTCCAAATATTAAAGAATAGGATCTGACAAAATCTATGGATCAGGCATATGACACAAGCCACAAAGTGACATACTTGTCAGCAACTTCAGAAATTCAGTTTGTTCATTAATTGTTTTGCTCTAGATCAATTTTAACTTAACTGCAAACCAATGGCTTTCACAAGCAACACAATATGACTAGTAATAAGACATATGGCCCCTATACAGCAACTAATGACCCCTGGCAAGAAATCTCATTGATATAGGTTATATATATATATATATATATATATATATATATATATATATATATATATATATATTAGAGATAATCCATCAAAGGCTGAAGTGACATACATTTAATTTTTAATTCTGTCACGGTCTGAATATGGCAACACTCCCAACATATCTGTGAATTAACTCCTTAATGATGTACGCAGCCTGTCAAAAATATGGCTATGAGATGATTAGTCACTCAGATATATTTTATTATTACGATTTGATGACCTTAGTTTTATAAATGAGATATAAATGTGGAGAGAGAAAAAAGAGAGAGAAAGAGAGAGAGAGAGAAAAAAGAGACCGAGAGAAAAAAAAGAGAGTGAGAGAAATAAAAGAGAGTGAGGGAGCGAAATGAAAAAGAGGGAGAGAAAAAGAGAGCAAAATAGAGAGAAAAAAAGAGCGAGAGAGAAGAAAAGAGAGTGAGAGAGAAAAAAAGAGAGTGAGAGAAAAAAAAGAGACCGCGAGAGAGAGAGAAAAAAGAGAGAAAAAGAGCGAGAGAGAAAAAAGAGAAAGAACAGAGAGAGAGAAATAAAAAGAAAGAGATGGAGAAGGAAACTGAGTGAAAGAGAAAGAGAGAAAGAAAAAGAGAGAGAAATAGAGAGAGAGAGAGAAAGAAAAAGAGAGAGAAAGAAAAAGAGAGAGAAAGAAAAAGAGAGACAAAATTTACAAGCACTTTTTATTCATATTTTTACTGTCTGAACACAAAAATGTATCTTCTTGGCATTACTTTGTTTACACTATTTTCTTTAGGTTTATTTTCCTTGAAAATTTTCTTACATTTTGTAAAATAAATTATAATATAAAAAAACATCATTATTCTCTTCAATTTTTTTCAATTAATATTCATGTTATTTTACACAATCATTTCAATATTATTGTTAGAAATTTTATTTTGAATGATTTTATTATTATTGTTATATAAAGCAGGACAAGCTACTGTAAACATAAAAAAGGGCTGGTTAGTCCATCTTCTTCGCTACTGGGCGGCAAGAACTGTGTAGGAATTGGCCAAGTGTTCTGGAAGGAATAAAAACCCTGTGTGGGAAAACCTGGTACCATAATGGGGACCGCATGATAATATTTGCTTTGGGGCCTCCCCTCTTTTTTTGTAATCCAGTTCTTTGCAGAAGAAAAAAATCTTTAATTTACTGTCCTTGGTGAAGGCAAAACCTACTGTATGAATGAACGCACTTCTAAAATATAAATAGTATTCAGCCGATGGTCTCTAAAATTGTTCATTGTTAAACCTGAAGAGTGCTCTGTTTGCTTGGGGTCTAGATTATGACTTTATGCCTTGGACTTCAATTAATGGCAGCTTTAGTACTTGAAGGATTTTCAGCCAGAGGGTTGTTGTCTCCTTAAATCGAGTCTGTATCTTTGTGCTGTAATTCTGGATACTGGCTGTCTGCTGTGATATGCTCACTTGAGCAGTGAATGGAAGGTTGTGAAATTCAGCTTTTATGGCAAATCTCACTAGTAGGATGAATAAAGTTTCTTATGGATGACTTTGATGGTCTTGTTGATGCGGCAGAGACATGACACCTTTTTGGGGATATTTTTTGCTCTGTGTGTTCTTTCTTATAACCTCAGGTTCTATATATTTTATGTAATATAAGTATTATACAGTATGTGGTGGTGTAATAAATATTAGTACAAGATTTATAATAAAGTCATTTATTTTATAACTATAGATTAATGTCTACTATGCAATTCAATGTTCTATATAATTAGTAAAAAAAATAAATGTGTACAATTTTTGATGAATGTGGGCATAAGGGCTCAGGGATATGGCAGAACCGTGTGCATGGAGCCTGTACGGTGGCACATGTAGTTCATGAACCACCATGTGCTGCCTTCATACACCACCGTTTATAAGGGTATTCTTTGCTAGAAGCTATGCTTTTAGGGGAGAATAGCCCCAAAACATGGCATCTAATGGAACATGACTCTCTTTCTGTTGGATTCATATGGAATAATCCTTTGTATGTCTCCATTATAATTAGAAGCACATAGAAGTCCCTTTAAATGTATGTATGTATGTATGTATGTATGATGTTTATGTCATTATGATCTGTTAAATACAGGAATTAATATATATATATATATATATCTGATATCTTAAGGCCCAGTTCACACAGAGTTTTTTTACGCTGATTTTGAATGGAAAGTGCATCAGAATGAGTGGCAAAAAAACCTCCTAATCCGCCTCCCATTGATTTCAATGGGATGCAGAGGTGCTTTTTTTTAAAGTGTCATGCTCTCTCTTTCTGCGGTTCCGCCTCTGACCTCCTATTGAAATCATTGGGAGTCAGAGAAAGCGTTTTTCGCTGCATTTTCTTGCCCGCCAAAAAACGCCACGGAAAATGTGCAAATACCGCAATAAAGTGCTGGAATTTTCATGAAGGAATTTTCAGGCAGATTTTTCTGCCTGCAGAAAAACCCTCTGTGTGAACAGGGCCTTAATGACCAGATAACAGTCCGTACAGATCTTAAAGAGCAGCACAGAAACGTACTTTTATTTGCTGTCTTTCCTTCAATCATGTCTTGTAATACAGACACGGAAATCTCCTCTCTCCGGGATTCAGATGCCTTCAGCTTATTGACAAGTGAACCAAAATAAAAGTTCAAAGAGCACAAAAGCCCAAAATCAGAAACAAACAGTGAATAACGTGCTTTAAAGCAATCAAGTTTTCTTTGATGACCACAGCTATTCTCTAAGTTCTTCTCTGAATGTTCTCCTGCTTCTCCGATGGTTGCACTGGTGACTTGAGAAGACAAGGAGCATTTACAGTACATGTTGGTTTTGAATCATTATCTCCCTGCGGTTTTGGAAATTGATTCCCTACGTACTGACTCTCTGGTGGCTTGACTGTAGGCTATTTGAATGAGCAGTGATATATTATAAAGCAGTGGTCCCCAACCAGTGGCTCGCAAACCCCTGCTCGGTGGCCAGACATAGGAACCATGAGGTAGCGCCATATGCTCTTGCTACATTCTGATATCGATAATTAATAATATTACAGAAAAGTGCCAATTGGGGTGATGGAATACCAGTGTGGTAAAGTATTTACTTAAAGAGAACCTTTCACCTGCCCATACATGTGCAGCTGAGTTGAGCATGTAATGGGCAGGGCTGCACAAACTCTGCGGCACTTGACATTATTTTCCTACCCTCCACTGTTATCTAGATATCGATGCCGTTATAGTTGGCATCCGATATTTAAATAACCCCCTGAACTGTCAATGGGGCGTGTAATTGGCAACAGGGCATGTAACATCGCTGTGACACTGTCCAATCAGCTACAGACAGTGCCACAGCAAGAGCTGGAGAGGGGAGAGCATGTGCACGAGCACGCGCAGCTCGCGAGATATCACACAGTCTTGTCCTCGTCTGCCAAGAGCTGAAGAGGGAGAGCTTTAGCGCGCATGCGCACGCACATGCTCTCCTCTCTCAAGTTTGTGCTGTTGACATTGTCCGTAGCTGATTGGACAGTGTCACAGCGATGTTACACGCTCCCTTGCCAATTACACGCCCCATTGACAGTTCAGGGGGTTATTTAAATATTGGGCGCCAGATATAACGGAACCGATGTCTAAATAACGGAGGAGGGTATGAAAAAAATGTAAAGTGCCCCAGGGTTTGTGCAGCCCTCCCCATTACATGCTGCACTCAGCTGCACATGTATGGGGAGGTGAAAGGTTCTCTTTAAATGTGGCTCCTTGTCATCACTCAAAATTGCATGTGGCTCACAAGGTATAAAAGGTTGGGGACCACTGGTATAAAGCTTAGTGAAGGAACAGAACAGCAGTCTCAGGTTTTGAGACTAGTGGTAGATTTTAGACTGCCCTATACTCCCATCCTAGACAATACAGCTCATGAATGTTTGATAAGTGGGGTCAGGGGTCCCCAATCTGTCAGCTAAAGTGGTTGCGCATCTAGGTGGAGATTGAATGGAGAGGTAGCCGTATGTGTCCGCAGCTTGCTCCATTCAAGTCTATAGGGATTATCAAAAACAGCTCAAAACTAAGCACAATATACAGCTTTTTCTTGCTTCCTTTTTGGCCGCTCCAAAAATTTATAATATATGATCTAAAACTTCATTATTAAACTGAGCTCTTATCTCTTGTTATAATCTAATCTGACAGTGTTCACAGCTTCAATAACAGCAAGTCTGGTGCGCACAGCATTCTTCTACTACATTGGATATGTAACAAGTCTTGTTATCAAGCATATACTGGTTATGTTTAGAGACACCTCATAAAGCCATATTGTGTTTTCATTTTATGTTTTATGCAATGAAAAACACTGATTTAGCGGAGCGGATTCATGAACTGCATCTCAAGGGGCATTTAGCATCAGACACATCCTGTTCAGCTACAGGACCATTTTTTTTTTCATTATCTGCCTATTACCTCTCTCTATATATACAGTGAAGGAAATAAGTATTTGATCCCTTGCTGATTTTGTAAGTTTGCCCACTGTCAAAGACATGAACAGTCTAGAATTTTTAGGCTAGGTTAATTTTACCAGTGAGAGATAGATTATATTTATATATAAAAAAAAAAAAAAGAAAATCACATTGTCAAAATTATATATATTTATTTGCATTGTGCACAGAGAAATAAGTATTTGATCCCCTACCAACCATTAAGAGTTCCGCCTCCTCCAGACCAGTTACACGCTCCAAATCAACTTGGTGCCTGCATTAAAGACAGCTGTCTTAACCCCTTAATGACCAGCCTATTTTAAACCTTAATGACAAAGCCATTTTTTACGTTTTTCCATCGTCGCATTCCAAGAGCTATAACTCTTTCATTTTTGCGTCGACATAGCTGTATAAGGTCTTGTTTTTTGCGGGACAAGTTGTATTTTTTAATAGCACCATTTTGGGGGACATATTATTTGTTGATTAACTTTTATTAACTTTTTTTTGGGGGGGGGGATAGAAAAAAACCTGAAATTTCGCCACTCTTTTTCGCATCTTAAATCTACGCCGTTTACCGTGTGATATAAATAACACAATAACTTTATTCAGCAGGTTGTTACGATTGCAACGATACCAAATTTGGTATAGTTTTTGTATGTTTTACTACTTTTACACAGGAAAAATGCTTTTTTTTCAAAATTATTTGTTTTTGTGTCTCCATGTTTGAAGAGCCGTAACGTTTTTATTGTTCCGCCGATGCAGTTGTATGAGGGCTTTTTTTTTGCGTGAAGACTTGTAGTTTTTATTGGTACCATTTTGGAGTAGATGCGACTTTTTGATCACTTTTTATAACATTTTTTTTTAAGTCAGGATTCACAGAAAACAGCAATTTTTCCATAGTTTTTTATTACATTTTTTACGCCGTTCACCGTGCGGGTTAAATAATGTAATAGATTTATAGTCGGGGTCGTTATGGACGCGGCGATACCAAATATGCGTAACTTTTTTACTTTATTTTGTTTTTTTAATAGTAAAGCATTTTGTAAGGGGAAAAGGTGGGTTTTTCATTCTTTTTCAAATTTTTTTTTCAAATTAACTTTATTAAACTTTTTTTTTCACTTTTTTACTAGTCCCACTAGGGGACTTTAATATGCGATTCTCCGATCGCTATTATAATACACTGCAATACTTCTGTATTGCAGTGTATTACTGCCTGTCCGTTTAAAACGGACAGGCATCTGCTAGGTCATGCCAGAGGCATGATCTAGCAGGCATTCATGACAGGCAGACCTGGGGGCCTTTATTAGGCCCCCGGCTGCCATAGAAGACACAGACACTCGGCGATCTTATCGCCGGGTGTCGGTGGGAGAGAGAGGGAGCTCCGTCCCTCTCTCCAAAACCACTCAGATGCGGTGCTCGCTATTGTGCACCGCATCTGAGGGGTTAAACATGTGAGATCGATACTAATATCGATCTCACACGGCAGAGCAGGGACCCTCCCAGCCCTCAGCTGCCTCTAGTAGCTAAGAGCAGGGAGATTTGACGGCTCCCTGCTCTGTTTACTTTATCCTGATGCAGCGCTGTAAAAAGGCATATGCATCAGAATAAAGCCCGTTAGTGGCCACCGTTAAAAGGTGTATTGGCGGTCACTAACGGATTAAATGGTCACCTGTATAAAAGACTCCTGTCCACAGACTCAATTAATCAGTCTGACTCTAACCTCTACAACATGGGCAAGACCAAAGAGCTTTCTAAGGATGTCAGGGACAAGATTATAGACCCGCACAAGGCTGGAATGGGCTACAAAACCATAAGTAAGACGCTGGGTGAGAAGGAGACAACTGTTGGTGCAATAGTAAGAAAATGGAAGACATACAAAATGACTGTCAATCGACATCGATCTGGGGTTCCATGCAAAATCTCACCTCGTGGGGTATCCTTGATCCTGAGGAAGGTGAGAGCTCAGCCGAAAACTACACGGGGGGAACTTGTTAATGATCTCAAGGCAGCTGGGACCACAGTCACCAAGAAAACCATTGGTAACACATTATGCCGTAATGGATTCAAATCCTGCAGTGCCCGCAAGGTCCCCCTGCTCAAGAAGGCACATGTACAGGCCCGTCTGAAGTTTGCAAATGAACATCTGGATGATTCTGAGAGTGATTGGGAGAAGGTGCTGTGGTCAGATGAGACTAAAATTTAGCTCTTTGGCATTAACTCAACTCGCCGTCTTTGGAGGAAGAGAAATGCTGCCTATGACCCAAAGAACACCATCCCCACTGTCAAGCATGGAGGTGGAAACATTATGTTTTGGGGGTGTTTCTCTGCTAAGGGCACAGGACTACTTCACCGCATCAATGGGAGAATGGATGGAGCCATGTACCGTCAAATCCTGAGTGACAACCTCCTTCCCTCTACGAGGACATTAAAAACGGCTCGTGGCTGGGTCTTCCAGCATGACAATGACCCGAAACATACAGACAAGGCAACAAAGGAGTGGCTTAAAAAGAAGCACATTAAGGTCATGGAGTGGCCTAGCCAGTCTCCAGACCTTAATCCCATCGAAAACTTATGGAGGGAGCTGAAGATCCGAGTTGCCAAGCGACAGCCTCGAAATCTTAATGATTTACAGATGATCTGCAAAGAGGAGTGGGCCAAAATTCCATCTAACGTGTGCAAACCTCATTATCAAATACAAAAAACGTCTGACTGCTGTGCTTGCCAACAAGGGTTTTGCCACCAAGTATTAAATCTTGTTTGCCAAAGGGATCAAATACTTATTTCTCTGTGCACAATGCAAATAAATATATATAATTTTGACAATGTGATTTTCTGTTTTTTAAAAAAAATATAATCTATCTCTCACTGGTAAAATTAACCTAGCCTAAAAATTCTAGATTGTTCATGTCTTTGACAGTGGGCAAACTTACAAAATCAGCAAGGGATCAAATACTTATTTCCTTCACTGTATATATATATATATATATATATATATATATATATATATATATATATATATATATATATATACAGATGTAGCCGTCTTTACCTTGACTTTTAACGCAATAAATAAACAGTGGCTAGAGCCCTTATCTTGACTTTTTCAATGACTTTTCAATGGCTTTTGTTGTGTGATATCACGCTGCAGCAAGTTATCAGAATGAAGTTAAAGATGGCTACATCTGTAGTATTTTCTTGTCCTGTACTGTCCCAGTTGCACACACTTGTTCTCACTAACATAATCATACTAGTAGTTAGGTCACTGACCCCCATAAGATCATCACACTCATCCCCTGCTGCTGTCATCATTCACATAATCTGACTGGTGTAACGTCCACAGCCACGGACCGTCGTGCTTATCTGCCCCCGACGGCTGCGGCCATGAACAACTGAGGGCTGGGCGGCTACTCCCTCCTGAGAGACGCCGGCACTCACTTCCGCATCGCTGCACTAGTTCCCATAGGGTGCTCGTGCCCAGCCTTAAAGGGCCAGTGCCCACACGAGGAAAATCTGTAATTAGCCCATGATGACCCTGGACTATAAAAAGGACTCTGCCCTTTCATTCATTGCCTGAGCATTGTTGTGTTTACCCCTGTTAGTCTTAGCAAATGGTCCCTTAGTGTTGTCCTGTTCCTGTGCCCTGCTGCCTGTATCCTTTATCCTATGCTATATCTGTTCCTATGCCTTAACCTGTTGGAGTCGTGTTGTGCCACCGGTCACGCCTGCTGATATACACCACGTCTGGTGTCTACAAGTTCATCCTTGCTGAGCCTCCAGTACTGTCTGGACTATTAAAGGTACACTTGTACTAGGACTGTTGTTTGGCCAGCTGCTACTCCGCTACGGCAGTGCGGCCTGGTGGGTCCACATATCCATGGATCGTGACAATTGGCTACGTCATATTCCATCCCAACACAGTCTGGTCAGATGCAACCCTTTTCTGAATAACAAATATACATGAGTGGAAAGGTCAATATCTTCCCTAAGGCCCAAGGACAACATACTCCTCTCCTGCTGCCTGTTATACTCATAATCTGAATGACTCTACAAAGTTTTATCTATCCATCTCTGTATATCCATCCTGTACTACACTGACTTTGCCGCATACTTTTCTTAACGTTCTCATTAACGCAATTTCTTTAATGGACGGCCACTCTCTTCCTCAACATCAGTATATTTATCCCCTGCTGCTGCCATCAATCACATGATCTGATTGGCTACATGATGTTTTATCCCATCCCCGTCTGGTGACATAAAGCCCTTTTGTGAATAACAAAATTACATGAGTGGAAAGGTTAATATCGTCCCTAAGATCCCAAGGACAACATACTCCTCTCCTTCTGCTGTTATACTCACGATCTGAATGACTCTATAATCTTTTATCTATCTATCCAGACATCTATCATCTTTCTCTCTATATCCACCCTTCACTACACTGACTTTTCCACAAACTGTACTTAACATCCTCAATAACGCAATTTCTTTAACGGACACGTAACTTTCTTCCTCAACATCAACATACTCATCCCCTGCTGCTGTCATCATTCTTATACTAGATCTAAAAATTGATTCATGTTGGTAGCCCTTTCAAAGAAGGGTGGAAATAAATGCATTGGAGATAAAGAGTGAAACAACCTCTTCTTAGGGGCCGATATAACACCAAGTACTGATACCGCCACTGCAATGGAAGCACGCAAAATCATTAGTTTAGAAACGCACGAATATCGACCAACTACCCCATTATTGCCAAGGGTATGAACACATAATACTTGGCTAGTGTGAGAATTGTCTGATCCAGACTCATTTGTTTCGAAAGCATGCCGCTCATGACAATGACGCCAGGCCAGCGATGACAATGAACATACATAAGATGATTCCATTACCTGAAAAAGGCAATATCTGGTTTTCTGTAGAAAAAGAACTTATTTTATTTACTGTATTCAATTATGAAAGGATAGTTTTTTAATAGCATCTCACCTCTTATCTTTAATATGTTTTTGTTCTGCCAACTAAGTCATAAAAATCCCGGCATGACATTCAATTACCACCTAAATCGTTTCCTAAAGTAGCACAAAACAAATATGTTGATGAGGCAAGAGAAAAATAATAGTTGCCTTGAAAATCGGCAAATCTTTTAATAAGCAAATTAGACAACACATTCAGCGATGCCGTGTAAAGTAAATAATGCACATCCGGTTAGTAAATGACGGGATATAAACTACTGTACTACACAAATCTGATAATGAATACAACCTACAGCCCGGTGAATACAATAAATGTGTTTCACCAGTGAAGCAGAATAATCAGTCTGTAATATTCCAAAAAGAATAATTGAAAGCTTAGCTAGCTAATAAAGCACATCACTATTTATTAAAAAGATGAGTAGTCATTTGTAATATATTATTAACGCAAGGTAAATAATGAGTGCAGTATATAGAATACATGAAGAATGAGTTGTTATCCTATTCTACCTTTAAAAAATAAATAAATTAAAAGGTTTTTAAACCATTCATTTAAAGGGATATTTCAGTCTTTAGCATTTTTCACCTATCCACTGGATAGGTAAAAAATCCTAGACTGGTGGTGGACCAACCGCCGGGACCCCGAACGATCGCAAGAAGGGGGGACTCTGGTCCTCTGTTCTCCCCAGCCACAGGACTGGGCTAGGAGGAGTTTGAATAGAGCGAAGGCCGGGCATGCTCAGTCCGCTCTTTTCAAAGTCTATGGAGCTAATGGAAACAGCCGAACACAGCACTAGGCTGTTTCCATTACTCTAATAGGCATTAAATGGAACGATACTGCGCAAGCCTGGCCTCCGATCTATTCAAACTACTCCAAGCTGCCGTGTTGCGGCTAGGGGGGTATGGGACATCAGTGTCCCCATTCTGGCGATCGCTGGGGGTCACTGCATTTTATTGAGCTGTGAGCGTGTAATACATAAGTAGAGACTAAAATATTTGTGTTTAGTAATTAACTAGTTTTAACCCCTTAGTGACCAGCCTATTTTAGGACTTAATAACCAAGCAATTTTTTATGTTTTTCCATTGTCGCATTAAAAGAGCTATAACTTTTTTACTTTTGCATCGACATAGCTATATAAGGACTTGTTTTTTGCGTGACAAATTTTATTTTTGGGTTCATAAAATTAATTGATGAACTTTTAGTAACTTTGTTTGGGGGCTAATACGAAAAAAAAACAGCAATTTCATCACTCTTTTTTGCGTCCTAAATTTACGCAGTATACCGTGTGGTAAAAATAACAGAATAACTTTATTCAGCGGATAGTTACGATTGCGGCGATACCAAATTTATATAATGTTTTACTGCTTTAACACAGACAAGAAAAAAACACTTTTTTTTTTTCAAAATTATTTTTTTTTGTGTCTCCATATTTGAAGGACCATAACCTTTTTTATTTTTCTGCCGATGCAGTTGTATGAGAGCTTTTCTTTTGCAGGACGACATGTAGTTTTTATTGGTATAATTTTGGAGTACATGCAACTATTTGATTACTTTTTATCACATTTTTCATAAGGCAGGATGAACAGAAAACAGCAATTCTGGCATTGTTTTTTATTTTATTTTTTACGCCATTTTCCGCGCGGGTTAAAGAACATAATATCTTTATAGTTGGAGTCATTACGCACGGGGCGATACCAAATAGGTTTAACTTTTTTTTCATAATAAAGCAGTTTTTAAGGGGAAAAAGTGTTTTTTTTATTTGTGATTTGTATTTATTTATTATAAACTTTATTAAACTTTTTTTTAATTTTATTTTCTTAGTCCCACTAGAGGACTTTACTGTGCGATTATTTGATCACTTTTATAATACACTGCAATACTTCTGTATTATGTATTATTGCCTGTCCGTGTAAAACGGACAGGCACCTGTTAGGCCATACCTCTGGTATGGCCTAGCAGGCATCCAATACAGGGGGCCTTTGTTAAGCCACCGGCTGCCATAAAAGACACTTGCACATTGCGATCGTATTGCCGATTGGGTTAGAGAGGTGCTCGCTATTGAGCGCCACATCTCAGGTGTTAAACGGGTGGATTTCGTACCGCTCACTCGAGAAGCGCTGCTCCAAGTTCTGAGCTACCTCCGGTAGCTGAGAGCAGGGAGTTTTAACAGCTCCCGACGGCAAATCTTTATTCTGATGCAGCTCCGCGCAAAGGCGTATTCATCAGAATAAAGCCCGTTAGTGGCCGCCGTGAAAAGGCATATTGGCGGTCACTAACGGGTTAAATAAGATGTTTTCTCTTTTATATAGTTATTGGCATACTTTTGTCATGTTTTCAGAACTTTAATATTATAGTGTCCTCAGATCATGAAATCTGTGATGAAGAGCTGATAAAAATTTACCAAGATTAAAAATCTTTACGTCCTTTATGGCACCTTTAGCTGCTGAAAAATAGATGCTACAATTTCTGATATTCCAATATCTGACAGATTACTTTTTTATTTTAAGTGCATTTTGTTCAACTCCAAATCCTATGCCTAATATCAGCAATATATTTAATCTTTATGTAGTGTATGTAACTACAGTGCAATAAAATAGTTCTACCACTAGGTTGTGCTCTTGAGTATTGTACAAAATGTGCCTGAATGAAAGTGCTTTGTGCTTAGTCATAGATATGTTTTCCAGAACAGCGCACCATGTGGTCAGGCATGGTATTTAATAAATAATATTATCATTACCAGAAGAGTTAAGATAATGCGCGAGCTACAAAGCATATGTATGGGAAATATACTTAGTATACTCCCAGATGCTAAAAAAAATATTTTTAACAATATGCTTAAGATGACCTTTTTATGCTCAATTCCTCTGATATGACAAAACTTTGTAAAAAAAAAAAAAAAAGTCCCCCCATAAAACCCATCAAAATATTTAGTAAAAAGTTGCATGAGGGTGTGTGCATACAGAAATAAACCGGAATAAATAAACTAGTGTCCAGAATTATCTATAGTGCTGTTCTATTGTTCCTACTTTATATGCTGTGTATGTAGCGGTTTCCATCCCTTTATACAGTAGATGAGCGCTATTAATTTACCGAGAAGGCTGAGGCCATCCCATTTCTCCTCTGCCTTAATGAACATCTGTCAGGCAATTAAATCAATTTTAAATGTAAAAATAAAAATTAAAAAATAATTATTGGGTCTTCTTGATATGTTTGGTTACTTCTTCTCAGAAAGAAAAAAACTGGAAGTTGTAGACCAATATATAGATATTTTTGTGTGGACTGTATGGAAACAGATTATACAGTGCTAACAAATTTGCATTCATTTTTTCAATCTATTTTTGAATTGTTTAAAAAAAATTGTTTAGTATAATAAAAAAGGAATTTTTGCCCCACAAAAAAACAAAAAGGAGAACAAATAAAAATTATTAGTTTTATAAATAGTAGCCTATAACGTGCTTATGTTCAGGATGGAACAATATTTTGAGGCTACATACAGCCTTACTGGTCGCCAAGCATCAAAATTTCGAATTAAAAAAATCTTAATGGGAGAGACAGCTACTATTTCAGCAACATCCTTTGGTTGCTTAATAGTTCATAAAATAAAAAGGAAAAAAAGAAAGGAAGCCAGCATGTGACATCATTCCCAATAGCCTAATTTCCAATACAATGAAGGTAATAAAAAATGCTGCATCAGATACATAACTCCAAGGACGCCGGCAGTTCATGGAGCAGTGTCATACTCGACTTTCATAAAAAATTTCATAGGTCTCCAATGAGTTGGAAAAAATACTTTCTTTTAAAAAATGAATCTGGAATTACCTGATTATCCATTCAATGCAAATGAATGTCATGGAGAACAATGCTGCATAGGTATAATTTCCAAGAGAATATGATTATTTCTAGGAAGTGTCATGCTATTTTTAAAGTATTTGCGCATAAAAGAAACTGTTTAAATTAAATATGATGGAGCCAATATATAAAAAGAAAATATTGAAATTTAGCTTTTTCACAACCATACTGTTAGGAAGCTTCTGTGTCTTTAAGATCGCCATGATACTGATCTATCTGCTGGGCGGTTCGGTTTACTTCCTGAGCCTATCCCACTTCTCTGTCTTCTTCCTGTCAGGTGTTGGGTGGGGTATTTATACCTGGCCTCCTCCATCTTCCTTTGTTTGTGAATTTTCTCCTTACTTATGTGTGGTGATCAAGCTCTCACTTATCCTGTGTCCTAGACTTCTAGACTTGTTTGGAATTGACCTCGGCTTGTTTCTCGTTAACTCCTTGTTTACAGATTTTGATTATCTGCTCCTGGCTGGCTCTGACCTCTGCTGTACCTGATTTCCACTCGCTCTATTTTGGACTTTCTGTTTACCCTATGGCTGACTGGTTATCCTGTTCGGGTATAGCCTGCATTGCACCCCTTATCCAACACTGAACTCTGTTAGAACAACCTGAGTTCTGAGCAGAAAAAACCATCCCGCCTTGCGGTGGGCTCTGGCGAATGCCTTGGAGTAGCCTTAGATTCTGTCGATCAGAATTGTGACGGATTTGGGGTTGCGTTTTTATTTGCACGCTTACTCACGAAAGTCTCCAGCAGCCTTTTGGGAATTGCGCAACCAGTGATTCCATAACACATACATTTCTTTAATCCAGAATCTAATATTCCAGTACATCCTTGTACAGAACTGGAAGAGGTGTTGTGTTTTGAATGGTGAGATGAGATCTTTGGTTTAGTTAGTCTTCAGTAAGGGGAAGCTTGAAAATAAGTCTTTCCCCAGTTATTTTAAAGAGAGACCCCCCATAACTATAAGGTCGAATTCAGATGACCGTAGTATACGTCCTTTTGATAGCCGTTAAAACAATGGACCGTGTGAATGGTCTGTTGAAAAATAGAACATGTCCTATTTTCTTCCGTTGTCACGGATCCCTCGATAGACTCAAGTCTGTGGGAATCTGTGAAAACGGGACATGATCGGGTGCAACTTGGACGTGAAAAACTGCAGTTTTTTACGTCCGAGTTTGCAATTGTTTGTGTGAATCTGGCCAAACACTGATGATCTATATAGAATAAGTCGCAAAATGTTTGATTGGTGGTGGTCTGACCTCTGGGTAACACGTTGATCAGCACAATGAAGGAGCTGTAGCACTCAGTCCTTGTTTTCACAGGCACAGCGGCTCATCCGTACAAGTAGCTGCATCTGGTAGTACAACTCATCCTTTCCAATTGAACTGTGTGCACATCTGGTCAGTGGCCATCCCTGGTATCAATCTGTCTAGGGTAACATGTGTTTGGAATCTCATATGCTTTTCCTATTTTTGCATGGGTTTTTCCTAGCTCTTTAGTATCATTTTACACTCCAAAAATATACAGAAGTCAATAAAATTGCCTTGATCACTGATCTTGCTCCTGTTCTGTTTCACATCCCGAATTAGAAGGTTAAAAGCAAAGTACTTTCATGAAGGCATTCATTTTTCTTTTCCCTCTTTCTCCATCCCTCAGTGATTATAGCTTTTAAACAATTGGCGTGGCCAGAGGTTGGTATTATGCCGCTTTGTCTCTGGCTTGGAGGCAACTTTCTCTAGATGCAACCTTCCCTCAATGCTCAGTATGCAATAAGTCATAAAAAAAGACTAACAACTCACCTTTAGCAGCTCAACGCCCTTTCAAATGTTCCAATTGTGATCTAGTAGTTGCAAAAACCCCTGTTTCAGCAGCTTTAGGCAAGTCTTGCAGATTGACAAATAAATAAATCTTCATTTTTTGTAGGATTTTCTTCTGGTTTATTTCTAGGTATAGTGTGCTTGAAAAAAATTGACGTTGCTTAAAATATTGCATATAGCTCTACAGAAATTGCATCTAATAAATTATTTGTCATCGCAGCATAGATGATGTTTGTGAAAATTGTTGGTAAGTACATTCATAATTTTTTTTTATTCTTCATCTTGTCTTGGATTGTCTTTTTTCCTAATGCAAGAAGGAAAAATAATTGATAACAATTTTGCTCTTACAATTTTAATAATTTAAGATGACAACAATCTGAAAAAATGCAGCAATTGACTTTAAAAAGCTCCACTAGTTCCTCACTACGGAGTGAATTAAGCTTTATATATGCAGTACAATCCCATGATAGATGCTTATTACGTTGTCATCTTTTAATCTCATTTTTTCTATTGCAGCACCTTAAATATTATGCTAGAATTGTCATTGCTGGAGGTTTTTCCAGAGTATAAATATTATCCTTTTTTTGTGATTTATGGAATAAAAAAAAAAAAGCAAGTATTGATTTACTTTGTCAAATGGCTCTTCAGAGTCTCATTAATATTCTTTTGTAAGAATATATTTATTCTCTGTGTGAGCCAGAAATCTGTAGGAATAGATTTAAGTTAATGCATAGCTCCAGCCATGTGAGGGTTATCAATTTCCACTAGAAATAAACAACTGGTTGGAACGTATGCTAGAGGAAGATGGGTGATAATTTGTTGGGTGTCAGAAATTTTCTGCATCCAACATTATTTATGAAAATCACTGGTGTGGTTTTGTAGTATATCCGCATAATATAATGTATGTGGAAGAACTGGTTTCTCCAGTGATATTCTCCTATTCATTCTGTTAGTTCAACTCAACACCTGGTGTATTATATGGCGTTCCGTTTTTTCGGCTTCTATACGACTGTGATGGAGCTAAAATATGGATCTGATTTGTCCTCTTCATTCATAAATCTTGGGTTCACATTGATAGAATATTTATGTTTCCTCAATACTGAATGTCTATAAACACCTGAATTCAGACATTGAAATCTATGGATGCGTGAAAAACACGGACAGCACACAGACTACATCCGTGTGCTGTTCGTGTTGCAGAGAAATAAAAAAAAAGTGCTTGCACGGACGTCAAAAACGCGTGCCACTCGCAAAGCACACTAATGCCAATAGGCAACCCACACTGATGGCACACGGACATGAAATGCAAGAAATACACTGCGTTTTATACGCATGTAAATCGAATGCACTCGTGTGAATGTAGCCTTATTGATAGGTGTCATGTGACTGGCTGCAACGAAAAGTTGTAAGGCTGGGTTCAGATTTGCTGCAGATTTTGCCAGCATTTTGTAAGCCAAAACCAGAATTGGATTCAGGAGAGCAGACCTATAAGGCCTTTCTTTATATATTTCTTCTGTTTAGGTTCCGTTCCTGGTTTTGGCTATAAAAAAAACGAATGCAAAATCTGCAGCAAATCTGCACTGTGGGAACCCAATCTAACAATAGATAGGGGGACAGGGGATGGAAAGTTTATTTTGGTACATCCTCTTTACCTCCCGACATTTTGAATCTCTATTTTCAGGATAGGTTTAAGCCCCCATCCCCGATTCTCCAGGAAACTTTGCAGAAATGCCCTTTTTTGGACATATTTGAATAAGCCCTGAGCTGTTTAAGATCCATTCTGCGGGCCAAACCTGCATACGTTATAATAGTTAAATACAGTGTAAAGCTTGAGCTACACAATTGGAAAGTCAGGAGAGACACAGATTTTGTCTCTCCTGCACCTACTTCACTGACTCCTGGAAATTGATTATAAAAAATAGGTCTACATTGTGTTTTCCTTTGTTACACTGTTTTATGTGATCGCAAATGCCTTGGGCAATGGGGAGTTTGGTCATTTTCTGCTTGATGTATTTTGCATTTGTCTTAGAGAACTGTATAGGACCATGAGAATAAATTACTGTTTTAATATTTTCAGAAAAATTTGTGTAGCAGGTTATTCCATTTGGAGCTTAAAAGGGACTATCCTACTATTGTAACTAATCACCTATACACAGGATAGGTGACAAGTGGTTGATCGCTAGGGTCCCACTGATGGGACCCTCACCGATAAAGAGTACTGAGTTCCCGAGTTCCCTAAATGAATGAATGGACGGTCACTGATGCGCGCCGCTGCTCTGTTCATTCTCTATGAGACTGCCGAGGATAGCAAGGTGCTGTACACGGCTATCTCTAGCAGTCCTACATAGAATGAATGGAGCGGCAGCGCGCATGTGTGACTGCGGCTCAGTTTATACAGGGGACTCGGGAACCTTGTTCTCTTGATTGGAGTGGGTCCCAGGAGTGCGACCCGAAGCAATCATACACTTTAACCTATCCTGTGGACAGTTGATACAGTAACTTATTTTGGTGGGGTAACCCCAGTAAGGTCTATTGAAGACTATAATGGATTCAAGGCTGAGAACTTAGAGCAGGGGTCGGCAACCTTTGATACTCCAGTAAAACAACAATTTCCAGCATTCACTGACAGCATTTGACTGAAATAATAAGGCCTTGGGCTTTCAGGGCATGCTGGGAGTTGTAGTTTCACAACAGCTGTAGTGCTGAAGGTTGCGGACTCCAGACCTAGAGTATAAGTGTAAGAGTTTCTCAGACATGCTTGACTGTCTAATACTTAACAACGGATGCCTGTGGTGAGTAAGGGATTTCATGTAAAAGACAACTTTAAAGTGTACCTCGTTATAAAACAACTTTTCATAAATTAATAGTACATGTACATATAAAATACCCTGTAATATATTTTATAAAAGAATTATGCTTCCTTCTTCACTTCTCAGGCTGCTCTTCTCCCCCTTCTCTTTATTCTGCCTTTTATCTCTAAGAATCCATCATCTGTCTCAAACCTCACACACAGAAGTCTTTGGAGAGGGGAGGGGGAGGCTGCTAATTGATGTATTACCTCACTCTGAACAGTGATAGAACATAATCTTAGTAAATCTAGCAGTGTCAAAAGTGCTAAGTGTGGGAGAGCTAAGAAACTGCAGTTTGTGTGTCTCTCTTACAGCAGCTTCCTCCTTTCCCCTCTCCATGGACGTCTATGTTAAAAACAGAAAAAAGCAAAGCAACCTGATAAATGGAGTAAGAAGCATAATTCTTTAACACCACATATTAGAACGTTTCTTATGTTTACCTGCACTAATCTTTAATGAAAAGTTGTTTTATAATTGGAGGTACGCTTTAAGTATCACATCTACTATTTGTTGGCTTGATCAAGAATGTTACAGAATACCCTAAGGCCGTGTTCACACGTAGAATAAATACTGCAGATTTTCCACACCGGATTTTATTGCGGAAAATCCGCAGCGTGAACAAATCTCCTCCACACGCTGTGTAAAAAACCCACCGAAAGACTGTTCATAAATTTACCTGCGGTACGGTTTTTTAATCCGTGATTACGGGCAAGGCCGGCCGCGGACAATCCCGCATTTGCGGACCATGCTGCTATTATAAAGTATGGGAGCACAGTTCGTAAAATGAAAAAATAGGACATGTCCTATTTTTTACGGAAGCTTTCTACGGCACGGACACCTTCCCATAAATACATGGACCGTAATTAGGGGCGAAATCTATGGTTGTGTGCATGGGGCCTTAGAACATGGTAAATAAGGGCTGGCCACATAAGATTAGTGTTTCTATAAATGACTCTGAAAGGAGAGCTGGAGATACAGTCATTTTCCATTATCACCTCCACGTACATGTCTACAAGTTATTATCTTGGTGGAACTTAAAATACAGATTAAAATCTCAGGCATTCTGCTCAAGACTCTCACACACTTTGCCAGACTTTGGAAAAGATTACATAATAGGGAAGATTTATTAATTCTGTTCTAAAAGAAAAATAAATACAGATCAGTCAGGTAGAAACTGCGCCAAATTTTTGACAATGACGCATTTTGTATGATAAATTTTGCACATCTTATTAGACACTTTTTTTTATGTCCCGTTTTAGCTGGCATATTTTATATCAATATCTTGGGCCAAGAGAAATGGTGCATGCCTTTAATAAATCGAGCACATTTTACAACTTCTGTTAGCCACGCTTCTTTTTATAGACACTTTTCAAAACAGTCGAGGAAACTTCAAAAAGTGTTTAGAACATGTAATAAATTTGGCACATGCCACAAATGCTACTTTTTGGGTGCAGTTTTGTCAAGAATTTCGCCGCATTTTGCTTAGTAAATCTCCTCCAATGTGTTCCTAATTATTGGAATTCTTACATATATTGAAAAAATATTATTGGAACTTTTTTTAATTCGAAACAAATCACTTAAAGGGGTTGTACCAGAACCAAAAATTATCACTAACTTGCAAAATAGGTGATCATTTTCTGATCGCTGGGGTCCCCACCGCTGGAAACCCCACTCATCGCAAAAATGGGGGTCCCGAACCCCCAATTCTTCTCACTGCACCTCCAGCAGTGAGGAGCTTGAATAGAGCGGTGATCGCGCATGCGCCGGCTGCTCCATTTAATGTCCATGAAAATGATGGAAACAGCCGAGCGCTGTACTCGGCTGCTTCCTTAATTCCCGTAGACTTTGAAGCGTCAGTTCGTATGCTCGATCACCGCTCTGTTTAATGTCTTCCTGACTGCGGTCAAGCAGTGAAATCGAAACTGAAGACGGAAAAAAAAGATATAATTCTTCCAAGTTTTCAAAGCTATTTTTAAATTTTGACATATATAGAAGGTGTCCTAAGTCTCGGTTCACGTCTCGTTTTTTCATTCTGTTGGACGTCAATGTCTGAAGTATTCCCCCCATGTAAACATCCAACGCAAAGCTGTACATAGGCAACCAGTAGCAAATGCTGATTGACTTCCATTGAAAAAAAATAATTATACCGAATGGTATACTTTTTTTTTTTTTCTGTATCCCTCTGTATGGGTACAAAGCTATGCTTTCCTAAACAGTAAAAAAGAAATGTCAAGACATGCCGACCCACGTATGCTGAAGGACTACATTTGGCACAAGCCGGGTGTATGGGGCCCTTGATATTTAAATACATTCAGCGTTTGCCCTGGGACAGCTCCTGGCGCATTAATTGCATTAAAATAACCGGATGTGAACATGTCGGGATAAATGTTCTAAAAAGTGTATGACTACCGACAACGGGTTTGCAATATTTTAAATGCTTCAACTCCAGACATTTTTATTTTTGGCTTTGTACCAGTGTAGTAGAATACTAATATGTACTATATATACATTTCATGGTTAATGTCTACAACCGGCAAGTATTACCCAATGTAAACATGGAGATCAGTGTGCAAAAATATTTAGGGTGGAGGGATTGGAGATTAAAGTTGTGGTTAACCCTATTGACAGAACATTCAATTTGTTCGGCTTCCCTTGTGTTTTGTATCCCGATCATAATCCCTTCATTTCCTAACAAATCCCTTCTGTCAATTTTATTCATGTATAACAATCCCTGACAATGGAATGGTTTAATACCGGAGCATGGTCTGAAAATAACAGGTCTGGCAAAGAGACAGTGGGGCAGATTTATTTACCCCTAAATAATTAGGCCTATATTAGCCTTAATGACCTTGAATTTATTTTTTGTGTCGCACGCAGAGAGTCTTAACTTTTTTATATTTTCCATCAATATGTAGCCGCATGGGTATGTTCACACAGGGCAGATATGCTGCGTAAAACTACACAGCGTATCGGCCCTTGACTCTGTAGGGAATACCGGCTAAAAAAAGACGCACAAAATTGTGGAGAAAACAGCGATACATAAGGAACACCACATAGATGTGAATGATCGATTGATATATTTATTCGGCCGGGTTCACATGGGTCGGATATGTTGCGTAAAACAACACCATGTATCCGACCTAGAACCCGCAGCACATTCTGTCCGAAAAAACACACCACTTTGTGGTGCAGTTTTTTGGGCTGAATTTCCTCTCTGGATATCAGTGGCAGAAGAAAAAAAAAAATGTTCATACAGACTGTGGGCGTTGTCATCATGATGCGTCCCTCCTTTTCCGTCCAGTCTGGCCTCCCTGGATGACGCTGCAGCCCATGTGACTGCTGTAGCCTGTGATTGGCTGCAGCGGTCACATGGGATGAAATGTCATCCCAGGAGGCCAAACTGGAAGAAGAAGCAGGGATAAGTATATTTTTTTTTTCTGATTTGCGATTGTTGCCGTGCAATCGTTGCGATTCCGCCATAAAAGTCGCAACATTTGGCTATTTGTTGCAGGTTTGCATCCCGATTGAATTCAATGGGGAAAATCCGCGACACAAGAGAAACGAAAACGCAGCATAATGATATGTTCCGGATTTAAATTCCGCACCGCATGTCAATTTATTAACATTTTCGCTGCATTTTTTCGCAGCGTGGGCATGAGATTTTCATCTACTTTTGCTGCTACTGTAAATGCTGTGAAATTTCCACACAGAATTCCATTGCGGAAATTCCACAGTGTTTACTCTACGTGAGAACCCGGCCTTAATGTTCAGGTCATTACGATAACGACGATAGTATATTTGTTATTATTGTTCACACTTTTACTAGATAAACTACTTTTTATGGAAACATTTTTTTTTTTTAACTGTATTTAATGTTTTTAATCCCGGTTGGGGACTCCACAATACGATCTTCTGATCACTGATATAATGTTTTGGTATACTTAGTATATACAAGTATTACAGCCTGTTAATGTAAATCTGAGCGATGGCCCAATCAGCATACAGCCATGGCAATCCATCAACAGCTGATATTTGCATTCACTGGCACCCGTTGGGAAACAGAGGGAGCCACCTCCTTTTGTCAAACCACTTGAGTGCCGTGGTTGGTATTGACCGCAGCATTTAAGAAGGTAAAGAGGTTGTCCCAGATTAGAAAAACATGGCTGCCTTTTTCCAAAAACAGCTCCACAACTGTCCACAGGATGTGGGTCGTATTACATACAAGCTCCTTTCTCTTTAGGCCGGGTTCCCACGGGTCAGATATACTGTGTAAAAAACACGCAGCGTGTCACGCAGCTTGTCCGACCTGGAATCTACAGTACATTACGTCAGAAAAAATTCTGCTGCGGAAAGCAGCGTTAACAAAAAGCTCATACTTACCTAGGCCGTTGTTATGGCAACGCGTCCCTCCTGTGCAGTTCGGTCCGGCCTTCCTGGATGACGCTGCAGTCCATGTAACCGCTACAGCCTGTGACTGGCTGCAGCGGCGTTCACATGGGATGTAACGTCATCCCCGGAGGCCCGCCTGGCCAAAGAAGCACAGACTTCTGGGTAAGTATGTTTTTTTTTCTTTTTCCGTAATTGCGACTTTTGCGGCTTAATCGCTTCAAATATGCCGCAAAAGTCACAACACTGAGCTTTCTGTTGCAGGATTTCCATCCCCATTGTATTGTATGGGGAACACCCGCAACGGAAAATCAACTAAAACGCAGCATAAATCGTCATGCTGCGGATTTAAATTTCGCACCGCAGGTCAATTTATTAACGTTTACGCTGCATTTTTTTTCCGCAGTGTCGGCACGAGAATTTCTAAATGTCATCCACTTGCTGTGTAATTTCCGCACAGAATTCCGATGCGGAAATTATGCAGCGTTTACGCTACGTGGGAACCCAGCCTTAAATGGCCGGGATCAGAGGTTTCTCTGATCCTGGCTGTCGCAACAGGAGCCCGGCTGCCCATCACAGCCAGTTTAATGCTGTGGGCTCGCGCGATCATCATTACATACATGTACATCGGAATGCAGGAAGGGGACCCTTCCCGTGAAGTGCATGTACATGATAATGTGTTAAGGGGTTAATATCTTAAAATTACACAAGATAAAACGATACCAGACAGGACAAATTTATCACAGTGGCGCACCTTATATGATCAATTTGGCACCTATTAATAGATGTTAGACATTTTCTCTTCCTTACGACTCCTCATGGCTGGCATACTTTACTTTGAACCAAAAGAAAAATGCAGAACTGTGGTTTGGAGGGGGGTTGTGGGTGTAGCTGGCATAATTAAAGAGTCACTCCAGTAAAAAAAATCGAGTTGAAGCCTATGCTGGCCCCATAACTACTGAGCCGTGCTGTCCTGAGCCACATCAGAGTCAGGATACGAAATATACCCAAATAGAATCATACAACCTATTACATCGGGGAGAAATGGCTCAAAATTGCTGTAATTTTTGGACCTCAATTCCGTCTACTTTATCTCCTGCCTGCATTCCCTTAAGTGATTGCTCAGCCATTACTTGGCAGTAGCCATGACCTTCAGTACAAATGAGGATCCACTCGACTGAGAAAGCTTTTCAGAAATCGGTAGTTTTGTGAGTACAGTCAGGAATATAAATAGATGAACTTCGGAGACATCCAGAAACTGGTAATTCCTGTTTTATACAGAACCCCCTATAAATCTAGTATTTGGTAATGTACTGTTTAAAAATTTACCAAATCTGGATTAAAGGGGCCGTCTGGGCACAGGATAGGACATCAGTATATGATCGGTGGGGGTCTGACACCTGCACTCCGCATGGATCAGCTGTTTCACCACGAATATCCGTACTGGAAGCAGATGGTTCCGGTCACAGTATTGCGGCCGTGCTGCAGTACTGCAGCTCTGCTCCTATTCAGTACTGCAGCTTCTCCTAGGCAGAGTTGCAGTACGGCCGCTATATAGAGTACAGAGCCATCTACTTCCGACACCGGCCACTGCATTACATTCGATGCTCAGAGGCAGCCGCAACAGTTGATTGTGCGGGTTCCGGGTGTCGGACCGCCACTGATTATAAACGGTTGACCTATCCTGTGGATAGGTCATCAGTATGTAAAATCGGCCCCATGCCCGGACAACCCCTTTAATTGTGACACCTAATTTCGTATTTCCATTAAGACAAAACAAATTATATTATATTTATTAAAACGTTACTTACCTTTTATAACACAAATAGAATAGGCAAGTCTATGACCTACCATCAGGAAATCTGGACCATACAGCACGAGATTAATGGAGCTCTATTTAAAGGTGCCAGAGAACTCCAAAGCTTTCCGGATCACTCACTCAAACAGGATTATTACTGAAACTATGAAATGTGTGAATTATACTATACATACCTCAAAGAACACCTGAAAGTGGATCAAAATATGAACAATTTTTGTTATAAAAATTACTTCTAAAATTTATGCCACTTTAAGGGTATGTGCACAAGCAGTGTTTTCAGCCGTTTTTGGGGCCGTAAACGTCCCGTTAACCGGCTAAAAAAATCTGAATCAGAACGCGTCCAAACATCTGCCCATTGATTTCAATGGGAAATACGGCGTTCCACCATGAAACTTTTTTCAAGCAAAGTTACATCATTAGTAATAATTAAAACATTTTTTTTTAATTCCCTTTCGTCTCGTGGGGGATACGGGGTTATAAACAACTGTATAATGGAATGGTTTATATTATATCAATTCGAACTACTGTCCCGTACTGAAAACATGATTACAGTATGGGACAGTTGTCCCGTAGCGAGGCAGGGACTCCTAGCGTCGTACATAACTATGATGCTAGGAGTCCGGCTCCCTGCACTGTGTTCGGTCCGGGACTTGCGGCCGAAATACGTTCCGTCCTTTACGGACGTAACATGGTCGTGTGAATCCAGCCTGACTGAGAAAAAAAAAGACAACATTTAAGATGTCACACAAAGACAATTAGTACATGAGGTGATACATCATTAAGATAAGCCGGGGCAATAAAACTGAGGTTATAGGGGTGATGACTTAGGGTATGTGCACACACACTAATCACGTCCGTAATTGACGGACGTATTTCGGCCGCAAGTCCCGGACCGAACACAGTGCAGGGAGCCGGGCTCCTAGCATCATAGTTATATACGATGCTAGGAGTCCCTGCCTCGCTGCGGGACAACTGTCCCGTACTGTAATCATGTTTTCAGTACGGGACAGTAGTTCCACGGAGAGGCAGGGACTCCTAGCATCGTACATAACTATGATGCTAGGAGCCTGGCTCCCTGCACTGTGTTCGGTCCACTACTTGCGGCCGAAATACGTCCGTCAATTACGGACGTAATTAGTGTGTGTGCACATACCCTCATATGTATTTATATACACATAGACATTTACCAATAATGATCAATTCATGTTTTTAATATTTTTACTGCTGCTATGTACAATATGCACTTGTTTATTGCTGAATGCGCTGAGTCACTTTAATGTTTTAATTATTACTGATGATGTAACTGTTTCACAAGTCTTAAATACTCTGTTCACATGTAACTCAAATGTCGCTTGACTTGAAACATCGGCAAATAAAACGGCAGATTTCTCACTAGAGAAAGCTGGAGTGCTGCAACCTTTTTACTTGTTCTGAGCTGTGGATTGAGCTTCAGTTTCTTTTCACCCACCACTTTATTACATAAGCGCTGTTTCAATTGAATGTTTTTTATCTGTAATATTTACTTATGGGCAACCCTATTGGCCCTGTTCACACAGAGTTTTTTTGCAGCCGGAAAAATCTGCCTAAAAACTCCTTCAGGAGTTTTGAGGCAAATATTGACCTGCTTGCACTCTATTTACCGCGTTTTTTTGGCCGCGACCATCGGGCAATAAAACACAGCGAAAAACGATTTTTCGGCCTTTCATTGATGTCAATGGGAGATCAGAGAAAGTAACACCCTAAGAAAGGGCATGCCGCTTCTTTTTCCCGCAAGCATTTTTTTCCACTCGCGGAACGTTTTTTTTGCGCGGTTTCTATGTAAAAAAATGTGCCAAAAAAACTCAGTGTGAACGTGACCTTTAGAATATAATTTTTCATGAAAAATTTATTTTTATCCGTATTACACTCCAGCTCACTCCATTATTAAGTCATTTTGACATGAACAGGTTTGTATGAGATAAGAAAATTAGTCTGACCTGCAATACCAAACACAGCCCATGGACAAGTGTGGTGCAGTTTCTGGATTAGTCATATTATTCTAATCTCATATAAGGGGTTGCCCCCCCCCCCAGAAACCGCACCAGTAAATGGACCTGAGCTGCAATACCCGACACAACCCATGGTCAAGGGTGGCGCTATTACTGAGGTACAAAGAAGCAGACCCTTATTTCCAATCCTAGACATTCCCTTTAACCCTTTTCCGCCACAGCCATTTTTCGGATTTTCACTTTTGTTATTTCTTCCCACGTTCCAAAAGCCATAACTTTTTTTATTGTTCCATCAATATTGCCATTTGAGGGCATGATGAGTTGTAGATTTGTAGAGTTGTATAATGTAGTGGGAGATTGGGAAAAAAATATTTGTGCGGTGGAATAGAAAAAAAACAGCGATACCTCAATATTTTGGGGCGTTTTGATTTTTCGGTGTTCACCATGCGGTAAAAACGGAATATTAACTTTATTCTGAGAGTCAATGTAATTACAGTAAAACAAAATGTATTACTTTTTTTTATGTTTTTTCTACATTGTGCTTGGGGGAAAATGAGAAAAGGATTTTTTTTTTACTTTTGAATTTTTACTTTTTATTTAATTTTATTTTACTGTGTTTTTAAATTTTTTTTTTATTTGTCCCCTTAGGGGACTTGAATCGGCGATCGTTGGATCGCTTGCACGATATACTGCAATACTAATGTATTGCAGTATATTGTGTTACTGACAGTCTCCTATGAAGCCCTTCATCATGCTCTCATGCCAACCAACGGCTCCCCTGATTGCATCGAGGGGGGGGGGGGCGTTGGAGCGTTACAGGGGGCCGCCCCCCTGTTATTGGTCATTTAAATGCCGTGGTCGCTATTGACCGCAGCATTTAACGGGTTAAACTAGCGGGATGCCGCTCGTTACCCTGAAGTGTTGGCTGTAAGGGTATGTTCACACAGCCTATTTCTGGCCGTAAACGGCCGAAAACGGCTGAAAAATCGGAAGCAGAACGCCGCCAAACATCTGCCCATTGATTTCAATGGGAAAACGACGTTCTGTTCCGACAGAGCGTTTTTCGCTGTGTTTTTTACGCATAAAAAAATGAGATTTTGAGACGTTTTTGACTCTGCGTGTGAACATACCCTTACACACCGCCGACACGCTCATTCTATGGAGAGGGCTCAGCCCGTGAGCCCGCTCCATATTCCCCCACCTGACGTTCGCCGTATATATACGGCGGATGTCGGGAAGTGGTTAAGGAAGGTGTTTTTTTTAATGCATGTTGAATGATCTTTGCTTCTTGACATTGACGCCACTCAACAGAGTAAACAGAACTGTTTTGATGTACGGGAAGGAAACCCAGTTCACTCTTTCTGATAAAGTAAAAAACGTATTTATTTTTTATTGTATTTCCAATTAAAGAAATCTCTGCTCCTTTAGAAGAAGCCTCTGGAACCAAGTCAATACAGGGGTAACGTAAGGTAAGACTTTGACTGCCCACTCAACCACAACCACAGCTTTTGGTCCACAATCCCAGCAAGAAATAAGCCGAGAGCCGAGCTCTTATCGATTGCGTTGTCTGAATTTCTGAGCGCCAGGAGATAAATAATTGAATCACACATAGGAGGACCTGCACAGAGAATGGGATAATTGATCTGTCCTGTACAGCGGGTCGACAACACGAGTCTCAGGTCTTCCTTGAGAGTTCATTTATCTTCATGTACGATCAACCGGCCCATCCAGATATTCCGTCCATACTTTGTGTGCCGTTTACAGATTCACGTCTGATTCCCATCCACCGTTAACACACTCATGGCTCCGTCCAGTATTTAATGATTACTGCTCCCATTTCCAATTATTTAATTAAAATTAAATTTGGTCAACAAAATGAACCAATTATATTAATATCCCGGTAAATGGTCTAAGAATCAGACTTGCTTATCCAGCAAGTCTGCTGATAAATTAAAGTATAATTTTATTACCACTATCTTCTATGCGTATTTTCAGAATTCAATCTTGCTGGATCGCTCAGGCAGATAATCTAAATCTGTCCTTTGTCACTTAATACATTAAGGGCTTTTTGTTCAATAACAATAAAAAATGAGACGCTCATCACAACCTCAACATTTCACATTGTGAAACCGATATGGGAAAGATATGCAAGACTTTTTTTTTATTTTTTTTTCGCATACGGTATGTTATTTTCAGGCCAAACTTCACTGACTAAGCAGCAATGATCAATGAGAATTGATTGCCTTGTACTTAGCGGTAAAAACAATTGTCTTTGAACCAATTAGATATTGCTGGGTATTGTCCATTTTAGCTGTGGTTTGATTTATAGAGAAGTGTTGTTCTGTCCCAGAAATATAATTGATTGAATTTGTTGCAGGAGCTGAAATTTTTATATAATTAGATTTACAATAATTTAGCTAGAATGAATGAAATGTCTGGATTTTCATTTATTTTCTGAGATATGAAGCTACAGAAGAGCCCTGGCACCAGCTGAAGAAAATTGAACTCTACATATAAGAGAGGGGGTCCATAGCAATAATCCAAATGGGCACCCCATTATGGTGTTAGGTTTTGCCACCCATGACAAAAGTATCTGGTGTTTATTTTCCCCTCTATCCTCTCTCTCTGACCCTTGGGCCAATTCCCTATGCCCTCCTAGCTTGCTATCAATGCTGTTTCTCTGTAGAAGGGAGTCCTCACCATCTAGTAGCAAAGTGGATAGGATCACCAGGGTCATGCCACCTCTCACCGAGGACTACATGGCATTCACATGGTCTGCCCCTTTGATACATACACCCTCGTTCAAGATATTTCTTCACTCACCTGACTTATTATTGTAGAGCACTGCTATATTACGGCCATGATCTATTATTTCAAACCTTAATGAGCTTAAAGGGGATTTCTGGTGATGGGACGTTTTTCATACTGATATTTGATCGGTGAGGATCCAACACCCTGACCCTGCACCGATCATTTTTTCCAGCTGCCTCCAGCATCGGGAATTATGCAATGGTCGGTGGCAGAAGCAGAAGGCTCCATACACTATATAGCGGCCATACTGGGTTACTGCAGCTGTGCTCCTACTCACTTGTATAGGAGCGGAGCTGCAGTACATCAGCCGGCTGATATGCACCACTGTATAAATCCCAGGCTGGAACAGCTGATCGGATCCTGGTGTCGGACGATCACCAATCATATACTCATGACCTAACCTCTGGATAGGTCATCAGTATGAAAAAACGCCCCATGACCAGAAAACCCCTTTAAAGAGTTTTTCCAGAATATTGTATTGATGGCCTATCTATAAAATAGACCATCAATGTGTGATCGGAAACCACACCGATCAGCAGAGCTCATTGTAGTACCTAAGTGAACAAGATCTATACGTGTACGCTGTGTCTCGTACTGCAGATCAGCCCAATCCAGTTAATAGAGCTGACCTGCGCTAACCGACTGTTCTTCCTCTTCATTATAATTATCATAGGGGTCATGGAGATTAGATCCCCATCGACCAGAACTAGGAATAGGCCATCCGTGAAAAAAAAAATCCTTAAATCCCTTTGATTAGCTTATTTATATGATTATATTATTAGTTTATGTTTACTATTAATATATTTTTAATTGTTGTTTATGATATTTATATAATTTATAGTATATAATATATTTATTTTGTTGATATTTTTGCTTTATTCTAGGTATTATTATTATTTATTATTATTAGCAATAGTGGTGGTAGTAATATTTTTTTGCTTTGTTTTATGTTTTCTTTGGACCCAGGGCTCTTCCGTATTGAAAATGAAAACCATGATAATTGCTGTTTTACATAAAAAGAAAAATATGCAACTCATTACTGTCCACCCTTATACATTGGCAAATATACATATAATCTCATCTTGTATTGTTTGCTAACTTTGACAAAGTTTCAAAAAGAAAAAAATATAACTCTTGGATGTCCCTGTTTGTAATAATGTAGATTGATTTATTTAGGCTTTTGGCTTTTTCTCATACACTGTGGGGTTACCAATGTTCCTGCACAGATCAGTTCCATTTAGGTTGATTGACAAGAGCCCTGTATTTATTAATTATTGCTGTGCGTGTATAGGGCAACAGACAGTACATCCCCCTGTCTAAACAGGGAGATATTCTGCCCACATGATGCAAATTCATGGGAATGAACGATGGTGGTAACCGTCCCCATACATTACCGATCGTTGCTTTCTGTGACTGGAGCCAATGAGCGCTAATCTACTATACAGCACGTAGATCGGTGCTCGTTTTTAGGCCAATAACGGACCGTTTAAGAGGAGCTTTAACTCATAGCTCATCTTCTGAAATGAGCCGATGAAATCAGAAGATATTTAGAGCTGCACATACCTATCTGGACAACTCTTCTTAGGATGAACCCACACTAGCCATTAGCTGATCGGCACAGATCTGGCTTTGCTAACCCCCAGTTATGAGTTGACCTAATTGGGGGAAGTTCTATGCAGCCATTTATTTCAATGTAGTATTGCATGGTGCACGTTCATATAAATGGGCCACCATGTAATGCATGACTAAGTCAAGTCCACCGGAGCAGGAATTGCTCTTCGCAGCGGCTTTCCTCTCTGGCTCATAGACTTTTTGGCTCATTGTAACATCTATTTGTCCTAATAGTGAACATACAGTGGGGTTGTCCACTAACAAAATATTATGGAGCTGTTCTTTATGCAGTCCCTATTATTATCTGGCAAGTTCCTTTTTAAGTTTCTCCATTTTCTTTTCAGCAGTTTATCCCAGTGCAGTAAACCATTCAACTAAGCAATATATGTATTAAATCAGACACATCAATCAAAGCATATGCATAAATCATAAATCAAAGCAAATGCCCCATCCAGACAAACATATGGTATATAGCACACACAGGTTTACAGCCCCCCGCTGGGCTGCCGCTGTTACTGTTCATAATATATCACTAACTGAGCCGCTCTGACCATCACTCACTATTCGAAGCACTGAAGCTTCTCGTTTTATTCTTTGATCTGTTCTATTAAATGCACATTTTCCATGGTTTTACCTCATTATCGGGTTGTCACAAGATAAGGTTCTCAAGTCGAGTTTGTTTATTTCTGCTATGTGTTATAAATTTATATCTATTGAGTTTATTGCACTGAAAAGTTTCCTTCTGCTCGGCTGCGATAATTAAAACGTATTTAGAATTTTTTTTATCTTGGCCGGTAAATCACCTTTATACCTTATAAATGGTTGCGATTCATTGTTGTTCTGTTCCAATAATAGCAAATGTGCTCATTATTCAATATGTCGTTGTTACACTGTAACCAGTCAGTGTTGTATGAAGTGGGGAATGGAAAAAAAATACATATTGTAGCAATTCTAGTAATATGTCAATGTTCATGTGAATGTTAGATTCTCTTACTTCAGGTTTTTGATGGTTAAAATACCGGATACCTGGCAGAATCCAGATGTTGCCATTAAGTTTATTTTTATTTTTTCAATGGAAGTCAATGTGCAACAAAGGCAACTGTGTGGCATATATTAATGCATCTAAAATAATATAAAAAAAAACATTGCCTGCCGTTTTGTGTATGCAGCCTAAATGTCACTATGGACTATAAACCCTAGGTATCATACTCCCTTCCATCTGTGCTCTACCATTTTGTTAACCAACTGAATGTATGTAAGAAAGAAGCAGGGTATAAATGCAGAATCAGACTACACTGGTTTTTTTTTGTAGTCTGTAACCATGGAAATACATGGGTTTGCATAGGAACTGTATAAAAAAAAACTACGAGATTTTTTCATCAAAACTTTTTGCAAGGTGTGTTATGTTTTAATTTTAAATACATTGGAGCACTAAAATAAAATATTTGCAAAGGTAAACCTATCCTTTCATCTCTTAACGACACAGTGACTTTTTTTTCATTGATCACTCCATTCCAAGAGCCATAACTTTTCTATGTTTCCATCGACGTAGCATATGAGGGCTTATTTTTTGCAGGACAAGATCCATTTTTCAATGGTACCATATTGGAGTAGATATAACTTCTTGAGTAACTTTATATAATTTTATGCCATAAGCAGGATCTAATAAGCACACACACTTGGCAGATGCGGGGCCTTTTGTTAGTCCCCTGGCTGCTATGACAACCCATCGACATCACACGATTGCATTGTGGGGGTGACAGAAGGAGCCCCCAACCTTTTTCAAACTCCTTAGATTCCTCAGTCGCTTTTGAACGCAGCAGCTTAGGAGTTGAATGACCGAGATCAGAGTTGTCTCTGATCCTGGCTGTTACATCGAGATGTCAGCTATTAGTTACAGCCGGCACTTGCTGGTAATGGTGCAGGAACCGCCACACCACCACCATGATGCTTGAACGACCCGCTCACTATGATGTACTATTACGTCATTGAGCAGTAAGGGGTTAAGGTATTTTCCTTGACATTACTGGGATAATTTCTGTAGCTGACACAAGTGATTCTGATAATAACATATTAGAGAATAGTTTTTTATGCAATTTCCTAATATTTTGTACAAAAATTGGGGCCACAATTACTTTAATGCACGAAGAAAACTGACTCTCTAAAAAATTTACTTTTCCATCTAGAAAAAAACTAGCATCCATAGCAGTCCATTAAATCATCCCAGCGAATATAGATCTGGTCGTGGAAAATTGATTTCGATTTGTTTGCTGCAGAAATAAGCATCTAATCCAGATTTAATTGTTATGTCAGAAACTATTGACATAGAATAAAAGCCAAGAAAAAAAATATGGTGTTTCAGCACAGTGCTCATATATAAAAGTAAAAAGCAACTTGCGACATTCTGTGTGTTGGACTGTAACAGTGTCAATCAGCTAAAGGGGTTAGAGCCCGGCGTGTCAGATTTAAAATGGAAAGGAAATATTCTGTGCGTATTGTGCGGATGAATTTTCCATCACAGCCTCTATCTGCCTCAGTCAATCATCGGCCTTCAGAGATAAAGCTAGTTTTGCTAGGCTGGCTCATTGACTTTTATTGTGTAGTGTATTTTATTCTCTGCAGGAAAGATACATTGTGACTCCAGTCACTGTTTTAATAATCTATTAAAATTATCATACAGGGAAATATGCGTCTCGCTACAGTTGCCGTGCTTCTCTGTATGATGTTGGTTGGTATCTATGGATAGAGTTAGATCTTTGTAACATCATACAGTATTCATATGGCTCTTTAAATAATAGAGCAAAGGTAATAAAATGCTGATATATAAAATATATATGTAAAAAAAATAAAAAAAATCAGCACTCAGAAAAATATCTACTTGCCTTAAAAAAAATAATCAGTATATGTAGTATCCGTCGTTGCATTATATTTAGAAATTTTGGAGATATTTCTGGGTCTGGGACAACTGGGTGGTAACCACTATGGCCATCATTAGAACTCCTATAAGTGTTGTCCTCCAAGTTTCTCGAGGGTATACCGGTCGTGCTATGCTGTGATATAGGTGCTTGAGATCAAACACTGCATAACTAGGTGGACTTGCAATTCAGAACTCTAGGAAAACTGAGCGACAATCTTAATGGGAGCTATAATGATAGCTAGAGACCATATTAAATTTCCTCGCTCAACTTTCTTAGGCACTGTTCACACCGCCCTAGTCTCCGTTACGTCAGTTTTCTATTGTTTTTTTAATGGCAAGAATAGGGTTGTCCTATAAAATATGAAAACCTGAAGGACCCATTATAAGTCAATGGAATCTATTACTACGTGATGGCACCAAGCGTTAAACAGAAGTAACTGGAGTTGAGTCCTTGTGAAAGCAACTGCATACAGTAGGTTTACAAATCTAGTCCAATCAGATTATAAAGAGGGCAACATGGACAATTGCTCCAGGGCCTCTAGCGTTTAAAGGGCTCCACCATCCCCACAAAACGATATAGTCCTTTCCATTGCCTATGACACATGCCAGGATTGCATCCTTACCCTTTCCACTGATTCAAAAGTTCTCATGTCATTAATTGGGATTATCAATAAAAATATTTTTGTCTCTCTAAAATAGTCCATAGATTTCTGTCTCTGTCAAGCTAGTAAGGATAGTTCTTGTAGTGTATATATGAATGGACTGCTTTTGTTGGTCTTGTGTTGTGTGGTACAGACAACCCCGTATATTATGCCCTGCTAGGGTTGATTGAACTTCTGTATTATCTAAGTCAAGAGCCACTTTTGGATCTCCGCTCTGGAGGACTGAAGATTGACTCCCATTGACTGTGATGGGTCTCCTGTATTGTTACATTTTTTTTACAGGAGCTCTGCAAGAATTATGAATGTTTACCTTATGGTTTACCTAACATCTGGTCAGTGAGGCAGCTAGCAATAAGACCCTCCATGCTTGAAGTGCTTCCTTCCAAAAATTAGAGAGTAGGTTCCCATGCAATGCTGTGTCCATGGGCCTCCATAAACCTTGACCCCTCCTTGAGTATAATAGGGACCTAATCACATAAAGGCTACCCCATCCCTTCCAAAAAAGGTTCTCCTGGTGATACCAGGTCTCCAAGCACGTCCAGACCACTCGAGTCAATGCCAAAAAATGCATAACCATCCAAATTACTCAAACAAGTTACTCAAATACACTTCTAGCCATAACTCAATGAAATTCAACCTGTATGGCTATGTTTTAAAGTGTAGCTAAACGTTTAGCAAACTTCTGACGTGTCAAAAGTTTTGATTGGTGGGGGTCCGAGGACTGAGACCCCCCACCAATCGCTAGAACAAAGCAGCTGAAGTGCTCGTGTGAGTGCTCAGCTGCTTCGTGTCTGTTCGTTTTTTTCCGGAAAGCCGATGTATCGGAGTTCGAGCTCATAGACTTTCTATTGAGTCCGTACACCGATACATTTATTTCCGGAAAAAGTCGAATAGACACGAAGCGGTTAAATGCTCACACGAGCACTTCAGCTGCTTCGTTCTAACGATTGGTGGGGGTCTCAGTGCTCGGACCCCCACCAATCCAAACTTCTGACATGTCACTATGACATGTTAGAAGTTTGTCAAACGTTTTGCTACACTTTAAAGTTTGTTTGTAACTAATGTGTTATGCATTTTTGTGGGGGTATTTAATTTATTTATTTTTGCTTATATAGCACCATTAAATTGTGCAGCGCTGTACAGATATTGTCATGAGTCTCATCAGTCCCTGTCCCCAATAGGGCTCACAATCTAATTGCCCTATCTCAGAGACTCAGTGGCCTACTTCTTAGGAAGCCAATTAACCTATCAGTACATTTTTCGAGGTTAGGAGGAAACCGTTGAACCCAGGGGAAACCCATTCACAGCGAAAACCTACAAACTCTATGCAGATGTTGACCTTGGTTGGTTAAAAATCCAGGACCTGCAAGGCAACGAGGCTAACCACAAAGCCACCATGTAGGGGGTATGAGTATGTCTACATAATGTTGATGATAATATATACTGTAGAGCATCTATATGGGCATTATTGGGTGGAATTGGTGTGTGGGTACTACATTATGGAAAATACTATGTAATCACTATGATGTGGACCATTTTATCATTGTTGACATTCGCTTAGTTAACAAGTATATGGTAACTATTACTGCATAAGGGAAAATACATGTTTATAATTAACTGTATGGGAAAGCACCCCATCATTAACATACGGCATGCAATTATTCTCTTACACATATAGAAAAACATCTTCTTTCCATTGAATTCTCATCTTATTCAATTGAGCTAAATTATGCTACATTTTCTGAAACCACTGCAGACATTTTGTCACATCGTTTCCATTTGATGGATCCTGAAATCTCCATATGAAAGTATGGTAAATTACACCCTTATCAGAATGTGATACTAATTATATTTTCATTCTTGTTACCGGATCTGTATGCCTTAAAGTGACACGCTTAAATAGCTAGAATCATTGAATAGAAAATGTAACGGTTCACATTTATGGAAAGTTTGCTTAAAAAATGTCGGGTTTTTCCAACGTTTACTATTTATCTGGACTATGGCAAGTTGTAACTATGAGTTTATGGTTGTGTGTATGTTGCATACGATCACAAATCATTACACGATTAGAACTATGATATTTCTGGCTGATTTCCCATATATTGACACATACAAGAGGGAGTGGGTTGTAGAAAACCTTACAGCAGTGGTAAACTACCATATAGGTACATCATATCCTCGGGACTGGCAGGGATAGAGCCAGACATGCAGAATGAAGTCGTTAGACATCACCCTATGAGTGTTGAAATGGAAAGGTGGGCATTTTCGTTATTATTCTTTGAGGACCCTCCCAACGCAGTGCAGTATATCCCCCTGCATTACAGAATTTCTTTGAATTGCATTTCTCACTGTGAGGCTTCGACATTTCTGAATATAAGGTTACATTCTCGAAGGGTCCTGCACAGCAACACATGGAGTCCATACGGTTCCATATTACATAGCTATAGGCAATTTATGTGCCGCCCTATGGTGCCTTTATACAGCGCTATATTCTATTCTAGAAGTAATGTTTCGGGGGGAGAAAGCCTCTCGTAATATGGCATGCAATTCCATAAGAATCTGTGAGAAAAACTTGTGTGGATCCATATGATAGCGAAGGTACAACGTGGGCCCATAGATTTTATTGGTGCTGTATTACGGATCCATAATACTGTTGTGTACATGACCCTATTATACTACCGAATGGGTTTTATCAACTGTTATGTTCATTTTAATTGTTTTTATTTACTAAATTGTATTAGTCTGTTGGCTGGACCAACTTGATGGAGGCGGGAATGTCCAACTACAATTCAGAAATAAATCGCCTATGGGGAAAATGCCTACAATACTTGTTTTGACACTTTTAATTCCTTGTTAGGATTTTGAATATTTTAAAAATGAATTTTGGATTATTTTCTGGACTAAAGGTATTATACTGTAACTATACACCTTTAGGAAATTCACTTTCTCATTAGACTGCACTGTGATAAAGTTTCATCATTGGGCATATAGTAAACTATGTTAAAGGGTTATTCCCATTGTACAAAGTGATGGTATAGCGTAAGGATATGGCATCTCTTTATGATATTGGAGGTACAACCTCTGAGACCCCCACCAATCAAGATAATGATTTAGCGACTAGAATGGGGCCGTGCTGATGCTCCTTGCACAGCCCATAGCTAGTGGACCACAAAATAGTAAAAGGGGCGCAGTGCTAAATAATTCTCGGATCGGTGGGGGTCCCACATGACATAACCCCTCCCCCCTGCCAATCACAAAGTGGTGCCATATGCCAGCAAAATGCTATAACTTTGCAAGATAGGAGCATCCCATTAATGCTTATAACTTAGTGGAAACTAAAATTTTCCTTGAGTTGGGAAATTTTTTTTTTTTCTTTTATTGTGGTGAAAACTTGAAAATTCCCATTGCTGTCCAACAAACACAGGCTGTTTTCTAAGAATTGTATTTTCTATATATTTTTTTCTTCTTTCTTTTTTTTTTGCAATACTTTCAGAAAAAAACAATAGCAACAAGACTCAAAATAGCAGTGAGAAATAACATGAAATATGCATTCATCCACACGGTATTATTGACATTGTAATCATTTTCCGGAGGCTGTTGGTAACAGAGTAATCACAGAAAATACATTTCTGTAGGAAGAAGCCTGAATTTGAATGATAATACATCTGGCGGGAGATAACCAGGTATAGAAAAACACGAAGAAGAAGAAGAAAAAAAACTGAATTCTTTGATGTGCTTTTATGCACACTAAAACAAGTGATTACAGGAAAGTAAAATAGGATTTTCTTTAGAAGTTTATTTTGCCTTGTTTTTTTTTTCTTTATAATGGAACCTCCAGTCTTTGATCATTTTTAGTTTACGACATTCTTTCTTTGAAACACTCAAGTGTAGCATGAGACAGATGACCAAATATAAAAATGGTGTCATATTCATAATAATTCTACTTTAATATATACATATAGTTAATTTATTTAAGTAATTCAATTCAAAAAGTGAAACTCATATTCTATAAATTCATTACACACAGAGGAATCTATTTCTATCATTTTTTATTTTTTTTATGTTGATGATTATGGTAACAGTTAATGAAAACCCAAAATTTAGTCTCTCAGAAAATTTGAATATTATATAAGCCCAATTTCAAAAATGATTTTTAATACCGAATTGTTGGCCTACTTAAAAGTATGTCCAGTATCTGCCCTCAATACTTGGTCGGGGCTCTGACTCTGCATGAATTACTGCATCAATGCAACATGGCATGGAGGTGATCAGCCTGTGGCACTGCTGAGGTGTTATCAATGTGGCGTGGCATGGAGGGGATCAGCCTGTGGCACTGCTGAGGTGTTATCAATGTGGCGTGGCATGGAGGGGATCAGCCTGTGGCACTGCTGAGGTGTTATCAATGCGGCGTGGCATGGAGGGGATCAGCCTGTGGCACTGCTGAGGTGTTATCAATGCGGAGTGACATGGGAGCGATCAGCCTGTGGCACTTCTGAGGTGTTATCAATGCAGCGTGGCATGGAGGCGATCAGCCTGTGGCACTGCTGAGGTGTTATCAATGCAGCGGTGGCATGGAGGCGATCAGCCTGTGGCACTGCTGAGGTGTTATCAATGTGGCGAGGCATGGAGGGGATCAGCCTGTGGCACTGCTGAGGTGTTATCAATGCGGAGTGACATGGGAGCGATCAGCCTGTGGCACTTCTGAGGTGTTATCAATGCAGCGTGGCATGGAGGCGATCAGCCTGTGGCACTGCTGAGGTGTTATCAATGCAGCGTGGCATGGAGGCGATCAGCCTGTGGCACTGCTGAGGTGTTATCAATGTGGCGAAGCATGGAGGTGATCAGCCTGTGGCACTTCTGAGGTGTTATCAATGCAGCGTGGCATGGAGGTGATCAGCCTGTGGCACTGCTGAGGTGTTATCAATGCGGCGTGGCATGGATGCGATCAGCCTGTGGCACTGCTGAGGTGTTATGGAAGCCCAGGTTGCTTTGATAGCGGCCTTCAGCTCGTCTGCATTGTTGGGTCTGGGGTCTCTCATCTTCCTTTTGACAATATCCTATAGATTCTCTATGGGGTTTAGGTCAGGCGAGTTTGCTGGCCAATAAAGCGCAGTGTTACTGTGGTTATTACACCAGGTATTGGTACTGTTGGCAGGGTGGGCAGGTGCCAAGTCCTGCTGGAAAATGAAATCAGCATCTCCATAAAGCTGTCATCAGAGGGAAGCATGAAGTGCTGGGAAATGTCCTGCTAGACGCTGCGCTGACTCTGGACTTGATATAACACAGTGGACCAACACCAGCAGATGACACGGCCCCCAAACCATCACTGACTGTGGAAACTTCACACTGGACCACAAGCAAGTTGGATTGACGCCTCTCCACTCTTCCTCCAGACTCTGGGACTTGATTTCCCAATGAAATGCAAAATTTACTTTCATCTTAAAACAGGACTTTGGACACTGAGCACAGACCAGTCCTTGTAAAGACTTAGGAAACCTTTGCAGGTTTTTGTGTTCATTCGCTGATTAGAGTGTGACCATGAGTCTACAATCTTCAACTATTATCCAATATTAAAATTTTCTGAAAGACTACATTTTGGGTTTTCATTAACTGTTACCATAATCAACATTAAAAGAAAGAAATGCTGGAAATAGATCCCTCTGTGTGTAATGAATCTATAGAATATATGAGTTTCACTTTTTGAATTGAATTACTGAAATAAATCAACTTTTTGATATTCTAATTAGTTGGAAATGGTGTGTGTGTGTGTGTGTGTGTGTATGTATGTATGTATGTATATATATATATATATATACACACACACACACACACACACACAGATGTAGCCCACTTTACCTTGACTTTTAAAACTAGTTATCAGTTATCAGGTTATCAGTTAACAAGTTATCAGTCAAGGTAAAGATGGATACATCCGTACATATATACTGATGTAGCCATCTTTAACTTGATTCTGATAACGTTCTGCAGCGTGATATCACACAACAAAAGCCATTGAAAAAGTCAAGATAAGGGATATAGCCGTGGTTTATTTAATGTGTTTAAAGTCAAGGTAAAGACGGCTACATCTGTACATACAAAAAATAATTACATATACATGTTTAAAGGCTACAGACCTATCCAATTGTTAAAGGCAAGCATATTTAACCCTTCACTTTCAAACATTTTAAAGTGCCCCCCCACCCCCACAAAAAAGACTGCAGATTGCTGATATAAGACGTCATTTACACCTGCTTATTATGGTTCCATATTCTGCCTGTATGTACGGCAGAGGTCTTAAAAACTAACAATGTAATTCTATGCAGTTATCCATACATCTATAAACACCAGCAGAAAAAAATGGGACATAGATAACTTCAAAACCACAAAAAAGGCCATACTTACTAAGACAGGTCAAAAAATGCTGCAGAAGGAGGTGCATTAAATAGTGATAGCCACTCCCACTAGTCTTGAGGGGAGGGGCGAACTAAGTGCTCACAAGTGTGCGATAAATGAGTGTCAGTGTTGGTGTAGTGCTAGGGTGTGAATGGATGGTAAAAAAGAAATGTGTATGTATGAAAGTGTCAGAACTGTGTGATAATGTAATAAAAAATAAATGAGTGTGATGAATGGGGGTCAGTGCTGTGAATAGTACATGGGGTGTCAGTACTATGTGTAATACGTGGAGGGATACTGTGCTGGTCGTCAGGCATAGCATATCTTGCCAAATCACAGCCTATTTGTAATGCCGCTACTGTTAGCTAAGGCGGGCTGCTCTGCATGCCAAACCAAACGCCAGCACATCATGCCCTCCCAGCATATGACCTGGCCGCGTCCTGAAAAAAAGTATAGATAGTAAAAATATCCATGAAACATGGGGTATTAGTTGTTATTTTGGCCAAAATACGCAAAGCTCGCAACCCAACGTCAAGGGTCCCCAGTGCCTTGCGAGTCCCTAACTAGAACTTTGCGTATTTTGGCCAAAATAACAACTAATACCCCATGTTTCATGGATATTTTTACTATCTATACTTTTTTCAGGACGTGGCCAGGTCTTATATGCTGGGAGGGCATGATGTGCTAGTCTTTGTTTTGGCATGCAGAGCAGCCCGCTTTACCTGACAGTGGGGGCGTTACAAATAGGCTGTGATTCGGCAAGATATGCTATGCCTGACGACCAGCAAATCATCCCTCCACGTATTACACATAGTACTGACACCCCATGTACTATTCACAGCACTGACCCCTATTCATCACACATTTATTTCTTATTACATTATCACACAGTTCTGACACTTCCATACATACACATTTCTTTTTTACCATCCATTCACACCCTAGCACTACACTGACACTCATTTATCGCACACTTGTGAGCACTTAGTTCGCCCCTCCCCTCAAGACTAGTGGGAGGGGCTATCACTATTTAATACACACTCCTTCTGCAGCATTCTTTGACCCGTCTGCGTCCTGCTGGGAACGGGTTTTCACCCACCCACCTACCTAGTAAGTATGGCCTTTTTTGTGGTTTTGATGTGATCCATACATCTATAGCTCTACGGACATTCTCCTTTCTTTTCTTTTTTTACACACTTTCCATGTTTTTCAACACCCAGCTTACCGAATGCCTTATGACAGCAGCATATCTCCCATGTAAGTCAATAGAGCCTGACAGTACTGATCTATATTTTAGATCCATATTCTGGATCTCTATTTGAATCTACATCATTAAGGAAATTTATGATATCACAGATAAAAAAAAAAAAATATGAATGAAAAACACTATAACATGGAAATTAGAAAGGGATAATTGGTTTTGGACAACAATTTCTCTCTGCTGGAAGAATCCCTCGATGATAAGATGATCACAATGTTCCCCATTGCTAGTTTGCCTGACAATCCGCTGTAATCTGGGTGGTACCTAGCAGCAAGTAATTTATTTCTCGGCAGTGACACCAAAGAAGAATTGAGAATTACACAAATTTCTATGAAATGAATGGCTGTTCATGTCATGCATGGACTTCCTTGGTCTTCCAGAGCAAAGGACACTTTTGTAGCCGCTCTCCATTAATTAACAAATGGCAGAGACAATACTGACTTAAAAGAGTGATCTCCGCACACAGAAATCCTCTTTCATATGGGAGATGGCTCTGACAGGCTCGGCAGATATCTAATATTGCCAGATGAAGCTGCAGCCAGGCACTAGCGGAGTACCTGGACCCACACCCGTTGCACACGACAGAGTGCCACTCGGGCTGGTTTTCACGGCATCCGAATGGCACCCAATGGTTTTCTCTGACCTGTTCACTTTAGCTGGTGAATTGGGTCCGTGAAAACTGACCCGACTTCCCGAGCCGTGAAAAGATAGGACATGTACTATCTTTTCACGGATCAGTGACGGGACACACGGTCGTGTGCATGAGGTATAACTGAAGTCATGGGAAAGGATCATTCTTTCTAGAAATCGGACCATTACAAGGCCCTACAGTCCTGGGTGGAAAAACCCGGCACCATAATGGGGGCCTAATTTTGAATAATGCTATATGGGCCCGCTCTCTTCTATGTATGCCGCTGCCTTTTTCCTAACAGCGTTTTATTTTTATTTTTATGTGGTGTCTTAACATCATGACTCTTTTGTATCACTTTATCTATTAAAAGACATATTTATCTGGGTACAAATAATAAAAAATCTAACAGAGCTTTGGATAACTTAAAAACTACAGGTTGAAATCTAAGTAAGCTCTTGCAAGTTTGTTATGCCCCCAGGCTACTTTTAGTTGGAGAATAGATGTCAATATGGGACAGACTCTTTGTTTTCTTAAAAATGTATCGAGCAAAGAAGACAGGATTAAAATGAGCAGGAATGTGTCGGCAAATGCATTGCCTAGGAGACCAGCTTCGAATTTTAACGTCTGTGACGCTGTTGAATTGGCCAAAAGCCGTGCGTTTAAGGAGAGTCAAGGATTAAGCTGGGGCACATGGCTGGAGACTTCTTAGCCGTTGCAAGATGGATAATAGGATAATAATGTCCAAAAAGATAAAGCAAATCTACTGTAGAGTGCAAAATATAAAAGACTCTTTAGAACTAATAATTGATCAAATATTAAGTCCAGCTAGTCCACTATTCCTTAAACTACAATATTAAAAGGTTTCCAAAATGCAACTTTGTTATTAAAGGTGAGAGAACAAACCTGCTCGAAATTATTATTTTTTTAAAATACCGATGTAGCCAAGTTTATCTTGACTCTGATAACTTGCTGCAGCGTGATATGACACAACAAAAGCCATTAAAGAAGTCAAGTTAAAGCGGCTCTGTCACCAGATTATAAGCGCCCTATCTCCTACATGATCTGATCGGCGCCGTAATGTAGATAACAACAGTGGTTTATATTTTGAAAAAGGATCATTTTTGAGAAAGTTATGAGCAATTTTAGATTTATGCTAATAGAGTTTCTTAATAGACAACTGGGCGTGTTTTTACTTTTTTACCAACTGGGCATTGTACAGAGGAGTGTATGACGCTGACCAATCAGTGACCAATCAGCGTCATACACTTCTCATTGTTCCAGCCCAGCGTGATTGTGCAGTGAAAGAACAATGAGGAGTGTATGACGCTGATTGGTCACTGATTTAAAACTCAGCGAAATACGCTTTCTCTGCGTAAACTCCCGAAGATAGGGCATGTCCCTTCTTTCTCCCGCAGGATGGTTTTACCGCTGGCGGGAAAAAGACGCCTCCGCCTCCCATTGAAATCAATGGGAGGCATTTTCGGTTTTTGACCAGTTTTGCGGCGCGATTTCCGCATCAAACTCGTCAAAAAACTCTGTGAAACCAGCCTTAGGAAGGGTGTTTTGAAGAAATCTACTGAGTCAGTATGAGGGTATGTTCACACGACCTATTTTTAGACGTAATTCAGGCGTTTTACGCCTCGAATTACGCCTGCAAACATCTGCCCATTGCTTGCAATGGGTTTTACGAGGTGTAATTTTACGCGTCGCTGTCAAAAGACGGCACGTAAAAAGACGTCCGCATCCAAGAAGTGCATGTCACTTCTTGGGACATTTTTGGAGCCGTTTTTCATTGGAAAACAGCTCCAATTACGTCCGTTAAAGATGCAGTGAAAAACTCGAGTACTTGCAAAATTGTCTGAAAACGCCTGAAAACAGCTCCTTAATTTCAGATCTATTTTGCGTTTGCGTGTGAACATACCCTAACAGTTAAACGAGCAGCAGAGTTCCTTTGCCAGTGAAGGCGGGAAGTCCTATAATGGAAAACCAAGTATAATGGTCTACTACAGATATCTTTTCCACTTGCATATTATGCTCAATTTGCTTCTAAAATATACCTGAACTTCACTCGAGCCTAGTAAGGCTCTGTTCACATTACATTTTTTGCCCTATGTTTAGCCTATACGCTAGGAAAAGAGGTATACGTTAAACATAGAATGTTATGGATGCCTAAAGCCTAGTTCACATAGGGTTATTTGCAGGCGGAAAAATCTGCCTCAAACTTGCCGTGTTTTTTGCCTCATTTTACTGCTGCAGCCATTGAGGGCCTTGGGAAAAAAACGCAGCGAAAACCGCTTTCTCTGCCTATCATTTATGTCGATGGGAGGTGAAATGCAAACACATGTACTTTTTAGCCACTCTCTGCTCTGGCTAATGTATGAGGATCCTATCTAGACAAACCCTTGAAATTAGCATTACAAACCAGACTCCTGCATCTTTGTACATTGCATCCTAGTGTGCTGATATTTATATATATATATATATATATATATATATATATATATATATATATATATATATATATATATATATATATATATATATATATATATATATATTAGACTTCTTAATACATAACAATTATGTTTCCTACAGTGAGGAAGAAATACGTTTTGTAGGAAAATAACTACCTAAAAAAATAATAATTTTTAAGTGACATTCTTTAATGTAATTTTCTTACATCTTTCAGTACAGAGGTTAAAAGCATGCAAATTACCAGAATTATAATTTTAAATTAGCAATTACTCTTCATATTAACTTGTGAAGTGAAGACATGTGGCCTGGCCTTCTTTTGTTTCAAAGTTGTTTCCCAATTACCGGTAAGAGGACAAGTTGCAATTAAAATTCTGTTGTGTCTAAAAGAGTAGAAAGTGATTACTCCATTCCTAAAACTTTCATAAACATAATTATTTAATGACTTTTTTTTTTGCAAGTTTGCCCTTTTGTCACCCCTCTCTGTTCTCATGTAGTATTCCTGAAGCACGCTACAACTTCAAACCAAGACACCCTTTGCGTGCTATTTTGTGTTTTGGAGAATACTTTGTGTAGCGCAGAAGGGCTCCAGCATCTGTCACCAATACCCACCGTATCCTGGCATAGTAGGTCAACCTCTGTACCAATCTTGTTCAGAAGAAGGGCAGTGTAACCCTTCGTATAGTTCCCTCCATCCTTGTTTGTTAACCTTGTTGTGGAGGTTTGTATGGCCCTTCAAAGTAAAGATGAAATTAATATAATGGGATCAAGAAAATCTAAGGAAGCACTCGCACACAGGTCAGGTTGGTTATTTCTTTTTTGAGAATGATTAGTTCAATGTTCTCATAGGAAACTTTTTGCTGTGAAATCAATGCACATAAGGCTTTAAGACTGAAATCTTCAGAAACCGCTAAATTAGACACTTCTATGTCCATAAGGTCAAGCAATTCGAAGAAGCCTATTAGGTCCATCTCTGGATCTACACAAGTAAGAGGAACATGACAATTGATTCTCTAAGATAGTTCTACTTGTGTAATGCTACATTGCTGGCTCCAACTCTAAGACTATGTTCACACAGCCAAATTTTTGCGGTGGATTCTGCCATAAAATTCTGCCTCTCATTAATTTCAATGGGAGGCGGACGCTTCTTATTTCCGCTAGCCGATTTATTTTTTAATTTTTTTAATTTTATTTTTTCAGCTAGCAGACAGAAGAAGCATCCTGCCCGATCTTTGGGCAGATTCAGCCCAAACCTCCTATTAAAGTGAATGGGAGTAGGAATAATTCTGCTGCGGATTTTGCAACGGGACCCGCCAAGCAAAATTTGCCGTGTTAACATAGCCTAAGGTGTGCTGCTGACCATGTTACCTCTATAAGTGGATCCTGTATATAATCTAGATTTGTTTTATATTCAAAACCGTCAATGCCTCATTGATGCTGTTGGTATTTGTCTCCAAATCCATAACAGGGCCCCCAACTATAATGCCTCATTTATAATACTGGTCTCCTAATATGGACTTTTTAAGCTTCCTCAGGACCCAGGGATTTGGTGTGACCATAACCTTTGCACACCCGTTAGTTAGGCGCCTGGTCCCATTATGTGAAGGGAAGGCTGTGGACCTCTTAAAGGTTATGTGTCATCGGAAAATGACCTATTGTTTAAATCAAGTTTTTATGTTAAACATATTTTTTTAAGAATCTTTGTTCATTGTTTTTTTTTAATGCCATTTTATCTATATTAAAAAGTCATCCTAAAATCTTGCAGTTTTCCCTCTGGCCACTGGGCCTCATAATAGACTGACCCTTCATGTTCTGTAGAGATCACTTTGCAGCAGTCATCTAATTATCATCACAGGCAGGATTACACTGACAGGTAATACCTATATATAGATAACACAGGATCCACCATTCATAATACACTGACCCTTCCTGTTCTGTAGAGATCACTTTGCAGAAGTCATCTAATTATCATCACAGGCAGGATTACACTGACAGGTAACACCTATATATAGATAACACAGGATCCACCATTCATAATACACTGTCCCTTCCTGTTCTGTAGAGATCATTTCTCAGCAGTCATCTTATCATCACAGGCAGGATTACGCTGACGGGTAACATGTTTATATAGATAACACACCATTAACTATAGGTGATGACACCGCTCCCCTCCACCCCCTCCCTGCACAGGTCACAGAGCATACCTAGAAAACTCTCCCATAGAAGTGACTGGGTCCCCTCTTAACGGGTTCCTATGGCCCATGTGGCTCATGTAAGGCATATCTCTAAATGCTGTTAACAGCAGCTCAGGCAAGATCGCTGCCTCATAATCATGTGTAGAAAATAGAATAAAAATATAAACAATCAGAAAATCAAAACGGCTTAGAAAAAAAGAATGTTTCACTATCTAGTTTTAATTACGAAAAAATATATAGGTGATACATTCCCTTTAATCTGGCAGGGACTCTAGAAGCCACAGTGGTTTCTATGATGTAATTCCTCAACTAAACCACTACAGCGGTGGGTCCTCAAGCAAACCTCACCTGCAAGTAACTGCGCTTCCGTAGCTTTAAAATTACTTCTTCCAACAGTCCACCCTTTACCCCCACAGTCCATAAAGCAACTCGCGTTTCTTAATGGCAGGACAATAGCAAATTGGTTGATAAACCATCAAGAATAGAAGTTTGTGGATTCATTTGTTCCTCCCTAATCACAGATGACGAACTGAATGCTGGGAAATTCATCCATTTTGATCGATATATTCTATAAATACAGAGCGCAATAAACTTATTACTAACTCTGTTCTGAGCTTCATATGACATTAATCTAGAAACCACAGTGTTGACATCACCATTTAATCAAAGTACCGCAGCAAATAAAGCAGGGTATAGTTACGCTTAGATCATATCATATATAGACCATTATTAATGATCAGCTGATATAGTGGAAGCAAATGAAAAGATTTATAGATTTATTCACTTCACGTGAGGATGGAAAAATCATACAGTGCACAATGCCTGAAATTGACTTCAAATTTTTACTTTTATAATTATTTACCTGAGATTTGTTTTGTACAAATGGTTCTCGGGAAGTAAATATCAAATGAGCAGAATCCTATAATCTAAAAATGCATGGCAATATTTGTGAGCAAAAAATGGGTTATGAGATAGATAGATAGATAGATAGATAGATAGATAGATAGATAGATAGATAGATAGATAGATAGATAGATAGATAGATAGATAGATAGATAGATATGAGATAGATAGATAGATAGATAGATAGATAGATAGATGATAGATAGATAGATATAGATAGATAGATAGATAGATAGATAGATAGATAGATAGATAGATAGATAGATACACAGATAGATCCACACACACACACACACACACACACACACACACACACACACACACACAAACAACACAATAGTTTGATCAGCACATTCTAGCAAAATGAAACAAAACATGTATACAGGTGCAAGAACGACTGTGAGCGCAAATTTAAACAGCACACAAGAAAATGGAGACAGAACACTGCAAACACTGATGCCACCCAAGCCACTAAATATAAATAAATATGCATTACTGCTAAATCTACTTACAATAGGGAGGTTCTTAGCACACATTTTGATCAAATTGTGTGAGCCCACCTGCCACGACAAGGCGACCTCTATGAGGTGGGAACCTACGCTGCACATACACCCGGAACTGGGACTAAGCCTACATATATATGGGGATGGTAGGAACCTGCACTAAACTAATTTAAAATCACCCAGGGCAGAATGGGAGGAGTGCTTGAGAAAGGTCCTAAGGTAGGACAGAAACGTTGCATCCTTATGTTGATTGAATAAACCACATTTTTGGTTATACTGGAGTGCTGCAGGATTTCTTCAAATATATATATATATATATATACATACTGTATATATTAGTGTTTTGCCTTAAAATCTATTACCAAGACACCGTGGATTGTGAGACAGTTACATAATCAAATTTTGATTGACTGCATACTGTTTATTGAGCATGAGCGAACCAATTTGGCACAGATTCGCTGAAATCTGAAACTTTTGGGTTTCGCAGCATAAAATCTGTAAAATGGCCAGTGCAGTTCGCTATTTCACAGATTAAAGAATTAAAAAAAGGGAAGAAGATTTAAAAAACAAAAAACAAAAAAACCCTCACCAGGCTGCAGTAGTCACATTAGACAAAAGGTTGTCATCTCAGAAGGCCATCGGGGACGCGTCAATCTGGGAGACAAGGGGGTTGAGTATGGTATATTTTTTTTAATTTTAGTGGTAGAATTGCAAGTGCCCTGATTGCCACCTCTGACTGTGATGTCTTCTAGGACTGGGTTCAACTTGGATACAGACCTAGAAGACATTAAAGAGACACACAGGGCAATTGAGGCACTTGTGATTCACTGCAAATATATTTGAATCAAATTTTGGAGCTGATTTTTATTGGATCGGCCCCGAAACGGATTTTCGAGAAATTCGCTCTTCTTTACTGGTTATACATTGTACTCAGTAATAAAACGGTCTACAGTAAGCTTACAAGCTCCCCCTAGTGGTGTCAGCTGGCAATCTGAATTTTATCATTTCTCTGTTTATGCAGGGGATTTGGAGCTCTGTATTAGAGTAAAACGGAGCTCTGATCCATATAAAGAAATGTTAAGAAATTATTCAGCACAGAATGTTAGATCTAAAAATGACATAATGTCAAAAGGTACATATTCTCCAGAAGGAGTTTTTTTTCTCCACCACAATCCGACAGCCATTACTATTGTTATAACTATGTATGAAGCCTTTACTTTTACCAGGTAGACTTGTAGTAATTTTAGCCTTTATTTTAGGATATACTTAAGTTAGCATTTGATTAATATACATTTTTATCATGGGAGAATTTGACGAAAGAAATATCCCAACATTTTTATGAAGTGCTGTTCACTGATCGCCAGACATTTATTGCACGGGTTGCTGCAGTTATGCTATAGTTATGTTCATGTATGTCCATTTTCAATATAGGGTTAAATTTTTAAAGTGTGCATGCATTTGAAGCCACCCCGTGTCTCCCTAAGGCCTGGTTGCCATGTAGCGTAAACACTGCGGAATTTGGAATTGTGTGCGGAAATTCTCCTTGATTTACAGTATCAGCAAAGTGGATGAGATTTAGTAAATCTCATGCCCATGCTGCTTAAAAAAAATGCAGCTTAAACGTTAATAAATTGACCTGCGGTGCAGAATTGAATTCCGCAGCTCGTCAATTTATGCTGCGTCTTTGTCGAATTTCTGTTGCAGGTTTTCCCAATTGAATTAAATGGGGATGCAAAACCCGCAACAGAAAACCAAGTGTTGTGACCTTTCGGCGTAATTGCAGCGATTACGCCGCAAAAATCGCAACTCCGGGAAAAAAATAAAATTCTGCTTACCCAGAACTCTCTCCTTCCTGCTGTCCGGCCTACTGGGATGATGTTTCATCCCATGTGACCGCTGCAGCCAATCACAGGCTGCAGCATCACACGGCCTGCAACACCATCGTAGGAGGCCGGACTACGCACAGATGACGGAGGGTGTAAAGAATGTGGTGTGATTTTTCGAAAGGAAGGTGCTGCGGGTTTCTGGTTGATTATGCTGCGTAATTTTTACGCAGCATATCCGACCCGTGGGAACCCGGCTTAACGGGTTATAGGACCTGAATTTTATGGAGCTGTTTGTTATGGGCCTCACATGATGGTTTAGTGGTAATTTGTGGCCTGACTTTTTTTCAAGTTGAAGGAGTTTACATTGGATTGTATGAACTGGGTAGTTGAATGAGACCCCTATTTTTTTTAAATTAGGCATTAGTATAAAAATAGACTAAGCTTACTATAGCAACACCCTTAGTCAATTCCTTCCTTTTCCAGCACCACAATGGCAGAACTCTGTATTTCCAGCAATATCAGCCCCTTACTGGCCGTCCATAAGCAGTGTAAGCACTCTTACTGTCTCTATGATCACAGAGGCTCGTATGCTCATTGCTGCCTTTGCAAAACTGCACCCGCAAGGGTTTAATTGTGAGAGCGTGCGAGGCCAGGTTGCAGCTGTGACTATTCCTAACCAACTCATAGCAACTTGGGAACGCACGATACACTGTTAAATCTGCGCCGACAGCCTTGGCTGAATCAAGGACATGACACTCTTTCCAGCGGTGTGATACCTTGGTGGATGAGAGCCGAGACGTGATTTAAATTAAATCTGAATCTTATGAATGTTTCCAGCTGGGCTTCATAATTTGCATGTTGCACAAGAAATGATCTTATTTTTTTAGCCATCTGTCGAACGGTAGCATTATCATGATTGGTACATATTTTATCAACCTACTTCATAAGTGTGTATAAGAAAGGGAAAATATTTCATAAAAAGGTTAAAGATAATACTAAATAAAATGTAGCTGTAGGTGCTGGTGTTCTCCTCTAGTCTGTTATATCGGATTCTAGAAAAGCTAGGTGACAACAAATATGGCCATTATTCTGATTCCTTAGGTCTAGTTCACACAGATTATGTTGCGGGCGGAAAAAATATGCCTTAGGCTGGGTTCACACGTGGCGGAATTTCACTTGAATTCCGCTGCGGACACTCCGCAGCGTTAATCCGCAGCGGAGCCGTTTCTCCATTGATTTCCACTTCTATTTAGAAGTGTTCGTTTAGACGATGCGTAAAATTCCGCTGCGGAGCATAGGCTGCGGAGCGGAATTTGGTGTCCGCAGCATGCTCTGTCTGTTGCGGACCAGTGGCGGACTGGTTGCGGACTCATGGCGGAATTTCTCCATTGACTTCAATGGAGATTCTAAATTCCGCAATGAAGTCCGCAGCTGTCATGCACATGTTATGTGTGCTGCGGATGCGTCTTGCTTTTTTGACATGACATTTCTTCATTCTGGCTGGACCTATGTATTTCTAGGTCTACAGCCAGACTGAGGAAGTCAATGGGGCTCCCGTAATTACGGGAGCGTTGCTAGGAGACGTCAGTAAATAGTCACTGTCCAGGGTGCTGAAAGAGTTAAGCGATCGGCAGTAACTGTTTCTGCACCCTGGACAGTGACTACCAATCCCAATATACAGCAACCTGTCAAAAAAATAGAAGTTCATACTTACCGAGAACTCCCTGCTTCTGTCTCCAGTCCGGCTTCCCAGGATGACGTTTCAGTCTAAGTGACGGCTGCAGCCAATCACAGGCTGCAGCGGTCACATGGACTGCCGCGTCATCCAGGGAGGTCGGGCTGGATGCCGAAAGAGGGACACGTCACCAAGACAACGGCCGGTAAGTATGACATTTGTTTACTTTCACTAGGGAAAGTGCTGGCCCTTCTCTCTATCCTGCACTGATAGAGAGAAGGGAAGCACTTTTCCCGCAGTCCGCAGCATCTAGTCCGCATCAATTTACTGCACATTTTGGGCAGATCCGCCGCAGAATCTGCAACGCAGATTCTGTGCGGCATTGATGCGGACAGTTGCGGAGGAAATCTGCCACGTGGGGCATGCCCTTAAAATTCCTTAAGGAGTTTTAAGGCAGATTTTGACCTGCCGGCGCGTCTGCTGCGTTTTTTACCCGCGGCCATTGAGGACCGTGGGCAACGCTTTTTCTGTCTCCCATTGATTTCAGTGGGAGGTCAGAGGTGGAACTGCGGCATGCTGGTTTTTTTTTACCGCGAGGCGAATAAAACACTCCTCCGTCTCCCATTGAAATCAATGGGAGACTATTTAGGACGCATTTTGGTGCTGATTCTGGTTTCAAAACCAGTGGCAAAAACTCGGTGTGAACTGGGCCTTATTTCTCAGACTCCTAAATGGAAAATGTGCTCTCCTTTCTCCGGTATCGCTGCATAAATAGGCAGATTCACTGTTACGGAGGCTGATTAACCACCACTGGCAGGGTCCGCTTTGCACTGGGGTTCCTTGGACCCACCAGAGAGAATAATTCTGAGGGTCCATCCTCCGCCCATACAGAACATGTGCACGTCCACTTTTCATTGCATTGTAATCTTTATCATACACTCCGGACACAGCATCAAAGCCTAATAGGTTATTAGTGATTAACCTCTAACTAATAGACCCTAGTGGCAAGTGATTGTCTCCAATGTCACCTGCAAATGGGAGTGGTCTCCGCAGCACCTTTGGGGCTCTCTTGTATTAGAGTTGTCAGAGGCTGGGGTTCTCCTGAGGATCCTCTAGTATATAAGGAACAACACATAGATGTGAATGAACCAATTATATATTTATTGAGTTGCGATTTCTGCTGTTAGAATTGCATCTTTTTTGCCGCAAAAATAGCAACATCTGCGATTTGTTGCAGGTTGAATCAAATTCAATGGGTAAAATCCGAAACAGAAAAGCAACAATTCTGCAGCATAAACTGACATACTGCAGACTAAAGAAAACGCAACACAGATCAATTTCCGAGCATTTTTTTAGCATTTTTTTTATGCAGCATGTGGATGTAATCCGTTGCGGAAAATCCCGTTTTTGCGCTACGTGTGAATCCAGCCTTCCAGTCTAACTGTGAATAAGATATCTGTATATCGTACATCCGCCGTTGTGTACTGAGCATTAACTACACACAGTAAATTTGCGGCACTCATATACTGTAGTTATCTGATAAAATATTACTCCATGTTACGCACGTTTCTGGGAATATTGCAATTGGTTATCTCGCCCAACCCACTTCACTGAAAGACGCCATTACTTCACTGATGAAGGGAAATAGAATTTTGATTGATCTCTTCCGTTTCCCAGCACTATTTGGCACAATGTATTCATGTAAGTGTTTAGTCTGAAACTCCTTTGTTCGCTGTCTAGGGAATTTCTTATAAATATTGTGACATGTGGTAAAGCGAGTCCCTGGGAGCTCATAGAATGCGGCTGAGGGGCATATATCACTCATAGGTTTGTAAGAAGTGATTTCTGAAGGCCTCAGTAGAAATATTTATGGATCGTACAAGAATTCTGCAAAATTGCCAATGATTTATGGGTTTTGTGTTAAAGGATTTTATTTTTTTTTATTACAAAAAGTTTGAGGGAATTTTTTGCTTCGTCTTCGTCCTAACTCTCTGTCCGTATGAATTTCCAGTGCTCTTTTTGAAACTTCAAATTTTTCATCAAGAAGTAGAGATGGTAGAATTGATTTGACAGCTTTAAAATTTGCAGTGAATTGGAGTGATTTATGTTTTTGGAAAATCATTTGAGAATAGAATTTTTAAATATTCTCATCTCTATAGGTTGTAAGATGATAAAGTTTTGTCGGTTTTATATAAATGAAACTTAATCACTGTCTAAATGAAAAGTTCTACAACTTTCTAATACACTTTCATGTTATAATTCATCACCATTTTGAAGATATTTGTTTGCTGTCAGTGAATGAGAACAATCTTGTACATTCACAAGGTGAAAACCAATTCACACTTAGTCCTGCTCTCAGCCTAGAAGTGGATACAATTGTATCCAGTCTAGGCAATGCTCAAAGGGTGTGTTCACATCAGCGCTTGGTTCCATTGATGGGTTTTGGCAGACCTTACTGTCGGAGGAACCCATCAATGGAAAGGCAAACGGAAACCATAGCTTCCATTTGCATTACCATTGATTTCAATGGTGTCACCCCTATGGGGTATGTGGACCCACTAGGCTGCTCCACCGTAGCGGAGTAGCGGCTGGCCAAACAATGGTCTATAACAGTCTCTAGGGTAAGAGTACCTGGGAAGATGATCTGGAAGATGCTAGAGAAGCAGGCACGTGGTGTAGCAGACACTTGACGCAGATGATGCTTGGAGTAGCAGATTATACCAGACATGGAAGATGTAGTGTCATCACACCAACACTAGATACAGCTCAGGAACAAGTAACAGTAACGGGATATAGGATACAGGAACACTGGGAGCAGGATACAACTAAGGGACCATTTGCAAGACTAACATGGGAATACAACGAAGCTCAGGCAAGGAGCGGAAGGGCAGAGCCCTTTATATAGTCCAGGATGTTAAGGGGATAAGTTAGGGAACATATTCATAATGCATTGAAGTGCTGGATCCTCCGGAATGAGAGACACTTTTTGTATATTCTATAGCTAACAAATGAATGTCCTGAATAGAGGTTTTTTTTCTCTTGAGAAACCATCTTGAGTTGACTTGAGTAGGGGTCCTCTACGGAAAATCTGGGTGGGTTTCATATATTTTTAAGCTAATTTCTTTTTTTGTTCTTATGTAGGTAGTTTCAAAAACAGCTGACTCCATTCTGTACTAAGAAAATATTCCCTTTAAAGGCCTAAGGTACTTGGAGCTGAACATTATAATGGTCTTATCATAATCATTTGGCTGCTCTGAATAGTTTCTGCCAAAATCTCAAGTTATTAATAATATATGAATTTCCGACATAAAATATGAATAATTTCCCACCCCAAGAATAAGTACATGTCCTAAGAAAGGTGGGTGTACTTTTTCAGAAAATCTACTGCTTGCAATGATTTTACTATTTCTTCAATGCAATCAGCTTTCAGCTCCGCAAAACAATAGAATTGGTTTTCCTACTAAGCCGTTCTGCCTTATTATTCCGAACATGTTTTAATTGATACAAAGAAATGAAACGGGTTTAAAAACAATGAAGCAGTTTTTCTTTCCAAAAATAGTACCACACCTGTCTCATATCTGAATCGATCTATCGATCATCGCCTATCTATTTATCGATCTATCTACTGATGTAGCAATCTTTAAGGATCGGTCACATATTTATGCTGCCCTGTCTGAAGGCATGAATAAGAAGTGACAGCCACACTGATTTCAGTGCGCTTTCATTTATTAATTAATGTTAGTTCATAAACTATAACAGCTGGACCCGCTGTCAGCGAAGCCATCAGTCCCGCTGACCCTAACATATTTGGGTTTGGGTGCAAGATACAGCTTCTATGTATCCAGGCTACATAGAAGCTGTATTTTTTTTATATAAATAATTAAAGGGTAATTAAATGTTCACCAAACTTCTGACATGTCATAGTGACATGTCAGAAGTTTTGATCGGTAGGTGTCTGTGCACTGAGACCCCCACCAATCGCTAAAACACAGAGCAAGAAGTTCTAGTGTGAGCGCTCAGCCGCTTCGTTTCTGTTCGGCTTTTTCCTGAAAACCGATGTAGCGGAGTACGGGCTCATAGACTTTTTATTGAGTCTGTACTCCAATACATTGATTTCTGGAAAAAGCCGAACAGAAACGAAGCGGCTAAGCGCTCACACGAGCACTTCTGTCGATTTTGTTATAGCGATTGGAGGGGGTCTCCGTGCTCGGACCCCAACCAATCAAGCTTCTGACATGTCACTATGACATGTCAGAAGTGTGAACGTTTAGTTACCCTTTAGAATGTTTTAAATCCTCTAATATGTTTTTATTTTTTTTACTTTTAAAAAATGTGCTCAATCTTTAACCTATCCTTTGTCAGTCTGTCTGTCGGTCTATCATCTATCGATCTCATATCTCTCTTTCTCTTTATTATACATACATTCATAGATGTGTATTGTTCTGTTTTATTCTAGACGTTTCCCAATCGGAAAAATAACCAACAATAAACACAAATCAAATTTTACCATTGTCCTAAGACGTCATTAAAACAAATACAGACTCTCTTTTCAAAAAGTAATCAAGCTCGAACTAGGATCTTTGTTATGCTACCTCCACCACTTAATATTTTTTTAAGCGCCCTCCTTAGCGTTTTCTCCAGTTCTCACTTTTGCTGTCTGGATCGGGCTGTTGTTGTTGTTGTTCAGTACTCCACGTTACAAGTCGCTAATAATTATAATCATCAGGCTCGGTGCTGATTGCTAACAAGTCAGGAAACATAGACTCATCTCTTTTATCAGTTTTTTGAGTATTCTCTGTACGCTGCACTTCCGAGACTATCTGCTCTTCTTTCTTATTGATGTTATATGATTACACGGACCGACATTCGTTACACCGGGGATAATTGATGCTCAGCAATCAGTGGAGTTCTCCGTGTCGGCACATCAGATTTATTCCAGAAAGTTAACTATGGAAAAGTTTTCTCATCCCACCTTGTGATTTATTCTACTCTTATAGTCTGTTTTCTGTAATTATAGTAATTATGGAGTATCAAGTTCTAGAAACTCTACAAGAAGCACATTTCACATACAGCACATACTTGAATATATGGTTTGCCCACAAGTTTTTGACCATGAAGCCAGCTCGTAAATGACCGCCTATGACATCTGTATATGTTGTAGACACATTTACTAATTCTGTCTAATAACCAAACAGCGTAAAGTTAGACCAGGCTGGCACAAAATTCGGCAGATGTATCACAATGATCGTTTTGGTGCATCTTGCATGACCTGTTAGACACTATTTTCTTTCTTATATGATGCTTGATTTTGGCTTTTTTGCACCAGATTTTTGTGGCAGTTTTTTTGGCACACATTGGCTCATTCTATGCCATGCCCCTTTCATGCATACCACGCCCCTTTTCTGCTTAGCCACGCCCAATTTTAGGAACATTTTTTTTAACGTTTTATAGCGAGGTGCAAACATCAAACTTGTGTCAAACTGTTCCAAATTGTGCTACAATTTGGACGATTTTGACAATTTCTAGACCCAGACACAGTAGTACATCTGCCCCAGTGAGTTTTGATGACACTGTTTACAAACAGAGGTCTCGCTTTGGTGGACGCCAGCTGTCTGCGTATTACAATGCAAAATAAGCTGTTTGCTGGGGGTGCGAGACTACCCCTTTAATATTGATTGTCTGTAGAGTACGCCCACAAGTTATTATATTTTCAAGGAACATAGTGTAGTGATAACTAAGGCCACATTCACATCATGTATTTTGGCCTACGTTATTGTATACATCAAGAAAATCTCTTGATGTATATACACTAAACTTATGCTGTGATGCATGTCTGACCCAAAGACTAGTATGGAATACATTTAACATATGGTTCATGAACTCTCATGACCTTTTTAATGACCATTCTATTAAACGGATAGCATAATAGCCCATGGATGATGGATGCCACTGTTAAATGGTTTTTCCAGCTGATAAAAATTGGTGGCCTCTCCTCAGGATAAGCCATCAACAGCTGATGGATCGGGGTCCGACTGCCGCGACCCCCGCCGATCAGTTGTTTTGAAGGGGCTGCAGCACTCGTACGAGCGCTGCTTCCCCTTCATTTCTTCTTGCTCACTGTGAATGTTCGACACACATTTAGTGGCGATTCCCAGGTATTGCAGCCTTTTCTCACATTCACTTCAATGGGAACCTGTCAGAGCCCATTAAAGTCATCGGGAGCTTATGGTGTCCATCATGTAACGGAACCGCCACTGTAACATGTAATGGAACCGGAATGGTATTTTCGCTATTCTGCTTCTCTTACCGAGCAGAGCAATGGAAACCCCGAAACCAGATGTGAACAGGCCCATACAGAGAATGTCAAATTTAAGATTGCTACATCTGTACTGTTTCATTTCATATTAAACATAGAAGACCAACATAAAGAAGGGAATATATGTGCCCATAGGATCCTCCTAATAAGCTTACAGTTGACAGTACCCAATAGTTTTGCAAAGCAGACCCTATAAGAATATAAGTGCCAAGTTTTTGAGCTTCTAAAACTTTTGACATTGAAAGAATGCATCTAGGAAAGGATGAAAATATAGTAAAATTCTAGTATTTCCCCACAGCGAAGCATCATTTCATTTAGTAATACAGTTTCTGTAAATGCAATCAAGTTAACCTGATCGGAGTGGTATTTTCAGTCAGTAATAAGATTTTATGGAAAGCTGCAAGGAAACATCATAGTGTTTACAATCCCCGTGTTTGGGAAAGGAGCCGAAGAGCAGTGATAAATGCTGGATGTAGATGCCGAGGAAGGGGGAGGGGGGGGCTGTGGAGAAGCCTTAATGTATATGCATTTGTTTTCCTATAAGGAAACATTTTGGCCCATTAAAGAGGTATACACTGCTAAGAAATGGCGACTTTGAATTCCAGCCGCAGGCTAAGTCATCCGTCGTTGTGTAATTAAAAATAATTTGTTAGTATATAGTGTGGGCAGTAATGGAAAGCGCTGGGGTCAGGAGATCATATTGATTTCAACGCTAATTTAAAAGATTAATAAAATAGCTTTTAGTGATCTTAGAACTTTTAAGTGGTTTTACTTGAATCATTTACTTTTTTTTAACTTAAGAAGATTTTCGAAAAGTTTACAATTACTCTGATTGTTAACGTTAACAGTTTTGCAGATTATTTGGCAGATTAATAAGAAAATGTGACAATACTTTAAAATGTGTTTTCTACTTAAAGGGGTTGTCTGGTCTGGAAAATATATTTTTTCAAATATCTCATCAGGAATCTGAGTTTATAGAGGGAGGGGGGTTCCCTGTTCAAGACCCTTATTTATAAATCAAAGCAGAGAGTAGCTATGTACAAAGAGTATTTCTCGCTCCTGGAGGACCCGGCACGTACAGTATGTGCATTACACGATAGCTCATTGATTTCAAGAAGAAAAACATGCAATGTATTCGTTCTCCTGAAGGGGTGCTATAGGAACATTGAACACTTGCTGCCAGATTCCACAACCGATTTCAGGTGATCGCTAGGGGATCAAGTCACCCTGTAATCAACTTATTGTCAAGTGGATCGTCTAACAAAAGGGATTGTCCAAAGTGGACAATCCCTTTAATGATTTGATCATTTGCAAGTAGGGTGTCTACAATAAAAAAAAGCTCCAAGTCTAGTAGGAGCGCATTATATAACACTAATGGAAACCAAAACGACAGTTAAGCCGCACCCATACGTAATGGGTGACTTACCTAAAGTTTTTCAGAACAGAACTTGACATCTACTTTGAAATATTTTTACTGAGCAATATATGGCAAGTTTGCTTATTATATACTGTATGTATTTCATTGTGAAGGTCGCAGGCACTATCCCTTGGATACTAATTTCAAACGGCCTTAAATTACCCTATTTCCCACAAAGTCAACTCCCTTTGACATTTTACCTTTTTTTTTTTCAGTCCGGTTTTTTTCAGATCTTTTGAAGTCACCGAAATTACTCCACCGGTTCATCTTCTACAATTGCCATTATTCCATCTGTACATCTATAATTTCAACTCTGTACCCTTTCTTTCATGTAAACATGTAAAGAATTTGTTCCTGCCGGGTTTGAGAGCTTTTCTGACAATGTGACCTGTCAGATATGCTAAAGTACTTAGTGACTGCGTATGTTTATGTTTTTTTTTTATTCCACACTAAATGGCCTGTTATTTAGAAATTGGCAAGGATCCTCATGAAATGGCACTCTGTATGACTTAAGTATAATGTGCACATTTTTTATAATTGTCTTTTCTTTTGTGAGGACTTTTCTGGTGTTACTGATTTAAAGAAATGCAGGCAGAAAACGATTACACAGAATCAATGAATAGAATAAAAGTTTTCATAGTTAAATATAATGAAAATATTCATTGAATGCATTAATATTCAATGGACACGGGGGCCAGATCCTAAGATGGGTAAAAGGGGCAAATACCTTGGTGCCTTCGTCACCTATCAACCCCTATTACCACCTCAAGATAAGTAAAGGATCTAACTACAAGTTACTAATATATCAGAATCAAAAGACTTGGAAGCCATGAGCATGACCTCTGTAAGGTGGTATTGTTTGACCCCTTTTGGTACTGGTATTTGGTCATTGCACGGTTCTATTGTTAAAGTGTAGCTAAACGTTTGACAAACTTCTGTCATGTCATAGTGACGTGTTAGAAGTTTGGATTGGTGGGGGTCCGAGCACTTGAGACCTCCACCAATTCCTAGAAAGAAGCAGCTGAAGCGCTCTTGTGAGCGCTCAGCCGCTTCGTGTCCGGCTTTTTCCGGAAAGTCGATGTATCGGAGTACGGGCTCATAGACTTTCTATTGAACCCGTACTCCGCTATATTCATTTCTGGAAAAATCCGAACAGACACAAAGTGGCTGAGCGCTTCAGCTGCTAAGTTCCAGTGATTGGTGGGGGGGCCTCAAGTGCTCGGACCCCCACCAATCCAAACTTGGTCATGTGTATTCAGAATCCTGACACTTCTGAATCTTTTCTGTGAGATTCCAGCAAGCCACGCGTAATCTCACGAGATTACGGAGGTAAACGAGATTTTGTTTCCCTTGCTGGAAATCTCAAAGAAAAGAGTCAGAAGTGTCAGGATTCTGAATACACAGGACGTCCAGGCTGGATGATCATGTGTATTCATTATCAGGACACTTGATTAACGTTGATCTCTGTGTATGTGGCTGCACATCGCTGCTGTGTAAATCAATGGAGAGGAGTGCATGATGCTGACTGGTCACTGATTGGTCAGCGTCATACACGTAAACACGCCCAGTTAAAAACACAATACACGCCCAGTTGGACATAACGAAAAAAAAACGCCCAATTGTTCATTTCAAAGCTCATTTGCATATATATAAAATAGCTCATAACTTGGCCAAAAATGAACATTTAAAAAAAACCAAAATGTTACTGTTCTCTACATTGCAGCGCCGATCACATGCAATAGGAGATAGGGATTTGAGAATCTGGTGACAGAGCCTCTTTAATGCTTACTGCCATGTTTCCCCACAGATTATAGCTGATTGCTGGGGATCTCAGCAAGGGAACACTTTGTGATCAGCTAATAAGTAAGGATTGTCCCTACCTATAGCCCTGAATATGAATATATATATAATGTGTATATGTATGAGTATAGAACTTCCTCTTTCTTCATCAAGCAGAAAATGGTTTCAATTTCGCTAAATAATGAACTCTTAGGATATATTGAATTGTGGTCAAGATGAAGAAGTGGGCGGTTAACTAATTGTCAGAGGGCATTCGGCCAAGTCTATGCAAAGTGTAAATTGAATATTTAAATGGCCTTGGTAAATTGTTCTTTTAGTCTCTGCCGTTTACGGTGTGGGTTACTGGATACTGTGGGTTTACATCAAATGACAAATACATTTTATATTCTTGTAAAGTAATTGAATTTGAACTGATGCTTCTCCATCTGCAGAAAGATAAATGCATTAAAATTGCTGATTTTTGTTTTCCTCCGCTCTTGTAAAGTGTCTTTTAAATTGATATTAAAATTGTGCAATTTGTTCATTATTAGCCATCATTTATATGTGTAATTCAGGAAATCTGTACTGATCTCAACACAATGATAAAGCGCTACATGTTTTCAGACGTCCGTAATATTAGAGTGCAAACAATACGAGCTGGTATATCTTATTATATAATGAATATCGTTCTGGTAGAGCAGCTGCATGGCCTAAGGCCCAGAATTTACACAAACTCAATATAAGAAGTTTGTTTTGTCTACAGATTATTCGTTATATATTAGGGATCACTTATTGGAAAATTTACAGTAAATTACAACTTCATATATAATCTTTTGGGTTGGAACGCCGGAAATGTGGTCCATTGCCCTATTCACACAGTTTTTTACAGGAGGAAAATCTGCCTTAAAATTCAGTTTTGAATTTTGAGGCAGATTTTGCTCTGCGTGCACGCTGATTTTACGCCATTGAGCGCCGCGGGCAAAAGACACAGCAAAATACGCTTTCTCTGCCTCCCATTGATGATAGGGCATGTCCCTTATTTTTGAGACGGTTTTTCCGCTCGCGGGAAAAAAATGCCTCAGCCTCCCATTGAAATCAATGGGACGCATTTTATGCCGTTTTTTGGCATGTTTTCCTCGTCAAAAAACTCTGTGTGGACTCCCCCACACAGTCTTATTTTTATAAAGAAATATGTTGTATTGTCTGGTGTAATACAATGTCACAAGCCCAGCAGCAACGTGAGCAGGCTGTTTTCAGCTTCTAAATGTTTCCATTCACTGATAGATGGTAGAGATCTTGAGAATATTGAGGTATTGAAATACAAAATATAGTGAAAATTTTACATTAACAAGTCAATGATTACAGAGGTATCTTGGATTTTGCAAATATGCCTTATTCATTGAATAATAAAATGTTTCCAATTTCCGAATATTCTTTGTGTATACGTGTTTTACAGTTTTCAATATCTCTACTTGCTGTCGTTGTGTCGGATCCTTAATTATTTGCTTCCCGGCGGTAAGAATCTAACCTGGTCATGTAATAATTGCACAGGTGCATGGCTTGTAACAAGAGAGTTCTTATAATTAAATTGTAAAAAAAAATTGACTCATCGCGAGCTCACCATGAACTAAAATTAATTCTATCTATCTATCTATCTATCTATCTATCTATCTATCTATCTATCTATCTATCTATCTATCTATCTATCTATCTATCTATCTATCTATCTCATATCTATCTCATATCTATCTATCTATCTATCTATCTATCTATCTATCTATCTATCTATCTATCTATCTATCTATCTATCTATCTATCTATCTATCTATCTATCTATCTATCTATCTATCTATCTCATATCTATCTATCTATCTATCTATCTATCTATCTATCTATCTATCTATCTATCTATCTATCTATCTATCTATCTATCTATCTCATATCTATCTATCTATCTATCTATCTATCTATCTATCTATCTATCTATCTATCTATCTATCTATCTATCTATCTATCTATCTATCTATCTATCTATCTATCTATCTATCTATCTCTCATATCTATCTATCTATCTATCTATCTATCTATCTATCTATCTATCTATCTATCTATCTATCTATCTATCTATCTATCTATCTATCTATCTATCTATCTATCTATCTATCTATCTATCTATCTATCTGTCTATCTATCTGTCTATCTATCTGTCTATCTATCTAATATCTATCTATCTATCTATCTATCTATCTATCTATCTATCTATCTATCTATCTATCTATCTATCTATCTATCTATCTATGTATCTATCTATCTCATATCTATCTATCTATCTATCTATCTATCTATCTATCTATCTATCTATCTATCTATCATCTATCTATCTATCTATCTATCTATCTATCTATCTATCTATCTATCTATCTATCTATCTATCTATCTATCATCTATCTATCTATCTATCTATCTATCTATCTATCTATCTATCTCATATCTATCTATCTATCTATCTATCTATCTATCTATCTATCTATCTATCTATCTATCTATCTATCTATCTATCTCATATCTATCTATCTATCTATCTATCTATCTATCTATCTATCTATCTATCTATCTATCTATCTATCTATCTGTCTATCTATCTGTCTATCTATCTAATATCTATCTATCTATCTATCTATCTATCTATCTATCTATCTATCTATCTATCTATCTATCTATCTATCTATCTATCTATCTATCTCATATCTATCTATCTATCTATCTATCTATCTATCTATCTATCTATCTATCTATCTATCTATCTATCTATCTATCTATCATCTATCTATCTATCTATCTATCTATCTATCTATCATCTATCTATCTATCTATCTATCTATCTATCTATCTATCTATCTATCTATCTATCTATCTATCTATCTATCTATCTATCTATCTATCTATCTATCTATCTATCTAATCTACCGTATGGGTTTCCGATGTAGCTATCTGTTTCCTATATATTTATGTATCTGTTACAGGAATATAAAAAATATAAATGTTAACTAAGTTTCTTAAAGGTGTCTCCACTATGTGACAACTTCATAAACCGTATAGTCAGCCAGTTGACAGTTCACCAAAAGAGTTTTTTCCCCCTATCATCTTTCTACAGTTCAGTGTTACAGGAATAGAAGGAGCCTTCAGACATTTCCGGATGACACCACTCGTCTTCCATTGTTCTTCTTGGGTTTAGTCGACTGTCAGCCGTGTGTTTGAGCTGTATGACACATCACTTCAGACGATACACATAGTTTAGTACAGAGAATATTGTCTCTTTTCACCCTTACATGTTTCTATTATTTACGCAGTCCCACCAGAATAAAAGGTCACATTATACAACTCCTGGGGAAAAAAAATGTTTTCGGACTGACTTTTATAAGACCTTTTATTTACGGTCATACTCAGACATTTCAGAAATATGTTTACGTGATTCATCCATCAAATGGTAACTTTATAATAACATTTCAGTATGTCTAGAACTAATTAAAATTACTAGGACAAGCCAGAAAAGAGCCATTAAATTATCCACATGTAGCTCATTTGGTTTAACTCATTGTGGTGGTATTTGTGGTTTCCCACAGGACCACAGGTAATTCTGCCAAATCATTTTAGAGAGTAATAGGTCTGCAAAAAAGAATAATAATGTAAATGATAAATTCAACTTTACACTATCTCTCTATTTTTTACCTGTCTGTTCATCCATCCATTCAATCATCCATTCATCCATTTCACATCCGTTATATGTAGAGAAGCTTATTGCTTTACCTTTTACCCATAGCTATCACACTGTGGTCCCATCATTTACACCCCATAGAAATCATTAGACATTTTCAATGGCTTCTGTGGGTAGAGAGACAAAACTGAAATGTAATGAAAGTTGTGTGCCACAGGTTATTGTTTAGCCTTAGACTTGATTATGTCATTAAAAGGGTTCCAATAAACTCCGCCCCCTTTACTCGTCCATTTATGAGAGAATCAAAAAAAGTAAAAGATCACAAGTTTTCGCTCCACTATGGCATTCTCCAAAATGCGACTTTTCTTTACACCAGATAACTGGCGTAAAACATTTGATATAGTTCCCCCAATTCATTTATTTACATTGTAGAGACAAAGTACATTGATTATGCTGCTTTTGTAAGTGACTTTTTGATAAACGTGGCAGTCACAAACATAACCTCTATTATCTGTGAAAAAAAAAATCCTTCACACTTTTGGCTGTTTTAAATTTATTTAATTAATTTACTTTGTTTCTACCTAGAAACTGTCAACAAGAAGGATAACTCCAGCTGTACATGGATATGTTTGTATGACACGTGAGCACATTTAATAGTATGATTAACATTTGGACGCATTGGGTATTCATATGCTAAAGATTCAGTGTTGCAGGAGGTTTTAGAAGCCAATTGGACACATTTATCCTTAAAAATACTAAATGGGAGAACATAATAAGAATAAATGATCCATCAACAGAAGCTTGTTTATGGTTTCCTGGTACAAATTCAACTTTGTTCTTTTACACTGTGCACATTAGAAACACAAAATTAGCATAAAAATCAAAACAGCTAATGAAGATCTATTAAAAGGATGACATATTGTATATATGTTGACTATAGAGCCAAAACGAGTCAAAGGCAGAGCTACGAATTAATGAGTCTCTAGATAGCGGAAGGTTAGTGATCAATAGTTGGTGAGAAGCAATTTTTTGGACATATTTATATAAAGGAGAAACTAAACCCAATTTTGAATTCACATCTATTTATTTAGCTTTAAAGTATTTTCCATGTTTAACAATCCCATTTTTTTATTTTTTTTGTAAGGATCCTCAAACAATAAACTGATCACAGATGTCATGCTGCTGGCAGCAAGTGTTAAATTCCTCTGTAGTGCCTCTGCAGGTAAAATGAAGCATTACACAGTTTACATTCTAATGTATAAATATCTGTAATGATGGGGGTAAGGAAACAGACAAGTGAGCCCTAATCTACCCGCCACTCAGTCCCTGCCTACTTGCAACGACCCGCCCTAGGCGACGGGGTACAACTGGGCGACAGTCCCTACGCTCAATAAGTGCACGCCATACAAACAGACAAGGGTACACAGAAGCAAGGGAAAATGGGCAGTTGCCCACGGCAACACCGTGAGCAACAAGAGTGGTGAACGAGCCGAGTCAAACCAGGAGTGTACGAGGTACCAAACGCAGAGCAGGAGAGTAGTGAACGAGCCGAGTCAAACCAGGAGTGTACGAGGTACCAAACGCAGAGCTGGAGAGTAGTCAGTAAGCCAGGGTCAATATGAAGCAGGGTCAAATAGTTCAAGAAGATGCAGCAGGGCCAGGAAACCAATAGAGAAGAATCACAAGCAAGGGGAACAGGAAAGGCAGGTATAAATAGACAGAGGGCGGGAGCTAGCTCCGTCTGGCCAGGCTGTGATAGGCTCTCCCACTCCTAAGCCTGCCATCCTGAGTGGTGGAAGATGGAGTCAGTCTCACAGACATAGAAGCAGGTGCAGACTGATTACCTATGGGCGTAGATACAGAAGCTGTGCCTGGCAGATCTTTAACAATATCCTCCAGAGTGAGAGACATTTCTTGTAACCACTCTCCGCTCTATCTTATCAATGAGGGTCTTGGATGCCATACACATAACATAGTTGTTGGTCGAATGCTCTTGTGGCTGACAACTCTTCCTTCAGAGACATTGATACACATGTACAGTCGGTTTGGCCAATCGTACATGTATTCAGAATGAGGAGAGGGGAGTAAACCGTTGCCAGACACTTATGGTGACAATTTATCTTCTCTAGGAACAAAAGAATTTGGCCATATTGAAATTTAATTGTCCAATCCTTCTTTCACCAGCCATCTTCCGTCAGGGAGAGTCAAGGGTCCCCCATACACAATGGATGGTAGGCTGGTTCGGCCGACGTTTTTCTAATGTATATGGCTACCTTAAATGGGTTGTCACACGATTAAAAGTTCTCTCCTAAGCACAGGATAAGTGATAACATGCTGAAAGTTGGGGGTCTGACTGCTCAAACCCCCACCGATCACGAGAGTGGGGTCTTGTTCCTCCAAATTAATGGAGCGGCAGCTCACGCTTACACCTTACTGCTCCATTCATTCTCTATGGCACTACCGGAGATAGCCAAGTGCTTTATTCTATATCCGGCAGTCTCATAGACAGTGAATGGTACGGCAGTGCGCATGCGCGATCTGCCACTCAGTTCATTCAGCGAAACAGGACCTCCGATCTTGTGATTGTTCGGGGCCCAGCGGTCGGACCCCCAACGATCGTGTTATCACCTATCCTGTAGTTGGGAGATCATTTTTAATCTTCATAAAACCCATTTAACTGTCAACTAGACAACCCCCTAAAAAGAATATTCAACCTATCTCTTACCGTTGGAGCATTGAGTGTTAGCCCATTGTTATAGTGAGTGGAATTGGGTTGCAATACCAGGCATAACCTATAGACAAGGATGGCGTACTAAGAAAAACTGATTGGACCCTTTTTTTTTGCAATCCTTGACAACCCCTTTAATATTGAGTACCTTATAAATTTCATTTTTTTCTCCTCTTGTACTAAAAACACTTTGCCAGTAATTCTATTTTCACGTTCTCATAGATTACCTCATTTTAATATATTTACTTGTTTACCAGATTATGACCGTGTCTTGCTTCAACAAGAAAAATTGGAAGGGTCTAGAAACAAATATAGAAAAATGGATCTGAGCCGTGTACACTTTTCAAAAGCGGATTGCATAAGAATTCAATTAATTTGTACATGAAAGAGACAATTTTTAGTATGCCATTAGCCTCAATAACAGCCTCGTATACCAGAAGCCAATCATTTGTAACCTCGCCAGAAGAATGACAAAGTGTTTCTAACAAACCTCGCTAAGGCTAAACTGCCTTATAAATGATTTTGTTAACCCGTTTTTGTCTCCAGTGCAATTAGCTACAATAACGTAGATTAATAATTAAAAGCTTTTGCTGAGCTCAACAACATACCCAAAATACCAATCAATCACAAGCGAGAGCTGAATAATTGCTGGACTGAGACACTGTGACGGCTATAAATATCCTCAGTCTTCGGCTTTTACTTTTGATTGTTTCATTTTGATTTGCAGATGCAAAAAAGATGACACAAACAAATTACAACTAAAATAAACTGCACGTTGGGCAATTAAAATTTTCATTACAGCAGGAAAGATTAGAAAATATGATTGATTTTGGAGAATTGTGAAACTTTGTTTATATATTCTGTAGATTGAACTGATTCAATTTGTTGTTCTACACAGGGCCATTTTAAAATATTTGTTGGCCCAGGGCTAAGATTTCATGAGTAGTTCCCACCCCTAAATGTCGAAGTAACCTCCTATATTTAAAAAACAGGGAAAAGAGGTCATCTCCTCCACCGCACTATAAAGTAATAACGCAGAGCAAAGTAAAATTAAAAATGTAGACCTGGGCAGAACAAATTTGTCATATTGCCTGTTTTTTAGTCCTAACGTTCCTTTAACAATATTTTACAGCTACAGGTGCCCTATAATTTAATATGCCCCCACAGAGATCCTTTGCTACTTATGCCTCTACACAGGGATTCAGATGCCCCCCTCCAAGCTATAGCCACAGATACCCCCAGGGTGGGACATGCTTACTACAGTAGAGTGCTTGACACTAATACACTTCTTTGTGGCATTGACCCATAAAGTCAATAGATACAGAAGGTGTCCAGGGGGAGGTCCCTTTTTGAAACACGGAAGAGGGGGTGACCCCTGTTAACAACAGCCTTTGTCTACAGTTCTTTAATATAATGAAGGCTATCATAAATGGCATCCGGCATTCTGCTTTAGGGTTTCACTGGGCAAGTGAATTCGACTTTTCCCTGGTCCTTTTAGTTATTATTGTCCCCACCATTTATAGAAGTGGACTCGAACAGGAGGTTCTCCTTCTATTGCAAGAACTAGATGCTGAGAGTTGTAGTTTTGAAGCCGCTGGAAAGTCATTAGTTGTAGTCCACTAATCTAAAGGAATGAACTTTTATTAGAGAGTTCCCTAAAATCATTTTTGAAGTAGCTCCAAAATGGAAGGTTAACTTTACATGCTCTAGTTTTTCCCTCCGTATATTATTCCATCCCATAATGAAACATAATTTTAAGACTTCTCTGCTTTTGTTATTAAAAGTGGATGGCTAGACATATTGTGGTTGACAAGTCATATGATTGTCTTGAAACAAGGATTTTGTTGAACGAAAGATCTGTAAATCCAATTTCTTCAACTCTTGAAAATTTGGCTTTAACCAGTCATCAAAACCAATATTTCTGTTGCTCATATAGCACCAACATATTCTACAGCAGTGTACAGACATTGTCAACCCTCACTATCTGAATTCCCTTGCAGTACTGTTTTTCGAGTGTGGGAGGAAGCTGGAGTACCCAGAGGAAACCCACACCAATACAGGAAGAACATACAAACGTCAAGCAGATAATGGCCTTGGTCAGATTTGAACCCTGGACCCCAGTACCACAAAGTAACAGGGAAAACCACTGAGCGTCATGCTGCCCTTATAACCTAAAGTTCCAAAATAACAGTGCTGAGGGACTGATGGGTTAGTGGACTACTATATTAATCTATAGGATATGCAATAAATGTCTCATAGATGTGGGTCAGAGTTACAGAAATAGGAAACCCTAGCGAGCTCCACTGTTTTCGTAATCCCGACCACCTCTCCATTCCCTCATCTTTCAGATATTTTTGGCATTTCCTGTGGATATACCCTAAATGTCTAAAATGGTAAGGGTATGTTCACACGCCGAGTCAAAAACGTCTGAAAATACGGAGCTGTTTTCAAGAGAAAACAGCTTCTGATTTTCAAACGTTTTTTGTGTCACTCGCGATTTTTGCGGCGTTTTTCGCTACGTTTTTTACAATAGAGTCCATGGAAAACGGCTCCAAAAACATCCCAAGAAGTGTCCTGCACTTCTTTTTCGCGGCCGTTTTTTTACACGTAAAAAAACACAGCGAAAAACGCTCCATCGGAACAGAACGCCGTTTTCCCATTGAAATCAATGGCCAGATGTTTGGAGGCGTTCTGTTTCCGATTTTTCGGGCGTTTACGGACGCCTGAAAAACGGCAGAAAATACCCTTGTCAGAAAATGTTTTTTCAAAAATATTTTATAAAAAAAATATAGGTTTTTATATATAATGTAGGATCTCAATATTTATCACAGTAGTGGAGCGATGCCCGTCCTCTGCCTACTACCCCATACATTTCATTTTCCAGCAAGGGCATAGTTATAGGTGGTGCTGTTGCACCTGTGCCCTATTGTCTGAAGGCCCCTCTGACACATAAGTATTATGAATGACACACAGTAGTTGGGGGGGCCCTTTTACAGATTTTGCTTTGGGGGTCAGGAGCTTTCAATTATGTCTCTGGTTCCCAGTACTCACAATTGACCCTTCCCTGTCTGCTCTTTTCATTATTGTTATTATTATTATTATTATGTAATTTAATATTAAACCATTAACGACATGTCACGTACTAGTACGTGACCGCCGTTAAGGGGACTTATGGAACGAGCTCACAGGCTGAGCGCGCTCCATACTTAGCAGGTGACTGCTGTATTACACAGCCGACTCCTCACTGCAACAGGCGGAATCAAAGATCACTTTGCTTTCGCCAGTTTAACACCTTAAATGCTGTGGTCAATCGCGACCGCAGCATTTAAATTGTTAGAATCAGGGGAGCACCCTCCTGCAACACGCCATCACCGCCCCATGATTCGATTGGGGAGTACCGATGGTTGTCATGGCAGCCTGGGGGCCTAATGAAGGAGACTGTCAGTATAACGATATACTGCAAGACTTTGGTATTGCAGTATATCATGCAAGCGATCTAACAATAGCTGGTTCAAGTCCCCTAGGGGTACAAATAAAAAAAAATGAAAAAAAGTAATTTTATTTTTTTTATTGTTACAAAATAAAAAAATATCAAAAGTTCACAAAACCCCCCTTTTCCCATTTTTTTTCCCTAAAGCAATGTTAACACTTTTTTATTTTATTTTTTATAACTGGTATCGCCGTGTCAGTAAAAGTCTGAACTATCACAATATAGCGTTATTTAACCCGCTCGGTGAACGCCATAAAAAAAATATATAAAACCTGCATATTGCTGGTTTTGGTCACCAAAAAAAAAAAGGAATAAAAAGTGATCAAAAAGTTGCTGGAACCTCAAAGTGGTATCGGTAAAAACTAAAGCTCGCCCTGCAAAATTTAAGCCCTCACACCGCTAAATTGATGGAAAAATAATAGTTATGGCTCTCTAATAATACGGCGACACAAAACGTTTTGTCTTTTCTAAAAGTGTTAAAACCTAAAACAAAACATATAAATTTGGTGTCACCGTAATCGTATCAACCTGTAGAATAAGGTGAATATGTAGTTTTTACCACCCGATGGATGCTGTAAAAACACCCCCCCCCCCTCCAAATATGGCGTAATCGCTGTTTTTTGCAAACAAATTTTTTTCAGCTTCCCATTACATTATGCAGTACAATAAATTAGTGCCGTGAAAAACTACAACTTGTCCAGCTTTTGGATGGCGGGGAGGAAAAAATGAAAATGAAAAAACTCAAATTGGCCTGATCTTTTAAGGGGTTAATATCTGGTTGGGCCTTACATTGGATGGATGATTTCCAGATGACCGAATGTTTGTATGACAACTATATTTTAAATTAATTCTGTATACTTCGATTTTGCAAACAATAGTGTAAATATGCTACATACTGTATACCCTAAGGACACCCTAAGTGAAATGTAACACAGATGAGCCGCTAGTTTAAACCCTACTAACTAACATGGCAGTGATGTACAATATGTCACATCGGTTTGGTAGCTGTCACTGTTCCCTTGTCCCTGCCATCTGTCACAGGTGACAGTAGAAGAAGTCCTACCATATTAAATCCGGAGACTGATTTATCAGCTACTTGCCCTTTAAAACTGTACAAAAGAATGTCCTGGCTTAATGCTTCATTGGTTGCTTCAACTCAAATGATCATATAAATAATATGCCCTTGTTATTCCCATATGGCTCCTTCTCAGTGTCATTCATCTATCTATAAATATCAACCGGGATCAAGAGGCACATGTGTAAAGGCAATAATCTCTTCTGGACAACGTTCTCGCTGTTGGCTATTAATCTCAGGTTTACGTGCCAAATGGCTCCGGTTATAGAAATTGCTGGCATCCAGTTCTTGATCCAGAGGGACATTGCTGCTGAGAATGTTCACAAGTAATATCTGTACTTTCTTCTAATAAAACATCTCCACTTCTTTATGCTCGGTGGACAGATGCTATAAAAATGTCCGGGAGTGAAATTGTTGGTTGGCAGGGTATATCAATATGGACCGAGAATTCCAAAAACAGTGGTGAAACATAATGAGGTCATTAACAAGACGTGTTGTCAAGTATGACCCATGATCAATAACTTTTCTATATATTCAAACAAGGCAATCCAAGTATGAAGGGCGATAAACAACCAAGAAATAATCAAATTAAACTTGTCATTCGTTTACTTCCGGATACAAAAAGTTGTCTTTCGCGCTACATAATTTTGCTTTTATGGTTTGAAGATTAAATCTTTAATTAAGCATGACTTAAGGGTTAATGATATATGTCAGAATCTATTTATCGTTGTAGAAGTTATTAAATTTTTCATTTTTTTAATGTACCAGTTCTTGCCATGTTCATCTTTTAATGGGTAATTTATGCCATTATTTTAAAGTTTTCCCAAATTATTATTGATTTATGTATTTACATAATTGTTACTAAAGACAAATGACTTATCAAGAATTTGGTCAATCCATCCATAATGTTCAGTGAGTCTTTACAATCTTGGAAATAAAAAAAAAACAGTAAGCCTTTTTTCGTGTTTTTTATTTTTGGGGGAGGGGTAGACGATGCTTGGTAATTTGATTAAAGAAAACAATAGAAAATAGATTTGTATTAGTATTATCAGTGATGCAGTAATGGATCACTGTTAATCTGCTTATTTTTTTTCCCCCAGAAATAGCGCCACTTTTGTTCGTGGGCTGTGGCTGGTATTGCAGTTCAGCTATATTCACTTTGAAGGGTAACACACGAGCACTTCTGCCGATTCGTTTAGTGATTGGTGTCTCAGTGCTCAGACCCCCACCAATCAAAACTTCTGACATGTCACTATGACATGTCAGAAGTTCGAACGTTTAGTTACCCTTTAAAGAGGCTCTGTCACCAGATTTTGCAACCCCTATCTGCTATTGCAGCAGATCGGCGCTGCAATGTAGATTACAGTAACGTTTTTATTTTAAAAAAACGAGCATTTTTGGCCAAGTTATGACCATTTTCGTATTTATGCAAATGAGGCTTGCAAAAGTACAACTGGGCGTGTTTAAAGTAATACTACAACTGGGCGTGTATTAGGTGCGTACATCGGGGCGTGTTTACTACTTTTACTAGCTTTGCTTTCAGAACGTTCTGGCAGTGCAGACGCAACGTGTTCTCCAGAGATCACGCTGTGTCGTCACTCACAGGTCCTGCATCGTGTCAGACGAGCGAGGACACATCGGCACCAGAGGCTACAGATGATTCTGCAGCAGCATCGGCGTTTGCAGGTAAGTCGATGGAGCTACTTACCTGCAAATGCTGATGCTGCTGCAGAATCAACTGTAGCCTCTGGTGCCGATGTGTCCTCGCTCGTCCGACACAATGCAGGACCTGTAAGTGACGTCACAGATCTGCACTGGCAGAAGCTGGGCGTTCTGAAGAGAAGTGGATGATACTTCTCATCAGAACGCCCAGCTAGTAAAAGTAGTAAACACGCCCCGATGTACGCACATAATACACGCCCAGTTGTACTTTTACTTTTCAACACGCCCAGTTGTACTTTTGCAAGCCTCATTTGCATGAATACGAAAATGGTCATAACTTGGCCAAAAATGCTTGTTTTTTAAAAATAAAAACGTTACTGTAATCTACATTGCAGCGCCGATCTGCTGCAATAGCAGATAGGGGTTGCAAAATCTGGTGACAGAGCCTCTTTAATGAGGATAAGTTGCAATACCAGATGTTACCCATGGATAAAACTAGTGCTGTTCCTGAAAGACAGATCTTTTAAATTCTTTTTGTTTTTTTTTCTAATACAAAGATTTCATAAAAAAATATGTAAAAATACCTTCCATTCCATATTTCACATATCAAGACATGCTTTTCCTTGTGGAATATAGCATTTCTGTATCCTATATCTGTGCGTGCTCGGTGAGTTCCTGCCTTCCCACCAAGCAGTGGTTTTATTTAGATGTTCTTCATTTTCACTACACTGCATTGTATCTTCAAATTCAATCATGCAGCCATAGATCTGCAATTTAGCTCCCATCAATATAGTTGTAAATGTCCAAAGCTCACAGGGAAAGTTCTCTGGAATGAGGTGGACAGAAACGAGAGACAATACATTAAGAGATGTATTGATTGTTACAGCTTTGGTTCTCCGTTGGTATTGTGTTAAAGGATTCTGCACAAAATTTGTTGCTATACCGATCAGGCTTATTAAATTGTCACAAAACACAGAAAAATAGAGGAAACTGAGCTTATGTTCTGCCAGATGTATTTGGGACATGATCAGACATGTTTGCGCTTTTATTTGGACATCAATTTTATTAGCCATTATATTTAAAAATTTTAAAATGTTAATTTGTTGTATTCACATATAAAAATTTGTAACAAAGTTTCTTGTGTTTCCAAATTGACTAGGTGTTTACTTGGAAATCTAATAAAATTCAGCGCGTCCTGGTAGCCATTTTGCCTGCACCGAACTACGTGTAGCATTTCAATGTATGTCAAAACTGCCAGCAGGGGGCAGACTTCTCCCTGTTGCCTCTGATTGATGGAGCATGCACAGACAGGCACAAAGTGGTAGAGGGGGAAGGGGTGTTGGCAACCACCAGAATTGAAGGTGTATTTTTTTTATATCTTAAGGGGTGCATGTCTATACCCCTTTTTTTTATTTTATTGTTTTTTTCCACAAACACCAGTATAACATCAGTCTGGTCAATGTTCTCAATAGAATAAATGATTTTGCTTAGCAACTACCATTGACGTGGAAACCACATAATTCAAAGCAGGAACAGAGGGCATTCACAACATATCTGTCCAACAGGAGAATTTGGTTGTTGTCTATGCAATTTTATGCTTTCTCCCTCATTTGGGGATATTCGAACATAGTCTCTAGTAGAATTCAGGGATTGGCATAATGATTTGTTTTGGACATGAACATTTTGAGTCCATTTTTTAATATTAAAAATGAAAAATTATAACAATTGAATATAGATCGAGTTGTTGGCAAACATGAAGATATATTGTTGTTGATTACAGTTAACAAAAATAACACTATATTAGGTAGTCTGCTCTCCAAACTCTTTTAGGATATATTCAAATGTGGCAGTATCATGAAATGTCCACCACAGACTTTGCCACAATTAGATGTTTTTGCAAAAATGGCAGGAAAATATTTTTCCTGCAATTTTTATGATTTTAAATCTTTTAGTCAAAGTTATGGAAGATCAACAATACGACAATACAATGTAGAAAAAGTACATAATGACACTGTCTATTTCTCTCCCTGGGAAATAAATGTGAACAATAAACGTTCAAATACACACACAATTATTTAGTACACCACGGAATGCCTAGCTGAAGATCTGATCTGGGCAGGGGGAAATCCTGGGAAGGAAGGAAGGAAGGAAGGAAGGAAGGAAGGAAAGGGAAGAAGGGCACAAAAAAAAGGGGTAAAGGAAAAAATTATGAATAAATGGTTAAGTTAATAATGTATAAGATGTTATATATTTCATTAACCAGGAGTGAGCCTCCCTGTGACATCCACATACTTATGATTTATTAGAAAACCAGGACCGTAAAGAGTTGGATTTTTTTGTACATTAACCAGACCTGCCAGATCTTAAAGTATCTGTCCTCTAAATTGAAACCTGCAGCTATCAGCTCTTGCATCCGTCCAATCTCTAAATCCATTTCCTGACAGAGGGGGTTGTTGTGGGTTTCCAATGCCTAGGTATAAACAGGCAAGCTGCTTGAACTAAAAAAGGAGACTTTAACAAATGTATAATAGGGAATTTGAAGATCGGTCACCAGATTTCACAATACAAACTGCATACTTTTTTTTTTAAATAAATAGATCTCTTAGATCTGATCAAGCTGGTGTACTTACTTTGAAAATCCAAGTAAGAATGGCTATATAATCTTTTTTTTTAACTTTCCTGCCTTATGTTAAAATTAGCATTTTATGAGACCAAGTATAAACCTGGTCTAATTTCAATCTCCGCAGACCTTAATGTTGACAAACTCCTTTTACTGTCTCTCAACCCCTGCGTCATGCTGAAATCTCACACATGCTCCGTAAAAGCTGCAGTTTCCCTGGCTCTGCAGTGAGAGAGACAGTCTTCCAGAAGAAGTTTGTGTACAGTAGAATTACAGCTTCTAACTCCATCTGCTGCTTTCTTTTACTGCAGAACCAGGGAGACTGCAGCTTGTACTGAGCATGTGCACGATTACAGGGGAGGAAGGACAGTGATAGGAACTTGTCAGCTCTAAGTGGGAGGAGATTACACCATGCATTTACTTAGTCTCAAAACATGCTCATTTAGCAGGAAAACTTTGAGAGTGCATTATACAGCTATTCTTACTTTTTACAAAGTAAGTACCTCAGCTTCATCAGGTCTTAGAGATCCACTTAATAATGTATGCAGTTTGGATTGTGAAATCTGGTGACAGATCCTCTTTAAAGTTTATGCAGATGTCTAAAGACTGTTATGGTCCTGAACTGTACCTTTGTTTGTTTGCCCCATACTGGGTTTTCTTTTTCCTCGTTAATTTTTTCGTGCTTCCTCTTAAGGGCATACAGAGGCACCATATGTTAGCACACAAAGTACCTATAGCTCTGTAATATATACGGACTCTGTGTAACTTGGTGTGTGACCTTAAACAGAAGAATACTCTTGCATGGTAACATTACTTGCCTTTATGCAACCTAAACATAATACGGAGTCTATTACTGACATAGATGGAACATTTTAACAATACCTGAAATACCCTAAAATGGGAAAATATATCAATTATGAATTTAAAATCTCCTTTAATGGGTCACAGTTTAAAATCAAACCTTTTAGTAAAAGCAATAAGAAAGAGAACTGTGAGAATCTTAGAAGGAAGTAATTTTACAGAAAATTCTTAATGTTACAATGTAGTGCAATTATCTTTAGGTAAAATGCAATATTGTGCTAATTTGTTCATGAGATTCTAGTGCCAGGAAAGTGTATTAAAAAATCACATTGGGTTCCGGTCCATTTAATACAGAGTCTTTAAAGATTTACATATTCTGGATAAAAATTATATTTGGAAAATGAGAACAATAGCTGGAAATCAATATAATCTCTAAAGCAGTAGTACACAAACTACTTCCCTTAAACCCCTGGCAGATGTGCCAACTTTCACACTAATTCTCTAAAGTCCTAAGGGAGGGCAGCGAGGTCAATATCTGTGAAGCCACCAGGAATGGAAAAAATCCTTGTCTTTGATTCATCGATGACTTTCCTCCAGAGCTGGAGACTTTATAGGAGAGGGACTTAAATTTGACCCTTGACAGTACACAACGGGAGTTTCGCTAATGGGCCAAAAGACATCCATAATTAATACCTACAATAAAACTTTCTACAAGGTTCTGTCTTGGTATCAACATGTCTTAGAAAAGATCTTCCCAGGGGTCGAAGATTGAAGGACACCATCCTTTATGTATTCTGGAGCTGCTAGCAGATATGTCTCTTCAGGAAAGGGTGCAAAATATTACCGCTACCTTTACTGAGTGGCAGTTAGAAGAAGACCCTGCCTTTTATAAAATAGATTTATACCACTTGGAACATAAAACACCTTGCTTCTTCAATATGCTTTTTATGCCACCAAAGCTTTCATGCTACCATGCTGGAGATCACGCGAGCCACCATCACAGGCCTAACTCCCTCCCCACATAGCAAGATTGCTCTCCAAAAAGACCTAGTGCAAAGTTATTTACACTTGGTTGTACTGAATATAGTTCACTGGCTCTTCTTGCTATGAGGAGATTCTTTGGGCTTACGTTTACAGAGAATTGCCTAGACTATTCATTGTCCGCCCCTCCGCCTATTTTTTTCGCACAACCTCCTAACTCTTTCTTCTTCTTATATGTTTGTTCTGTTATGTGACCTGATACTTGGGTGGGCTTAGGCGGCTCATGTTGCTGTTTTCGCCCTGTTCTACAGCTTTTTGCTTAGTGATTGTCCTTGTAACGACGGGGGTGGGGAGACAGACAAGTGAGCCCTAATCTACCCACCACTCAGTCCCTGCCTACTTGCAACGACCCGCCCTAGGCGACGGGGTACAACTGGGCGATGGTCCCTATGCTCAATAAGTGCACGACAGACAAACAGACAAGGGTACACAGAGCTAGGGGGAGAAAGGGGCAGTTGCCCACGGCAACACCGTGAGCAACAAGAGTAGTGAACAAGCCGAGTCAAACCAGGAGAGTACGAGGTGCCAAACGCAGAGCAGAAGAGTAGTAAACAAGCCGAGTCAAACCAGGAGTGTACGAGGTACCAAACGCAGAGCAGGAGAGTAGTCAGCAAGCCGGGGTCAATATAAAGCAAGGACAATGGTATAAGAAGCTGCAGCAGGGCCAGGAAACCAAACAAGAAGAATCACAAGCAAAGGAGGAACAGGAAGGCAGGTATAAATAGACAGAGGGCGGGATCTAGCTCCGTCTGGCCAGGCTGTGATAGGTTCTCCCACTCCTAAGCCTGCCACCCTGAGTGGTGGAAGATGGAGTCAGTCTCACAGACATAGAAGCAGGAGCAGACTGATTATCTATGGGCGTTAACCCCGAAGCTGTGCCTGGCAGATCCTTTACAGTGCTGTTATTTTCAGCTTTTTTTTATATGCGTTTTTCTCCCCCAAAAAATTAAAAATACACAAAAAAATACTTCGAATAACCAGATAATTGTAGGGTTGTTTGGTTTATCTTTTGGCTGGAAGGATCTTTTTTTTTTTTTTACAGATAGTTGAATATTTCTCCATTTTGGTTCAAACCTGTCAACTTCTGGACTGGGAAAATAAGAATGTTCAGTTTTATAGATTGGGTAAATGTGAGGTATGTGTTCTACAAAGCATTGATAATAAACTATTGATCTGTTGTACGTTGTATTGCTGTAATTAGACTCACATAGGTAGAGCAGACAAAACAAATTTCTCACAGTTCGTTGTCAAGCTGCAAGTCATATTCAATCAAACGGTACATTAACCCGCTGTACAGCTGCTCCGCTAATTGCTGTATTCTAATGTTTGTACTGTATATGTGCCAAGACATGATGTCTATCTCCTTGACTACAGGACATGGTTGCCATCAGGTGCTAACATAAGTTCTTTACATCAGTATATTATTTAATGTGTTCATATTACAAATAACCACAAAGGAAAAGATTTACAAAATAACTAAATGTTCATGTTTGATGTTTTCAGCCTTCGAATGTGAGGCCACCGTAACACGATGTCCGATACAGACGGCTTTATTTTTTTTTGTCAAGGGCTAAATAGTTTAGTATATATGTCTGTCTAATGAAACATTTCCATCACTTCTTAATTGAGCCCATGCTACATTTCAACTCTCTCAATTATCTATCTCCTACCTATCTCCTACCTATCTCCTTCCTATCTCCTTCCTATCTCCTTCCTATCTCCTACCTCTCATCTATCCCTCTCAAATAAGTTTTAATGGCGTTGCCAATGTGTATTAATCTAACTATTTAGCTATCCATCTGGTGTCCGGAACATGTGTGGGGACCGCTTTGAGTCCATGTTCCCGATAGAAGTCGAAATGTCTGCGATGGCAGTAGTTATACCACTGAGAAAGTGGGAGATGACCAATTCTCTTAATTAACAGAACATACCAGGATTAAATGATGCACTGTGTAAAGCCTGCCGGGTCTTAAGAGGAAGTACATGACTTCAATCCTTGGTATTCTAAGAATCCGTGTGTCATGCACCTCCCCCTCAGGCCCGCGCTGGGCACATCAGTTTTTCCTGTATTGTCCCTTTAAATATGCAACCGCTATAAAGATAGGGTTTAATGGAGGACTATATTATTTGGTATCATGGTAAAGCATTCCTATAGGCTATGTGTGCTAATAATGACATTTTTTAAGTAAATTGGTTGTCCTTTCTTTATATGTCCAAAAAATTCTATCTCCCATTTGTGGCCAGTTTGGATACCTATTTTATATAATCAACCTAATCGTACTTAGCGTTGAATCAAGCCATTTTCTGTCCTTTTAGGATTTTCCTACAAGCCATTTACAGATTGAGTGAGCATCCAGGCCGCTTGTAATCGGAGGTTTCAATAGCACAAAAGCATCATGCTCCTTCCAGAAATGTAATCTCTGCTGATTGCATCTACATTATATTGTGCACATCTGTATTACAATTTGCTATATTTGTAGAAGAGTACTTACTTATAAACCCATTTCACTGTCCTCTATTCAGCTGCCGAAGACATTTAATTTCCAAAAACGACCGTGTTTGAAAAGCGACGACTGTGAATACCCATTTACAATTGTACAGATTCTTCTTGTTGAACTTAAATGTATGTCACGCCAGCATTTAGCTCCTCGCTTTCTGCTTTTCCTACAAGTGAACTTCCCACCAAACGTAAAATTAATATGTTTCTGCTTTGTAAAACAGTGGAGACTTAAGGTCTTCAGATTTTATTTTCGCCATTGGCTAATTTTATTTTTCCTAGTTAAACTTATCATTAACTGGAGGGAAAAAATATTTTCGCTCCTTGACAATTTCTTAGTTTACATAAAAGGGTTTTTAATAAAAAATACAGCGGTAAGGAACTTTTTGTTTTGCCTCTAAGTGATAAGTGCTCCCTAAATGCATTTTATTAACCCGAAAGTGTATCATGGCCATAGTCAGGGCTTGGGTCCGGTAGGTGGAGTAGGCAGCTGCCTAGCATGCTATTAGGGGAAGGGGTACATTTTATCAATTAATGAAACCGAAGGGACCAAGTTTGGAGAAGCAATCCAAACCTGAGCGTGCCTATCCTGCCTCTGGCTACAGTGTTTGGTAAGGAGCCCATGACCTTTATTTCCTGGGGTCCCAGATCACTTTGCCTGCCCCTGCCCCTAAGTTTTATTTACCCGGACAGGGCTGTTCAAGAGATTCCCCTCTGTCCTTCATCCATGAGTTGTTTTTTTGAGAAAAAAACGTCTTTTTTTTATAGAGGTGACCCTTTCAGCTGTATATACTGGGTGCAGGATCAGCCATCATCTCATTATAATCAAAGGACAGGATTACAATGAAAGGTAACAAATCTATTATAAAGCTGGAGGCAGATAACGAAGACTCACACCACTGACATAAGGTGATGGGGATTGCTCCAGCTCCAGCTCCATACACATGTAACCGGGCATGCTCACAACATTCTTCCATAGAATAAATTTTCTTACAAAGACCCCATGCACACGACTGTAAAAACGGCCGTAATATCGGGCCCATAGACTTTTATTGGCCATGGGTACCTTCCCGTTTGCGTACGGGAAGGTGCCCGGGCCGTTGAAAAATATAGAACATGTCCTATTTAAGGCTGTAATTATGGCACGGGCAGGCCCATTGGGGCCCCCGTAATTACGGGTGGCAACGTGTGTGCACGTGTAATTACAGGAGTGTTGCTAGGCGACGTCAGGGGATTTCAATTTTTGAATAAAGAAAAGCAGAGAAAATGGCGTCTGAGTGATAGTGTGACTCTTTTAAGGGGTTTGGACTTTATTGTGACATCATTTCCAGCCACCCTTTTTTTTTTTTAGTAAATACGGGTGGAATACGGATGACAATGGACCCGTATTTACGGGCACGGGTCCGTAAATACGGGTTAAAAACGTGTGACAAAGGACCCGTATTTCCGGGGGGAAAAAATACAGTCGTGTGCATGGGGCCTTAGTATTTTGTGTCCATGTGTCTGCTTTAAAACAAAGCTCTGGAGCGGCTGGTAATTAAAACAATTATAGCAAAGTATACACATAAATGTCATCACAAAGTCATAAAATTAAATAATGTGTACATCAAAAAGACCTATCATTAGGCTGCACTCGAAATCAACAAGTATGTTTCAGAATATATTTTTATTTCCTACAAAATTAAGGTAATATATTCACTATAAATCTCCTTTAACCCCTTCAGGACTGAGACCTTTTTTGATTTTTCTTTTTTCACTCCCCGCCTTCCAAGAGTCGTAACATTTTATTTTTTTGTCAAGAGTGGTGTGAGGGCTTATTTTTTGCCGGAGGAGTTGTAGTTTATATTTGTAACATTTAAAGTACCATATAATGTACTTGGAAAACGAAAGAAAAAAATATTTGGAAATTGGAAAAAACTGTGATTTCTCGATTTTTGTTTCTTGTGTTTAGTTTTTACAGCTTTCACCCTGCAGTAAAGATGAAAACAGTGATACCAAATTTATATAGCTTTTTTTTTTTTTATGTTTTACTACTTTTTAAAAATTAAGTATTTAAATTATTAAATATTAAATTATTTTTCACTACTAAAAACTTAAATTCACTTTTTTTCTTTACAGTTTATTAGCACCCCCCCCCCCTAGGGGACTTGAACCAGCGATCGTTGGATCACTGGTATAATACACTGCAATACTAATGAATTGCAGTACATTTTTACAGGCTTCTGTTAAGCCACAGGCAGGGAAAAACAGAGGCAAGTAAAGGCAACTCTGGGGGCCTTCGTTTGGCGCCTGGGCTGCCATGACGGCCGTCATCACCCCCCGATCTAGTTTCCGGAGCGGGGAGGCGACGAGCTGTCGTAGGTGGCCGCCTCCTTTTTCGAACAGATCAGATGCAGCGGTTACGATTGACCGCAGCATTTGAGGGGTTAGACAACAAGGAACAGCGCTATCGCTGTTCCTGGCTGTTAGTCCCGGGTGTTGGCTGTAAAACGCAGCTGACACCCGCTGCATATGGAGTGTGCTCCAAATATCACTCCCCGCACCCGGACGTAATGCCATGTCTGGGTGCACGAAGGGGAAAATTAAAAAATTTTTATGTATAAAACTGTTTATAATGTGATGGTGAACAACTTTTAAATAGGTTTTTTATTGAAAAAAAATGTTTTTTACTTTTTGAAATACAGCTTCTTTGTTCGCTGTATACGCTGTATCTTGCTGTCTAAGCCGAATCAGTCAGGTCTGCAGTTCTTTCGGCTTCGGTGAGCACTGGTCCTGCGTTTCTGCGCAGGATCTACTTGTTATTGATTTCATCTAATTTAATGAACTTAGATGTGATCGATAACAGCAGGACCGGCACTCACCAAAGCAGTCAGTCCTGCAGATCTGACGGACTTGTCTTAGAGGGCAAGATATAGCTTATATGTATACAGGATACAGAAGCTGTATTTCAAAAAGTGAACTTTTTTTTTTTTTCTTCCTTTAAATCAAAACCTTTTTTAAAGTTGTTGACAATCACCCTATACAGTTTTATTAAAATTTATATATATATTTCCTTTAAAGGTTTGCTCATCTTTTAAATACCTTTAATAAAGACCAGTGATATAATAGAAACATATTATTCTGCAATGATCTAATGTAGTGGAGAGGAACACTAATGACTTGACCAAAAATCTTAGCCTAATCTCTGAGCAGAACAAAGCCCAACAGAAAATAGAAATCGCCATCAGCTGCACAAAGAGTAATCAGAAAATTGCTGCATTTGTGGCTGGTAGCAGAGATATCCATTTATTAGGAAGTGTTCCAAGTAAATGCACCACAAGCGGAGATCTCGTGTTAATTACAGATCTCTGGTATTTGCTGATGAATTGTGAATCAACGCAAATAGCTGTTTTCACACCGCTGCGAATCTTCTCTTCCAGGAATCAATTTCTGAGTGTCTGAGAGCTTCTAAAAGCTTGTGACAGAAGTCAGATCATGAAAGATGATGGCGAGCATGACGTAAAGGTGCATATAGAATTCAGAGAACGGCAGCTCATTATCTTCATGGTTCTTTTATTTCTATCTTATACAAATATTACAAGAATAATATTATGGGTAAAGGGAGATAAAAGCATGACACATATTAGATGATGTAACCATGCATTTGTGTAACTATAGCGCTTACACTTAAAGTGGCTCTGTCTGAGGGCAGCATAGGATAGAGGGGGGGGGGGGGGACTAAGCTCAGAAAGATATAGTTTTCTATGATTTATTTAATGTTTTTTTTCTTAATGTAAAAAGTGGTTTAAATGCTGCCAGGACTCCTAAAAAAAAAAAGCCTGTGAGTCCTATCTGCCCCGCCCATGCAGAATGATTGACAGCAAACCCCATTCCATTTTTTGATTTTGAGTCAGATTTTGACCTTCCTGCACGGCGTTTGCCACGATTTTCGCCGCGTTTTTCGCTGCATTTTTCGCTCGCGCCCATTGAGTACTACGGGCAAAAAACTCTGCAAAATACGCTTTCTCTGCCTCCCATTGATGTCAATGGGAAGTCAGAGGCGTAAACGCGCGAAGATAAGGCATGTCCCTTCTTTCTCCCACGAGGCGGTTTTACCGCTCGCGGGAGAAAACCACCGCCTCCTCCCATTGAAATCAATGGGAGTCATTTTCGGACGGTTTTTGACGAGTTTTACGGAGCGGTTTCCGCGCCAAAAAACTCTTCAAAATACTCCGTGTGAACAGGGCCTAACTGGTTTACAAAAGGCTTATTACTTTTATAATCTGTTAATGCAAACACGGAAGTAAATGAAAAATGTTGCTCAACTACACAAGTATTATGAAGAAAACCAATTTAAAAGTTGGACCAATCAGAAATATCTTTGTTTACAACCTTGTGACGGGATTCCGAGGTCTGATACTATAACTATATAGACTGTGTGCACAGATGTAGCCACGTTTATCTTGACACTGAACTTGCGGCAGCGTGATATAACACCGCAAAAGACATCGAAAATCCATTGAAAAAGTCAAGTAAAAGTTTCTTGACACTGTGTATTTAATGCGTTAAGAGTCAAGTTAAAGATGGCTACATCTCTGTGTGCATCACAAGCTCTGCTCAATTCAATGCGCACACACAGATGCCACCATCTGTCCAAACTAATAAATAATTTGCGAATTAACCCAAAAAAGTGAAAAACCCTAGAAATGTCTCAGGTGGATCTCATGAGCATTGTTATTGTGTAAGAACCAGGGTCTTCTAGGGAATCCATTGATCCTTTGGTGGGCTGATCTGATCATGGTTTATAGCTGGCTATGCAGATTAGATAGCGGTCAACCAAATACTCATTTGACTGACGGCTCTCTTCCCCGAGCTCCCATAAACATGCACGCTCTATGTAAAATCACAGCTCCGGAGCTTAAAGAAGGCGTATTACTATTCAGTGATACATGTAACAGAGGAAGGATTGTGACAACATCCCAGTCACTGTCATGAATAAAAGAGTGGTTGTCACACTTAGTAAGTGAAAGAGTATAATCAATGTGGGAGCATAGTGAATCCTATAAATGGCTAATTAAAATGCCTGCATTGGCAAAATATCTATCTATCCATCTATCTATCTATCTATCTATCTATCTATCTATCTATCTATCTATCTATCTATCTATCTATCTATCTATCTATCTATCTATCTATCTATCTATCTATCTATCTATCTATCTATCTTCTATCATCTATCATCTATCATCTATCATCTCTCTCTCTCTCTCTCTCTCTCCCTCTCCTCTCCTCTCCTCTCCTCTTGTATTTGGTCATTGTATGTTGGTATTATTTGTGCACTGTATGGTGGTACTGTATGTATTTATGCACTGTGTGGCACTGCTATTTATACATGGTACAGTACATTATTTTTACAGTCGATCGTGGTGGCAACTGTCTTACTTGACCATCAAATAGCACTGTTATTTAGGCTGCATACTCTTTGGTGATAATAGCTAGGCACTGTTGGGTTTGGTTATTTACAATATACACTTTTTGACAGTACACAATATAGAGAGAGGGGGCACCAACAGAGGGTATTGCACAGAGCACCCTCCAACCTAAGTCTGGTCCTAAATGTACTATAATTCCGTTTTAACCTTAAAAATATTTATCCTGCTGTTATAAACTGCTACATAGGTTTTAATGGTCTCTGAGATGGAAATAAAATGCCAGGTTTGCAATATTAATAGTGCAATGATGAAGATGTCATATATCAATGAGTTTGCGATGATAGTTAGATGGGGAACAGATGAGCTGTGTTTTTCTAATTGCACGTTCATCGGTAAATTACTCCATAGAATTAAAGTGTTTTATTACGCAGAACCAGCCTTAGTGAAGTGTTTTGTTCTGCACGGTTCCGGAGGGAATCTTATGGTGTGAAACATACAGTATTGGTCAACCAGCCACAAAATCAATTAAGGTATCACTAACATTAATTTGCATGTTAACGAAACTGTCTCTGCTTTTATTATTCCTAGTACAAAGCATGGCCAAAGAGGGTCTAAAAGCACAATGGCTTGTAATAATAGGAAAGGAAATATTTAAAAACATGATAATATGCAATAAATATTTACCAGATACAATAGTAAATAATTATTCTAACTGTCTCATATCTAACTGTCTCATATCTAACGGTCTCATATCAAACAGTCTCATATCTAACTGTCTCATATCTAACTGTCTCATATCTAACGGTCTCATATCAAACGGTCTCATATCAAACGGTCTCATATCAAACGGTCTCATATCAAACGGTCTCATATCTAACTGTCTCATATCTAACTGTCTCATATCTAACGGTCTCATATCAAACGGTCTCATATCAAACGGTCTCATATCAAACGGTCTCATATCAAACGGTCTCATATCTAACGGTCTCATATCAAACGGTCTCATATCTAACGGTCTCATATCAAACGGTCTCATATCTAACGGTCTCATATCAAACGGTCTCATATCTAACGGTCTCATATCAAACGGTCTCATATCTAACGGTCTCATATCAAACGGTCTCATATCTAACTGTCTCATTTCTAACTGTCTCATATCAAACTGTCTCATATCAAACGGTCTCATATCTAACGGTCTCATTTCTAACGGTCTCATTTCTAACGGTGTCATTTCTAACGGTCTCATATCTAACGGCTCTTTTACACTGGCCAATATTGGACAAGCGAGCATTCATAGAACGCTCGTTCCCGATCATTGCCCTGTGTATACAGGGCAACGATCAGCCAATTAACAAGCACACGCTCGTTCATCGGCTGATTGTATCATTTATGCCACCGAAAATATTATCGTTGTCGGCTGCCCATCTATCTGTGTAAACAGGGCAACGTGCTGCCAACATGATAGAAATGTATGGGGACGAAGTAACAAGCGCTCTTCCCATGTATTACTGTTAATATCTCCTTGTGAAAGAAGCAAACGAGCGCCGATCAACGAGCTGTCTTATTATTTGGTGCTCGTTTACACTGCCTACGTCGAGCCGTGCAAGAGGATCCCTCCTATATATCTCATACCTATCGGTCTGACTGTCCATTTAACTATCAATCTCTCATCTGATATAAATATATTTATATAATTCGAAAGCGTAAAAGTAAGATCTTAAGGTCACTGCTTCGGGCTGATCTGATTATTCACAAAGAGAATACCAAGGGAGGGCTTGTCCGTAAAACCAGTCTGGTTCCCTCATTCGGTACAACACCTTCCACTACAAATACATTCGGTGGGTTATATTGAAGTCAGAGACATAGAGAAGGGAGTATGACTACAGGATCATATTACACCTGGTTTGTTGGTAGTCTGTAACCATGGAGACGCATAGGCCTGTACAGGAGCTGTGGACAGGCTATTATAACCCTTTGACGCACCGGTACGTCATGGTGCGGGGGGTGATGTTTGGAGCGCGCTCATGCACTGAGCGCGCTCCATATGCTTCAGGTGTCGGCTTTGTTTTACAGCCGACGCCCGGGACGAACAGCGGGGAGCAGTGATCGCTCTGTTCCTGGCTGTTTAATCCCTCAAATGCTGCAATCAATTGTGACCGCAGCATCTGAGGCATTGAAAAGAGCGGGCGGCCCCCTCCGACAGCTCACCCCCCCCCCCCCCGCAACGAGATCGGGGGCTGCCTTCACTCTGCCTCTGTTTTTAAAAAAAAAAAGGAAAAAAAAAACCTTTTCCCATTTTTCCTCTAAAGTAGTGTAAAAAACAAAATAAGTAAACAAAATTGGTATTGCAAAACTATTTTTTATTTAACAAAATGTTTTTTTTTTTTTTTAAAGTAGTTAAATATAAAAAAAATGATACAGATTTGATATCACCGTAATCGTATTGAGCCACAGAATAAAGTTAAGTTGTTGTTTTTTACCACATGGTCAAAGATTTAAAAACAGAACCCAAAAAAGAATGGAGGAATCACAGTTTTTTCCAATATCAGCAAGTAAATAATTTTTTTCCAGCTTCCGAGTACATTACATGGTACTTTAAATGCTACCAATAGAAACTAAAACTCCTCCCACAAAATATAAGCCTTCACACCGCTCTATTGACGGAAAAATAAAAGTGTTATGGCTCTTGGAAGGCGGGGAGTGAAAAACAAAAATAAAAAATGCTTTTTTTTGCTAGAAGGGTCTACTGATTATAACTTAAACAAAGAGAGTCCCACTGTTGAAACCTCGATCGATCAGTTGTAATCTGTGCAGTAAGGGCGGGTTCACACATGGCGGAATTTCACTTAAATTCCGCTGCGGACACTCCGCAGCGTTAATCCGCAGCGGAGCCGTTTCTCCATTGACTTTCACTTTAATTTAGCAGTGTTCGTTTACACGATGCGTACAATTCCGCTGCGGAGCATAGGCTGCGGAGCGGAATTTGGTGTCCGCAGCATGCTCTGTCTGTTGCGGAGCAGTGGCGGACTGGTTGCGGACTCATGGCGGAATTTCTCCATTGACTTCAATGGAGAGTCAAAATTCCGCAATGAAGTCCGCAGATCTTATGTGTGCTGCGGAGCGTATTGTTTTTACTACCATGACATTTCTTCATTCTGGCTGGACCTATGTATTTCTAGGTCTACAGCCAGACTGAGGAAGTCAATGGGGCTCCCGTAATGACGGGAGCGTTGCTAGGAGACGTCTGTAAATAGTCACTGTCCAGGGTGCTGAAAGAGTTACGCGATCGGCAGTAACTGTTTCTGCACCCGGGACAGTGACTACCGATCTCAATATACATGTATCTGTAAAAAAAAAATATAAGTTCATACTTACCGAGAACTCCCTGCGTCTGTCTCCAGTCCGGCCTCCCAGGATGACGTTTCAGTGTAAGTGACGGCTGCAGCCAATCACAGGCCAAGCACAGGCTGCAGCGGTCACATGGACTGGTGCGTCATCCAGGGAGGTCGGGCCGGATGCCGAAAGAGGGACGCGTCACCAAGACAACGGGCGGTAAGTATGAATTTCTTTGACTTTCACTAGGGAAAGTGCTGTCCCTTCTCTCTATCCTGCACTGAATAGGGAGAAGAGAAGCACTTTTCCTGCAGTCCGCAGCGGCCAGTCCGCATCAATTTTCTGCACATTTTGTGCAGATCCGCTGCAGAATCTGCAACGCAGATTCTGTGCGGCATTGATGCGGACAGTTGCGGAGGAATTCCGCCATGTGTGGTCATGCCCTAAGTGCTTAACTTCCCTGCAGTGCCCCCGCAGGGGGATTGTGAGGCATTACACAGTTACTAAAGAGATAAATGGGCTATTTGTGTAATACATAGATGTGCCGGGTACTCCAAAATAATGGATGATTTTTTTGTAGCCACTTTCCGCTCTGACTAATAGCTGAAGGTCTTGAATAGTAAAGCCACCTCTACTTACCCAGAATTCCCTTTTTAATGTTTTTTAAAAATGTGTCGAAACGAAAGTTACATTTTTCAAAATGGACGCATTGTCAAAACTATAAATTATCAGAATTACCAGCGGCAGCAGGCTTGCCACTGCTAGAACGAAACTACACCATGCCACCTCTCTCCACATTACATACGTGATGTGGATCCATTGGGATCCAAGTTTTCGTAGGAAAGCAAATGTTAATTAACAAAGGTTTTTTGCAGTGATTTTGTTAAAATCGACGTGTGAACACAGCTTTAGACTAGTTTCACATTACTGTAATGCAGCCGCGTTTTAATGACCATACTAAACCCCATCAGATCTCCATAGAACCCTTATGGTTGATGAGAGGAGGCTGCAGCTATTACTGCCACAACACAGACTCTTAGGGCACATTCACATGTGGCGGAATTGCTGTTGAATTCCGCGGAGGACAGTCCGCAGTGGAATTCTGCAGCAGCCGTTTTTTACATCTCTTTCTATACATTTTTAGGAAACTTAGTTCAGACGTTGCGGAAAAAAACTGTGTGGAAATTAGGCTGCAGTGCAGAATTTCCCCTCCGCAGCAGCTCATTACATTGCGGAGAAGAAGCGGAATTTCACTGCGGATTTCAGCCTTTGCAATGCAAAAACCGAAATCTGTGGCAAGTCCGCTGTGATATCTGCGGATTCATTGCGTAATTGCCCCAAATCTGCACCAACATTTGCAGCGGAAAGATTTGCCACGTCTGAACATGGCCTTAAATGTGGTCACATTATGAGACCAGCCTTAGGTTAAATTAGATCTGCCAGAGCCCTCGATCATAACATGTGTTGTCCCCTATTCTTATTCTCTGACCTGGCTGGAAAAGGGTTTTCCAGATTGGTCAACCACAGTGATGATGTGTCACAATGCAAAAATTAAATATAAATATATTTAGTATTTGTTCACTATCTTTTATTAAGAAAATACTACACTCTTGTTAAGTTTGCATGTATATATTATAAACCACATTCTGCTGTACGTTAGATTACAATAAATTTTAAAAGATTGCAAAAAAATTTGATTTCAATAAAAGTTCCAATCTAAAATTGAATTGAATTTTAAATAATATATTAATAACCCTCAATAAACTAAATACAGAAAATACACAGTTTAGTTTGCAGCCTCGTTGATTAAATATGAAGAGAAGGGATTGCCATTAGCTCGTTACTGATACACCCTGTTTCACAGAAGGCTGTAAGAACGTGATTCGAGGCTGTTAAATAGTCTTGTTGTCAAAATCCTTCCATCATTTCCTGTATTCCCCTCACCTAAGAATATGTTGACCTCTGAGGGCTTCATTGCGCTCCACTTGGCTGATTCGGAAACTTAGTTCAAGCAAAGCTGAGATTTAGAAAACAGACAGACAGCTGTCCGAGGGAAATATAGCTGAACTGATCTGCCGGGTCTTTATAGAGTTGTTGTTTTCATGCCATAAAATGCACATAAAAAAATAAAAAATAAATATATATATAATATGCTGATAATTATTTTATTTATTTATTTTAAAATAAATTATTATTTCAGCATAATAATAAGGTGGTTAAAACGGTTGAAATTTCTATTCAATTGCCCAAAGCCCCTACCTATAAATTATTCATAGTAAATTATATGTATTTTCATATGCAAATGTGCACCCAGTATAGTTAAATGTGTTATGCACTTAGCACACATCAGCATAAAATCCCTATGCTATTTGCACAAAACGAATTAGATTAGTTTTAAAAAATATATATATATATATCCCTTAAAGGAAAATGATCTTAAACCTTGAGAAAACTAATAGCTTTATTACAGCAACACAATAATTTATCTAGTCTCGCTACATTATCTCAATAATTCTTAGAAGACTTTAATCTAAAATGTACTATTATTTACCATTATTATGTCCACCTTGTAGCACTATGTTGTTTTTAATTGTAAAACATAAAAAATAGGACCATCGGCGCTGCACGGATGAACAGAAGGATGGACAACTTAGATAACCATCATAGCGAAATTCAATGGAAGGGCTACGCGTTTCAACACCGAACCGGTGTTGAAACGCGTAGCCCTTCCATTACACTTCACCATGATGGTTATCTAAGTTGTCCATCCTTCTGTTCATCCGTGCAGCGCCGATGGTCCTATTTTTTATGTTTTACAATTATCCTCTGGACAACAAACCCCATTTGTTGTGATTTGGACTTGGCAGCAGCAGTCTTACTACTACTATTACCCTTTTGACACTCATTGTGTCTTTGGGCCAGGTGAGCGTTTTCCTAACCAAATTTGCTCCCTTACCCCATCTTACTTTTACTTTGCACTATGTGGCGCCGTGTCTCTTTTTATTTCCTGTTTTAGTATGTTGTTTTTAGGCTTAGAATTCTGTGTTGCTTCATTTCTGAATAGATATTTATAGCTGTCAGAGCTCTGAAATGCCTGCATAGACATAGAGATCAAATATTAAATTCTGCCTACCTGCAGCCTCCACTAGGGGGAGCTTGGGAGTTTACTGCACATTGTTTTGTTATTGTTTTAAAAAGTATGCAATAAGCCCCCCTAGTGGTGAGTGCAGGCAGATCTACTTCAACTCATATCTGGAGTAGATTTTATTTTATTTTGTGCACGGTTTCCCAGAGATGCATCTAATATTTAATTATTACTATTATTATTATTATTATTATTAATATTATTATTAAAGATTATTATTACTCTCAGCATACCCCGACAACCTGCATGCTGGGAGTTGTAATTTTGCAACAACTGGATAAATACAGGTTAAAGACCAAAGAGCATTTGCCACTCTTTAAAAAAAAATAAAAAACAATCTGTGGTAGACGCTATTGATAATGTAATGGCCACTGATATTAGTCACTCAGTACTTATCAATATGTAAAATAATTTTAATATGAAATATATTAGTTGTTGGATTGCTTAAATTAAAACCCAAGTACTTGGTTGGTTCTCCAACTTTTTGATTAGTTTACTTATTTGCTATTTATGCTTAGATTTTTACATAACACTTTCACTTTTCTACAGTACGTCTATATTTTATATACTGTATGGTATTTTGTGTACGCAGAGTTAAAATTGAAGATTATACTAAGGGTTTATTCAGACGAACTTTGAAATCGTCCATGTGATGGCCATTTATTTTTGTCACGGTCGTCACACGGCTGCATGTATTTCCATGCGGCTATTCTTGTGGCCGTTTTTTTAACGGACAGTGTGAACAGCCTGTGAAAATATAGGACATGTCCTATTTATGTCCATTTTCACAAATCCCCCCAATAGAGCCACGTCTATCAGAGATCCATAAAAATGGGCCCCACATGGGTGCAAATCGGCCGGCCATGAAAAACGGCCGATTTGACACAAGTTTGTCGGAATAAGGGCCAAGACCATCTCCATGTAATGTGTCTATAAGTATGAGCATTTTTAATGACCTTCAAATACTAAAGTTACGCTAACAATAATGTGAAAAATTTAGTAATCTGTTCATAAGAACGCCCGTTGTTTTAGAAGTGCAAATTTTTGTTGTTAAAGAGGCTCTGTCACCAGATTATCAAATCCCTATCTCCTATTGCATGTGATCGGCGCTGCAATGTAGATAACAGTAACGTTTTTTTTTTGTTTTTTTTTAAACTATCATTTTTGGCTAAGTTATGAGCTATTTTATATTTATGCAAATGACCTTTTCTAATGGACAACTGGGCGTGTTTACTCTTATTTCCAACTGGGCGTGTCTTGTGTTTTTAGCAACTTGGCGTGTTTACTTGTTTCACTGCACAATCACACTGTGCTGTGAATCATGCTGGGCTGGAACAATGAGAAGTGTATGACGCTGATTGGTCACTGATTGGTCAGCGTCATACACTCCTCTGTACAACACCCAGTTGGTAAAAAGTAAAAACACGCCCAGTTATCCATTGAGAAACTCATTAGCATAAATCTAAACTAGCTCATAACTTGCTCAAAAATGATCGCTTTTCAAAATAAAAACCACTGCTGTTATCTACATTACAGCGCCAATCAGATTATGTAGGAGATAGGGCACTTATAATCTGGTGACAGAGCCTCTTTAAGGAAGTTACCATATTTGATAAGTTACACATTGTCCATGCTATTTGACGGGATCTGGATGTAGGCACCCTTACTTTTTTTTATACTGCCGGATCTTTTGGTTTCAATAGAGATAAGTGTTGTCAGAGGCACATGGCAGCCGTTTATCTCAACATCCTATTGAAAACCACAAGCTGAAAAAGCATGTTTATGGGGTCAGGATGATATAGCTTGTCCAAATGTCTCGGTAGACAGTTATCTTGTGTGTATGGATAGCTGTCCTTCAAAATAGAATCTGAATGCAATATCCTTGACTGAAAGCTACTTGAGGTCAGCACTAACCATATTGCACTGGCTTCAGATTTTGAAATACTTCTCCTTGAATACTGTGTATCTTAGTCTTCTGCCTATTCAGAGTATAAGGAGTACTGTATGTAGTGCTGAAAGGAAATAAGTTGTATCAATGATTAGAAAGCCTACTTGACTTTTCAAGTTATGAACTCATATGAAGTTCCAGCAAGAAAACCACATGAACACGTATAGTATTTGCTTACTTAGTTTTTCAGGGCTCTTGTAGGGTTCACACATATATTGGACTTTTACTGGACATCCTACGAAAAGAATGTTTGCTAAGGGTTAAAATATAAAGGGACTTTATAATCAGTTACTTTAATAGACGTCAACATCCAATTTTCCTGGTGAAATTGTAGGTCAATGGTCTTTATGCACAGCAGCCAATCTTATTAATTACAGCTGCAGTGTAAAGAATGGGGGAGGGACATCGTGGCAAATAAGCCTCTGATGAGAGAAAGTACATTTCAGACTGTTTGACTACTTGTAGACAAGACCGCTAAGCTAGAGTCAGTGATCATAGTGGGGTTCCAATGGAACAATTCCAAAACAGCCAAGTAGCCAACAACTATTGCCCAAAAATAGTAAAAAAAAATTGGACCTTTTTGTTTTTAAAAAATGTCTTCAAGAAGATTACATGAGGGCAAAACTTTTCCTATTTTTGCACTGTACCTAATGGACTTTTTTTTTTTATATCCTGGGGTCTTGGTTCTTCAATTCTGTTGAGTTCCATAGGGGTCACTGGTAGATCCTCTGTCCAAGAAATACCCAACACAATTCGAGTGGCTCTGGAGATGCAATTTACATTAGCCATTGAGCTTGGCCCATCTGTTTCTCTGTATTGCTTTACAAAACTTTGATTCACCTTTTTAATGTCGTTCATCGGGAATTTTTTAGTCTTTCCTGAACATCATATTTTTTTATGCGGAGCTGTAAAACAAGTATTGTCTCTATGTTCTGTGATGGGACTGCACAATATTTTGCACATTACCTTCCAGGACAGCTGTGTTTTTCCTGGATGTCGAGACCAAGTACAAACTGGTTCTTGTCCAATGACGTGTTAACTGAACAAGTGTTGAGTTGTTTTTTAGGCAAATTCAGAACATTCAAATCTAGTTGACTAGATCAAATAAAACCCAGAAACGGGAGATTACAATGTGATGGAGCGAGATAATAAAATGCAGCGCGAAAGAAATATAAAAATAGTCGACTACGCTATTGATTTTGTCAAAAAGACGGAACCCTTGCACAACGGAGATAAACGGAAACCATTGGCATCGGATCTGTCACAATTGAAATCAATGGTGATGGAAACGGAAACCTATGGTTTCTGTTTGTGCCTGTCAGGACTCCGTTCCGACGGAAAGCTCGGTTGGAACAGAGTCCTAGTTCAGATGTGAACAAAGCCTAACTGATTATACAACACAAGTGTGAACTTAGCCTAAGGCTTAAGGCCCTTTTACACTGGCCAATTATCGATAAAATTCCCCGATAATTCCCCTTTGCTCGTTCATCAGCTGATCGTTGCCAACGCTTGTTCATTTGCTGATTGTATCCAACGCTTGTTCATCAGCTGATCGTATCGTTTTCAAATTCTGAAATTACTATCGTTGACAGCAGCACATCTCCATGTGTAAACAGGGAGACGTGCTACCGACCTGATAGAAATGTATGGGGATGAGCGATCATAGTAACGAAAGCAGCAAACGAGTGCCGATGATTGAGCTGTCTCGTTGATCGGCGCTCGTTTACACGGCCCACGTCGGGCCATGTAATACCACCTTTACTTTTATGTCATTGGTTAATGTTTTAGTGCTAAATGCAAAATTCAGCTCGATTTCTTGGGTTATTTTGTTTTATCTGGAATAGAAGTTGTATATGGGGGAGCGTAACAACTGCATGCTGGGCCCTGTGCCAAACTTTTGAATGGGGCACCCCTCCCCCTGGGTCTGGGCCTCCCAAATAGGATCCCAGTTCAGACATTAAAACAAAAAAAAAACATTTACTCACAATCCTTCCTCCTCTTGTTTTTAGGTCCCATCAGATAAGTTCCCCCTGATACATCAGACCATTGCGCATACAAAGTCCTGACGCCAGGCATGCCATGCAGCACACAACGACCTACCGCTGCCTGGTATCAGGACTTTGTATGTACCATTGTCCAGCCTTTATGTACCTGTGCTTGATGCGGCCTGGGAGCCTGTGGGCACGGCAATAGGTGCACAAAAGGGCGGGAATGAGTTTTCCGTTGGATCTGCAGATCCAGTTGACAGTGGCGCAGCCTGGGAATCCGGACCCAGGTAACCACCTGAGACACCTGGACCTGGATAAGACTGCGACTTCTGCACCCCCTATAGCCACACCACTGGGCCCTACTAACATAGATGTAACTACCAGGGTAGGAATCAAAGCAGATACTATGGAGCACAGCAGATAGGTCACTTGGAGACAAGCAGATTAAGACAGGGAACGGAGTAGAGACCATGGGTATCTGCGGGAGCAGGTGCTGGGTCCAAGAGGGAGTGGGGCGCCTATAACCATCTCTGTCTTAGCCAGGGTATTTATATACAGGGCTAGGACAGCAAATCAAACCTTGTTACCCTGGGTGAAGGGTATTCTAGCTATAACCAACTAAAATAATCTAAAACTTTTCATGTTTTGATCTGATTTGCGGTTAAATGTGGCCCCAATGTTTCTTGTTAGGTTCCTGCCTGTCACATTGATGTTTGTTGGGTAATGTCTTAGCAGTCTGGGTGCTTTATACCCATGGGAGGCTAATGCTATGACGTTATCTTATGTTTTAAATGCATCTCCCCAAGATAAAGATACATTTTTGCTATATCGTAAGTTGCCACTTAATTGCCTTATTGTGTAGAACTTTTGTTCCTTGTAATCGGCTGCACATCTACAGTACACAATGTGTTTAAGTGTTTCCCCTCCAGGTAATGTGAATTGGATAAAATATGTTTTTTGGAAGAAACATGACACAGGGAACAGCGTTAAATCAGCTGAATGATACAGATAACTCATGTTTAGAAGACAGGTGTCATCGGATGACAAGGGAATGGAAATGACTTGTGCTGTGAAGGTATGCAGAAAATAAGTAAAGTCCTCTCATACTTTTCTTTAGAAATAAATCTTAAGGACACCGGTCTCCCAGGCTGCATTGCAGCAATGTACTGTAATACAGGAGTAAAGTATATATTTTTTTTTTTTTACTGAATTGTGGAAAAAAGGACACTTGTCACATTCTAAATATTCATTTAAAATTAGGAAAAAGTTGGACGCTTTTTTTTTTCTTTAAATGGACATACTAATTTTGAGCATTAATCCTTGAATTTACAGGTAGAACCATAATGTGAAATATCTGGGAGTATCCACATGATTCAGAGTTAATCAAACCAAGGAAGTATTTTGATTTTGAACGATCACTCCAGGTCAGTCTCTCGCAGAAAAGGGTTAAGAGATCCTCGGATCTAGCTATAGGGGGTGCAGAGGTTGTGGTTGCACCCAGGTCCTGGAGCCAGAGAGCCCAATAGGCCTATACCACTTCTGAGGAGACCTGTACTTTATATGACAGATGATAGGTTGGGGCCCTATTACAGTTTTTGCATTGGGGCACAGGAACTTCAAGTTACGTCTGATAAGTCTTAAATTGTTTGCATGATATCAACATCAAACCAGGCATCACTTTTCTATCTAGCTTCAAGTGTTTCAATATTGACTACTGTTTTTTTGGCTAGTCATGGTATTTTTTACTTCTCCCATCTCTGTCAAGCAGTACCGTGTGAAAGACATATAATAAGTGCCACAAATGTGATCAAATCCCATAACCCATAACTGAAATGTAGGGAAGCCTATCCCCCTGTTTTTTCTTGATGGAAACCAATCCAATTTGTGGCAATAAATATTTCTTTCATAGAATTGTATTACGGAGGTATTAATAAGTCTTGAAAAAGCCACAGATGATTATACTCAATGCAACCCAGTTTTTGGAGAAATTTTCGGTTACTTTGCCACCAACTACTATATATTTGTGATTTTTTATGACCTTTATTCAGATCCTCAGCTTGATCTTGAAGGGCCAGTTATCTTCAGTGCACAAGCCTAAGATGATGGATGTACCAAACCAAACAATGGTAGCCCACCTCCATTTTAGCAACAAGCAACAGACGATATAGCATTTCTTAGAATATCGGACTGGGATAAGAAACCTCTGGGACCCAAAGTAGATGAAGCACTCCTACCTAAAATCTACTTGATGTATAGACCATGATTATCATAAGACCGCTTACCCAGATTAAAGGGAACCTTCCACTAGCCCATACATGTGCAGCTTAGGGCACCATGTAATAGGCCCTGCTGCTGAGAGAGGTCACACAGCACAAGACGACCTGACACTGTCCATAGCTGATTGGACAGTGTCCGAGTGCTAAGTGTCACGCCCCCCTGCCATTTACAATAAAAGAAACGCCCCATTGACCGTTCAGGGGGTTATTTACATATCGGGCTCCAAATATAACGGCACAGATATCGAAATAACGGACGAGGCTAGAAACAGTTTAACGTGACACAAGGTTTGTCCACCATGGCCTATAAGGGTATGTTCATACGGCAACACAAAATACGTGTGAAATTACGGAGCTGTTTTCAGGAGAAAGCAGCTCCTGAATTTCAGACGTTTTTGCATGTACTCGCGTTTTTCGCGGCGTCTATTACGGACGTAATTGGAGCTGTTCCTCATTGGAGTCAATGAATAACAGCTCCAAATACGTCCCAAGAAGTGTCCTGCACTTCTTTGACGCGGGCGTAATATCACGCGCCGTCTTTTGACAGCGACGCGTAAAATGACATCTCGTCTGCACAGAACATCGTAAAACCCATTTCAAGCAATGGGCAGATGCTTGGCGACGTATTGGAGCCGTCTTTTCAAGCGTAAAACGCCTCCATTACGTCTGAAAATAGGTCGTGTGCACATACCCTTACAAGGTGCGCTAAGCTGCACATGTATGAGCTGGTAAAAGGTTCTCTTTACCACGCAATATGTACTCCTGATAATCGTTTGCTGAGGAAACCCCAAAACAACCCAAGTATTTATATAACATAAGGAGATTAGTACAATAGGCTTTATAAACTTTACATTCAATGACTTGACCCTACGGCTTTATATATTATATCAAGATCATGTGGTAACCAGGAGTCTATCAACTTGTCTCAAGGGTTTATTTAGTATTTGAAAAAATATTTTTAACAATTACATAAAAAATTTCAATTTCTGACAGTCTTATAAAATTGTATTTTAATAGTTTAGAACCAGGTGTTCACTCCACTCCATCGGCCTTCACAAGCAAGTAACTCTCTGTATTCCTCTACACTGAACCCAAGCTCGTATTGATACCGTATTTTGTGAAAATCTCCATAACCCAATCATGGACGCCGAAGGGTATATCTTGACCCTAGTCTGCAAAAATGTAAGGGGTAATCTGGTTTAGAAAACACATTTTCCAAAACCCTTTTCTGATAGGAGATCCTCATTTTGGGGGATCTCCAATTAGTGAAGATTCTATGAAGAATGTTAAATTAGAACCCATCACATTCGGGCATTATATGGGCAGTTTATTGATTTAAATGGGCACAATATAATGTTTCAATATACTTGTGGTGGTGCTGTAGGGGGTTTAAACACTTGCCACTAGATTTACTTCTGATTAAAGCTGTCAAAGTATAACCCATTACATCTGGGCATTATACAGACTGCTTATTGATTTAATGGGTACCATGTAATACTTTATGACCTCTGAGGGCGCTGCAGGAGAATTAAACACTTGCCACTAGGTTCCCCCACAGCTTAGATGACAATCGGTGATCCGCTTCTAACAAAACGGGACTGTCAAAAGCAGAAATTCGCACGGAGAGCTTGACTGCAGCCATTCCTAAAACGCATAAAGCCCACAAGCCATAGCCAAAAAACAAGTCCTACCTTCATGGCCTCCAACCTATGGCTCTCCAGCTGCTGCAAAAGTGCAACTCTCAGGATGCCCTATCAACATACAGCTATGAGAGCATGCTGGTGGTTGTAGTTTCCCAACATGGAGAGCCACAGGTTGAAGAATGCTACCCTAACCTGTGAGCAGGTGAAGCTCTACAATAAATATTCCTGATCTCAAGGCTCTGCCTACTAAAAATGGCTTTGATTCAAAGGTAGACCGGTTTTCTTTTGTCCCGAACAACCCTCTCAGATCGTAGAAAGAACAGCAGGATGGTTGTATATTCTGTTAATGTGTTACTTGACTAAAAATAATGCTGCACATTTCAGTTCTGGCCTTTGTGGACGGCAGCCAAATCCTGTAGTGTTGATTACAAGGTGCATGCTTAAGTAGTTCTTCCACTGATTTATGACCGAAGAATTATAATTCACTGAGTGGCAGAGCAAGCGACTAGATTTGTTAATTGGACAGTAAACTACATTTTGTCCTTCTGTTATGGCAGTTTTAAAATACTCCAAACCAGGCAACCTGAAAACTAGGGAATAATTACATCAAATAAAATGAGAAATCCTTGGATGTTGGAGAACAAGGCAGAAGTTTTGGTCTATTCAGCAGAGTGGAATTACTTCTATTTCTAATTAGTCTGAAAAAGGTCTGTGAATAAAATGTTTTACGCTCACATGACACACTTTGTACTCTATAAACTTTACAATTTATCAAAATAAATGTCAAACTTTTTTTGTACATTTGCACCACTAATTTCTGCCTTTTTTAACCTTTGCCTCTGATAAATGAGTTTAGGCTGGGGGAATCGGCAACAAGTGTTATATTTTCCTGCAGCGCCACCACAGGGGAACTGAAGTATTACATTACATTGAAATCAATGAACTGTTTGTGTAATGTACAGATGTGTTGAGTCCTTCGGGGAGAAAGAAAAACTCTTTTTAGCTGTTCCTCGCTCTGCTAATTGATGTAGGTCTCTAATGTCCTAATCGGATATTTGAAAATGTATTTTCTAAATCAGACAACCCTTTTAAAAAGAATTGTCTGATGCACTGGATAAGTTGAATATTATCACAAAACTTTCAAACAAATAATTTAAACCTAGAAATCAGTACCAGCGATACCTAAATAGTTATTTTGTCACACCCTTTGAAAAAAAAAATGCCCGTTTTTTTAAATTTAGCGGATGTAAATATCTCTTTTCTATATCCTGTGATACTTTGAATACTATTTGAGATTTGCTTTTCTTTGTGCAGCTGGGAGTAATCTGAATCTATGCAAATTGAGTTCAAGCAGCCTCCCTGCTGGGAGTTGTACTTACTTCCTCTTAGCTGCTTAACTTAAAACGGACTGACTCCGTTCTACTTTACATAAAAATTGTAAGTGGAAGATTGAATATTTTGCAGATTTAAATGAATTATCATGTTTCTCCTTAAATTTTCTGTACACAGAAACTGATAATTTCAGATGGATATTTTTATGCTTAAAGCACTCGAAGTAGTGAAAGTACAACAAGCAGTCATTAATGGGGATATGGTATAAGACCGCATTAAAAAGAATAGAATTAAAGTTTAAAAAAGTTACTGTAAATTAATTCTCCATAAAAGACCAATAAACCTTAAAATATTCTGTAATTGACATTTTCTATATAGTTTTTTTTTTAAAACTCTATTTAAAGGGGTTGTCTACCTTATTCTTCCAAAATACTTTGGTGCGTTTCTTCCCTTGGCATATTAATATTATTTTATTTCAAGAGCAAATGTAGGATTTTAAAGGGGTATTGAAGACCGAAAAATGTTCAATAATTTAAGTACAACTGGTATCGCTGAACAGGGTTCATGGTAGTGGTCTAGGACTGGAAAAGGTACAATTTAAGGTCTACTTTGTACTTTGTAAATAATTTTAGACCTATTCCGAGTCTTGTGTTTCTGAGACAGAGCTTGAAATCCCTATTTCCTCCAAACCTAAAAGTTACAAGCTAAAATTCTGGCTGACTGCGGCCACCACATTGGAGGGTCCACCCATTCATCTCCACAATAGATCTATACGCGGTGAGCTCCCTCTTGTGGCGTTAAAATAAATGTTATTGTTTAACCCCTGAATGACTGTGCCTGAATAAGCCTTAATGATCAGCTAAATTTTTCTGTTTACCTCTGCTTTTCAGTAGCCATAACTTCTTTTTTTTAGTTGAGGACTTGTTTTATGCGGGACAAATTGTATTTTTATTTTGCATGGTTTGGCAGAAGAAAAAATAAACTCTAAGTTATATAATTTATTTTTATGCCGTGAATATAGGACAAAGCGATTCTCGGCATGTTTTTTTTTTATTCCCTTCATGTTTCACACTAAATAACCAGTTCAATTAATTCTTCAGGTTATTATGGTCCAGTAGATACCAATGCTAATACATTACACTTAATCACTGTGACACAGGTTTCTGTTAGGGCAGCACATATTGTGCCCTTACAGCAGGCAAATTGAACAGACAGCCCTGGGGTACTTTCTGCACAAGGGTTACACAAACTTTAATCACATCAACAGGTTTCCAGTGACTCGATCAAATTTGGGAGTTCCCTTTGATCATGCCGAGGTCACTGACTGCGGCGATCAAGCGGTTCAACAGCTGGGGTCAGAATGTTTTTCGATCCCAGCTGTATTTAGCAGGCTGCTCTAAGTTCAGGAGCTTGAAGTTACAGCTCCTCCTTAGAGGGTGAGTGCTCATCAGCCTCTTCTACAGCGACGCCAAAACACGTCACTGTAGACTAAGCACCTGCACCACCAGCCGTCAAAATACGGTGGGTGGTCGTTAAGGTGTTAAAGAGATTTTCCCACAAATTACTGTACATTTATCTGCTGGCTACAAGATAGGTGATGTATGACCGCTGGGTTCCCTACAGGCCTCAATACCTCCTTACCGCACGACCACAGTGAGGAGGAGTTTGAATGGAGTGGCAGTCGAGCATGCGTGATGCCGATCTATTCAAAGTCTCTGGGGCTGACCGTAACATCTCCTTTACCTCCACTTCTCCTGATCAGCTCAAAGTTTCCAGGTTCAAGGATACATCCCTAAATGTGCTTTGGTAAATAATTTATTTATCAAATTTTGTATGTATTTGCTATCAGTCAGTTATATAAAACCAACATATTCCATTTCTATACAGTATACAGATGTAGCAATCCGTAGCTTGACTCTGATAACTTGCTGCAGCGTAATAACTTATCACTTAGGCCTTATTCACATGAAAGTGTATTACGTCCGTGATACGCGCGTGAAAATCATGAAAACAAATCCCAGTCCATAAGCCCTGTTATGCCCATATACCCCCCCCCCCCATATACCTCTTGCTATAAGCTAGAATGGAGAACCGTTCTGGCGGATCCGAGTCATCTATGTATTACATGGCCGAGGCTTTCCCCGGCAAAATCACCTGTTTGCCGCGGGTGTCGGGAGCAGTGCCCGCAGCTGATTGCTGCCTCCTAGAAGAAAGGGGTTGTCTGTGGGGAGACAAACCCTTTAATAAGTTTAAAAAAAATGATGTAGGGCCTGAAGTTTAATGCACTGGTTATAAGGGATCATGTTGTAAGCGCAGATATATACATTATATCAATGAGTTATAATAACCTTCTATTTCACAGCTGCATTTTCTTCACGCCATACGTTGTGTCCATTGGGACTGGATCTTAGACTTTGTTGACTGGCCGGGGTATGTACTTACCGGAACCAGTTGATAGAATAAACATAATTGAAGTACATAATGTTACTATTGGTAAATTTGCATAAGTGCTGCGTATCCCATATGCCCTGGAAGATGACAGAAGAGAAATATGGAAGTGGGGGAGATTACTCGGGCCGATTACTTATTCTGGATCAACGCCACTACACCGGGCTGCGGCTGAACCCGATGCTTAGTTCCTTCAACAAAAATTGGCCTTGTAAGTTTTCATTTACATCAACAGGATGACAAAGAATGGAATCTGACAAAAGAGACTTAATTCTAATGAACAAGTAAAACAGAATTTACATTTTCATTTGATGCCACATTTGAGCTCCACGGATTGTACATGCACAAGGCTTTTAAGCTAATCATGCAGACAATGACTTCTTAGGCTTCAGTAGTAATTGTCTGCAAGAACTTGATCTAATTCTATGGGAGCTATTAAAACATATCTTTCATTTAATCTTTCTTTGTTTTATAGATGAGGATTCTGCAGTTTCACTGGAAACATTTAGCTTGATTAATGTTTTATGTGTTGACGCCATTTATGGATCAAAGTTCGGAGATTTTTAAGGGTTTTTTAGTTCATGGGAAGGTTGGTAGAAACGGAAGAAAAACTATAGAAGGGTTATTATGCAAAATATACAACAATTATTGCAACCGGGCTGTTTTTGAAGTTATTACATAGAGTTTCCCGATGATACAGTTAGTTTATTGTGAAATGGAAACCTCAACAATTGGAGCCATTTTGGGGTTGGGACTAATAGGACATACATCTTGTGTCATCACAAAAGTTTCATATTTTTTGGGGGCTTTTTCTGTATTTCATACTAGAAATTAGCTGGTCTAAAAATGTTGATCTTCTCCGATTCGCCAGGATGTGAATCAGCTGAAATCACTGGAAATCTTGAACCTCTATTCTTCTATATTATATAAAGATGTAGTAGAGATGAATTTATCATTTTTGTTTTTGGACTCTGTCTTTTGTCCAATTTACTAGGTTAAGATCATGACTTAGGCCCTGTTCACACAGAGTTTTTTGCAGGCAGAATTACTGCCTCAAAATTCCATCTGGAATTTTGAGGCAGATTTTCATCTGCCTGGACGCCATCTGGCGCATTTTTTTACTATGTTTTTCGCCCATGGCCATTGAACGCGGCGGCAAAAAAAGCAGTGAAATACGCGCTCTCTGCCTCCCATTGATATCAATGGGAGGTCAGAGACGTAAACGCCCAAGATAGGGCATGTTGCTTATTTTTCCGCTTATGGGAAAAAACTCCTCTGCCTCCCATTGAAATTAATGGGAGGCATTTTCGGCCGTTTTTTGGCGTGTTTTTAGACGTGGTTTCCGCGTCAAAAAACTTTGTGTGAACTGGCCTTTAAAGGGATTTTATGGTCTTGGCAAATACGGATTCACTATAGTTTTATGTATTAATTCCTCATGGTTTTCAAGATCTTTGCGTACAATATTTTAACCCCTTAATGACCAGGCCTGAAAAGGCCTTAATGAGCAGCTTTTTTTCTTTTTTACCTCTGCATTTCAGCAGCCAAATCTTTTTTTTTTTTTCTTTCTTTCATTGACATGACTATATGAGGCCTTGGTTTAATGCGGGAAATTTGTAATTTTTCCTGCACAGTTTGGGAATATAAATAAATTTGCTGTGTGATTTATGTAATTTATTTCTGTGGCGTGAATATAGAAAACAGTTATTTTCATATTTTGTTAAAAAAAAATTATTCCGTTCACTTTTCATGATTAATAGCCTGTTAAAATTATTATTCAGGTTATTACGATTGTGTAGAAGCCTAATATGTGTAGGTTTTATGTAATGTGTGGGTACTAAAATATATTTTTTTTACTTGTACTTTTCTGTGGACATTTCTTCTTTTTTTTTTTCTTTGTTGCATGAAGGATAATTTTTTAACAACTTTACTTTATACTAATTACATATTAGCATACTCCAGTACACAGGCTGCTGTTAAAGCAACACATAGCGTGCCCTAACAGTAGGCTCTCTAGGTCCCCAGGGTTGACTGAAGAGGGTTCCCCCCCAGTGTCCGATCGAGTTACCGGGTTACCATTCATGCAATCGAAGAGGGGAGTTTTTTTTGATCATGCCGCAGTCACAAACTATGGCGATCAAATGGTTAAACAGCTGGGATCTGAGTTTCCTCCGATCCCAGTTGTGTTTAGCAGGCTGCTCTAAGAACAGGAGCAGCTCCAGCATAGAGAATGAGCACTGTCAAAAGACCATGGGCGGTCAAGAAGGGGTTAATAGTAACCTTCATGTTTTACTTTCCGTAGATACAAATCTGTCCTGATCCTGTGATGAGTATATAAGGGTTCAGCTTGCTACAAGTCAGAGCTCTGATAACTGTACTGTAACAAACCTTACAGCTGTGTCTTGATTACATAACTAATTAAAAGAAAATACTGCAAATCCATTGTAATATTGGGGAGCATTAAAAAAACCAAAAAAAAACCTGAGCTCTACATAATGCAAAATGACTCCAGCTGCTTATTAAATTCTCTTCTCTATTGATTCAATGCTTGAACCTGTCTAATCAATTTTACCACCTTTGCTTGACACACTAACGAAAAGATTCACTCTGCCATCTAATTTTCCAAATACAGACAATATTGGTCACTGAGCACATTGCGGAGTGAACATAAGTCGGCCATTTATACATTATGGATAATAAAACACCCGATTATTCTCAGACGCCCTTTTATACCACCACCGGCGCCTCCCTTTTCTATGTATAAACCAAGTAGTGACTTTATCTGAATGTAGGTGCTCTATCAGAATGGTGAGATGTCTCACTGTACTTAGACCTCTCAATGTGCCTGGGTCAAATGGGCATGGGTCAGTTTCTTCCTTTTTCAATGAGAACGTAAAATCCAAAAGGAGATAAGTAGAAGGTGTGTTTCCCCAGATGTACAATTATCAATCTGACCCAGCTTTATAAATAAGTTCATTCAATGTCCGGTTAACGCGTTCGGAGAAAACAAAAGGCCTTTATCAGATTTTATATATATATGTATTTGTAAAAAAATAATCCAGGATCACTCTGTACTTTTTATTACCGGCAGTGCATATATCATGTGCTCCAAAAATTCATAAGTCATGTGTAATATATCAAAATCTCTACAATTTATTTACCTGAAATATAAATATAAACTCTGCACTGATTTACAGCCTGTCTGGGATTAGATAATGAAATGCATATAGATATTAAATACCATCATTCATGTAATCATGTGAAAAAATAATCCTTGTGGGCCCAACAGTAAATCAAGCAGATATCTACTGTACAAAGCACCGTGATGTTTCCTCATTTTCTCTCCTAGGCAGAATAAATAAGATGAAGGACGGTAGGGAAAGAGTGCTGATAGGTCAATTGCCAGCAAAAAGTTTTGAAAGAACTTGGGAGAGAACTAAAATGATTAAAGGGTAACTAAACTTTGAAACAACTTTTAACATATCGTGACATGTCAGAAGTTTTGATCGGTGAGGGTCTGTGCTGCTTCGTTTTGATTGGCTATCCAAAGAAAGCCGAGCGAGCGATGCACGGACTCGCACACTTTTTATTGAGCCTGCGCTCCTCTCTGAGGAAAGCCAATCAGAAACTAAGTGTCACAGAACTCACCCGGGGCGCTTCTGCCCCTTTGTTTTAGTGATTGGCATGTCACACAGACATTTAAAAAGTATAACTAAACTTTTCAAAACTTTTGAAGTTTCCTTAATGGAAAGCCTACAGGAGGAGATTTATCAAGACTGGTGCAGTGGAAAGTGGACCAGTGGCCCATACCAACCAATCAGATCCCAGCTCTTATTTTTCCATTTATTATTTTTTTCATATATATTTAAGTTTTAACCTTATTGGTTAAACTGCTAATTTTTTCCTTCGATCCATTAATGATACGTTTGGTCCAATTTGTACCACAATACATACGGCTTTAGATCAGTAAATTAGATTGTATCCTAATGCAAATTCTTGATGTTTTAGCCAAGGTAAATGCAAATCGTAACAATCCCTGTTGAACTACAGTTTATAGTTTGTATATTCTACATAAAAAGTAAAGTAACTACATAAATACTTTTCCTTACATATATCTTAGTGATCCCGAGAACATATTATAGCACAAAGCTGCATTCATAATGTTCTGTCCGTTACTGGAACAAGTCGACTATTTAAAGACATGCCCCTAGCAATTTAATTTAACCGGGTTTTTCCCAGATTTTGATATTGATGGCCTATCTCAACTTCCGGCAATCCCACCGTTAAGGTGATTTGAAGGGGCCGCAGTGCTTCAGTGAGGGGCTCGCCTCCTACATTGTTTACCAGGCACAGCTCCTCACATTTGGTTGTGGCTGTGTCAGTAAATGTACGGTGTTGTGCCTGGTAAACAATGCAGGGAACACAGCGCTCACGGGAGCGCTGCAGCACGCTTACTCAGCTGACCGTGGGAGTGCCAGGAGTCGGACCCCAATCGATCTTATATAGGTGGCCTATTCTAAGGGAATGTCATTCAGGATCAGTATAGAGAACTGCATTTTTAGACCCTGTTGACTAATGTTTTGAGAATACAGATGTATAATATGTAGTTCGTTGTTTGTTCTCTACGAAATCCAAGGTACGGCATTAGACAAAACTCATGTGAAGCGAATTCTCAAAAATGTTTTCTTCTAATTTTTTAGGGTTGTATGGATAAAAAAATGCATAGTTTTTTTACCCCCTAGAAACAGCGTTACTATTGTCCATGTCTGGTATTGCAGCTCAGTCCGATTCAATAATAGTTGATAGAGCTGATCTGCAATACCAGACACAGACCATGACCTAGAATGTTTTTGCTAAATATATTTGTTATCTCAGACAACCTCTTTAATGGCATTGTCAAGTTTGGAAAACCCATTTTTATAAACCCCATTAAGAAAATCTGAGTTAATAGATGGGGGTCTCCGTTTCAGAATTTTTAGCACTTGGGTATAGTGGAGAGTATCTACAAAGAGCGTTTCTCGCTCTGCGGGACCTGCCCTGACCTGCAGTATACAGACAACACATTGATTTGAATGGGAACTTTTTAATTTTTCCTGTTGTGGCGCTAAAGGGAAACTGAGCACTTACTGCCACAGGTTACAGCTGATCGCTGGGATTTCAGCAGAAGGACACTTTTTAATCAGCTTATTATCTAGGATTGTCTAAAACGGACAACCCCTTTAACCCTTTTACTGCCAATGACCTGTGTAACACATCATGATGTAAAGGCTATGTACATCTTTGAAATCTATTTTCTCTTTATATATATATAGTATGTGTGTGTTTGATGAAACTTTCTAAATCTATCTTGAGCTGACTTCTGAATCCATCAGGCCAGCGGGTTTGACTGGTTCAGTGACAGCGGGTGGATCGAGCTGTGACCGATCACGTCTGAGTTCATAACTCAGATGTGATCGATTTACAGGTGGATCATGCATGTCAGTCACATAGGACCCACTGACGCTGAACTCATCAGTCCTGCAGAACGGATTCAGGTTTCAGAGCTAGATACAGCTGCTCTGTATACAGAATACAAAGCAGCTGTATCTTTAAAAGTAAAAATAAGTTTCAGTAAAAAGTATTTCTATAGTTGCACCAAACACTATATATATATATATATATATATATATATATATATATATATATATATATATATATATATATATCTCAGGGGGCAGCAAGAAAAGTTTTGCTACCTGGTTTTGCGTCTTTGTAGGGGAGGGGGAAGTTGCAATTGACCTTTTTTTTTCTCTACTACAAGGGCTAGAATATGAGCCGTTGCATATCTAATCACCCCTTCAACTAATCAGACCGTTTAATGACTCCATTACTTAGATTTTTCCCGGCATCATATACCAAAGTTTCTTGGTCTCTGCAATATTGATAATTTTTTGAAGTTCTATGCATGAACACATAGGCATAAGTGGCTTGTACGACCTTTGCACATCTTGACCTTTTATTTTTATGAGGTTTTGTGCATCTTGGGCTCTGCATGAGTCAGATTTTTAGCCAAAAATATGTCTCTTTATGCATTTTTTGTACTAAACATTGCGCTTTGGTTCAAAATTGCAAAATTGCAAGAAGGAGCCCATAATTGTAAAGTGCTGGGCGCCATATTCACAATATTCCAGGTTTCTGCTTTCAGAAAATAAAGTATATAGCTATGAGGGTATAATATGATTTTTATATTTAATAATTCAGGTTAAATTAAAAAAATATATCATTCACCTAAATATTGTGAGCTGGTTTTGCTCTATTTTTTTTTTTAGGTTGTGTTCACATAACCGTCGCTTTCCGCTGAGGAGTTCCGTCTGAGGTTTCCGTCGGGTTAACCGCTCAGCGGAAAGGCAAACGGAAACCTCAGCTTCTGTTTCCATTAGCTAGGTTTCTGTCCCCATTGAGCTCAATGGTGAGGGAAACGGAAGCTGAGGCTTCTGTTTGCCTTTCCGTTGAGGAGTTAACCCGACCGAAACCTCAGACGGAACCCCTCAACAGAAGGGCAACGGTGATGTGAACCGGCCCCTACTTGTGAATTAGTAATCCATCTTTTTTTCACTGGAAGTAATTTTTTTTAACATATTTAGTTGCTTACATATGAGCACCCCTATATCTGGGCTGTGATTTGGGGATTGATGGCAAGCAGACTGTTAAATAGCGGCTAGGGACAGAAAATTTGGAAAAGAGAGGATTATGTTTTGGAATCCATGAGATTATTAATAGATGAATCATCCACAATTCTTGAGGTCAGTCTTTATCCGTTATGTCTTTGGGGTGACATTCAGTTAAAACATTGTAGCTAACATGCTATTATAGTATCTTGTACGATTTATCTATGACTTATCGTTTATAATGAAAACAAAACTCATTTGTTAAATACAAATTAAATTAAAACAATAATGGATTTTTTAGAAAATGTTTTTCAAAAAATTCTGGCACAGCAGAAGTGGCTAATTGAATTAAGGGTTTATCCCATAGAAAAAGCGAATAGACATGGATTGGTAGCGTATAATGATTTGGGGTATATTATTTGGGAATGCTATTTAACCAGTGTGTCCATATGCCACATTAGGGTATGTTCACACGCTAGTTTAAAAACGGCTGTAAAATACGGAGCTGTTTTCAAGGGAATACAGCCTCTGATTTTCAGCCGTTTTTTATGCATCAAGCGTTTTTGATGCGTTTTTTCCGGCCGTTTTTGTAGCGTTTTTTTTTTTAATGACCCAATAAAAAACGGCTCCAAATAGTCTCAAGAACTGACATGGACCTCTTTTTTACGAGGCGGTTTTTTACGCGCTGCTTTTAGAAATGGCCGCGTAATAAACGCCCCATGGGAACAGAATGCCCTTTTTCGCATTGAAGTCAATGGGCAGATGTATGGAGGTATTCAGCCCCCCGTATTTTCTGCTGTTTTCGGGACATTTACGGCTCGAAAAACGGCTGAAAATAAGCCGTGTGAACATAGTCTTCATGGGATTATTCAAAATAGTGGACTTTTAAGTTTTCAGCAAATGTATAGGAAAATATTACCTTCAATTTAATAAAAAACGCAGGTCTAGTAATCTAACCCCAAGGGTTCTTCAGACTGTGAAACAATCTACTAGTCTCGTAGAAGCAGACTGCACTGTAACTGTACAACAGAAAGGTCTCCACAATAGTATATGATATACAGATGTGTCCACCCTCAGGTTGAACTGCGTATTTATACAATGTCCTGATACCCATTGAATACAATCTTACACCATCCAGTAAAGAAAAATATATATGTTAAACATATACTTTTTTTTAACATGGTAGTTTATAGGCAATGTATGGCATCCGTCGGAGGTATACTTTTGTTTTCTTACATGTTTAACATCTGGTACTATACATCTCGGAATATGTCAGGTTTAGAGAATCTATCTATCTATCTATCTATCTATCTATCTATCTATCTATCTATCTATCTATCTATCTATCTATCTATCTATCTATCTATCTATCTATCTATCTATCTATCTATCTATCTATCTATCTATTATCTATCTATCTATCTATCTATCTATCTATCTATCTATCTATCTATCTATCTATCTATCTATCTATCTATCTATCTATCTATCTATCTATCTCATATCTATCTATCTATCTATCTATCTCATATCTATCGATCTGTCTCATATCTATCGATCTGTCTCATATCTATCGATCTGTCTCATATCTATCGATCTGTCTCCTATCGATCGATCTGTCTCATATCTATCTATCTATCTGTCTCATATCTATCTATCGATCTGTCTCATATCTATCTATCGATCTGTCTCATATCTATCTATCGATCTGTTCTGAAAATCAGTCAGGACTTCAGAAATAAACATTAATCTGTTTGACTGTGTGAGTTAAAACCATTCAATGTATGGCTATCATATAAGTATTGATTGGCTTTACCTTTTCAATTATCTGACCACCACCTTTGGGATGGAGAAAGTGAAAAACCTACAAAAATAAATTGTAAGTGAAAAAATATGAAGAGAAAAAAAAATGCACTCAAACTGTTTGAGACAAGTTGCTCATATGAAGAGCACATTACTGCCTGGATACTCTCTTAATTTGAGAAACCTCAGAAATAATGATTAATCCGTTATGGGAAAAGGTAGAGCCGGTTGGATAAAAACACATGAATTATGCCGACCGTCTCCCCTCACTTTTATATTGACATCTAAAATATGTGTAACATTTTGTGATCTCTTTCTATTTTATCATTCTCCCCGGGCAGGAAAAGGACGTTTTGTAGTGATTTATAAAATACCAGACTCGAGTGTTCGGCAGTTACGACTCTTAACTACAGCTCATATTCGATACTGTATCACTTATAATATTCTACAGACTTTCTACTACAATGTCCGAATTTACTAATCTAAAGATCATATAACAAAATAAATTCTGTAGTTTCTCATTAACTATTTGCTGAGAATCCTCTACTACAGTTAGAAATGTGGAGGCTTTAGTAAGTCTGAAGTTGTTAATGTTTTATTATTGTACTATGAGCATTACGGTTTGTCTGATGATTTTGGAAAAGAGCAAAGTGAAAAAGAATTCCATCACATGTGTGAAGCATCTGAAACAGCAAGAACATATAGAAAGATACAAGAATTATAAAGCCATAAATATAAAACATGAACCCCAAATAAAAAATAAAAAAGTGAGTCTTAATATATAGTTTGTAAATAACTGTCCCTTTTTAGGCCCCTTATCGATAAAACAGCGCATAATGTGCAGATACAAAGAGCATCTCTTGCTCTAGAGGACTCATCTGTAAAATATTCAGACAGCCCTTGATTTTAATGCTTTAATGATTGTAATTCTTAATTTGCCCTGTGGTGGTGCTGCAGGGAAATTAAACACTTTCTGACAGGTTCTTGCGGGACCCTTCTAACAAAAAGGGATTATCCAAAGAGGGCAACTCCATTAACCTGTTTTATCATAATGGGGTGGGTGTGTGCGTGTGCGTGTGCGTGCGCGCGTGCGTGCGTGCATATATATCTAGCACACAAGAAAATGGCAACAGCACACTGTGAACACCAATGCCACCTAAGCCACTAAATATAAATAAATATTCATTACTGCTAAATCTACTTACAATAGGGAGGTTCTTAGTGCACATTTTGATCAAATTGTGTGAGCCCACCTGCCACGACAAGGCGACCTCTATGAGGTGGGAACCTACGCTGCACATACACCCAGAACTGGGACTAAACCTACATATTCTTGGGGATGGTAGGAACCAGCATTAAACTAATTAAAATCACCCAGGGCAGAATGAAAGGAGTCCAAGAACAAACAATGGAGGCAGTCACTAAAACCACATATATGAATCACATAAACAACACAAAAGTTTGAACAGCACATTCCAACAAAATGAAACAAAACTTGTATACAGGTGCAAGAGTCTGTGTGATCAAAGATTTCAAGTTGCATGCTGATATTCCTATTTGTTATCCCATGGATGTGTCCTGTGATTTAACCTGTCATATGCCCCTGTCATATAACCCTGTTGCTAACTGAATGCCGGGGATGTCATGATGTATCAGGTGACTGGCACCATGTTCAATTGGCCCATGCATGCACGATACAAGACACATACATGGACTATACCATTCAATTGTGCACAGATAGGCGTCTACTGAACCGGTATAAGAGTTATAAGGATGTGTCCTTTCTTACCTTTCTTCTTATCTCAACATTCCCTGAGATGTGTGGAGCGAGATGAATAGCTTTAAGAAAACAAAAAACAAACCCTGATCTCGCGATACTCACTAGATGTTTATGTTATATGTATCTATGTGTGGCCACCCAGTGGTTGTGATGTTGATTACAGCCTGTCAAAGCTTTTGCAGCAAAAAGTATGAAAATTGTATAAATCTTCTTCACACACTGTAGCAAATTTTTCATTGTGGATTTTCCCCATTGATTCCAATACGAAAGCCGGGCCGGCTTCATGAAACAACCCTTTAAAGTACCTCCTAAGTGTTTGGGGTAAATTATTAGGATCTCCTATAGAATATTGTTTATTATATAATTTACTGACTGAGGCCTCATGCACGTGACCGTGCCCGTAATCATGTTCGGTGATTACAGGCACAGGCAGTCATCCGCGTTTTGCGTACCGTGCTACCATTATAAAGTATCGGAGCACGGTCCGTAAAATAGAAAAATAGGACATGTCCTATTTTTTACGGAAGATTTCTATGGCACGGACACCTTCCCGTAAATATATGGGAAGGTGTCAGTCAATGGAAAGGGTCAGAAATTAATGGGTCCGTAATTACGGACAAAATCTACGGTCGTGTGCATGGGGCCTAAGAACTTGACACTGCTACAAATCATCGGAGCTCCACTTTTTTTTTTTTTTACTGCATTTTTTTCCCTCCTCTATAATACCAGTAGACTTCTAGAGTAAACCAGCTGCTTTATTTAATTCTATTGATTTTCGTCTAGTGTCGTGATTGACCATATGTTTTTATGCTCTAGTTAGAGAAGGTAATTTAGAATTTCTCTGACCCTTACTGTTTCATCTCCATCAAGTCATCACAAATAAGTCTCATGGGAGTCGCTGTGACAGTTTTATGTCTCGCTGCATTATTTATTGAAGAACGAAAATAAAAAGCAACTTTATGGTTTAATACTAAGGGCAATTTTACAAAATTTTCCGAAGGGTGTGTGTAACTTACTGTACAGATTATTACTAAAGATCAATTACTTTTAAAATATTTTGATATCTTTTTATTTTTTATTAGAATTTTTCCAGCATGTAAAGCTTTTATCCGACTCCCCCCCCCCCCCTAGCATATGATATTCACAGCACATTTTCCATCCTTCATGTCTATTCCCTTGGTCTTTCACACTACAAAGTCAGTGATATACAAAGTTGTTGGTGAGGCGCAGCTGTGGAGCTAGTAATGACAAGAGATCATATGTTGTAATCTCTGGTTTAGCAACATTTACTGCCTTTTGTGCGTATTTTAATATTAGACTAAGTTCAAGAGACAAAAGATCATTTTTTAATTTTGACATGGACTTCGGTCCCTTGTGAGGCCCAGGCTTTACCAGGTTGAGTAGTCCAGATCTAAATGGACCCTATTGTTTTCAATGGAATTCTATTTCAAACCAAAAATGATGTGGTCAGTTTGCATTCACAATGTTGTATGTCATTTTTCTGTATGGCAAGGAGAAGGAGGAGGCAGAGGCCATTGATTTTAGTAGAACTAGGAATATTGGGGTGGGGGTAAATCTTGGTCCATTGTTGTCATTCTTTCAAGCTTGTTTTAAAGGCGAAGGGAATTCCACTGCCTGACAGGTGTGTACTCGGAAAAATATATATGAGCTAAATAGATATAGGATAGATATGAAATAGATATAAGGCTATGTTCACATCCGCGTCTGGTTCCGTTCATCAGTTCCGTCTGACCTTTCCGTTGGAGGAACCGATGAACCGATAGCAAAACCGATATCTTCCGTTTGCATTTGGTGTCAATGGTAATGCTTCCATTGCAGTTGGTTTCCGTTTTTTCAGAAACAAAAGCGTAGCCGACTGCGCTATTGTTTGCTCAAAAAAATGGAAACTTTACAGAACAGAAATAAACAGAAACCATTTGCAACAGAAGCATTACCATTGAAATCAATGGTAATGCAAACGGAAGCTATGGTGTCTGTTTGGCTTCCCGTTCATCGGTTCCTCCGATGGAAAGGTTGAACAGAACCCATGAACGGAAGCCCGACGCTGATGTGAACAGGCCCTAAGAATAAAAATACTAAAAGTAATAATGCTGTAACTAAAGTTATAAATTGGCATATTGTTAGGATATGATCAGTGGGGGGTCTGATCTCTGGGAACCCCACCAAACCTGGGAACGAGTCCTGCGCCCCTTCTTAGTCTTCCCTGCACAGTTTTTCTTGCACATTCACTTGAACGGAGCCGTGCTGCAATATCCTGCACAGTTGGTGGCCAAGAGCGCCGATGTGCAGTGAAAAACTGTGAAGCGGTCCCATAATTCTCAGGATCGGTGGTGGTCCCGGCAGTTGGACCCCCATCGAACACAAATTAATGGCATACCCTATCGATATGTGATCACTTTATAAAGTGGGAATGTCCCTTTAACCCCTTAAGGACATGGCCAATATTCGTTTTTTGAATTTTCGTTTTTTACTCCCCGCCTTTCAAAAGCCATAACTTTTTTTTTTTCTTCGATATAGCCGTATGAGAGCTTGTTATTGGCAGGACAAGTTGTCGTTTTTTATGGCACCATTTATTGTACCGCATAATTTATTGTAAAACTGAAAAAAATTGTGGGATGAAATGGCCCAAAAACAGCGATTACGCATTTTTTTTTTGTTTTTGCGGCATCCATCACAGTAAAAACTACAGTTCAACTATTCTACGGGTTGATACGATTATGGCGATACCAAATTTGTGTTTTGTTTTGCCACTTTTATAATAAAAAAAATTTGCTACAACCCATTTGTTTTGTGTCGCCATATTCTGAGAGCCATAACTTTATTATTTTTCTGTCGATTGAGAGATGTGATGGCTTATTTCTTTGTGGGGTGATCTGTAGTTTTTAAATTGACACCATTTCAGTATACTAACTAACGCTATATTGTAATAGTTCAGACTTTAATGGTTCCCGCAATATTTTTTAAAGAAAATGAACTCCACGTTTTTCTTTTATTTCCCCCTCCATTTGTACATAGGTGTTTCAGTGGGGTGCTATGTGCAGAAATACGTACCAATCCCTGCATCCCTTAAGGGCCTTTTACACCTACCGTTATTCGGCCGATGCAGCGAGCGGCAATCAACGAGACATTGTTGATCGCTACTCGTTTACTCTTGTCACACGGAGCTATATATGGGGACAAGCGGTACATACATTATTATCATGTCGGCAGCACGTCTCCCTGTTTACACATGTGCTACCGACAACCATATTTTACTTTTTTAACACTTTATGATCAGCAGATGAGCATTTGCTCGTTCATCTGCTGATCGCTGCCCTGGCAATTATCGGCAACAAGCGTTATATGAACGATCATTGCACGATAATCGCCCAGTGTAAAACACCCTTTACCAAAGCCTCGTTCTAACTCCCATAGGAATGCATTGAGAGCCTGAGTTATGGTTTTCTGAAAAGCATAGTGACTCCAGACAGGTCAGAGTGAAGATAACGTGGGCAGCGCTGGATCCAAAAATGACATGATGCGGGAATCGGTAAGTATTTCTACACACTGCACCCCAATGAAATACCAATGTACAAATGGAGGGGGAAATAAAAGAAAAATGAGTGCCTCTTTAATATTGCTTTAGGGAAAAAAAATGGAAAAAGGGGGGTTTTTGAACTTTTTATTTATTTATTTATTTATTTTTTGGAACATTTGCAAAAACTTTATTTGACGGTCTCTTACTTTTTTTATTAGTCCCCCCAGGGGACTTGAACCAGCCATCGTTGGATTGCTTGCATGGTATACTGTAATACTAATGTAGTGCAGTGTATCGCTATACTGACAGTCCTTAGGCAAGGCTTCAAAGGAGTACAAAGATGGCCAACCTGGGGGACCCCAGGCTGTCATGATGACCATCAGCACACCGAAATCGTGTCTAGGGGGGACGATGGCACGCCCTCCTGATTTGAAAGCTTCAATTGCCGGGATTGCGATTGACTGCAGCATTTAAGGGGTTAAAAGAGCAGAATCTAAGCCTTTGATTCCGCCCGTTGCAGTGAGGTGTCGGCTGTATTACACAGCCGTCACCTGCTAATTATGTTGCGAGCTCAGCCCGTGAGCCCGCTCCATACCTTCCCTTAGCGGCTGCCGCGTACATGTCGTTAAGGGGTTAATTGCATGAGAACTCCTTACCGCTGTCTTTCACATCAGATTATATTAATGCTACCAGTACTGTATGCTGCTGTCTAACTTATAATGTATCATTTTATTTCTGTATGTATAACTTTGTGATAATTTATCATAATTACAATCTCGTCACATTCCTCCTCCTTGTTCTTTTCCTGTAATAGAAACAAAGGAGTAAAATTAAAAATATTCTTTATTTTTAAACAATATAAAAAGCCTCATACAACAACCCCTCTAATTGATGCTTCGGGGGTCGTGATGTCATCTTTTCAAACCCCTTTTAGTATTATTTCAATATATATTTTCCCATAACTAATTAATTTCAACCTGTTAAACGTTCTCCTGAGGGATCCTATACATTTAACATGAGCATGGATAGAAGAGTTCCTTGTAGCTCCACAGCGGTATTTCTCTGTTCACAATTACTTACCCTGTCATGCTATGTCAATGTCATATCTGCGACCCAGTGTGTGAGCAAGAATAAGCAAGACATCGTACCCAAAGAGGAATGACAATGAGAGTCAAGAGTTATAACCATATTCCATTTATGGACCAATACTGTCTCATTCTCCAATATATAAATAGTACTAATAACAAGAATAGTTGTGTTTATTATTATTATTATTATTATTATTATTATTATTATTATTATTATTATTATCTTCATCAGTAGTAGTAATATAGTAGAAGTAATATTTTCAGTGGTGCTATACACAATTTTTCCTCTAGGGGTGTCCTGGCCATTACTGCCTGGGTCATATGACTACTTATACCAGATGCATAGGCAGGGTCAGATTGGCCCACTTGAGTACTAGAGAATTACTCTGGTAGTCCCAGATTTTTAAATATTAATGGTCCTCAAAGGTCCAGCAGAAGAACACCGCATTAGAAGCGGTTAGGGAGAATTCTTATAGTTTTATTCAGAAAGAACTTATTAGAATTACTGTAATTAGAAGTTATTAGACATTAGTGATATGACCTGTGCACACTATTATAACATCATAATTAGGGATGTAATTAGAAGTGGATATGCGCATGTTCTACACAGATTGTTTTGAGAGTCTACGGTCCGTTTCCTCTGGCATTCTGGTACGAAATTCTGTATAGTGACATTTTGGTGTTTTTTGTTGTTGTGAATGTATGGCTACATCTATGAGGCAATGACATCATCCCATTGGAGGAATGACGAATGTACCACCTGTATCTAGGCCAGTGCTAATTGGGCCTTCTACCCCCATTTTGTACACCAGAGAGAATGTAATTTTTGACTTGAGTAAGCAAATGGCGTTATTGTATACTAGTCCTATGCGCATGATTCTTAAAACCTTTCGAAATCCGCAAGGGGAAAGTAAGATCCTGAGTTACCTGTCCGTGTAATCCTGCCTGTTATGAAAATGAGATGACTGCTGAGAAGTGATCTCTACAGAACAGGAAGGGTCAGTCTATTGTGAGGCTCAGTGGCCAGATAGAAAACTGCTTGATTTTAGGATTATTTTTTAATATATAGATAATGACATAGAAAATTAAAAAAATCACCCAAAAAATGTTTTACATAAAAGCTTGATTTAAACAATATGTCATTTTCTGATGACACATTCCCTTTAAGGCAGCAATTTATCACAGTAACATGGCAAGCAATCTATTTTGTTACCGGCCACTGGTCAGTTGTTCATATCACAAAGAATTTAGACATGGTGACAGAATGTGCAGACAAGCGTTAATCTAACGCTCGCTGCCGATAATTGCCATGTGTAAACAGGGCAGCGATCAGCAGATGAACGAGCAACTGCTCGTTCATCTGCGGGTCGTATCGTTTTAAAAAAACTGAAATATTATTGTTGTCGGCAGCACATGTCCCTGTGTAAACAGGGAGACGCGCTGCCGACATGATAATAATGTATGAGGACGAACGATCTGAGTAACGACCGCTCGTCCCCATTTATAGCTCCGTGTGACAGCAGCAAACGAGCGCCGATCAACGATGTCTCGTTGATCGGCGCTCGTTGCATCGGCCAAAATTGGCCGGTATAATAGGGCCTTTACATCAGCCTGTAGTCTTTTCTCACATGGAAGCTAATAGTACCACCCGACACCACAGATATACATGAGAAGTATGGTACGAAGTTAGAAAATGGTGTGATTGTCCCAGGGAACAGCGCCACTCCTGTCCATGAGCTGTGTCTGGTTTTGCAGCTCAGCTACATTTTTGTGAATGCAATACTAGAGAACCTACCAAGGAAAATAGTGGCATAGTTTCTCGGATTCTTTGCAAGCTCTTTAAAAAAAAAATTTAAGTGAAAGATTTATCAGAACGAATTTGGGAATTACAGTAAGAATTATAGAGGTATGAAACTTCTAAGGGTATGTTCACACGGCCTATTTTCAGACGTAATTCGGGTGTTTTACGCCTCAAATTTTGCATGAAAAAATGGCTCCATTACGGCTACAAACATCTGCCCATTGCTTTCAATGGGTTTTACGATGTTCTGTTCCCACGAGATGTAATGTTACGCGTCGCTGTCAGAAGACGGCGTGTAAAAAGACGCCCGCATCAATGAAGTGCATGTCACTTCTTGGGACGTTTTTGGAGCTGTTTTTCATTGACTCCATTCAAAAACAGCTCCAATAACGTCCGTAAAATACGCTGCGAAAAACGCGAGTAGTTACAAAAGCGTCTGAAAATCAGGAGCTGTTTTCGCCTGAAAACAGCTTCGTAATTTCAGACGTATTTTGTTAAGCCGTGTGAACATACCCTAACCCTTAACTTAAAACAAGGATTGGGACCTGTTTTTAATCAGGACTGTGGTAGGAATCCCATGTCCTGGAACTGCACTCATGCGACCTACTGACTTATCTGATTGACCTATTAGATTAGAAGATCCTTTAACATCCACAATGTGTGATAAAAATGACAAATTCAGCACTGCTACATCTTAATCTGAGCCATTACAACTTGAAAAATGCATTAGCCTTCACAAAGTGTGCAGCTGTGGAAAGCGAGAAGTAAGCAAGAATTTTCGGTGGGAACTCTCTGATCTTAAAGTGGTTAAATAGCTACACAGCTCCCAGAGACCTTACAGGATGACATCAAGAAATTACCATTTCTATCTAAACCACCACAGCTGTGCTGAATCCTCCATGCTATATCAGTCCAGAGTCGGGGTTGATGTCAGCATCCCATACAATACCTTCCTGAAGGTCACTGTGAAAGCTGACATCCTATCTGTCACTACAGTATAAATAGGTCACCGTGTAGGAAACTAGGATTCTCATGTCTTGTGTTGACTCTCACTAAACCTTCACTTACATAGAAATGAGAGTTAGTGAATTAGTTATTGGAGAGATGGTACCTTATACTATGGCTAAGGCTCTACGGTGCCACAGCTGCTCACGTTTTGAAGCTTTCGCACACACTATGGAAACAAGGTCACAAACGCATCAGATTTTTTTGCGATAGTCACAAAGTTTCTCGAAACTTTCTTACCTTAAGGGAATTATTGGAATTGAGAGAGAGTCACAGTAATGATACACAATTACAGTAAGATGCCGGTGAGTCAATGTACCCATGGAGCTTTAGGCTATGGACCATTTCAGACAGCTGCATTTACGCGCCCATATTACGCCTGCAAATTCTGAACCTCCCACAGTTCTAATAAACCTGTATTAGATCAGTGTAGGTTTCTATGGTGAGAGAAGTCCGATAGAGCCATGGGAATCCAGTCTGTAGCATTTTATAAAATAAAGTTATGCATGGAATATCTGGGCCAGAGGCATAACTTGAAGCTGCTGGGCTTCATTATAAAATCTGTAACAGGGCTCTAAACCATCACACCATTTATAGTACTGTTCTCCTTATATAGGGACAAGGAACATTTTAAGGCCCATCAGGCACAAGATCGAGGTCCATAAATCCACTGCTCCGTATGGCTGACTCATCTGCTCTCACCTCTTCCCTTCTATTCTTGTTAGAAATAGCAGCAGTGGAAGGAAGGAGGTTGTATACAGCAGATGAGAGTGTGGAGAGGAGGAAAGCATCTGACAGCCTATCAGATCTTTCCTACCTCACTCCCCAGTGTGCTTTCCCCACTATCTACACTCTGATACTGACATCCTGTGTGATCTGCCCTCCATGAACACTTGAAAGCTATCCTCCCTCTCCACACTCTGATCTGCCGTGCACAACCTACTCCCCTCCCTGTGGCTTTCTCTCAGGCTATGTTCACAAGCTAAAGTAAAAAATGGCTGTAAAATACGGAGCTGTTTTCAAGGGAAAACCGCCTCTAATATTCAGCCGTTTTTAAAGCATCAAACATTTTTTGATGCAATTGTTGGAGCCGTTTTTGGAGCAGTTTTTCTATTGACACAATGAAAACCGGCTCCAAAAAGGCTCAAGAAGTGACATGCACTTCTTTTTACGGGGCGTTTTTTTATTCACTGTTTTTTCAAACGGCCGTGTGATAAAACATCCCGTCTGAACGAAACACTGTTTTTCCCATTGAAATCAATGAGCAGATGTTTGGAGGCGTTCAACTTCCATTTTTTCAGGCATTTTTCAAAGCGTTTACGCCCCGAAAGACACCTGAAAACACTGCTTGTGGACATAGCCTAAGGGTATGTTCACACACAAACTCAAAAATGTCTGAAAATACGGAGCTGTTTTCAAGGGAATACAGCTCCTGACTTTCAAACGTTTCTTAAGCCACTCGCGATTTTCGCTGCATTTTTACGACCGTTTTTGGAGCTTTTTTCAATAGTCAATGAAAAACGGCTCCAAAAACGTCCCAAGAAGTGTCCTGCACTTTTTTTTTTGCGGGCGTTTTTTATGCAGTCGTTTTTCAAAAAAATGGCCCATCGGAACAGAACGCCGTTTTTCCCAATGAAATCAATGGGCAGATGTTTGGAGGCGTTCTGCTTCAGATTTTTCGGCCGTTTTTCGGGCGTTTACGGCCCGAAAAACAGCCGAAAATAGGCCCTGTGAACATACCCTCACAGTGAGAAATGGGTGAGGGCGAGCAGATTACATCAGCCCCTCAGCAGAAGTTTACTGATGGATTCGAGTTAAAATTTGCCGGAAACAAGAAGTCTACAGGTGTTACACAAACTCTACAACAGCCAAATGGTAGGATATTTTTTTTTTAAAGAAGACTATTTAGAAAGTTGCTTAGCTTTGAATTTAGGAAGCAAATAAACAAAAAAAAAGTGCAAATGTGTACATCGCCTTTAAATCACATGATTTGCAATGCAAAAAAAAAATGCAGGTAGTAAATTATACTCTTTTAAAAAGACCTACAAAAAAATGCTAGACAAACACCAGAAAATGTACCAAAAAAAAAGTGTGCGCCTCGAATTACGCCTGAAAAAACGCCCCTAATACGCCTACAAACATCTGCCCACTGCTTTCAATGGGAATTGCGATGTTCTGTTCCCACGAACCTTTATTTTATGCGTCGCTGTCAAAATACGGTGCGTAAAATAACGGCTCGTCAAAAGAAGTGCAGGACACTTCTTGGGACATTTTTGGAGGCGTTTTTCACGGACTCCATTGAAAAACAGCTCCAAAAATGGCTGTGAAAACGCGAGTTGTTAAAAAAAGTCTGAAAATCAGAAGCTGTTTTTGCCTGAAAACAACTCCGTAAATTTAGATGTATTTTGCTCACTGCGTGTGAACATACCGGCTATGTTCACACAGAGTTTTTTGGACGCAGAAAACGGGCCGCAAAACTCATCAAAAACCGCCCTAAATTGATTTCAATGGGAGGCGGGGGCGGTTTTCTCCCGCTGGCGGTAAAACCGCCTCGCGGAAGAAAGAAGGGACATACCCTATCTTCGGGCGTTTACGCCTCTGACCTCCCATTGACATCAATGGGAGGCAGAGAAAGCGTATTTTGCGGTGTTATATGCCCGCGGCGCTCAATGGTTGCGGGCGAAAAACGCCACGAAAATTGGCGTGCAGGGAGAGGAAAATCTGCATCAAACTTCCAAATGGAATTTTGAGGCAGAAATTCCGCCTGCAAAAAACTCTGAGTGAACATAGCCATAGTGGTTGTCATCCAGATTTTCCAGACTGCAAAATCCGCCTTGCGTCATTATACAGCCACGAAACTCAACTGATCTGCCACTCAGGAGCCTCGAAAAGTTGGGGAGCTGGAATAACGGTTAAATTGGGTGTTAACAAAGAGAAATACATAAATAGAATTTTAGCTAATTTTTCAAGGACTTAAAGGTGATTTTTAATTTTACAGTAAATTTTTTTTAAGTCCCATCATTATTAATCAAATTATTGATCCACATTTAATTAAATAAACTAAAAGCATAAAAAGAAGTCAGACCTAGACCAATATTTCACCGGCTTAAATACTACAATGACTCGTCTCCCCATAAAACACACCTATTATCACTGACGCCTCCGCGCTTGTATGATTTCTAGTGTTTTCTGAGGACACTTGATATCCTAAATCAGGGCATGTTACATGGCAGAAGTTTTGATTTCTAGATGATGCACAAGGCTTGAGGATACATCTGTTGTGAAACTAAAACCTCCCTTCTTAATAGGTTCAGGATTTATTCAGCAGACATGACATGAATCCTAAATGCGCCAGACAATACTCATATATGACAGACGATACGTATTTTATCTTTTTATTGGTCGGAAGTTTTTATGTGGATTTAGAAGACCACTTTAGGGTATGTTCACACGGCGGGGGTCCGTAACGGCTGAAATTACGGGGATGTTTCAGCCTGAAAACATCCCCGTAATTTCAGCCGTACCGGCATGTGCAGGCGCTTGAACGCCGCGTCAATTACGGCCGTAATTAGCGCTGCTATTCATTGGAGTCAATGAATAGCGGCTCCAATTACGGCCAAAGAAGTGACAGGTCACTTCTTTGACGCGGGCGTCTATTTACGCGCCGTCATTTGACAGCGGCGCGTAAATATACGCCTCGTGTGAACAGACAAACGTCTGCCCATTGCTTTCAATGGGCAGATGTTTGTCAGCGCTATTGAGGCGCTATTTTCGGGCGTAATTCGGGGCAAAAACGCCCGATTTACGTCCGTAAATAGGCCGTGTGAACATACCCTTAGGGTATGTTCACACGGCCAAATTTCAGACGTATACGAGGCGTATTATGCCTCGTTTTACGTCTGAAAATACGGCTCCAATACGTCGGCAAACATCTGCCCATTCATTTGAATGGGTTTGCCGACGTACTGTGCAGACGACCTGTTATTTACGCGTCGTCGTTTGACAGCTGTCAAACGACGACGCGTAAAAATACAGCCTCGTCAAAAGAAGTGCAGGACACTTCTTTGGACGTTTTTGGAGCTGTTTTCTCATAGACTCCAATGAAAACAGCTCCAAAAACGGACGTAAAAAACGCCGCGAAAACGGCGCGAAAAACGCCGCGAAAAATGCGAGTTGGTAAAAAAACGTCTGAAAAGCAGGGTCTGTTTTCCCTTGAAAACAGCTCTGGATTTTCAGACGTTTTGGTTGACTACGTGTGAACATACCCTTATAGAATTCACAAAGATTTCGAGAAGATTACAGAAAATCTTTGTATTATTACCTTACAGCTGAACAATATAAGGGTATGTTCACACGGCGGGGGTCCGTAACGGCTGAAATTACGGGGATGTTTCAGCCTGAAAACATCCCCGTAATTTCAGCCGTTCCGGCATGTGCAGGCGCTTGAACGCCGCGTCAATTACGGCCGTAATTAGCGCTGCTATTCATTGGAGTCAATGAATAGCGGCTCCAATTACGGCCAAAGAAGTGACAGGTCACTTCTTCTACGCGGGCGTCTATTTACGCGCCGTGATTTGACAGCGGCGCGTAAATATACGCCTCGTGTGAACAGACAAACGTCTGCCCATTGCTTTCAATGGGCAGATGTTTGTCAGCGCTATTGAGGCGCTATTTTCGGGCGTAATTCGGGGCAAAAACGCCCGAATTACGTCCGTAAATAGGCCGTGTGAACATACCCTAACTCTTATTAACAATAAACCCCCCCAAATCCCAAATATAACTTCTTATATTATCCTCTTTAGCCATATTAGTGTGGTTTTATTTACTTATATATTACTGGGAAACAGGGTAACACCTAATTCAGCAACCATTAGGCTGCATATTACAGTCGCAAATCCCACCCCAGTCGCGGACCCCAACTACCATTATTATCGGGCTCTATAATGATGTTAGTTCACCCGCGGTCAGGTTGTGATTTGTGGCCTAATTCGTCAGTATTATGATTACGCTCGTATGTAACGGCCCTACACAGAGAATTTCATTTATTTTTTTTCTGAATTTTATATATATATAGATTTTTTTTCTTTTTTTCTTTTGGATTTTAGTAAGGGATACTTTGTAAACTTGTAAATCTAATGTATCGGATTTGATCATATACATTGTGGGACTGGCCCTAATCACCTTATGGTGCATTGAGGCCGGCCTATAGAGCCCACCCAAAAAAGGATAGAAGTTATTGGAAAGAATGGGATTCTTTAAGGCGGTCATGAGCAGAAAGAGTGAGATGGATGGCAGCGAATATAAACCTCAAGCACCTTCCCCCATTAATTCTAAATAATAATAATAATACTACAATAAAAAACTTTTATTCTCGGCTCTATTAATCCAGAAAGTCCTAATATTCCGACACTTCTTTCCAGCATAGCATTGCAGTATAATGTGGAATTTCACAAGACCATAAACAAGACTAAGCAGAGAATTTTAATTAGGAATTTACTTTAATTTATTGATTTTTCTTTAGAAGTAGTAGAATTTGTGTAAGGGGAAGGCCACACATCAGGGCTGCCGGGAAGCAGAGACGCTGCTGTGTTGTGGCCGGAACCCCGAGCCGGCATGTAGCTTTACCCCAGACAGCGTGGTGTTTTAATGATTGGTAATCCAATAGATAAAGGACAATATTTTTTTTTAAAATGTGGATGAGCACATGCTGCTCCCCCACTACATTCTGTTCCGATAGACCCCCTAGCTACACCCCTGGCTAACACATTTCAAGCAATTCTCTATGGGAACCAGTGGTCACTTCAAATGCAAACTTTTTTTTTCAGTACGGACAACTAAATGATACAAACGCCAAATCTCAGCATTTTATACTCCATTCATAGTAAATATAAGCGATACTGAACTGATATTGTTACAACAAAGAAAAGATCATATCATTTAGATTTAAAGAGATTAAAATAACATTAAATATTTTACTGACTTTTTTAAGTTTTCCAACACTCCTTCGCCGATGATTCTGTGGTCTGCCTACAGTCTTTCTATACTCCGCTGCAGTGCTGATGCATTGTCTTAACATGTAACTGTGGCAGCCAATTACTGGCCACATCGGTCACATGTCAAGTAAGCTGAGGTAACCACCTCCGGTGAACACGTTAACACTACAGCAGAGTGAGGGTGAGGACACGCGTAGCGGCCCTTGCATGTGGCCAAAAACCACGTCCACGTGCTGAGAGCACGAATGACAAATTATTAGTTAACGGCTGCATGATTTTGCAGGTAATACCACAGTTTAGTGCAGAAAACCATGCGGCCATTAACATTTTGTAGGTAAAATCTACCTGCAAAATCGTTTTGTATCTCTGCCCTACTATACTTGGGCATGGTTTTTGGCTTCCTGTGGACACCACTATGTGTTCTCTTGATGCGGGATCAGGGCAGAACAGCATGGGCTTTGGAGGAATTTTAAAGGTGACCACAAAGTTTTTTTTGTCATTTTAACTTATGTTCATCTTATTTTTATTTTTTGGGGGTTTTTACTGGACAAGCAAACCCCTTTAAAACTTTTATACAAGACCCCATGCACACGGCCGCAATTTTGATCTGCAATTATGGACCGTAATTGCGGACCAAAGTACAGACCCATTCATTTCTATTGCTCACTGACCCTTTTATATTTATGGGCAGGTGTCCAGGCCGTAGAAAGGGTCCGCAAAAAATAGGACATGTCCTATTTTTTTATTTTATGGACTGTGCTCTCATACTTTATAATGGGAGCACGGTCCGCAAATGCGGGTGACTGTCCACATAGCCATAGCCATGATCACGGACCGGGATTACCTCTACGTCCGTGTGCAGGGGGCCTAAGAGTCTACTGACCCATATTCAGTTCATTTTACATTTTATAGGATTCTGGAAAACCCTTTTAAACGACGCTGTTGCCCCAGAAATGTAAGAATCTTTCTTTAATAAATACCAAGTTACAATAAAGTCGCCTCGATCTACAGTCAGCGTGAGTCAAATCCCAGAATCATCCAAGAAGGCTGCACGATTATTGTCTCTGGATCAAGGAGCATTGGGTGATCCCATATTTTTAATATGAATCTTTTTATATTCACCATGACTATAAGGCTGGGTTCACACGACCTATTTTCAGACGTAATGGAGGTGTTTTACGCCTCAAATTACGTCTGAAAAAACGGCTCCTATACGTCGGTAAACATCTGCCCATTACTTTCAATGGGCTTTACTATGTACTGTGCCGACGACCTGTCATTTTACGCGTCGCTGTCAAAAGACGGCTCGTAAAATTACAGCCTCGTCAAAAGAAGTGCAGGACACTTCTTGGGACGTTTTTGGAGCCGTTTTCTCATAGACGCCAATGAAAACAGCTCAAAAAACGGCCGTAAAAAACGCTGCGAAAACGCAGCGAAAAACGTGAGTTGTTCAAAAAACGGCTGAAAATCAGGGGCTGTTTTCCCTTGAAAACAGCTGCGTATTTTCAGACGTTTTTTGTTAAGCGTGCGAACATACCCTATGTCTGTGGATGTATATGGAATTGTTTCTATTTATAATCATTTCAGACTTTCTTCTCAGCCGTGTCCTTCTGATAAATATACATCAATGTGATTTTCCATTTGGCGCCTGAAGGATTTTCACAGTTTGCAGCCATTACTCTCCTCTCTTTCATGGATAGGTTATCGCTCTTAATGATGTATATAGGAGTCAGATGGGATCCCTATTTGCTTGTTATAGTAACCTGTATTGAGCCGTGGGGGTTTGTTGAATCGGTTATAGGACGTTACTTGAAAGTGATGGGTGAGGGGTTTTATCCATGACTTGAAACCGTAGTTTATCACTTGAGGCCTTTCATGGAAAGTGCATGTTAAATGCTTGAATTTATTTATTACGGCTTACTGTTACAACGGTGTGATTAAGGCTAGATTTACACACAGCGTTTACTCGCATTTACGCTTTTTTGTGTCTTTTTTCCTCCCAAAAAACACTGCAGTCAGATCTTACTTTGAAGTCCTATAGTGACTGTAAGCCAAAAAAAAACATTTTGTATGTGGTGTTTTTATAGAATTTTTTGGGTCAGTGGCATTTTTTCCAAAATGCAGCATACTCCAGTAATGCATATGCAAAAGCATAAAAAACACGTTACATTTAGAAAGCGCTGGCATTTTAGCACTCAGGTTTTTTTCATGCAGTTTAAAACTTTTGTGAAGGACACCTTAGTCCTTCTTAACACTGAGCTTTTGTCTGGCGTTTTTATTCTGTATGAAAACAAACTGCACGCTCAAAATGTTCCATACTATAAAAAGCAGGTTTTTTTCTGGTGTTTTTCGCATAGGCTTCTCTATAGGACTTCAGAAAAAATGTGAAACCCAGAGCATTCTGCATTTTGAAATACACTCTGGTCCCAAAAATTCCACCAAAACACCACAAACCAAAAGTGCTGTTTGGTTAATAGTCACTATAGACTTTAACGTAACATCTGGCTGCCAATGTTTTTTACCTAAAAAAACAAACAGCAACGCATTGATAAATGCCACTAAAACGCAGCAAAACACTGTGTGAGAATTCCTTTGAAGAAACTGTCTTACAGACCAAAACAACAAATAAATGTGGAGATGGTTAAATATTCACTAAGTTTTCAAAAATTTTTGAATAAATCAAATGTGAAAGGGAATATAAAAAAACTTGGTAAGGGCAAAGCCACACGTGGCGGAATTGCTCTTGAATTCCGCTGCGGACACTCCGCAGCGTTAATCCGCAGCGGAGCCGTTTCTCCATTGCCTTCCACTTCTTTTTAGTAGGCTTCGTTTAGACGAGGCTGAAAATTCCGCTGCGGAGCATAGGCTGCGGTGCGGAATTTGGTGTCCGCAGCATACAATGGATGTTGCGGAGTTGTGGCGGACTGGTTGCGGACTCATGGCGGAAGTTCTCCATTGACTTCAATGGAGATTCTAAATTCCGCAATGAAGTCCGCAGCTGTCATGCACATGTTATGTGTGCTGCGGATGCGTCTTGCTTTTTTGACATGACATTTCTTCATTCTGGCTGGACCTATGTATTTCTAGGTCTACAGCCAGACTGAGGAAGTCAATGGGGCTCCCGTAATTACGGGAGCGTTGCTAGGCGACGTCAGTAAATAGTCACTGAAAGAGTTAAGCGATCGGCAGTAACTGTTTCTGCACCCTGGACAGTGACTACCGATCCCAATATACAGCAACCTGTAAAAAAAATAGAAGTTCATACTTACCGAGAACTCCCTGCTTCTGTCTCCAGTCCGGCTTCCCAGGATGACGTTTCAGTCTAAGTGACGGCTGCAGCCAATCACAGGCTGCAGCGGTCACATGGACTGCCGCGTCATCCAGGGAGGTCGGGCTGGATGCCGAAAGAGGGACGCGTCACCAAGACAACGGCCGGTAAGTATGAAATTCTTTTACTTTCACTAGGGAAAGTGCTGTCCCTTCTCTCTATCCTGCACTGATAGAGAGAAGAGATGCACTTTTACCGCAGTCCGCAGCAGCTAGTCCGCATCAATTTACTGCACATTTTGGGCAGATCCGCCGCAGAATCTGCAACGCAGATTTTGTGCGGCATTGATGCGGACAGTTGCGGAGGAAATCCGCCACGTGTGGGCATGCCCTTAGGCTTCGTTCACCTCAGCAGCGGGACTCCGTTCATGCGTTCTGTCATAGCTTTCCCTCAGGGAAACCCATGAACGGAATCCAAACTGAAACAAACGGAAACCATAGGTTTGCGTTTGCATCACTGTTCATTTCAATGGTGACGGATCTGGTGCAAATGGTTTCCGTTTCTCACCGTCGTGTAAGGGATCTATTGTTTTGAGGGAATGGATAGCGCAGTCAATTACGGTATTGATTCGGTCAAAGCAGCGGAACCCTTACACAACGGTGACAAACGGAAACCATTTGCACCGGATACGTCACCATTGAAATGAACGTTGATGCAAATGGAAACCTATGGTTTACGTTTCCGTTCATGGGTTTCCCTGAGAGAAAGCTATGACGGAATCCATGAACGGAGCCCCGACGCAGATGTGAACGAAGCCTAATATATTTATTAGAGAAAAAAATGCCTCTGTCTTCACTTATCAAGCTTCTTTCCTCCTCATTGATCATTGGGGTCACGTCAGTAGGCCCTCCGCTGATCGGATATTGATGAGATGGTCATCAATATTTGTCCTAAGACAACCCAGCAATTTTTTTTTTTCAACAACTTTGAAATCGGCCTGATCTTATATTCTGCCTTAGGCTTCATTCACGTCTGCGTCGAAGCTCCGTTGATGGGTTCCGTCAGACCTCTCCGTCAGAGGAACCCATGAACGAAAACCAAACGTAAACCATAGCTTTTAGTTTGTGTTACCATTCATTTCAATGGTAATGCTTCCATTGCTAATTGTTTCCATTTTTCTCCGTTCCGAAAGGATAGTCAACTTTCTTATATATCCCATTAATATCTTTTACTTCCATATACTCCCACAATACCAGCATCGTCCACCCGTAATGAAAGCCTACCTCTTTTCTAAAATAAATAGCCTTTATGTACTGCATGATCTATTGATACTTATTAGTAACCATTTTGGGTATTGGCTTTGTAAATAACCTGCAATAGAAAGCCTAAACTTGTTTCAAAGAAAAGAGCAGCAAAGATATATTTCTAAAATTTGCCTTTTTTTTTTCTTCTTTTTTTTACTATTTAGCATCAAAATTATAACAATTGAATAAAAGTAACAAATGTAGGGGGATCGTAAACCACATTGGTTTAAAAAAGCCAACTGAGGTTCTGTTCCATGTATACAAACAATTCAATAATAATAATAAAAAAGGAACTTAACGGGATTTTCCCACCATTAGAAGCGATGACATATCTTAGTGATCTACCATCTTTCTTCAATTGGGGCCAAACGCTGGGACCTTTCCCTACTTACAGAATGGAGGAGATACAGCACAACTTTTCCTTGTGCCGCGGCGCTCCTGTTCTACCCAATGTGCAGGGTAATGCAACACGGCTTCTGTCCCTGTATAGCAGGTGGATGAGGGGTAAAGCCAAAGGGACCGGCAGGGGGATTGGCAGGGATCCCAGAGGTTGGACCTTTCACTAATTATAATGTTGGTGTATCCACTCGAAATGCCATAAAATTATAAGATGGGGAAAAATAAAGGGTATGGAATTTTAATTTTAAGTATAATCGTTCTTGATAAAATCATTCTAAATCTTGATATTAAATGTTGCAATTTGTGTATAATTAAATCAATAATACACTTTATGCCAGAACATGCTCATATCTATCCACTCATGTCAGAAGTGAATAAATATCCATACATAATTATTAAGACTTGGGGATTTATGGTCTTCGAAATGTGAAAAATTGGCCATGTTCAACCAGCTATGGAAAGTAGAATGTATAATTTGTTTATATATTCCTGGTGATGATTTTTTATCTTTGCAATACTCTGTTCCCCAAGTGAGAAGAAATTACAAATACATGGCATAATTAATAATTGTAAATAACCAGAAAGTAAAGCTAGAGTATTTCGGAAAAATGTATGCCACTGGAAGAAAGAAAAATGTTCTATGTTCTTCAATGGGTCTTCTTTCGCAAGGAATTCTTTCATTTGAAAGACTTAAAAATTGGCATCAAATGTGCAGCTTTCTCATATACCATATATGTTCCTCAATCATTTTTGTTTTTTGGATGTTAGTAAAAAAGAGCAAGGATTGGCATCAGAAAAAAGTAATGGATTCATAGAAAGATTGAACCAAAACTATGCTGTTTGGATAACAAAGCCTTAATATTTTCTTACCACAATGTATACTATTAGATGCACACCTAATAATTTCTCTTGGCAAAAGTTTTTCAAACCAGATCCTGTAGTTTTATTATAGCTTAAAGAGGTATTCCAATCTCGAACATTTTATGGAATTATCCTGTGGATAGTCCATAAATGTCTGATATATGTGTGTCCTACCTCTGGGACCCGCACCTATCGCTAGAACCGGGCTCTCTGACCTCCGTGCTACCTTCTCCTGCTGTCACTGGCTCTGGGCACTGAGTTACGAGGCGCCTGGGGATACGAAAACAGCCAAGCTTGCTGAGCTGTTTTCTGTAACTCCAATAGAAATTTGTGATTTACAAAAACAGTGTAGCACAGCGAGCTTGGCTGTTTCCATACTCCCGGCCACCTCATCAGACAGTGGCCAGAGGGCAGCAGGAGTGGGACAATGTAGGACGAGGGGTCAGGGGGCCACGTTCTAGATAGATGCAGCTCCCAACTCTGGGACCTACATCTATCAGACATTTATGGCACATCCACAGGATATGTCGTAAATGTCCGAGATGGGAATACCCCTTTTTGGTGGCCAAACATATTAAATAACTGCCAGCCGAAAGCTTGTTCTGCCGACAGTTATATCTTCTGACTTGACTGAATATACTGTACATGTTTATTTAAAAAAGGAGAGGTGGATAAGCCATTGCTGGACCCCACCAGCAGTGTCTTATCTCACATAAGAACAAAAGATAAGGCATGCTCAGATCCAATATGCCCGATTCTTCTTTCTCCCAAAATCTGCCATCCAGGGAGAGTCGTGTGGTCCCCATTTACATGGGCACCTTTACTGATGAAAAGATATGGTAAAATGCATCAGATATGGAGCCATACAGACTAAAATACCACCTGCATCTAGTTACAATTAGTCATGCCTAGACATTGACCAGGTTCATGTAGACCATGATGTTCAATGCAAAGATTACTGTGCCTTCATGTATTCCACTGAATGATGAGGATTGCAGTGAGCAGAAGCACTGGGTTTGGGACATATAATAATATACATTATTCCTTTGCATATATGCTAAACTGGGATTACTGAGAATAGGTATTTTCAAAAAGAAATTATAAACCTAAAAACGAACCAAAATGGGACATAGCCCTTAGAAAAGTAATGTACTCCGAAAATAAAAGTACAAAAAATCTTTATTGAATATAATAGCAAATGACAAATGATGAAAAAGAGATATGATACTGTTAAAGGGGGCAAATGACTATCTGTATTATCTCCCTTTTCTCCGTTCCTAGTCCGTTACCTTTGTTTCTCATATAGTCCGCTTACTTTGTACTGTTCACAATGTGCACACACTCCAGTCCTTCACACACCACTGGAGTAACATACAACCCTCGCAGATACTTAAATATATAAAAATACTTTACTCATAACATAGACGTGACAAACCAATATACACTACATCAAGATCCAATACATTACATAGACAACACAACCACACACAGCGGCCTCTCTTCCTACCTTCCCTGAACACTTTGCACATGTGACTAGTAATGTGTATGTATATATAATATAAATCCAGGTCCCAAACTTATACGGTCTCCTGGTACTACAAGCCACATACAGCGCCTGACCATTAGTACATGTACATATAGAGACTCATGCATAAACAGCATATATATATCTACTCATCTATAATCCACATAAGATTCCTAGAATATCTCTATGTACACATATAAAGTCTGCTGTAATATAATTATACTTATATACATACACAGAAAGCACACATATAATAGAACTTAGCTTGCTCCTGATGTTAAGTGCTGAGCGTCCAGGGCTGGCAGGAAAAGAGCAAGCACCAACAGCTTCCCATGACCTATATGTTCCTATCCCTGGGTTGAACCCACCCATTCCATTGACTCCGCCTTATGACCACCCATACACCTTCCAATGTGCATCTGTACAGTATAGGTAAATCTATTCCCAGTATGCTCAGCTGTCTCTACATCCAGTTTACAATGGCTCCTTCCTGTACTGAGGTCCATTGTAATGCTAATAAGGCAGTAGATAAGAATCTATGACCAAATGGTTCTGAGCATACTGCCACCTCAAAGGGTGAACACCACTGAATAATATCAGTATATACTATATCTATTTACCAGGTATATTTTATGTGGTCATAAAACAGAGTGTCTGGATGGGAACAATATTCTCCTGTAAGGGTATGTTCACACGGCCTATTTACGGACGTAATTCGGGCGTTTTTGCCCCGAATTACGTCTGAAAATAGCGCCTCAATAGCGCTGACAAACATCTGCCCATTGAAAGCAATGGGCAGACGTTTGTCTGTTCACACGAGGCGTATATTTACGCGCCGCTGTCAAATGACGGCGCGTAAATAGACGCCCGCGTCAAAGAAGTGACCTGTCACTTCTTTGGCCGTAATTGGAGCCGTTATTCATTGACTCCAATGAATAGCAGCGCTAATTACGGCCGTAATTGACGCGGCGTTCAAGCGCCTGCACATGCCGGTACGGCTGAAATTACGGGGATGTTTTCAGGCTGAAACATCCCCGTAAATTCAGCCGTAACGGACGCCCTCGTGTGAACATACCCTAACAGATACAATAAATACAGAGACATATGCAACAGGGTCAGATGGAAATAGACCAAGACCAACAGAATCAACCGTCCACTGATGACCTATAACACGCTTGAGTATAAATAAGTAATCAGTAAGTCCAGGTGTATGGGGTGGTAGGTCCCATACATAGTGCCATGCTATCAGCTAAAATATCAACGTATGGAGAAATGTAGCCTGCACAGAATATGGTGCATACATATATGGTGGTAGTACGTACAAAACCTGCAAAGTATATATGGTAGTACATAACGAATGCAGCTGTAAACGTATGAAAATGGTATAACGGCTCAAATGGCCAAGAAAAATATAGCTGACATAGCTGAATGACAAAGCACAATACTGTGAAGGCTACACAAAGCTGAAAAAACCTATGCACATACCCTGAGACATGATGAAAGGCGTGAAGGCTCAAAGGAGTGGATGGGTGAACAAGCGCCTCGACGCGCGTTTCGCCCTGCGTCTGGCTTCGTCAGGAGGCTACATACATTAAAAATCCAGGGGTTTAAATAATAAGTAGACAGAGTTAGGCTCACCTGCAGTGAATGAAAATCGGCGCTCGACACGCCCACCGGGCGGCACACGCATCACGGGACGCGCCGCGCGTCATGTGACAGGTGCCACGTGATGGAAACATCTCCATGGCAACCCTAGACGCTGTGCGGCACTCCCGGATACCTGCCCCGCCGCTCGTGCGCGGCCGAGCGTCTGTGCAAACACCGCAGGAGAGACAACCCAAAATGACAAAAAAGGAAAGGAAAAATGCCTGTAGCAAAGGGGCCAGCTGACGGGCACCTTTACTGATGAAAAAATATGGTAAAATGCATCAGATATGGAGCCATACAGACTAAAATACCACCTGCATCTAGTTACAATTAGTCATGCCTAGACATTGACCAGGTTCATGTAGACCATGATGTTCAATGCAAAGATTACTGTGCCTTCATGTATTCCACTGAATGATGAGGATTGCAGTGAGCAGAAGCACTGGGTTTGGGACATATAATAATATACATGACTCCTTTGCATATATGCTAAACTGGGATTACTGAGAATAGGTATTTTCAAAAAGAAAGCCTGACAAGTCAATTATTCTCCTTGTGGAGATACAGTTAGTAGAGCACACTTAAGACTACCTTCTAGTTGGATCTCTACAAGGTATTCCACAGCTTTTTTCCATTTAAAAGGAAAGTTAAGGACTTGTGGAGTTGCCCCTCTAGATGCCATTAATCGACATTACTAAGTTCCATAGTTAGATTACATAAAGGTGTATATGGACTATAGATAGAAAATCTGTAATAATTCTTAAATTTAGATTGTCCAGAGGATTTTGCAAATATTACAGGGCTTGCTGAGATTCTGAGGAAACTCATTGCTGATAAGGTGGATAAAACTTGTTCTTAGGACACAATATGGACCCCAATATGTGGCCATCAAAAATAGCCCTAACACTGACCCCAGTGATTCTACTGAACTAAATGTGGATCTCAGTTTAGTTCTGGAGACCCGCGCATGGTTTAGGTGTCGGGCTGTAGTATGGACCCTATTATGTAGGAAATTCTGGGCCTAAATAGAATACAAAATATTTTTTTTTACCATTATATGTACTATAGTAAGCAACAACTCAGACATCAACTTTTATATTATTTGTTAAATTCTTATTGGTTGTATACAAAATGATGTCACCAAAAAGCCCCAACGGTGTTGACTTTTTTAGCCAATTAACATAATTTTTTTTTACCAGTCTGAGAGAGCAATTTTTAGGCTTTAACTTAATTACATTAATATGTGAGGGGTAAAAGTTAACATTCATTACACTGTGTTCTCTGCTGTGGATGTCTGTAAGAAAGTAACATCTCCAACGAAACTTGCCATATTTTATTGATAATATCCTTATGTTTAATAACGTTAAAATGCTTTTTTGATACGATTGCACTTTGTTATTTTGCAATATAGATCTTTTAACCTTTTGAAGGTTAAAGGGACATCTTAGATCTATTGTGCCCATTTCCCACTACACTGGGTAATCCATCTTCTGACATAAAACAAATATGACTCTTATTATCTCTGCCTCCCATTAACCCCAGGGCACAGAACTTCTAAGTACTTATGATTTCTGGCAATATGATGCTTGACAAGAAATGAAGTCATTACACATTGTATTAATAAATCATATATGCATATGGGGGCCTTAACTAGAAAGTGTAAATCCCCATCAAGAACTTGAGACATCAAGATGAATGATAACGTGCACTGGGTTAATTTCTCACATTAAGGATAGTGATTATATAAAGAACGTGTAGTCTATGACTGTAGGTGAAGAACTGATCAGTAAACTTGTCCATGAATTTATTTACAATTTATTTAGGGATGTATATAAATGTATATCCAAGGATAGGGGGGGGGGTAACATAATGGAGCCTTGGATTAAATCAACATGAAGTTGGTCATTTGGTCATATACCATATCTACTGTAGGCTTTTATTAGACACATTGTTTTTTTAGAGTGCACTTGGCTAAAGTCTGAGGTCCCTTTTTGATTTTATAGTATAGCTGTAATCTGAGCCATAGCTTAAAGCTTGTGAGCCTCAGAGCAGAAACTATACCAAAGACTCCAACATATTATATGCCATTTGATGCGGGAGAAGGGCAGTTGGACCCCCCCCCAGGTACTAAGATGCGACTATAACCTTTCACTCCCTATTATCATGCCTCTGGGTGCAATACTAATGCATTCTCACTGTGAGGTTATTATTTAAAAGAGTGTCCAGTTTACAAAGCCCATTTTCATACACCCTATTATGGGATTTTAAGTTAATTAGAGGGGGGTCCTTTGTTCAGGACTCATGTTTTGGCCAGTGCAGAGATCCGTTACAAACAGCGTCTCTCACTTTGGAGGACCTGTACTGTCCTACATTACACAGATAACACCGTGATATAAATGGGCACTGTGTAATGCCTAATTGCCCCTGTGGTGGCGCTGTAGGGAAATTTAACACTTCCTGCCAGGTTTTATCACCAATTACATCTGATTGCTTGGGGTTCCAGCAGGGAGACACTTTTTTATCATCTTATTACCAAGGGACCCTTATAACAAGTATGGACTGTCCAAAGTGGAGAACTCCTCTAAATCATATTCAGTTGCGTTAGTGATGTGGTGTAGTGTACAGTATGGTGAAGAGATACATAAGCTGCAAGATGGAGGTAGTTATTATTTCAAACAATTGAAGGCTGTAGTAAAGAATATAGACCGCGAAGTAGAGAAGTAAATACTATGTATTTTCTTTATCAGTCCTTCATTCTTGCTGTATCTATATTAAAGGCGTTTTCCTGTAGTCCAATATTTATCTCCTATCCACAGGATAGGTGATCAATATCTGATCGGTAGTTGTCCAACCACTGAGACCCCTACCGTTCACGAGTACTTTCTTACCTTTACCGTTCCTGGGAGGCCCATAGGAATGGAGCGGTAGTGCACATTCTCGACCGTCGCTCAATTTATTTCTATGCGGCTGCCGAGTGCTCTCTTAGGCAGTTCCATAGAAATGAATGGAGCGGTGGCCGAACATGCGCACTACTGCTTTAGTCCTATGGGGTTCCCTGGAATGGTACTATAAGCCCGTTCTTGTGATAGGTAGCGGTCCCAGCATTTGGCAACTATAGCATCATCCCTATTTTCAAAAGTAGTCGGATGAATGTGTGTATATATCTGATATATATATATATATATATATATATATATATATATATATATATATATATATGCCTGGGGTCCCTACGTTTTGTATTTTGGTAAAAAAAACAACAGAATTCTGTAAGATATATATATTTTTTTATTGTTCTTTTTTCTGTTTTTCCTGTTTTTTATCAAAGTTAAGTTCATATAGAAATTTCTATTTTCAAATATAGGGATGTGAAAGTCATACATATGGCAGCCTACCCCTTTACAAAGCCCTAGTTGGACGTAATGTGTGGCATTTTGATGAAGTAAAGGGCTGTATATGAGGCCCCCCACAACTATACCATTGAATGCTGGATATGAATCCCCAAACGTCTTCCGCTTCAGTAAAACATGAATATTAAGGACTGTTATTTCTTTTTTTCCGCACATTTTTCGTGGAAATACTGCTAGAAGTCGTGCTACGGATGTGCCAGAAATTAATTATATATGAATACATATGCATATGATTACAAGCCAAAAACGGATAATGGCAATGTACTGAATGACAGGCGTTACACTTAACTGCTCGTTCTGATAAAATTAGCCGTGATTTCCTTTCCTTGTACATGTCGCTTAAAATTATTTATCCTCTCTTAGCATCCATTTCCATTTGCTTATTTAATTGGATGGCTATCTTATCTGGGGGTTGAAATAAATAGACAACATCGTTTTTCAAGTTGTATTTTTCTAAGAAAGTAATTGAATATTACAAAGTCAGCAAAGATCAGCCACCCCAGACTGAGTAATTGTATTGTGGACGGTAATGACATTGTGATATATTATGACAGTGCAGGCTACCTGCTCACATAGTCCAGTGCTTTTATATTTTCTGGTCACCTTTAACCACATGCTCTTTTTAGATAATAGTTTGTTTTTTACTGATTCATTTCTCAATATATTTTTATAGTGGTCAGGGCTCTGTTTGTTTTCTGATACAAAGCTCCAAGTTCCTAACAAAGCCGTAGCGTTACATGATAAAATTCTGTCTGCCTGCAACCACCACTAGGTGGATCTTGGGAGCTTTCCGCATACTAAATTCATTGTATAAGTAGTAACCAGTAAGCTCCTAAGCTCCCTCTAGTGGAGGCTGTAGGCAGCCAGAATATCATTTAACTCTATGGCTATGCAGGGGATTTTGATCTTTGTATCAGAAAAAAAAGAGCTGCATTTGCAATATAGAAAATAACCAGCGCATACATTTTGAGCTAGTTTAGATAAAAACAACAGACTGGTGTTCATGGGTGGGCACTTACCTAACTTTTAAACTTCTTAAATTTCCAGGTATATTATTAAAGGGTAACTAAACGTTCAACAAACTTCTGATATGTCATAACGACATGTCAGAAGTTTTGATTGGTGGGGGTCCGAGCACTGAGGCCCCCCCAATCGTTAAAACAAAGCGGCAGAAACGCTCGTGTGAACGCTGAGCCGCTTAGTTTCTGTTCGGCTTTTTCTGGAAAACGATGTAGCGGTGTACGGGCTCAATAGAAAGTATATGAGCCCGTACACCGCTGCTTCGGCTTTCCAGAAAAAAGCCAAACAGAAAAGAAGTGGCTGAGTGCTCACACGAGCGCTTCTGCCTCTTCGTTTTAGAGATTGGTGGGGGTCTCCGTGCTCGGACCCCCACCAATCAAAACTTCTAACATGTCACTATGACATGTCAGAAGTTTGTTGAACTTTTAGTTACATTTTAATTAACGGCTATATGTCCAAAACCAACATGCACTACACGGCACAAAAAAGTGCCCACCACACTGTACCATCTATGTGTGGTTGTTGAGTATCTTGTTTTGAGAAATATTATAGAGATTTGTTGTGTTACCATAGCCCTGACTCTTCACTAAATTAAAGAATACGGAGGGGGAGTTTACATGCGTTGTTATATAAGAAGTTGTTGAGTATAAGCGAGGAAAGGCTCCGATGTCTGGTGATGAGTTTGGCTTGCAGCCAGCATTACAATTCACCAAAAGATGTTTGATGGTATTAAAGTCAATTCTAAGGCCCCATGCACACGACCGTGCCCGCAATCACGGCCCGCGATTGCGGGCACGGCCGGCCGCTGACTGACAGCCGCATTTGCGGCCCGTGCTCCCATACAAAGTGCGAAAGAACGCAAAATGCGAAATGCGAAAGAACGGACATGTTCCATAATTCCTGGAACATTTCCACGGCACTGACACCCTTCCGTAGTGCTACAGAAAGGTGTCAGTGTTCAATGAAAGTGAATGGCTCCGTTTTTGCTGTCGTGTGCATGGGGCCTAAGTTGTCCATCCACACCAACTTGGCAAACCATTTATATGGACCACACAATACCAACATAAAGTTAAATGCGGGCTTTCTAGAATGTAATTGTATACTGTAGTATTAATATTGCCTTTCACTTAAACACAGGATCAAGCTCCACACAGGAAGACATTAGCTTCAGAGCATTATTCACCCTCTACCAAACTCTCCAGTTATCCCAATACATCAAACTACCAGAAGGTGAAAAATGAAAACACATTTCCATAGAAACCCAATCTATGAAACTGAGAATAGACCTTGTGCTTGTGTTGCTTACAGAGGCAGGTTAGGACTTAGTAATACATATTTCAACTGAGGACATCTTATTTCTTACATATTATGGTCTTCAATACTCGGTGACCCTATTCTTGTATGGCCTACCACTTTGTTGAAGAACTCTTAAGGCCCTTTTACACGGGCCAATTATTGGGCCAACGTTCATCGGCTGATTCATATAATTTATGCTGCGAGTAATATTCTTATTGTCGGCAGCGCATCTTCCTGTGTAAATAGGGAGATATGCTCCCGACATTATGGAAATGTTTGGTGATGAGCCATCGTAGTAGCAAGCAGTCGTCCCCATACATAGCTCCTTGTGAAAGGAGCAAATAAGCGCCGATCAACGAGCTGTCTCGTTGATCGGAGCTCGTTTACACGACCCATGTCGGGCCATGTAAGAGGACCCTAAGACTTGTACCTTTCACATTAACAGGATTTGGCAGCCTGAGCAAGGCAGAAACTTGATAATAGTGAACTGTTCTATATCACGAATCTACAGAACTCATGATGACCATTTCTGTTGCTAACATTTGTTTACGGAGATTGCATGGCTGTACGTTTTGGTTTCATGCATTCGTTAGAAGTTTGTGTGACTAAAATAGATGAATCAATAATTAAAAAAAAGGTTTCATATACTAAATGGTCAAAAGGCACAACCATGGCCAATGCAGGAGTGACCTCTTAGGAGCGTGAAACCACAGATTGTCTGATGCCTTAGACTCCGCCCATCAAGTAGGCCACACCTTAATTCACGTATGGCTTTAAAATGTTTGTCTGATCTTGCAAAATACAGTAGAAGATTGTGGTTTGCCTCTCACAACATCTATTATCCTCTGTAACCTTCCCCTAGTTCCTCTGTGGATGTCCTCCTCCCACAGCACTGTGAGTGCCTAATTACCATATAATTACGCATAATATACATATTCGAACACACGGTTTCGTGTATTCATTTGTACATTTTTCCCCTGCAGAGACCCTTCCCCCAGGGATATCTTGACTCACATATACAGTATAGTGACTATAGGTAAATCCAGCCCTGTCAATAGGATTGTTTGTGTTACTCTTATGTTCAACTTTGTAAAACTTTTTGTTTTCAGGGCAGTTAAACGTTTTCATATTAACACTGTATTCCCCAATTAAAGTCAGAATTGAAGGTAACTTGTGGGAGTGTTTATGGATTCCCATTTCAATGGTTCATTTGTTGATGATTGTTCTTTATTTGAAACAATTGTTTATCTTCCTTATGATAAGACGGAGGCACCGAGCCATATAATGAATTTCTTTGCATTTTAATCAACTTCTTTATAGTTCATATTATAAAACAGTTTGTGTCACTTAGTCTGTTAAAAGCCTAACTAAACCACTCAGAAGTAAAACAAAAAAATATTATTTCTTTTAAACCTTTTTAAAGTGGATTTCTAACGACAAAATAGTTTGCAAGTTGTCCTAGGTTAGATGCCTGTCAACATTTAAGTAGCATTATGTTGTGATGCTAGAAAATGTAATTCAAATTTACTTGCTACTAACTTTTCCCCCTTTAAGTTAATTTGACACGGGCCGATACTGTCTGCAAAAACGAACACCGATCAACAATACAGCGCGTAGATCGGTGCTAGCTAGCTCCATTGACAAGGAGCAACGATCGTTCATGTACGGGGACAATTGATAGTTCATCTCCATGCATGTGTGTCATATCAGCAGCACATTTCCCTGTGTAAACTGGGAGATGCGCTGATGACTGGCGACCATATCGTTTGCCCAATCGTTGGCCCGTGTAAAAAAGCCTTTTTTTCTTCTTTTAAAACAGACAAATGGGGAACAGAAATGAACAATGCGGCTGTGCACTGTCTTTAGATACATGAACATAAGTCACTACTACCTGCTGCATTGTAGAAACCATACTGGAACCGTGAATATAGAGCGCACAGCCTTTACAAGCCAGATAAATACTACAAATGATAGCTATTTTTTGATTATTGACCAGATTTCATCTTAAACCAAACCCTTTTACGCAGACTAATAATTTGTCTATTAGAGACAGTATTGTTTTATTTTAAATTAAAGGGGTTGTCCACGACCGGGCAACTGATGACCTATCCACAGGACAGGTCATCAGCATATGATCGGTGCGGGTCGGACACCTGGACCCCACGTGATCAGCCGCTCCGGCTGCCGGATATTTTGAAGGTAATGCAGTAGTTGGACCCGGAAGCAGATGGCTCCGTACAATGCATAGTGGCCGTTCTGCAGAACAGCAGCTCTGCTCACTTGAACAATACTGCAGCCTGGCCGCTATTTCGTGACCGGAGCCATCTTCTTCCGGCTCGGACGTCCAGTGCCCATAGGCAGCCGGAGCAGCTAATCAGTTCAGGGTCCGATCCACCGATCACATACTCATGACCTATCCTGTGGATAGGTCATCAGTTGTCCAGTCGTAGACAACCCCTTTAAGGGATATTTATACTTTGGCAATTGTCTTTATTATATTTCTCCAATTAGAAAAATGGAGGCAACTTTGCAAATAGTCCTGATTATAAATCTCTTTTCTTATGTCTACAGTTCCTATGCGAACTCCACGGTTCTAGACCAGACCACAGGCAAGCCCTTTGTAGCCTGATCCTGCAGTCATGCGTTGCTGCCATCTGCCCCTCTTCTACTGTCTGTAGGTTAGCAAGAACCCTGGCTTAGAAGGTGTGGTATAAGGGTATGTTCACACGGCCTATTTACGGACGTAATTCAGGCGTTTTTGCCCCGAATTACGTCTGAAAATAGCGCCTCAATAGCGTTGACAAACATCTGCCCATTGAAAGCAATGGGCAGACGTTTGTCTGTTCACACGAGGCGTAATTTACGCGCTGCTGTCAAAAGACGGCGCGTAAATAGACGCCCGCGTCAAAGAAGTGACCTGTCACTTCTTTGGCCGTAATTGGAGCCATTATTCATTGACTCCAATGAATAGCAGCGCTAATTACGCCCGTAATGGACGCGGCGTTCAAGCGCCTGCACATGCCGTTACGGCTGAAATTACCGGGATGTTTTCAGGCTGAAACATCCCCGTAATTTCAGCCGTTACGGACGCCCTCGTGTGAACATACCCTAAGGGTATGTTGACACGCTTAACAAAAAATGTCTGTAAAATACGGAGCTGATTTCAGAGAAAACAGCCTCTGATTTTCAGGCGTTTTTGAAGCTGAGAATGAAATTTGGAGCTTCTTTTGAGGCTTCTTTTCAGATGTTTTTTGAGGCGTTTTTCATAGTGTTCAATGGAAAATCAGCTCCAAAAAACGCCTCAAGAAGTGACATGCTACTTCTTTTTACGGAGCGTCTTTTTACGCTCCGTTTTTTGACAGCAAAGCGTAAAATAAAGGCTCGTGGAAACAGAACATCGTAATTCTTATTGAAAGCAATGGGCAGATGTTTGTAGGCGTATTAGGAACGGTTTTTCAGGCGTAATTTGAGGCGTAAAACGCCTCCATTACGTCTGAAAAGAGGTCATGTGCACATACCCTAACACATGACTGCAGGCACAAACGACATACTGGGTTTGTTTGTAGTCTGCAACTACGGAGACACATAGGTCTGCATAGGAGTTGCATACACAAAACAGTAGGAGAACTAATATAAAATAATATAACCGCTATTGTAAAAAAAACAAAAACATTTTGATTCGGGATGCACTGGAGCAATAAAAAAAATGGTTTCACGTATACACCCTTTATGATTACTTTATATAATAATTCCCACATTATTGTCATTTAATCCATTAGATATGCTTAGTAAAAGCACAACGTCTGTAAATCAACACAATTATAATTTTTTTCGGGGTGGGGGGATATTGCTCCTATACATCTCTATTTACTAGATAATCTTCTGTGAGTTCATTTTATGCAATGAACTTCGAAAGTCGATTGAAAACCCCATAAATGTCCAAAATCCAATGAATTCCAAAAGCCCTTGAATTGTTTTTGCTCATCTGTTGCTGTTTACGATGCACCAGACGGTCAGAAGTTCTTTCTACAGGGCTGTGAATGGAGCCGTGTGATTATTCAGAATGTCATCTTTTGGTTTACATACTTTGTCTACAACCTATGTAAGGATAGCAGAGTTCATCTGGAAGCTGAGGCTATAATTATGTTCCTCTCTATGCGGTAGAATTTTCATTTGCTCTTTCTAAGTTTTCTCTAACTCTGAGAATTGTATTTTCTCACCCTGCTCCAGCAATGTGCTGTACTTATCATGATAATGCAGCTTTAGGTAAGAAAAAAGACGACGGAGTCTGGTAGAATTTTTTACTTTTGCTTGTCTCAAAGATTTTTCCCGAGTGTCAATCATGCTTGAATAGCTCGGCTTAGTTCAGGCTTTATAAAAACAGCGCCTAGTATATAGCGGCTCTTCCTAATATCAATTAGATATTTTTTACTTCTCTGGAACTTATATTCGTCAATCTCTTGCTTCCCACCCCCTCAATGAAAAGTTACACAGAATTCTCCCATCTCCTGCAAGTGCCGAGCTGTCACCACTGTCGATTTTCTAGATTGTAGACTTCAGATGCAATCTCTTCAGTATAAGGTTCTTGATTGTCTTTTGAGAGCATAAAACTAAATGACTATGGTTTTCCGTAAGTCATTTTCTACAAGACCTAGGACTACATTTAACTCCTCATGATTGCTATGAAATGTAGGGTTCTTTTGCTTTTTATGGGATGAGAGGATCTGTAAAAATGATAGAAACCAGCAGAATCCTTGTATTAGATGGAAGTTCAGAAAAATAGCAACTGAAGAAACTTTAGTCTTAAGTTCTGTTCACACTAGTGACATAAGTGGCGCTGTTTCTGGAAAAAAACACAGAACCTTTGATTTTCTTAGATCACTAACTCTTTAATAATATAGTATAGAACTTAGTTTACTATTCTACTGGTTGTCATTGGAATCAGTTGAGCCAAGCTTGTTGATGGAAGCCCCCTAACATATTTTCCAGAATGCAAATATCCAGGGAAAGCTGACACTGACATTGAGCTGGGAGAGTTCAGCTCTGAAGCTGTGAAATTGTGATGGCAGCTCTGATCTATAATGTAGGCTTTAACTCAGGATCAGTACAAGACCAGAAATGCAGTGTAGGGATGGGATCAAGATTTGTTGTTGTGCTTAGGCAAAATATTCTCTTCAGTGTCCAAATAATAGCACCATACAATGCACAAAATAATGCCACCATTGTGCCCAAATATCCGAGCCACCCAATGCCCTAATAATACCGATGCATACTAAGTAAAAGTGGTCATATAATGCTCAAATAGCAGTGCTCCGGTCGTGAGTTTCCAAGCATCATAGAACAGGTATTGCTGTGAAACATCCCCAAGAAGGTGGTGGAGGCCTCTAAATGGTGGGGGACCCCGGGCATTTGCTGTTTTGTCCTTTCTTTAATACATTCCTTATTAAATAAATATGTTACACTTCTCACTGGAGAAGTAGATCCTCTGGCGCAATTGGTTTGGCTTTGGCTAGACTTGGATGCAGAGTCTAAGGAATCTCCTCGTTCTTCACCCTTAACCCCCACAAGAAGGTATGGAGTTTCCCAGTCTGATTCCTAGGTTGCGGTCCCCAGAAAAGTCACCGAATAGCGGGCTGTATGCTGTAGCCAGGGGTCATCAATGGATTAGCGGCTAAAAAGTGAAAAAGCCAGAGGATGAGACAGCATCGTAATCAGGAGGCGATACCAGGAGTAGAACCACAGGAACCAAGTAACAAATCCAAAAGGCGAGACATGAGCATATACAATCAAGGATGGGGCAAGTTCTCTTCGTGAACAAGCCAGGAGTATCAGATCATTCCTGCCAACAACCTCCATTTCTGAAGTTCAGCATGATGGCTGTTGAATGGACAATCTTTCATTTAATTACCCCTGTTCCCCACCGCTTCCTCACCAAACCCTAGCGTTCTTTTATAATAATGATGATAATGATATTTTTTATTATTTTTATATATGCGTCTCCATTTACCTTCCCCCTTATTCCCTCAATTTAAGAACTTACCTCAATGTATGGCCAACTGGACACCCTACCACGTATCTACTGTAGGGTCTGCCTGCTCTTATAGTTTCTCTCACACTATTGAATTAGTCATTTGCCTCACTATGGCACTGAAGGGAAGCTCTTATTGGACCCCAGAACCTACAGCATTATCAGCACCGGATCGGACAGAGTGTACAATTAGTTGTACAAAGAAATTTAAAGGGGAAGTATTATTTTCTAATCTTGTAAAATGCATCCCCCCACCTTAATAATGTCCTAGACGGCCGTCTACTTTGTATACATGGCCAATACAAGGGGTAAGCAATCACCAGATTCTGTTGCTGCTAATAGGAAATTATAGAATTGTCCCTCCACGGTTTAGATGTCTAAAGTTCTTATTTACTATAAACCATAGTACAGTACATTAATGTTTCTCCTTTAATTGCCTTTCTCTTGAAACTTTTTAATGAAGTAAAACTTAGAGCTGTTTGATGTAGAATCTTTTTTCACGTAGACTGTATATTGTCAAGTAAACTAATGGCATGCAGGGGATCTGCAGGTGGAGGAGCCTAGGGATATCCTATGAATATATTGTGCTTATATCTGGCTGATTTATCATTTAGAATAAATATATATGTATGGGACACATCTCAATCCAAACAGTGCCAGCTGTTAATCAAATCCTTTCATTAATTCGGGTTTGACGTGGCCACACAAGGGACCCCCCATCTACCTGTATTCCTTACTTAATGAACTAGTTATGCTGAAAATGGAACAGAAAATCCTGTGGTCTCTTTGGATTATCTCATACACTGTTTGCCCCGAGGTCCCAAAAGAGGATAATTAAAATGTATTGTAAGTTACATGAGGATTTCTCTCGGCCAGATTCCATATTACATTAATATTCAAGTGCCGGAGGAGCCTATTGGAATATGTGGCAGTAATAGGGCAGACAGTATTATGTATGTAAATAAAATATCTGCGTTATTTATAGCATCTTTCTTTTACATAACAAATAAGTCTTTAAATAGTGAAAAATACAAACTCCTCTTTGCTGGGACATTATCTCTTTCCATTGGGTATATCTGTGTATATCACATGGACATGCTTAATAGAGAAGAGTCTTATACTCTCGTTTAATTCTAAACCTTTATAATAGGAAAACAAAAGAAGAGCGCGCTTCATAGGGCACACTTGCAGGTCAAGAAGGATAAAGACGTAAAAATAGGAGCAGTGTTTTTCAGGAAGTGTCCCCGAAGGGTTTCCGCTCACCTGGTTTGGTTGTACACAGGGCACAACACCTCTAGTAGCGTATGGTGGGTATGGAGCAGCTGCAGCTTTGTCACCTCGCTGGCGTTCCTCTGTTCAGGGCTATTAGTAAAGTGTATAGACAACACAGCAGAGCTGAGTTGGACGTAAGTTGATGTTTCAAGAGACGATGGTTCTGCTGGACAACACATTTTTTGCAAATGTAGATAGATTTGGATTTATTTGATAACGGATAACAAGGATCAACACGTTTCGGGACTGAACCGGTCCCTTCATCAGGAGTATGGATAGATAGATGTTTTATTTCTCCAGAAACGTGTTGATCCTTATCGGTTATAAAATAAATCCAACTTTATCAATCTGTGCAAAGTAAAGATAGATGTTTTATGCTTCCTGTTGAAGGAACCGGTCCGGTCCTGTCCTGAAACACGTTGGTCCAGGTTATGTTATCAAATAAATTAAAGTTTATTTACCTTTTGCAAAGTGACTGTTCTCCAGCTGCAGTGGCGTCTCCTGAGACCTCAACTTTCAACAGCTCTTCTGTGTTGTCTATACACGCATACTCTCATTTGGTAGACATCCGTATAGAAACCTGTTTTGGCTTTTGTAACATATGCATTGGTTGCTTAATATTTATTTTAATTTTGGATTGCTAGAATATACCATCACTTACTGATCAGTGGGGGTTTGATTAACTCTATATCCTTAGAATGAAGGAGCCATAGCGCCAAGTATTTAAAGGAGAAAAGCTGAAGGTCTTGGTCCCTTAATTCTTCCGGAATGGTGGGAATCTCAGACGTTAGACCTCCACCAATTCTAATGTTATGGCATATCAGGTGGAAATACCATTTTAACAGACCTCATAGACAAGAACACTGTAGATTGTAGATTTTCATGCAGTTAGATGAGTGAATTGACCTATGAAGAAGTCTAACAAACAGTTACAACCTTAAAATAGTTGTATAAAAGAACGTGTTAGGCTTCGACATATTTTTGTTTAGTATGTGACCTATGTAGTTCTTCTAAGTCATGGCAGGTCACTCTCACAATGTGGGTGTCTTTCTTTTCTAAAAACTGGTGTTGTCAATTTTACATCTAATACGATACTAAAGGGGTTGAAAAGGCCCATATGTGAAAGTTAAAATGTGATCCTTGTGTATATGGAGAAAACTGGCATTGTGGTGTATTGTATTAGACTTGCAGTCTTTGTTGTTTTTATGTTTTTATAGCTTGACAGGTGAAATTGTCTTCTATTGTATTTCCCATTTGCAGTAGGTTTTTGTGCTGAATAATAAATAAAAGAACACACATATCACAATTGCCTAGAAGTGTTTTCATAGAGACACAAAAAAGGGTTCTGTGTAAAAATAACCTTTGTGAACAATACTTTTCATCTACTTTAAGTTCACACATTGTAAGAAGTACCGAGTGGCACAAAGTGAAAAAGATGAATTAACTTGGAAACCTTCAAGAGCTGTCTGATATCCTACTTACGTTATACTATGTTCTTAAGGTTAAACTAAATGATATGTTTAAAATAAAATGTAAAGACAAAAAGACCATGTTCTTCACCTTCCAGAAGACTTTGGTCCGGAATGAGACTCCTCTATTCTTAAAGGTGCTAATACCCAAAGGAGACGTTGATAAAACAACTTGATCATAAATCAATGTTGGGTAAACGGAGTTCACAACGTTGATTAATTAGGAGTTTTATTCATGTTAGATTAGGGGCAGTCTGACCACTGGGACCCGCATCACTAAACCTTAGTGCCATATGGTGGGGAGGAGTTGTGTGGAGCGATGGCTAAACATGTGCCAATGTAGAAAGGCTCGGGTGAGCGGGATCAGAGCCCCACCGATTTAACAATTATTCTCTATCCTGTGAAAAGGTGATAAATATCAACCTCTTCCCGTCACCCTGTGATGTATATTTATATCATGGGAACTATGTAGTTGCTGCGAAATGACGTAAATGTATGTCATGGTGATAGTGCAGGCACAGGAGCCGCACCATCACCATCGCCAGCAGTAACGAAAAGCCGAATCCCGTTGTAACGGCCGGGAACGAAGATAACGCTACAGACATTTTCATTCCTTAAATGCCACAGTCAGGATAGCGACTGCGGAATCTAAGGCTATGTTCACACGCAGTAGCAAAATACGTCTGAAATTACGGAGCTGTTTTCGCCTGGAAACCGCTCCTGATTTTTAGACGTTTTTCTTACTACTCGCGTTTTTTTCGGCATATTTTACGGACGTTATTGGAGCTGTTTTTCAATGGAGTCAATGAAAAACGCCTCCAATTACATCCCAAGAAGTGACATGCACTTCTTTGATGCGGACGTCTTTTTACGCGCTGTATTTTGACAGCGATGCGTAAAATGACACCTCGTGGGAACAGAACATCGTAAAACCCATTGAAAGCAATGGGCAGATGTTTGTAGGCATAATGGAGCTGTTTTTTTCAGGCGTAATTCGAGGCGTAAAATGCCCGAATTACGTCTGAAAACCATGCGTGTGAACATACCCTCAGTGGTTAGACAGGGGAAAAGAGGGATTGCATGGTCAAGTACACTAGTGGGACTTGAAAAAAGATTTAAAAAGTTAAATAAAATGTTCAAATATACTTAAAAAAACTAAAACTTGTTTCCCATTAAAAATGCTTTATTATGTCAACAGAGGATAAGACAAAGTACATTCCATTGGGATCTATAAAATTATTATGTTATTTAACCTGTGCGGAGAACGCCGATAAAAAAAAAAAGACAGATTTGTTGATTTGGGTTCATCCCTTCTCTCCCCATCCCCCCCCCCCAAAAAAAAATACAAAGAAATCAAAAAGTTGTATGTACCCCAAAATGGTACTAATGAAAATGTCAAATCATCGAGCAAACAAACAAGCCCCACACGGCTCCATTGACGGAAAAATGTCTCAAAAAAGTTTTTAATGCGCAAAAGTAGTAAATTCTATATAAAAGACTATATAAATATGGTATCGCCGTAATTCTACTGATCACAAAAAAAATGATCATATCATTAATACCGCACGGTGAACGACATAAGAAAAGTTGCCACGTCCTGAAGTTCCTTAAGGAGTTACTAATGGGAAAACCCTTTCACTGTCCATATGTCCTATTAGGGCAGATGGGTGTCCTAGAAGTAGGTCCTCGCTCAGAACTCCTATATGAGCCAGAACAGAGTGCAGCTCTATAAAAATTGCTCCCGCTATAGTAGATTTAGTCTTTCCATGCATTATAGCCCCTGGCCAATTATTTGAATGGCCAAGGGCTTGATGAGCTGGACCTGGAGTATGGTAGGGCTCCGCACCAGCAGCAGCTTGCTTGAGGACAGTTTCCCTGTATCAACAGATTTCTCACAATTTAGAGTTTAGAGTGAACTGAAACATTTATGAAAACTGCAAGAAATATAATGAAGATATGACATAAATTTGCTAGAGCTTAAATTTTCTCTATGGCCAATGTTAATAAAAGATGGAGTGTCCCTTTAAATACGGCAATGCCTGAAAGTACTTGTTAAACACCCAGAAACACAGTTTTCATTTTTTTAAATTTTGGGAAAAAAAAAAGCATTTTGATATTTCTATGAAGTTAGTGGTCAACCCAACCTATGTTATAAGTAAATATATTCAAATTGTCTTATTTTTTACTTTTTAAGAGACAAGAATTGTGCTTCTCGAACGGTTTGTCAGAACTTTAGGTGCATGAGTTGAAATAAAAAACAGCCAGAATTTTAAATTTGTATTATTTGTAGCTATCTGAGGATATGTGGCTACGAATAATTCTCCTGCATTCCCTAAACTCACTGAGAACAAATTCCAAATCTAGCTAATGGATTGCTTGTGAATACACATGTAGCAGTTTTGACTTTGTTGTTTACATCTTCGAGCTGCATCATTTGTGCATTGTGACAAGTCTCATGTTGCTTTTCAGTCCGAATCAAAACCACAAATAACACATTGAGATACTGAGATGAGTTGTGTCAAATGACAAACTCAGCTCTGCTTCTTTTGTACCAGAAAACAGAGATAAAACATGGCTAAATATCTAAGGAAGAGAGCTATAGCGTCTAAGTATACAAGAATATATACATTTTATTAGTAGAAAATAACATACATTTAAAAACACATCATAAGAAGACTCTAGTACTAATACCGTGGTATACAATACAGCACAGGACAAAATTCAACAAAGAAGTGGTATATTAGGGCAGACCCAAAATCACTACCCATACAATAAAGTACATAAAATATCTCAACCAAGTGGGTCATATGCTGCTAGTTCTCACTGTCCTAATATTTATGTGGCAACAATGGATAAATACCTGGCCAAAATATAGTGACATAGGGAAACTCAGTACTTGTATGGTGATCAGTTATAGTGATGCTGTCTTACCCATTAAAAAATGGAAGTCTCACGATATGTCCGTGCTGGAAGGTCCACAGTAGGACCTTCCAGCACGGACATATCGTGAGACTTCATTTTTTAATGGGTAAGACAGCATCACTATAACTGATCACCATACAAGTACTGAGTTTCCCTATGTCACTATATTTTGGCCAGGTATTTATCCATTGTTGCCACATAAATATTAGGACAGTGAGAACTAGCAGCATATGACCCACTTGGTTGAGATATTTTATGTACTTTATTGTATGGGTAGTGATTTTGGGTCTGCCCTAATATACCACTTCTTTGTTGAATTTTGTCCTGTGCTGTATTGTATACCACGGTATTAGTACTAGAGTCTTCTTATGATGTGTTTTTAAATGTATGTTATTTTCTACTAATAAAATTTATATATTCTTGTATACTTAGACGCTATAGCTCTCTTCCTTCGGTATGGTTCTATAATTATGGAGCAGTCTATTTGATATAATATGGGGGGAAGTTGGTTCTCCAAACTTTACCTAGCCTGTAACCAACATATGCTTAGAGTTTATCTATCTATGGCTAAATATCTGTCTACAAAATGTAATCTACAACAATGAACAGTATGTTCAGCGCTATCTCATGGTTTAAAAAAAAAAGCATGTCAGCAACCAGTTAAAAACTCTCCCACCATCCGGAAGATATTCTTATCCATAGAGGCAAGTATTTTAGACCACCTGATTTCATATGCCCCATGACGGTATATGGATGTAATAGAGGCGAGTCCCCCCACTTAGCCCCCCTCTGTTAGCCAATAATGTGCATCCCTGTTTCTCTCTCCCACTCTTTCTCTCCCACTGTCGCTCTCTCGCCCACAGTCGCTCTCTCTCCCACACTCTCCCTCTCGCTCTCTCCTGCTCGCTCTCTCTCGCTCTCCATTCCTCTTGCACGCTCTCCCTTCCTCTCGCTCGCTCTCCCTTCCTTCCTCTCGCTCGCTCTCTCTTCCTTCCTCTCGCTCACTCTCTCTTACTTCCTCTCGCTCGCTCTCCCTTCCTTCCTCTCACGCTCCCTTCCTCTCCCACTCGCGCACTCCCTTCCTCTCCCACAAGCGCTCTCCCTCCCTCTCCTACTCGCGCACTCCCTCATCCACTTGCGCTCTCCCTCCCTCTCCCACTCGCGCTCTCTCTCCCACTCGCTCTCTCCCTCCTTCCCCCACTCGCTCTCCCACCCTCACCACAATCGCTCTCCCTCCCTCTCCCACTCGCTCTCCCTCTCACGCTCTCCCTCCCCCTCCCACTCGCTCTCTCCCTCCCTCTATCACTCGCACTCTACCTCCCTCTCCCACACGCGCTCTCCCTCCCTCTCCCACTCGCGCTCTCCCTCCCTCTCCCACACGCACTCTCCCTCCCTCTCCCACACGCGCTCTCCCTCCCTGTCCCACTCGCGCTCTCCCTCCCTCTCCCACTCACGCTCTCTCTCCCACTCGCTCTCTCCCTCCTTCCCCCACTCGCTCTCCCTCCCCCACTCGCTCTCCCTCCCTCTCCCACTCGCTCTCACTCCCTCTCCCACTCGCTCTCTCCCTCCTTCCCCCACTCGCTCTCCCTCCCTCTCGCGCTCTCCCTCCCTCTCCCACTCGCGCTCTCCCTCCCTCTCCCACTCGCGCTCTCCCTCCCTCTCCCACACGCGCCCTCCCTCCCTCTCCCACTCGCGCTCTCCCTCCCATTCGCGCTCTCCCTCCTTCTCCCACTCGCGCTCTCTCTCCCACTCGCTCTATCCCTCCTTCCCCCACTCGCTCTCCCTCCCTCTCCCACTCACTCTCACTCCCTCTCCCTCTCCCACTCGCTCTCTCCCTCCTTCCCCCACTCGCTCTCCCTCCCTCTCCCACTCGCTCTCCCTCTCCTTCTCCCTCTCTCTCTCCCCCTCTCTCTCCTGCACAGTCCCCCTCTCTCTCCCGCACTGTCCCACTCTCTCTCTCTCTCTCTCTTGCAATCTGTCCTGGTGTGTCTATGCATTATTGATATAGTCCATTGATTTCATAATTGTCAAAAGCTTTCTCTGGCAAAAACAGCTGATCAGATGGCACATCCCGTATGGAACTTTTCATTGAAGAAGCTATTTGCTCAAAGGGCATGAAAAGTGACCACTAGTAAGGGACCTTTTAGACTGGCCAATAATTGGGCAAACGAGTGTTCATATGAATGGTCATTCCCGATCATTTCCCTGTGTAAACAGGGCAACGAACAGCCGATGAACCAGCAAACACTCGATCGGCTGATCATATCGTTTATGCTTTAAGAAATATTATCGTTGTTGGCGGAACATCTACCTGTGTAATTGTCACGTGTAATAGACCACTTTTCGTACACAACCGACCGCTAAATCTATACTCGTCGCTCGTTCATGAACGAATATCTACCCATCTTATAGAATCCTTAAGCTCCAGGGGCATTAGTGCACTGGCATGACGCATGTCAGTAAATGTACAAATTGCTTGCACTTATAGCCCAGCATACTTACGGCCCGGCCCTATTGTAAGTGCGCTCTGGGTTTCCACCAATCAAATTATTGCACTCTCTTTTAGAACAGCACAGCTTTCATCTCCAGGTACTGAAAGGGGTGCTGTGTTACTGCTACTGCATCGTGTCTGCAATGGTATGTTCAGTCCCTTGCGCCCCTCTTACCACCACTGCCCGCACTTTTTCACCCACCAACTCCATCACCCTATTTGTCATTGTGTCTAGCCTTACCCATTCCCACTCTTGTTGGCTCCTCCTCACTGTGGCCTACAGTTCCAAGTCGTTTGTGCCCCTCTCACCACCGCTACCAGCCCTTCTTCCCCTGCCAGCTCTATCAGCCTGATTTCCCTAATGTCCTGCCCCATTCTCATGCATGTCAGCACTCTTATCTGACCCCCTCCTTACTTGCTTGGGCTCTGGACACACGATTTTGGTGTTTACATTTATTTTTTTACGCCGTTCACCGTGCGAGTTAAATAATTGTATGGATGTAGCCATCTTTAACTTGATCCTGACAACTTGCTGCAGAGTGATATCGCACAATAAAAGCCATTGAAAAGTCATTGTAAAAGTCCAGATAAGAGATCTAGCCACTGTTTATTTAATGCATTAAAGGTCAAGGAAAAGATGGCTACATCTGTATACTGTAAAAGTTTGGACTTTTATGGCGATACCAATTTGGTTTATTTTTTTTTATTTTTTACATTGTGCTTGTGGAAAAATGGGATAAGGTTTTAGTTTTTTTTAACTTTTAATATTTTTTGTATTTTTTTTTACGCTCCTGAAAAATGTATTTAGCTTTTTTTTTTTACACTTTTTATTAGACCCCCTTGAACCAATCATTAGATCGCTGGTACAATACTAATCTATTGCAGTATGCTGTAATTTTTAGAGGCTACTGCTAAGCCCTGGCGGAGGCATGGCTTGGCAGAAGCAGACAGAAGGCAGACCTGGGGGCATTCATTAGGCCCCCAGGCTGCCATAACAACCATCAGCGCGATGGGCTGTCAGTTTTTTTATCGGTTTAAATGCCGCGGTCGCTATTCTCTGTTCCTGGCCGTTAGAGCAGCGTATCAGCTGTGATACACAGCTGACATCTGCAGCATATGGAGTGGGCTGAGTGCGTGAGGCCGCTCAAAACTTCGCCCCCAGCTCCATAACGTGCAGTTTCGTCATGGGTCGGGAAAGGGTAAAGGCCAATCTTCGTTTTTTTCATTTTAGTTTTTTACTCCATATCTTCCAAAAGCCATAACTTTTTTATTTTTCCATTGACTTAGCCGTATGAGGACTTGTTTTGTACGGGACAATTCGTTTTTCATGGCACCATTCAATGTACTACAAAATATACTGGGAAAATGAAAAAAAACTACTTGTTAGGTGAAATGGGCAAAAAAACAGCGATTATGCCATTTTTGGAAGGGGTTTTGTTTTTACGGTGTCCATCAGTCGGTGAAAACTACATGTTCACTGTATTCTATGGGGTTTTGTCACCATATTCTGTGAACCATGGCACGTCGGAGGGGGCCGCCACTTGATTCTAACTCTTTAATTGACAGCGGCCTTTTTAGGTGGTTAAACCGGCGAAATCAAAGTGATCTTTGATTCCGCACCTTGCAGTGAGGTCTCTGCTGTATTACACAACCGTCACCCGTTAAGTATGGAGCGTGCTCAGCCCGTGAGCCCGCTCCATACCTCCCCTTAAAGGCTGCCACGTACATGTATGTGGCATGTCGTTAAGGGCTTATAATGTCTTATTACTGCACGAGCTCCAGTTTTGTTACATTGTATCCATTTAGCATCTAAACTTCACGTCCACTTGTTACATTCTACGAGAAGTGACTTCCTTCCAGAGCTATCCCTGAACTCCAGTCTGGTCCTGTTTGATGCATTTTAATTGAGTGTTACGTTAGTGATGATTATTAGTCATTTTACATATCACAATACATCTATTATTCTCTCAGTGAAGTTCACTCGGAAGGGCTTTGTTTCTTCTTTGTACAGAGATGGAGATCCCCAGGTGAGCTTTGTTTTATGTGCTTGTGGTGTTTTACTACGAGACAGTTTGGCTATCTGCATGATATAAGGTTGAGTAGTTCTACAATTATATTGCTGCATCTGTCGAATGCCGGCAATTATGTACTGTAAAGTCGCATCTCCACATTCATCCTCAGACGTCTATCAAAGCTGACCTTATCTTGTCTGGTTGAATATTATCAGTAGCATATGTGTCTTGCCTTTTACATGATAATGCATCAAGCTGTTCTCTTCAGAAGCACTCCGCTTTCAAACGCGCTCTATCTAACAAGTCTCTTTAATGGAAAAAAAATCGGTATAAAATAATTCAACTGTAACTTTGTCGCACACTGATGTTTTGTGCTGCGAGCAGCTGTCCAAAAGCCTCCATCTTAAATTAACCCATAATCATAAAAATAGACTATAAACATAAAAAAGTATATTGTGTGTGTGCTGTTTCATCATTTGTATTCTGGAATGAGACAACGTGCCTTTTTCCGTTTTATTGATATCCATTGGGATCCACTGTATACCTAGAGTGCCAACATATTCCACAATGAAAATAAAACGATACATTCATTACAATACGTTTATGTGCAGTGAAGAGAGAGGCCAAGTAATGGGAATCCTAGGAAGCATTATGAAGGAAAGCGAAGGTATTCTATAGTAAATTGGCAAACGGGAGATACATCCATCATCATGGTGACATTTGGTAATTGACTGAACGATCAATTACAGTTGCAGACTTTTCTTTCTCAAAAACCGCTTCTGCGCTTTGACTAATCCCTTTTTATTTTTAGAATGATTTCCCAACAATAAGCTGATCACAGGATGACCCATTGCTGACACCAGGGGCGGACACAGACAATTGAAGACCCTTGTGCAGAAACATTAAGTTTTTGCTGCGATCTCTCTGAAAAACAATGGTCTTCATTTCCCTTACAGGGACAGAAAACCTCTCTGGTAGTCTATGGTAGTGAAGGGGTTAATGGTAACATCCTTTTGAGATCCAGAGCAATTAAGGAATTAATGGTTACATCTCTGGTGGTCTAGGGCAGTGAGGGAGTTAATTGTATCATCCCTGGTTGTCTGTCTAAAGGTAATATTACACGACATGGGCCTTGTAAACGAGCGCCGATCAACGAGACAGCTCCGATCACTCGTCCCTATACATTTTCATCATGTCAGCAGCACATCTCTGATTACACAAGGAGATGTGCTGCCGACAACGATGATTTTTAATTCTGCATAAAAGAGCAGATCAGCCGATGAACGAGTGTTTGCTCGTTCATCGGCTGATCGTTGCCCTTATTACACAGGGCAATGATCGGGAACGAGCATTCATGTGAGCACTCGTTTGCCCGATCATTGGCCGGTGTAAAAGGGCCTTTAGGCAATGAAGGGGTTAATAATAGCATCTCTGGTGGTCTGCCACATTAAAAAGATAATGGTAACGTACTTTGTGGTCTAGGGCAGTGAAGAGGTTAATGGTGAAATCCGTTGTGGAATAGGGAAGTGAAAGGGTTCATAATAAAATATAATAGAGGTTCATAATTAGGGATGAGTGAATTGATTCTACACAAATATAATTCTGTTTGAATTTCCAAAAAGTTTCACAAAATTCGTTACTTTTTTAAAGGTTTGCGGTGCACAAATCGCGGCAAAATGAAGACCGGGTTCAAGCACTGGGTGCTGTTTTACAATTTAGAAAAAAGATCATAGGACCTCTGGCGGGTTTTCCCATAACACCCTGCAGGCATTATTAATGCTGGCTTTGCGTTAAAGATCTTGAAAGAAGTTAAACACAATCCTAGAAGACATCAGAGAGTCAGGTGTGAGTTTTCAGGGCAATCTGTGCACTAGCGATTTGCGGAAAATTTCCGCAGATCGTTTCAGATTTCCAATTTGATCGAATTGGACCCAAAACTAATTTCGGGAAAATCGCTCCTCTCTATTTATAAGATTAAGTCGACATTAAAAGAATTAAATAAAAGAGAGAGATGGGAAATCCCTTTACATGTAATAATACTGAGCCAAATGATGGGTGATTCTAGTTAATCTATAGTTCAAAATTAAGCAAGTACTCACAGGTGAAACCTACTGAAACATGTGACACTATTACAGATAGATGGTAAATTGTAGACATGGAGAGGGAGATTGTGTAGGGAGAGAGGGAGGGAGATTGTGTAGGGAGAGAGGGAGAGAGATTGTGTAGGGAGAGAGGGAGGGAGATTGTGTAGGGAGAGAGGGAGATTGTGTAGGGAGAGAGGGAGGGAGATTGTGTACGGAGAGAGGGAGAGAGATTGTGTAGGGAGAGAGGGAAATGGTGGCAGGAGAGAGGGAGGGGGATTGTGTAGGGAGAGAGATTGTGTAGGGAGAGCGGGAGATTGTGTAGGGAGAGAGGGAGATTGTGTAGGGAGAGAGGGAGATTGTGTAGGGAGAGAGGGAGATTATGTAGGGAGAGAGGGAGGGAGATTGTGTAGGGAGGGAGGGAGATTGTGTAGGGAGGGAGATTGTGTAGGGGGAGAGAGAGAGGGAGATTGTGTAGGGAGAGCGGGAGATTGTGTAGGGAGAGAGGGAGGGAGATTGTGTAGGGAGAGAGGGAGGAAGATTGTGACGGGAGAGAGGGAGGGAGATTGTGTAGGGAGAGCGGGAGATTGTGCAGGGAGAGAGGGAGATTATGTAGGGAGAGAGGGAGGGAGATTGTGTAGAGAGAGGGTGAGAGATTGTGTAGGGGGAGCGGGAGATTGTGTAGGGAGAGAGGGAGATTGTGCAGGGAGAGAGGGAGATTATGTAGGGAGAGAGGGAGGGAGATTGTGTAGGGAGAGAGGGAGGGAGATTGTGTAGAGAGAGGGTGAGAGATTGTGTAGGGGGAGAGAGATAATTATAAACCTTCCCTTCTTGCTTCAGCTGTAACATCGGATATTTGCATTTGGGGACCAAAAAATAACAAAATTCAGTTTTTCATCGAATTCTGATCTTTTTCAATCCACTGGTGAACTGATTTGAGTCATCTGTAATTTCCTTTCATGGAATCCTTTATAAATTAGAGACATACCTCTTGTATAAATATCCTTTCAAGACATGGCAGACTTTCTTCTAGTGTTCTCTTGTGAAGTAAGATGGAAAAAAACAATCAAAATAGAAAAATTCTCACTCTAAGTGCTCGTCCTCCGAAGACAAAAACAAAAAGTGGCGTCCGATGTCTGTTATCTGACTATTATTTACAATCATTCAATCCCCGCTGTAGACAATCGTAGGTTCTGGGTCTGATTCCGTATGGTAAGGAAATAACAGTTTTACAAACGATTAAGTTTTCTTTGCTGCCTACTGCAATATATGTTATCATTCAAAACTGATACTTTCAGCTTTGCCACAAAAATATCTCCAGACCGTTCCCTGCTACATTGTTTAACATTAACCAGATATTGTAAGAGAAATGAAGATTGTCTTGTCAGCACACATGAATATTTCAACACTGCACTTATAGCAGAATGTGTTTTCAGAATACAACAATTTGGTATCATTATGGGGTGTACGATTATTTTTAAACACCGCTTGCAAAAATTTACTTTCTTTTCTTCACATAGAACAAATGTGTTGTTTTTTTTGTAATTTCTGTATTCGGAAATTTTCTTTTGATTTTCTTTTTGTGATACTCAGGAGCAGGAAAAGCTGAAATGGTGCTTAAGAAAGAAGTTTTAGAATGTGCCCCACCCTCGATCCGTAATGTTCAGCGTGATAGCTGTTGAATGGACCTCCTGTTGTCTCCCCCTTTCCCACAAATCCTTAGCCTTTTTTTTATAGTGTGTATATACCCAACATTTCTCGTCACCCCTTTCCCTCGACACAAAAGCAGTTCTCCATGCAGGACCAACTGATCACCTTGTCACATATCTCTAGAGGGTTTGCAGACTCCTGCTCTTCCCATGGCTCCATCTCTTATCTCTCTCCTTAATTTTTCTTAGGATTTTTCTTTTATAATCCCAAAAATTGGTCCGCATTTCACTGGAGCCCCATTCCGCCTTCCTCTTCTCCAGCCACTGGAAACACCAATTTGTCACAGCATTCAGCTGTGTTGCGTTTGTAGACAGGGTAGGATCAAAGATGGTGGAGGCCCCTGGGCTAAGAGATTTAGTAGAGACTCTCTCCCCGGTGAGAGTATCATATATTGCATGGATAACAAGCTGATCATACACCTTAGACAATTGTCGGAACATGCCACCAATATCAATAGAAACAGCTGATCATCTAAAGTAAATAGGGGCAACCTGTCAATAGGGGAATGCATTAAGCATTCTACGCCAGTTTTTCATTATAGAAAAGTTGTAATGTGTGTGCACTGTTATTGCGCTAAAATTTTGTAACATTTGCATTTTTACTGCGACTCCAGCACTTTTCAAAAATAAACTGGCAAAAATTATAATAGAAAATCTACTCCATCTCATAGCTGGCATAGATTTCACTTTCTGGTACATGGATAGTCAGGGATGTGTTTATAATCCCGTCTCCATAGATCAATAAACATGAACCCTCAGCCACAAGATTTCTTCTGGTCAGCAGTGCAGGCACATGGGGCATCAGAGCACCAAAGAGACACGAGCTTGTCTCTATGGTGCCGCAATATATAAATAAAATATATAGTTGATACACTTAACAACTTTTCATACTCTGTCTTGGGTCAAAGAATGCCTGGAAAGTACTGAAGGAAAGTGTTAGGTGAAGAAACCTTTAGATGGTGGAGGCCTCTGGGCAATTGCCTCTTTTCCCTCTCTATCATGCAGACCTGTTTTTTTGGTCACATAGTCTTGATTAACGCAGATTGCATTTTTTTTGCATTGTTACAAACAGGGCCGGCCTTTGGGGTGTGCGACCTGTGCCGTCGCACCAGTAAGTAGAAGGGAGTGCTGCACTGGCTTCACCCCCGCCTCTGTTTCTGGAGTGCCCGAGCCCGGTGGCGACTCTGCAGCTGCCTTTTCGCCCGGGCACTCCTTCTCTGCTCTTGCGCCAGCCATGAACTGAGACTGACACATGTGTCACGTGACAATGCAATGTGTGTCACAGTGCAGCTCCAGAGGAGAGAAGGACTCAGAAGCTCCCGAAAGCTACGAGTGATAAGTAAAAATCAACCACCGCTCGGTTCCCGGGTCTCTAGGCTGCAAAGCAGCCATTATTTATACACAATTATTATTATTACATTATTATAGATTATAATTGCTATGTGGCACAGTGGGGGGCATAAGGGGGCTGTCGGGAGCTTAAGAGGGGCTCTATACTGTGTGGGGGCACGATTATACTGTGGGACAGTGCAGGCATAAAGTGGCAGGGCTTTATATTGTGTGGCATAAGGTGGAACTATACTATGTGGGGTTCACAAGGGGGCATTGTACTGTGGTCACTTAAAGACATAATGTTGTGTTGGAGCACTAAAGAATACATTATATCGTGTGTGGGTACTAAAGGGGGCATTATACTGTGTGTGGGCAATAAAGGGGGCATCATACTGTGTGGCTGCACTTGGGGGACATTATACTGTGTGGGCATTAAAGGAGGCATTATACTGTGTGGGGGCACTAAAGGGGGCATTGTACTGTGTGGGGCACTAAAAGAGGCATTCTACTGTGTGGGGGCACTAAAGGAGGCATTATACTGTGTGGGGGCACTAAAGGGGGCATTGTACTATGTGGGGCACTAAAAGAGGCATTCTACTGTGTGGGGGCACTAAAGGAGGCATTATACTGTGTGGGGGCACTTACGGTACATTATAATCTGTAGGGGTCAAAAAGGGAGGACTACACTGTGTGGGGGCCACTAAGGGGACATTATACTGTGTGGGGCTCACTAAAGGGGATCAATTATGGTGGAGATGGGAAATAAGGGGCATTATACTGTGTGGGGGGCAGTAAGAGGGGCATTATAGTGGGGGCTTTCTAATTTTTTGGGGCCATTCTTTTATCATAGGGATGGGGCACCTAAGGACATTTTTTCACAGTGCGCTATCTGGCTGGGTTCACACGTGGCGGAACTTCACTTAAATTCCGCTGCGGACACTCCGCAGCGTTAATCCGCAGCGGAGCCGTTTGTCCATTGACTTACACTTTAATTTAGCAGTGTTCGTTTAGACGAGGCGTAAAATTCCGCTGCGGAGCATAGGCTGCGGAGCGGAATTTGGTGTCCGCAGCATGCTCTGTCTGTTGCGGAGCAGTGGCGGACTCATGGCAGAATTTCTCCATTGACTTCAATGGAGATTCTAATTTCCGCAATGAAGTCCGCAGCTGTCATGCACATGTTATGTGTGCTGCGGATCCGTCTTGCTTTTTTAACTTGACATTTCTTCATTCTGGCTGGACCTATGTATTTCTAGGTCTACAGCCAGACTGAGGAAGTCAATGGGGCTCCCGTAATGACGGGAGCGTTGCTAGGAGACGTCAGTAAATAGTCACTGTCCAGGGTGCTGAAAGAGTTAAGCGATCGGCAGTAACTGTTTCTGCACCCGGGACAGTGACTACCGATCCCAATATATATGTATCTGTAAAAAAAAATGAAGTTCATACTTACCGAGAACTCCCTGCTTCTGTCTCCAGTCCGGCCTCCCAGGATGACGTTTCAGTCTAAGTGACGGCTGCAGCCAATCACAGGCTAATAACAGGCTGCAGCGGTCACATGGACTGCCGCGTCATCCAGGGAGATCGGGCTGGATGCCGAAGGAGGGACGCGTCACCAAGACAACGGGCGGTAAGTATGAATTTCTTTGACTTTCACAAGGGAAAGTGCTGTCCCTTCTCTCTATCCTGCACTGATAGGGAGAAGGGAAGTACTTTTACCGCAGTCCGCAGCAGCTAGTCCGCATCAATTTACTGCACATTTTGTGCAGATCCGCAGCAGAATCTGCAACGCAGATTCTGTGCGGCATTGATGCGGACAGTTGCGGAGGAAATCCGCCACGTGTGGTTATGCCCTCTGTCATAAGGCTGGCCCTGGTTACAAGTCCACTCTCATAGGGAATACCTGTGATATCATTACTGACATCACCGAGTTAACTAGCAACTTCCCGTTCAGGAACACATCACCTATGTGTTCCCGGGTGGTTTGCAGTTCAGTTTAGGATTCTGAGACAGCCCAATCCCGCAGATTACACTGCAAATAGGAGTCATCAAACACAGCACGTAAATTAATTGGTTTTCGGCACAGAGACCGTGCTATTAGACTGTTAATTTACGTGCCATGGATGGGAAGAGGTTAAAGTTTTAATGAATGCAAGCTCATACATATTTATTTCTATGTAGCGTAAACCTAGTCTCTGCTGTATGGATATGGATGTACACACACTGAACATTGCTAGTACCATAACCACCAACATCTAAGTTTAGCAGGCACTATGTTAATGTTACTAAGTTGATTGCCTTATAAAGGGGTAGTATCCTCTGGACATTACTCCTCCAACCCCACTGGCGATTATATGAGCTCCACGTGTCCGGCAGCTAAAACCCTCTGTAGATAAGCCATTATCACAAGGGGGAAACAAATTTCTCCCATAGTGGTGCCTACTTAAATGAATGGGTGACCATGTAGTACATGGGTGCAGTGTCCTTCTGAGAAAGTGCTTCTTTTTGCAGTGGCTTACCTTTCTGGCTAATAGAGGGGGGGGGTCCTAAGTGGAGGACCACCTCTGATGACCATATGCACTAATAGGACTTTCAAAAAAATGTGATGAAATGTACAATTACTTAAAGCGTTTGTCTCACAACAGACATTTATGGCATATCCACAGGATATTTCATAACTCTCTGATAGATACAGGTCCCGTCTCTGGAACCTGCACCTATCCGCCTCGACCTAGTCCGCCCCACCCGCTGGCCAACAGGTCAAGGCAGAGAATTGCCGGGAATTCTGAAAATAGCCAAGCTCGCTGTGCTATGCTACATGATTTTGGAGTTACAGAAATAGCCTAGCTCGCTCCACTATGCTGTTTGCATACTCCCATTTACTTCTATAGGAGTTACAGAAACATCATAGTTCGGCACGCTGTCATTTCTGGTATAGTCGGCCATCTCTACACTAAACCTTTGGACGATCCCTTTAAATCGAAAAAATTAGCTAAAATACAATTATGATAACGTAATATAATTTTTAGTGGTTCGGAACATAGACTGTTCAGTGCATGACAATTATTTTGCGTAGTTGGTCTTTTTCACTGTTAGTTGGAGGTTCTATGTGGTGGGTTCTAGTCCACTGAGACACCATTGTCTATAAACTGCAAAGAGAAGGACAATGTAGTAATACTTATAATACGAGAGACACTGACTTCAAGATTCTTTGGCGCAGGGTCAAGACTTCAACAAAGTAAACCAAGAAAAATGTACTATAATTACCGCTCTGATAGAAAAGAGATATCAAAGAGTAACAAAGGGTAACAAAGGGGTGCCTTGTCATGACCAACTTCACAGTTAAGATTATCAGTATGAAATGCCAAAAAAAGCATTTAAGACCACCTACCGTCTCCGAGCTCTATTAATAAGAGGAGAGAAAAAAATCAAGACAAAAGATCTATACTTTGCTTCTGAAATCAAGTACAGTTCTGAAGAAATGAGAATGGAAGAAGGAAATAATGGAAAACTTCTTATCAAAATCAAGGTCTTAAAATGAACAGTCAATGAAGGAAGCTAAAAGGTTAGTCAAGAAATGTGCTGAACATTCTTTAAGTAATCTAAAAGTTTTTTTCTGCATTTGTCCTTAGAAATCCAGCAATGATTCAGTCACCAGAGCTATGTACCGGACATATGGTATTAACCATTTTAAAATATTGCATTTTACACCAAATATTGGCAGATCATGCTGAGTATTCACATTGTCGCGGTCTACACTAGAATTAATCACTGTCAATTAATATACAATGAAATTGTTTCTGGAAAAAAGCAGGCACTTTTTTTTTTTTTTTCTAATCTCTGATATCCCCTTTAAGCATTTTTCAATAATTTCCATATAAAATACGCTCGCTAAATACAATTACCTCACTGCTACTTCCCTGACCTTCTGATGTCATTCTCTCTTGTAATCTCTTCATATGTATGACTACAGGTCATGCAATATCTATGGTGGTAGCTCTACATAGATCGATAGATAGACTAGGAAATGAATCTGCTCCCTGTTCAGCTACCTTTCCATAGATTTTGGTGCCAATTATGAGATTGGAGGGTTCAAGTTTCTGGTGGTGAGGCCATAGGGGTCATTGATGCCCTCCTCAGCAATGACAGCTGTAGTCCTGCACACCCCTAAGGCTAGGGGATAGATAAGGTAGGTAGATATGAGATAGATAGATATGAGATGGATCAATAGAGGATAGATAGTGTAATAACCAGTGGGTTGTGATCCCACTGTGTTATACAACCGGTTTGACTTTTAGCCACCTCGAAGTGTGTTGTCTATTTAGTCACCCTGGTATTCACCCTTTATCCCCGTACGGGGATCTGGACTTCACTGCGGGGAGACTACCTGGTCGCTACCTACTGAGGTGGTCCCAGTGCGAATAGCAGCTGGCCCAAAGAACCATTAGAAAACAGTGAAGTACACCAAAGTGTCAGGCAATAGGGCGGATAGGGTCCGGCCGTGGTCAGGGGAAGCAGAGTCCGGGCAGAGACGTATCCAGGCAGAGGCTCGTGACGGGCCATAATAGATACTCGGATGAGCGGAGCACAGAAATGAAACCTTCGCAAGAACAAACGAACATTGAACCAAAGTTGCTCAGGCATCGGGTGACCAGTGAGGCTGCCTTGAGTATGTCCTGGGCATCTGGCATTGGTTGGGGGATGATTTGGGCGAGTGCATGCTGGACCTTTTAGGAATTAGCAGTGTGTGCGTGTACTAAGAAACCTATAGCGGCCACAGTTGGCTAGAGAGGAGGAGCATGATGCTGGGGAGTAGAGTCGCATCGGCGTCCGTGCCGGTGGCGGTACTGTCAGCAGGGGCGGCACCCGCCGTCGGCATTACAGAGAGTTATATATGAGATAGATAGAGACAATTGAACTTGGAATGTGGCTCTGGACCAGATAAATGATGCAAGTCATTCATCTTTGTATGTACATGATATCTACAGTATATGTAAGAAGATGTCCAAAGTAAAATCTGGACTATCAGATATACAGAAGATAAAATTACCAGAATTGTTGTTATGATGTCATCACGGCAGGAATACAGACGCCACAACAAGAGTGATCCCTCATCCGTGCAGCTTTATGTCATGATATCTGGGTATTATATTTAATACTGGGAATAGACTCAAGTTGACATGTTGAATTATGGTTTACATTGAAGTCCAGCAGATGTCTGATTCATGTGCAGCTGATAAACAATTACCACAATTCTTGTTCAATTCCAGATAATTCTGGTCGCTTAAAGGGTTCATTGCGTAGTTTATAAAGGGGATGATTGTAGAGGATGTGGAATCAGTTTTCATTTAGGAACACATTTACTGAAGCTCATAAAATCCTGAAATAGAAATATTAGTTTTTTTTCCCTCTGTCTGATTTTTGCTGTTCGTTTTCATTGAATGGATTGTCCAGTTATATGTAAATAAAGCTTAAACATTGTATAATAAAAGTTCTGCAACTTCTAATATACTTTGTGTTCTAAATTCCTCACCATTTTCACAATTTCTGCTTGCTGTTACTGAATGGAAACACTTGTTCACATCGATACTCTGAAGACCTAGTACTTCGCACAGCTGAGAGTTTGTAACATTTGTGTCTAGATATATGATCGCAACATGTGACTATACTCAATCAATCTGCTCACTAGGCTGGTACATTTTAGTAGGAATCGCCAGCTCTCCTGACAGGTTGTTGTCTCTGACGTTTTAGTAAATACTTGCATTCCTTTTAAATTAATTCTGAAACACTTACATTTAAAAAAAAAAAAATAAGCTTTGCTTTGTGGCTTTCCTCCTTTTATTCCTCCTGGAAATGTATAGAAACATTAAAAACTAGGTGCTACTATTTTCCTGGTCAATGGTGCTTGTCCCAACAGTCTCTGACTATGTCCATGCAATGCAGACTGTCTAGAGACACACACTACTGAGAAGGGACAGGTAATGCCCTGTTGTCAATTTATTTGTACATTTCCAGGAGGAATAACAGAGGAGCGGCATAACTCCAATTATTTTATTTTTTTAAAGTGCAATATTTCGGGAAATACAAATATTTAATAAAACAGTCATGTCAGGACTGCAGACAGACACCCTTCTAAGCTGTGCATTATGGAAGGGATTAAAAATTCCAATCCCTGCAGGTAGATTGGATTCACGCTGCGTTTTTGTTGGTGCAGTTTTGTTGCGTTTTGAATGTGCTTTTTTTTGGGTAAATAATCTCCCATGTCTCTAAATGGAAGTTCAACAACCAAAATAAAATAATGCATATTAAAAATGCAGTGTGAACCCAGCCATAAAGCTACTAGGCTCATTGACCACATTAGAATGTGGTTTTAACTCATTCTTTTCCACAGTGCACAGCTAGGAGGAAATACTGCTGACAGGTCCTCTTCCACTTGCACATTGTAGCAAACAGAAGAAAGAGGTGTTCTTTTGCTGCATTTACGTTTATAGAAAACTGTCTAGACTAGATAACGTTTTAACAAATCCTCACATGTTTGTACAGATTTTCAGTCTTTGGATGTAAACATCTGTTTTTTTTGTTTTTTACTGACTGCAAGCAGAGTTCCTGAAAATAGAAATACAATACAAATGAAACACAAAGTATGTTAGATGGTTGCATAATGTTTCATTATACAATAATGAAAGTCAATTAACATAACATTTTAAGCAAACTTTGCACCAATATGATTTACTATAGACCGGAAATCTGCAACATATAGAATATAGAATGGTTGTGAAACCAGAAGTCTCAGCATGCCACAGAGAGCCATAAGATATAGCCCATTGTTGGACTTAAAGTGGCATCAAATATGAAGAAAAGTTAAGCTGCAAATGATTTATCAGCCTTGTCTTTTCTTCTCCTTGGTATCAGACGAGTATTGGCTGTGAGTAATGTGTCAAATTTGTTTGCCACAAGCGTAACCTAATTGCTTCCTTTCTTTCTTGCCAAGTCACTTTATTGAGGTGTTTAATGGGTTGTTGCTGGAATTATTACATAATGACCTACAATTGATTGTTGTATTCAATATAAAAACAAAAGGCTTTAATTAGAAAATAAGTCGTTACAAAGCTGAATGTTTCTGAATCAGGAGCAATGACTGCTACATCCAGCTTATTTATAAACAAACTGTCATTATGTTACAGGTTGTGTTATGAGATTAAGAAAAAAAGGGTCAGATTTTGTTTCCAGAGATAATGCCGCTTTTGTCCATGGGTCTTGGGTTTGGTATTGCAGTAGTTCATTGGAATAAGATTGAATTGCAAAACCAGACAGACTGTGGACAAAGTGGCACTGATTCTAGAAAAAAACAAACACAGTTTTTCTAATTTCATACAACCCCTTTAACTCAATTAGAACACAACATTCAATGTTACATACACTGGGGGTTTGATGTTCTATCTATCTATCTATCTATCTATCTATCTATCTATCTATCTATCTATCTATCTATCTATCTATCTATCTATCTATCTATCTATCTATCTATCTATCTATCTATCATCTATCTATCATCTATCTATCTATCTATCTATCTATCTATCTATCTATCTATCTATCTATCTATCTATCTATCTATCTATCTATCTATCTATCTATCTATCTATCATCTATCTATCTATCTATCTATCTATCTATCTATCTATCTATCTATCTATCTATCTATCTATCTATCTATCTATCTATCTATCTATCTATCTATCTCATGTCTATCTATCTCATGTCTATCTATCTATCTATCTATCTATCTATCTATCTATCTATCTATCTATCTATCTATCTATCTATCTATCTATCTATCTATCTATCTATCTATCTATCTATCTATCTATCTATCATCTATCTATCTATCTATCTATCTATCACATTGCTTTGAACCACTGACTACATCCTCTAACCTATAAAGCTAAAAAAAACAAAAAACGTAATTGCTATATAAACATGCAGTAATAAAGCAGTTTTATGGCAACTATCCATGGTGCTGAAAACTTAGTTAAGCAAATATCTCTCACACTTTTACATTTTCATAAATATCTAAATTTAAAGGCTGCAATATCAAAAAAAGAGCAGCAAAGCAGCACCCGAAAGTGAAGTGGGTTTATTCACCAGACTTGTCTAGTGAATAAACCCACTTCACTTTTGAGCGGGTCCTTTGGGTCTCTGACACGCAGGATCCACCTGTAATTGTGAATTTAAATGTGATCAATAACCGCTCGATCCTGGGTGTCAGAGACACGCAGAACCCACTGTCACTGAACCCGTCAGTCCCGCTGACCTGACAGATACAGGTTTCAGCGCAAGATACAGCTGCTCTGTCCACAGGATACAAAGCAGCTGTATCTCAAAAAGTAAAAATATTTTTTTAATAAAAAGTAATTAGAAAGTTGCACCAATCACACTGATACACAGTTTTATTTAAAAAAAAAAATATTTCCAATGCTGAACATAGCCTTTAAAGATTTGGATGTTGGGAAACAACATTTTAGTCCTGAAGTTTACCTAGTCAATAGCCATTTATCACTGAAGATGGACCATTAATTGTGTTATCACTGTCCTTGCACTTTGTTTCAATGTTATAGTGATGTCAGATATGTAAAACAATGTGATATTTAAACATTTAAAGGCAACAATTTGTCAGAACTTTCTATGTAGAGTCTATATTTTTATTTAGAGTGACTCTGTGAGGTTTTATTTCAGGACAGAATAGAGAAAGCAGTGAGGCTTGCTTCCCCCGCATACACACGGTGATTGACAACTCTCATGTATATACACGCACGCACGCATGCACGCACACACACACACACACACACACACATATATAGGGAAAGCTGTCAATCACTGTGTGTGTGGGTGGAGAAATCAGGTCTCACAGGCTAATGATGTTGATAGGAGAAGAGCCACTAAATAGGCTTCTGCCACACTGTGACGAACAATTCAGCTGGGAGGCACTATTAGCTTCCATATGGTTGACCATTTTACCTGATTCACCGATTATTTACATTTGCCATTTCACATATTCACCAGTCCATAGAACACAATGATTGAATTGATTTGCTAATAATTCTCTTAAATTCGACAAAATCAAAACTCAAACCTGGTAAGATCGATTTGCCCCATGCATTATTATTGACACTAAATCATAACTGGATTTGTGAATTGAAATAAAATTGCCCCTATATAAAGAATATAATAAGAACTTCAAAAATAAGGAAAGAAAGACTTAGAAAGACAGACATATCTCCCAACATCTAAGAATTACCCCTGAGACATCCCATCCAGTAATGCCCACAAATCCTCCCGGAACCTATTGTGGAATATATTTGCATAAATCACACTCTTTAAGACCCAAGACAACCCCTCAAAAGCCAGGAGAGTTGGGAGGAATAGATCGATAGCTAGACATAAGAGAGAGATTTCTGCCGTCAAATGTATTTTATTTAGATTTTCGTACTTCTTTTTCTTTTTACAATTTTCCTAATCACAAAAGAAAGGTCAAAAATAAGGAAATCAACTGTGATCCATTCCAATTAGTAAGACTAGAAATCCATTGCGTTGCCCATTGTAATATCGCAACATTACCATGATTCTTTCTGTGACTTTAAAGTTGCCCTGTAAAAAAGTTTCAAGATGCCGCTATTTTTGGTTGCATATTTTTTATCATGGTCACAATGTGGCTCCCCCCCCAAGGTAAACATTATAGAAGTGGTGTGGGTCACATTAATTCTGTGCTTTTAGAGAGGAGAATGATGTTGTTTAGTCATGAAGTCCTAGCCTTATTAAGGTCCTCTTACACCGGCCAATTGTGGCCGGTGCAACGAGCGCCTATCAACGAGACAGCTCATTGATCGGCGCTCGTTTGGTCCTGTCACGTGGAGCTATGTATGGGGACGAGCGAGGGAGATGTGCTGCCGACAACGATAATACTTCACTTTTTAGAACGATACGATCAGCAGATGAACGAGCGTTTGCTCGTCCATGTGCTGATCGCTGCCCTGTTCACACAGGGCAATTATCGGCAATGAGCGTTATATTAACACTCGTCTGCCCGACAATTGCCCAGTGTAAAACCTCCTTTACTCTAGACTTTTTGTCATAAGAGAACTCGCACTGTTGCGCTACAGGAGCAATCCCTAGGAACACAATAAGGCAATTAAGCACAACGTGCCAAAACTCAGTCGCCAAAACAATGGTGTGTGCCAAATTTATTATATTTTTCTAGACAACTTGGACAGTGTGGATCTGTTAATGGAAAGTTACTAAAAAAACAAAACAAACAAAAAAACACCAGTCGACCAGAGCCCATGCTATGGGTCTTGAATATAAAACAAGATCTATAAAACCGATGTATAAAATTATGTGAATTTGTATCATTTTTTTATAAATTAGTTGTCCAATTAGCTAGGTTCAGGTGCTCAGAAAAAAACAATAACTATACACCAAAAAACACGTGTGAACCCGTCATATGTGGAAGGTGAGGGTTTGTTATCACAGTGCTTATTTTTTACAATATGGTGGTAATGAGATTAAGAATAAAGGTCTACTTTTTTTTCATAAACAGCGCCACACTTGCCTCTAGGCTGCGTGGGGTAATGCAGCTTAAGTGAAAAAGGTCGAGCTGCAATTCCAGACACAGACTATGGACGAGGGTGGTGCTGTTTCTGGAAAGAATAAAGCAGACTTTTTATTCTTTCTAATCTCATTCCATTCTCTTTAAAAAATATATTTTAATATAATCAAAGCTGATATTCTAAAAAAAGAAATAACATTGTATTGTCAAGGTCGGCAGTAAATGCAAAGTTATTTATTTTCTCAAAGATGTAATTTAATTTCCTTATAAATAAATGTTGGTTGTTACTGAGAGCTGTATTACCATATGGCGTTTCTGATTCTGGAATTGTAAATCTAACAATGTAGACAGACTTTGCTGAATAATGTACGGAATGAATACAAGAAGATGTAACCAAGACGGATGACACCATCCAAAAATATCCTGTTTTCTCTGTTCTGGGCTGGGTTTATGTTAAATACTTATCGCTTGTCAACATAACCGCAGTTTTCTTTGCAATGTAAATATTAATGAGCGATAATGATGGAAATCTCCCTTTATATAAACTTACAATAACCTAATACAGGAGTTATCAGAATGGGTTATAGGAGAAGAATAAAAAGAAAAAAGTCACAAATGACACCACATGCAAAGCAATTACTCAATCTGATTATTGTTCTCCGAATGTATGAAAACAGAAAATTCCTAATCCTAAATGAGCAAAAAAAATATTCATTAATAATTAAGTGAATAATTTAATTGATAAAGGGATTTATTTTACAAATAATAATAAATATTACTGTTCCCCTTATTGTTTTTATATTCTAATTAATAATAATAATGTGAATAATAATGTGAATAATAACAATATGAATAATATAATTATTTTTATGCTAAAATATATTGCAGTCATTTTTCTTGGTACTTTACCAATTCTTTATTCATCTTGAAAGTGCTTATATTTGTCAGCACGTTCTGTCAATAGGAAAGTGAAGGACATAATCAATTTCGGAGAAGCGAATTCAAAAGTGATAACCACTATGACTGCACCTCTAGAGATAGAGGTGGGACCCGCATCTATCTGACATTTATGGCATATCATGTGGATATGCCATACATTTTCCTGATGGGGAAAACCCCTTTAACTTATTGCTAAGCACAATATATCCTGAGATGTATGGCACAAGATGTTTAACATATATGTTTTATTGGATGTCTGTGACAGATGCCTCTTATAGATGCCATCTGTAGACCATAGACTCCCATGTTCTAAAAATATATAGGTTTAAATTATACATTTTGTACTGGATGGCGCGAGATTGTATTGAATTGGTATCATGACAGATTGTAAAACTTTATGCAATTCAAGAAAAGTTAAGGGTGGACACATCTGTATTCCTTCCAAGAAGAAGAACTTCTAGATGAGAATATGTTTGTGGATACGGAATCAGGCAGAGCTTGAACAGCGATACATGGAGGCTAAACAGCTCCGTATTAAGAAGCCGTACAGCCATTGTGTATTGCCATAAAGGATCTGCACACGGGGCTCTGCCATGGGCATGAGACCTAAAAGAAACATAATGACCAAACTTTGGCTTTTGTCCGAAATTTAAGATTTACTAATTTATGGACAATTTAGGTTTTGGTTGGAAGTTGCATTATTAAACTAACTAAATCGATTAGGTGCCGCAGGCTGTTATAGTTACGGGGTATTTATTTTCTATTTTATGGATATGATTTTTAGTCCTTATTTCTACAAATTAGTGAAATTTTAATTTATTGGGTCTCTTGTGAAACGGTGCAATGAGCAGCACTTTCTATTGGCACCCCCTCATATGGTGAACTGCCACACACTGCACAAATAACCATGTCACACAGTGTCTAAATAGAAGTGCCATTTAGTATTGTACCAAAATAACAGTGCCAAACATTGACCAAATTATTCTTCAGGAATTTTGAGACAGATTTTGACCTGCTTTTACTTTTGATGCCTCGTTTTTCGCCCGCGGCCAATGGGCACTGCGGCCACACAAAAAAAACGCTCTTTCTGACTCCCATTGATTTCATTGGAAGGTCAAAGGCGGAAATGCAAGAAAGGACATGCTGATTTTTTTTCCGGTGACCAACTAAAAGCCGCTCGGGGGAAAAAAAACGCCTCCGTCTCCCACTGAAATCAATGGGAGGTGGTTTTGGTTGTTTCTTGATACTGATTCGGACACTGTTTCCGTGGTCCTGTCTTGCGGTGCTCAATGGCCGCGGGTGAAAAACTCTGCAAAAAAGTGTAGGCAGATCAAAATCTGACTTAAAATTCCCGAAGGAATTTTGAGGCAGGTTTTTTCTGCCTGCAAAATACTCTGTGTACAGGGCTTTAAAGGGGAAATTAATGCCATGACATTCTGATCAGTGGTGATCCTGCCTCTGGGACCCTTGAAAACGAAGGGACAGAGGTACTTCGGCAGTTCTTGTACACTAAGTACTCCCCTGCGCCTTCTGTGCAGGGAACTGCAACACAGCCTTCTTTGTTTTGGGCATTGATGGGGTCCCGGTAGATGGACACCCACGATTAGTAAGCGATGATATATCCTAGCTATATGCCATCACTTACTGCAGTTGTAAAACCCCTTTAAGGCCAGCTCTGAGCAACTAGATGGAACAAGCTGCTTACACACAGCAGACAACTGAAATGTTCAATTTTTTTCTAAGTTCTACAACTAAAATCGTCGTGGCTGATGTATAATGATTTGTGACTATTACAACCGCAAACTGATGAGCTGAAGATTTTCATGAAGATCAATGTCCTGCTTATATTGTGAACTTTATGGAGTTTTCCCCGAGTCAGCGTCGTCTCTTTTTTTAATAATAGATGAACACAAACAAATGGTAATTAGAAATGACAATTAGCTGTCCATATTATTAAAGAAGTCGAAATGGCTCACTCCCATCAGGTCGAGAACAAGTAGATAAGTGTTGAGTTGAACATTTATATTCGTAGTCATTTAACAAGTCTTCCCATTGTCTCGAAAAGTAATTGCATTTGTTTTACTGTGAGCAGATAAGGAAATGATGTAACGATCGTTATATTACGCATTGTGCTGACTTAGCAGAAAATATCCTATTGTAAAATAAATTGTAAAATAAATTATTTGGATGAAATTACATGATTTGCATAAGGGCAAGTGAAAGTACAGTACACTCAATTCTAAGTGCAGACACAAAATCCTGGTCTATGCAAAGAACTTGGTCTGTGTCCGGACAAGTGATTGTTGCTATAATGAAATAGTATTTAAAAGTATATGTAGTACAATAGTTTGTCTTCTAAAGTGAAGCTCCAAATGTTATGTCTGTGCAGGGCGTACATATAAAAGACCATGGAGCTGCTATTGGGTCCTTGGAAGGAGAAGGGTCCATCCCTGGTTGGTTCCATCACCTTTTACATTAGCAAGGAAGTGGATGAGGAATTGGCGCAAGGATGATAGAAAAGCCATGGAAGGGGCCCTTTCCATCCTTGTTAGTAAAACCCAACACCATTAAGAGGGGCCCATTTTGATCTTTCCTTTGGGGCCACCTTACTTCTATAGATGCTATTCAGTTTAAAATCTATGACCCCACAATCTCCAGAGTTTGGGGGGCTCAAGTCACTCTGTCAAGTGCTGTTCTCTTTCAATGTCCTTTGGAGATTTCCATTGGAAGAAGACAAAACTCCATTCATTGAATCTATTATTCTACAGAGCCGATCGAGCAGAAGGCAAAACAATCCCTATGAGGTAGCCTAATTTGCTTTATATTCGGAGAAAATCATTTTTTCCTGATTGTAAAATGAATATCTGGATCCATACGTAATGGGGGTGTCTGGTCCCAGTTCCTGAGCATGCACAGTCACTTTCTATTATAGTGAATGGGAATTACAGAAACAATTGACAGGAAAAAATCTTAATGTTTTTGGAGAGTACATTTTTGGGAATATGCTCCACATTCTTAAGATAATAATCTGCCTTAAAGAGGACCTGTCACTAGGTCATATAAGTTGAACTGGTTTACTGACCTGAATTTCGTGGTCTCCCGAATTCCAGTGCTGTTTTTTTTTTCTTCCTGTACCCCCAGTTTCACAGATATGGCCCACTGTTGTGTTGCCTCCCTATCTGCTAATTTGCTGTAGTAAGCCAACAGGGTGTGAACTACTCATGCTGCCTCGTGCTGATTGGTCAGCATCAGAGGCAGGGAAGCCATCTCCATCTAGATCTCGGTTTCTTAATAACATGGAAATACACTGCCTGTCTAAACATTTAAAATAATTTTATTAACAAGATTCTAAAAAGTAGTGCACTAAATGCCAAGGATCTGGGTACAGGCATTGGCCACAGATATCATGAATGCACGGTGGAGTATGAGCGATATGTAAGGTCAGAGTGCACTAGATTGAAAGTGCCTGAGATAGCTGATAGTGATTCACATATCGCTACAGAGCTCCATACAAGTGCTACCAAATATTGGTTGGTCTGAATGCCACAAATAGACAAGATTCCCAATGCATTTCTGCACCCCTAAAGCATAGGGGAGCGTCCTCAGGGGTATAAATTGCCTGACTATAATGAAATGCCGGTCAGCACATAATTATGCTGTTTGTTTGGTTTTCCGGCATGCACTGGACACTAATAACTGGTCTAGCGCGTGCCGGGGAAACCCTAGAGCCTTATACGGCTCCATACAAGTGGCACACAGATCCTTGGCAATTAGTGCCCTACTTTTTAGAATCTTGTTAATAAAATTATTTTAAACGTTTAGACAGGCAGTGAATTTCTACAATTTAACTTAAACGTATACCTTCTACACTGACATTTTTGGAATATTTCTTAATAACATGGCTCAAGGAATCTGCAACAGTTTTCAAAATCATCTTAAAGAAACACTTAAGCCATTTTTTTTTTTTTTTGTCTATATAGCGCTGCATAGGCTGCTATTAAGGAATAATGTAGAGGCTCTTGTGTATGCCCTGTGCATAACTGATCTAGTTAATGTGCCATTTCTGAGTTGTCTGCCATCTTGTTTCCGTCTTCCCCTCTGATATAGTTTCACTAATGCAGCCTACTTTTCCCATGAAGCTTCTGGCTTTGGAAAGGCAGAGGGGGCGGAGTCTCATCACACTGCACTTGCTCTGCTCTGAGTCTTATCTAAGTGCAGCAAGTGATAGATCAGTGAAAAGGATTTTCTGTCCTCACACTGCAGTGTCTCATTGTGTCCCTATGTAACTTCAGCCTGTCTCTTATGCATTCTGCTTATGATAGGCTTATATGTCAGTTTTTACACAGGAGGCAGGGAGGAGCAGCATCTCATAGAAATACATTGGACTCCGTACACAGCACACACCGATAGTTAAGACTATTTGATTTAGGGAAGTTATATAACTCTGCAGCTAATCATTGTATGGACTCACCCATTATATTACTGCACTCCTGGTGTCTTAGGGCAGAAAATATCTCTTCAGCAGCACTATATGCATAGATGACAAACAGTGGAACAAAACTAGAAGGGATCTGGTTGGTGTTAATGTAATCCTGCAGTTCACAGGAAGTCATATACACAGGGGAGAGAATGAACAATGAACAATTGTGTCACACTTGTTCATTGTGTTATAAAAAAAAGATAGAATTCAAACTTTACAAAGTACAAAAAACATACTGAAAATAATACAAACAAATATTTAAAGGGGTTGTGCTCAAAGCATAATTTAACATACAATCATTTAAAAAAAATGCACTGGACACATTAGGTGGATGCTCTAAAAAGGAGGAAAAATAAATCGGGCTGCCATAAAAAGCACGTATCATCAGCAATATCTACACACAGGAGCATTGTTCTAAAAGGATTCCAATCGAAAAATGTTTACGTTTTGTGTGATCTAACAGAGTAAATTAATATAAAATTGTACGTCCCCTTTAATTATAAATAATATTTGACCTGTAAAATGTATGAAAGCCGCTAAATAAATAAATTCTATCAATGTTTTCGTGCTTCATCCAGTGTTGTCCTTGTGCAGCCAATTTCCCTCTTTGTCCTCGAAAACATAACCGGATGATTTAAAAGATTGTCAATAAAACACATAACTTCAATGCTTGAATGTGGCACAGCATAAAAGAGAATTATTAGCCGTGTGGATTCCTGTACTTAGTAACAGTCATTTGGAACATTTATCAATGAACTCTGCTCCCTTCCTCTAAAAGTATATGAAAACAATGCAGTGCCTAATATACAGTGCTACTTTAATGGAGAACAAATTCCAATATCTAGACAAAAAACTATTCTCAAGGTAAACGCCAAGTCTTGCTCCATAATGTAATGATAAAAATATCTAAAATAAAAGGGATCATGTTTCAATTGATTGGTTGGCATGTAATACTACATTTCCCCTCCAGCGGGCACAACAAATCAGCTGGGATTGACACATTTCTGAAGTCGGACCCGTGGTGATTATCTAATTTCTAGACCAGCTTTATTGCCAAGAAAAAAAGAGTTGTCCACATGAGACAACCCTTCTAGACCTCATTCTCCTTTGGTAGAATTTTTTTCTCTTCAATCATGTGGATATCCGGTTGATTAGATATCAAGATAATCACATGTACTGACAATTTGAACTTTGTGATATTTTTGCAGTAATGGCCACATTTTATACCCAAATTATATTGTCATTGCTACAAAATAAGGTCCATTCATAGACACCGTACGGGGTGACACAGGAATTCTACAGGTCTATAATATAGACCGGTAGGCACTTTGTGACGTACCGGATTCATTCTTAGAAGCAATGCTTCTATGTGAGAATACCTCTATAATATGACCTGTATTGCGGCATGCCGCTATATTTTTCTTGCCATTTTACAGAGGCTAATTGTGGGCTATGAGCACCATTTTACAGATGCTCACAAGTCTAAATATGTCTAAAATTCTGTATGGATTTAATATAAAAATAGGTCTTTATAGGGTGTTGGAGCTCCGTTTTTTTTTTAAATTAAAGTTTCAAATCTGCAGAAAAGACAGGTATATAATTTCTATAGAGCTGTTTAGAACAAGAATGCAAACAATTGGTTGGGTAATACTATGTACAACTCTGTTCTTTCCTAGTATTGACTGTTATCTGTGTACAATATGTGGAATGTCTTGCATAGTGTCATGGCAACGGATGGCAATTCATTCTTAGCGGCTACACTTGCAAGCTGTCATAGTTACTAAGAAAACACTAATAGTAGAGGAGACATTTTGTAAGAAAAGGGCGAGCATTAAACAGATTGGCCCTTTCAGGAATACCGGTTCATCCATAGTAACGGAAATTCTATAGCAGAAATTGCAATTTCTTTTAAATCCTACAAGTTAAACCTATTTTCTTGCATCCACCAAATTGTAGGGAATTAGGAGGTTTTTTACTTTTTTTTTTTTTGTCAATGCCGATAATACAATGAATAAGATGACCTTTCTAGTTAAAGAGAGTCTGTCACCAGATTATAAGTGCCCTGTCTCCTACATAATCTGATCGGCACCATAATGTAGATAACAGTGGTTTTTATTTTGAAAAATGCAAAAAAATGATCATTTTTTAGCAAGTTATGAACAATTTTAGATTTATGCTAATTAGTTTCTTAATGCCCAACTGGGCGTTTTTTAACTTTTGACCAAGTGGAGGTTGTAAAGAGAAGTGTATGACGCTGACCAATCAGTGACCAATCAGCGTCATACACTTCTGTCCATTTGTATTCACAGCACAGCGTGATCTCTTGAGATCACGCTGTGCGGTCACATACACCTACATTAACTTTACTGAAGTGTCTTGAGAGTGAATAGACATTGCCCTCAGCCAGGATGCGATGTCTATTCCCACTACCTACACTTCGGTAAAGTTTCTGTGGGACTTACTCACAGCACAGCGTCACCTCCCGAGGTCACGCTGTGAATGACAGCACAGCATGATCTCGCGAGATCACACTGTGCTGTGTGATTAAGTCCCACAGAAACTTTACTTTACTTTGTCTATTCACTCTCAAGGCACTTCAGTAAAGTTAATGTGGGTGTATGTGACAGCTCAGCATGATCTCGCGAGATCACGCTGTGCTGTGAATACAGATGGTTATGAATGGAGAGAAGTGTATGATGCTGATTGGTCACTCATTGGTCAGCGTCATACACTTCTCTTTACAACGCCCACTTGGTCAAAAGTTAAAAAACACCCAGTTGGGCATTAAGAAACAAATTAGCATAAATCTAAAATTGTTCATAACTTGCTAAAAAATGATTGTTTTTCAAAATAAAAACCACTGCTGTTCTCTACATTACAGTGACTATCCTATTATGTAGGAGACAGGGCACTTATAATCTGGTGACAGAGCCTCTTTAAGGGTTCCCCTGGCTTTAGGAAATGATGTCCATTCATTGTACAATGAAAATGTTTGCAATTTCCAAATATACTTTATACGATTTGCCATACATTATATACATATGTTGCCAACATGACATGACCAGGATAGATTTTGCTCCTCTGGTAGTAAACAATTAGGCCGTAGAGTAAATACTGCTGATTTTACGCAACACAATACAGTAGCAGGAGAGTGGATGGATTTGAACAAATCTCATCCACGCGCTGTGTAAATGATAAGCGGAAAAAAACGCTCAGAAATTGACCTGCTAGAAATTTATTCTGGACAGAAAACTACACCACAAGTTGGTGAGGTTTTTCGGCAGGGTATCCGCCCTGTGTGAACATAGCCTTAAAGTTTATATTAACTGACAAATAAAGTTCTTGAAAATCAAGAGAAATTGATACAAAAAAGAACATTAGAAAATGGTGTCAATTTTATACATAATATTTTTACAAAAACTGCTACCAGCAGAGAAATTCCTCTTGGTCCAACTGACAATAATGACTAGATAGATAAATGGACAAACTTTATTGTGCTTGTATTAAGCAAAAGGACTAACTACACTTAATGGTTAAAATTAGTAACATCTCCTCCGTTTAAGGTATCAGTGGACAGTGCACATTACTGACCAAGAGGAATTTCTCTGCTGGTAGCAGTTTTTGTAAATATATTGTTCCTAATTCCTACCAACTGTCGGGGTCGTTTTCTTTCTATATGAATTTTATACATAATGAACCAGATTATTTTTTTTTTATAGTAATAATACACTTATATAGCGCCAACATATTCCAGTGCTTTACAATTTGGGAAGTAACAAATACAAAGGAAAAATTATTGAACACAAATGGGCAAATCATAAGACAAAAGGAGAGAGATCCCTTCCCATAAGAGCTTAAACTCTAAGTGCAGTGGGAATAGTTACAAAATGTGTATATGGTGCCAATATTGTCCAGGGGATCAGCGCCTTGTTTAAGCAAGGAGAATATGAAAACGGCTGCATGAACCAGTCACCCAGACAGTATTTAAGCCAATACGGATATAAAATGTAGAGTGATGCGACAAGGGTAGCAAGTTAAGGACAGGATTGAGGGGACATATTTGTCACCAGGTCGGGTTGTGTATGGGCCATAGACTATGGTTATGTGATACCGAACTTCATGGAAAAATGAGTTTTTAAGGCACACTTAACCTGGGATTATTAGGAGCACGTCTGCTGGTCCGGGGCAGTGAATTCCACAGAATGGGTGCAGCACGGGAGAAGTCCTGCAGACAGGAGTGAGATATCGTGAGGGGGGATAGGAAACATAGGTCATTGGCTAAGTGAAGGCCACTTCGGGTTAGTGGGTTAGTAGATGGAGATGAAATGTATAAGGGAGCAGCATTGTGGAGAGTTTTTTAATTCTACAGGTAAACAGTGTAATGAGTGGCAGAGAGCAGCGGCGTTCGTATAGCCTCTAGACAGACAGATCAACCCGGCTGCTGCGTTCATGATGGATTTAAGTGGAGCCAGTCTTCAGATGTCCTACAGTCCTCTAAAACCAGTTATAGGATATTTTGTTCCAGTATAATACAATGCATGGCTATGGTTTAATTCATACCCACAACATCAATTTTGAAGATCTTTTTAGAGCTAGTAAAGAACTTGAGAATGCCCTTTGTAATTGTAGCCCTGGGGTTAATCATTTAACTAATGCACCTATGGCTGCTACTGACTATATGGCAACTTCTGTAATGGGTTTTCAGAAGTGATATTGTGTGCCATCAGCAGACAGATATATAATGTTTCACTATCCATGGGATCATCATTTCACATGTGCAGCCCTTCACAGAGTTGTCTAATACTTATTGCATTAATGAAAACCTCTATTACATGTATTTGCGAAACCGGATTCTAAAATAGGATCCTTTTCATTCTGGCTGAATAAAGCTATTTCCAGCAGCCACTTTTGATGACAGGTTTAAAGAGGCAACTCAATTTCGATTTGGCCTCTACTTTACAGTCCATCATTTTTTTTTCTGAGTAATGGATGTTGTGATTCAAATATGCCACTCTTGACTACATACCCAGATAAAGTGCTGGACTTAATTGGAAAACTAGATGTTGTTTTCACATTTGTCGTACTGTTTTCTGGCTTGACTGTTGCTAATAGAAGCGATTTGTTACAAATCCTGTCCTAGAAGAATTACATGGATGGCAAATATTCTCATTTCCAGGAATTTTCCCACTTTTTGGCTAGCTGTAGTTTTTTTTTTTTTTTTATATGATTTTGATGCTTAGGTCATAGAAAGACAACTCCACTCGTTCTGTCAACTGACCCTTCTCTTCAATGTGAGGCTGTGGACCAATAATAAGCAAATCAGGCTGTCCATCATGAGAAATAGTCCAATCAGCATGATAATCATGGCCATTGATATTCTCTTGCATATCAATGTTTTACAGTAGGAGTAGGTGCTATTATGGATTTGGGAATGACTTAGGGGAAAATGAGGGGGGTGTAGTTGGCAACATTTTAACATAATTTCCATTAATTTGGCAACACTGAATCACTACAGAGAAGTAACGTATTGTTCTCGTTTTATAAATGTTTGATCATTGGAATAGTCCAGGAAGTAAGGGGATAGGCTAGGGAACATTTATTTGGTGCGCATGCTGGCCTTTTAAGGCCAGGGATGAGCGCGCGTAACCTAGAAGCAGGAGGATGCAGGAGGAGTTCCTAGGAGGGAGACACCGACAAGCTCTTAGTGTCCCGCGTTCACGACCGCCGGTAAGTACGGCGTGCCGGTGGTCAGCGATCGTGGACACAACACCCACTAATTCAGCAGTAGTCATGACTGGAAATTGTGTGAATACTTCAACAAGCTCTTCTACTCAATGTAAGAAACCATGTAGTAAAGGGCGTAAAGTTTTTGAATTGACCCCAGCTGGCCAATTCATACATTACAGAACAGTGTCCAAAACGCTTTTGGGTGCTTATTGAATAATCACAATGGAAAACTTATTTTACCGAGTAATTTCCCGGCAATTTAAGATAACCTGTTACTACAACATGTTTTATTTATATCAGAGCATCTTCCAAAAGGCTCCTTGCGGGTGCTCGTTCATACTGTCTTACCCCACCAATCTGGAATGGGGTGGCTCACAGCTTATTACCCCTTCCCCTTATACCTTGTAGAAGAGAAAGGTTGCATGACCGTTTACCCCTCTCTTATTTCAGACTGGGAGTCCTGTGCAGGTTCACACCAGAAAAGGGGTAAGGGTCATGCAAACTGGGCCCACTTTTCCCATGGACTTCATATCCGCTACATTGGCTGCCACTATGGTACGTACGCCCATGGTTCAGGTTAGAAATATATCTAACATTCAGAAAATTGGAACCAAATGGTACATTATTGAACAAGTACATTCCTAAGGGCAAAGAATTCCAGTGATGACCCTTCTAAACCTGGAAATTAAGAAAGTCAGTAAATGTGTGTCCATTTCAGCAGTCAGTGTGCATAACCTGACTAGTTTTAGTTGATTTCTCACATGGGTGAAAATATTTTTTGCTAAAGATGTTGAATATTTTGTAGTCTATAAGGGTGTCATGAAGGTCCTTTTTAAAAGTATTGACCATCCAAGGTTCCTTATGTTTGGTAAATGTTGCACTTCTCAAGGATATGCCACTAATGTACTGTATTATTCATAATGCTTTTTGTTAGTTATACTGTTTGTACTGTATATTCGTTGTTATGTTCTAATATTGAATGATTTTTATTACACTTGTTATTTTTTTTCACTGAAAACAGATTATACATGAGTATTGACCATCTACGTTTCCCTTCTCTGTTCTTATAATGAATACAGTAAAGCTTCTGCTTTATATTATGGATATAATTCTCAATCAGTTGAGGTTCCCATAAAGGCATCTAAGGGCAACTACATGATAGAGGGAGATAGATCTCGTGTGAGGATCAACATGCTAGATTAGTTACTCTGATCCCGGTGTATAAGTGCATTGATTTCCTATAAAGCAAAGTATCTGATATTCTGCTATGTAAAAGTTTGCATGGTCAATGCTTGAGTTTGGAAAACATAATTTTTGGGGTTTTTTGATGCGTATGGGTAGTTCTCTCAGTTTTTAGAAATTAAGCAAATGGAAAGGTTGTTGTGAAACCTTTTGGAATTGTAGCGCCAAATCTGGATGATGATCCCACAAGATATATTATGTTGATCCAACATAGAGTCCAAAAATAAAATAAATAAAAACTGTAAAATACCAATTATTTCTATATTTTATGCTTTTACAAAATACATCATTATTAGACTAATTAAAGACACCTGCTCAGTGATGAGTGCTGCTCAGTGATGAGTGCTGCTCCCTAAGGGTATATTCACACAACAACGTCCGTAACGGCTGAAATTACGGGGATGTTTCCGCCTGAAAACATCCCTGTAATTTCAGCCGTAACGGCATGTGCAGGTGCTTGAATGCCGCGTCCTTTACGGACGTAATTGGCGCTGCTATTCATTGGAGTCAATGAATAACGGCTCCAATTACGGCCAAAGAAGTGACAGGTCACTTCTTTGACGCGGGCGTCTATTTACGCGCCGTCATTTGACAGCGGCGCGTAAATATACGCCTCGTGTGAACAGACAAACGTCTGCCCATTGCTTTCAATGGGCAGATGTTTGTCAACGCTATTGAGGCGCTATTTTCGGACGTAATTCGGGGCAAGAACGCCCGAATTACGTCCGTAATTAGTGCGTGTGAACATACCCTAATACTGAGTGCTGCATTTAGTACCATTGCTCCTGCTGCTTTTCTTGTTTTGAACACCTATATAAGAAATCACACACGAACCATTTCTAAAAAAAGTAGACAATATTTTGATGAAAGATAAAAGAGTTCAAATACAAGTACAAGAACGGGTGCGTATATCATAGAGTAAAAAATGTATACAAAACCATCCAAAAAACAAATAGTATAATGAAGATTTGGGGTCGATCCCCTCATAGTTTTGGTTTGTATGCCTCCTTAAATTATATTCTTTATCTGGTGTTCATCATTATACTATTTTTTATTTTATTTTTGGTATGGTTTTCCATCCATTTTTTACTCTATGATATACGTACCAGTTCTTGTATGCACTATTTGCACTTTACTATATGAGGCTGTGGGACCCGACCTACGTAGGGATCCTTTTTCATGGGTAATGTTACTGCCAATGGACTTGTTTTTTTAACTATTTTCTTTCAATAAAATATTGTCTATTTTTTGCTAAAATGGTGTTAAAATAGGGATGTGGGAGGTTACCCTTAATGATACTGGCATTTTTCACTGAGAGAACGGGAGAGGAAGCTGCTCTACCTACAATCGGTTTAGAAAAAGATAAAAAGTACATGGTGCATCATCCCAAGAGGTTTGGAAATGCAGTGTCAGGAGAGATGTAGCCCTTGAGTGTAAATCTATAACTTGAAGTCCGCAGCCCGGGATTCTTACGGAGACCCGTAGGGTTCCGTTCGGCAGTATGTGTAGTAGATGTATATGAATGTATATGAATTCAAAAAAACCTCAGGACCTCAGTCGTTTACGATTGCCAGTGTTCACCCACCGGCGAGTCTCGCTAAGAACACATCAGTGAAGAGGAACAGCGCCGATAAGTGGGATTTCCCTTTTTTTCTAATTCTATACATCCTACCTACAATGTGAACGCAGAAATTTTCATGTGGTTTCTGCATTTTTAATTTTACTTATTTTAAGGTTAAAAGTTTGCGAACCTATAATAACCTAGATATGAAGCTTGGTATATGGTGTGTGGCATGTTTAGGATTTAAAATTGATATCCAGAGACAACAGAATATCTATAAGGACTGTTCTAATAGGATTGGGGTTTTTGGGGGGGGGGTCGGAGATCTTCCCATTCTGGTGATAAAATGTTATTGTTGCTTTTTCTCCTTTTGATATTGTTTTACTTTTTTTTTTTTTTTCGTTTTTCTGTTCATTGGTTTCCAAAACATTGACTGTACAAACCAGTTCATCTTATAGCAAACCAATATTCTGGTTTTAGGATCTGTTTTTGCTAATGAGTCATCAATCATATCTACTGAAAGAGTAAGAGACAGGAAGGAAATTACATACAAGCAATCTGTTTGTCATCTAAAATATGTCATAATATACGATTTTATGCAGCACACTAATACAATATTTATCCCACCTAGCCTGCAAGATGTTTATTGCTGATATTTTAATATAAAAGTCTAAATAATGCAGGACACAGATGAGTTTGGATAATTTGTGGTTGAAGAGTAAAAGTTTGAATATTTGGATAAATTCACAAATCAACTGGTAGCAGTTTATTCGATCACAAGTAAATCCATGTAGGGGGGGGGGTGGAAACGGCAAACTGAAAATAAATAATCATAAAACATAACCTTATACAGGGGAGTGTACCAAAATTAATAACCAATCAAGAAGCTGATTGCGCCTGATTGGTTGTCAAGGATATTAACAAGTATTCTTATTTTTTTCTATTTTCTATCCTATGTTCTCTCATGATAAAATTTAACATTTCTGATATGTCTAATTTCAGTTAAATATCCATAAACAGGCGTAACAGAGTTGAGTTTTTCATTTGGCGCTACGCTTTGTGATCTCCCAGTGTGCTATCTGCAGAGGTACAGCTCACAATAGACATGCAAGCTTTCTTCTTCCACTCTTCTTGGCCAAGAGGGTATGTGAAGGAAATTAGGAGATAAGTCGTTTCAGACGCAACTGGTGCTGCTCATCTCAGGATAAACAAAGAATATGACAGGTAAAAATCCTGTTTCCTCGGACAGCAGCTGTCAGGTGGCAGTCAAACTGTCCGTCATAGACGTTAGATTAGTTTTTGGGACAATTCATGTGCTGCTCTTGTTTAATGCTGTGTCCACAGCAGGCAACTAATTTAACTATGGAAAATTGCTTTGCAATATTTTATATATATATCTGTTGAAATCTGGTCATCTAGTGTTTTCTTCCGAATATTTAGTGACATGATTAATAATGTTCTTATGATATACATTGACAAATATTGATTTTCCTTATATTTTTTCAGATTAAAGTCTAGGTACACCTTTAAAAAAAAAATGTTAAATAAAAATGTGTATTGGTGCAACTTTCTTATTACATTTTATTAAAAAATATTTTTACTTTTAGATACAGCTGCTTTCTTTTGTATCCTGTATAAAGAGCAGCTGTATCTTGCACTGACACCTGAATCTGTCAGATGAGCAGGACTGACGGGTTCAGTGTCAGTGGGTCCTGCGTGTCTCTGACCCACAGGATCCACCTGTTATCGATGACCTCTAAGTTATGAACTTGGATGTGATCGGTACAGCTCAAACCTGCATGTTAAAGACACGCAGGACCCGCTGGCACTGAACCCGTCAGTCCCGCTCACCTGACGGATTCAGGTCTCAGCGCGAGATACAGCTTCTCTGTATTTTTAAAAGTGTCGGTCACATGGGACGAAGCGACATCCCAGGAGGAAGAAACACAGACTCCTAGGTAAGTTTAATATTTTTTTTTGTTTTCCAAGTGTCATTTTTTTGCGGCGGGATCGCTGCGAATCGCCGCATAAAATGGAACAACTGCTATTTGATGCGGGATTTACATCCCCATTGAATTCAATGGGGAAATCCCCCAACATATAAGCAGCGTTTACGTAAAGACAATTGACATGCTGTGGAATGAAATTCCGGAATGCAGGTCAATTTCTGAACATTTTTTCCACTCAGTATTTACGCAGCGTGGGGATGAGATTTGTTTTACCTCATCCCCTTTGCTGCTACTGTATTTGCTTAGGATTTTCCGCAACAAATTCCGTGGCAGAATTTCTGCAGTATTTACGCAACGTGTGAACCGGCCCTTAGTGTAAGCAGAGGAGTCCGTGAAGCAAAGCGTTTTATCTTAGGAACTAAATTTATCTAAAAAGGGTTGCATCATGCAGACAATCTCTTTCGAAATTAAAGTCTGCCCAGTGATCAGCTGACGGATTTAAACCATTTGCAGGGGGAATCTGTGGCCAGCCAGAAATGAAAAAGAAATGTAGTATTACATGGTGGTCATTGAGCTGAATGGCCATTCATATAGAACAAGGACGGGTCAGGTCTGCCAAAGCAATAGCCATTCTTTGTTAGTAGCTTCGGCTCATGGATAAGGGGTCCTGAGCAGGGGATCTCCATCTATGATATCCACAATTCTTCTCATCAACTGTGTGAAGTTTTGAAAAACTTTTTTTTAAAGTATCGTCAATGTCTGGAAAAGATGGTTGATAATCAAAAAGATTTTCAGTATTGTTCCCTTAGGGTGTGTTCACATTACATCTTACCACTACATTCAGTGTATGCGCCAAACATATCTATAGGACCTCATTGACCCCTTATTTATTTTCTGTATGAAATACTGCAGAGACTTTTTTTTTCTTTACAATGGGGTCTTATGGATGACAAATTCTACTGTATGCCTATACAGTGGCATGCATCGGAGCCTTCCTTACATTCGGAATTACTCCTGATGTATAAGTCCGACAGACGGCTAAAACAAAATGTGAACAGAGCTTTATGGGTGTCGTTTGGCTTGTACAGAAAATCTACTATATACAGTACTTGCATCAACATCCCTTGATTCGTAACGGGCTTTCTATTGATTTATTTTTTGTATTTTTTTTTTCTTAACTTTTCTGTTCCTCCATTGCTGACTCATGACCACAAGTAGCAAGTTTATTAGGACAATGTGCTTGAGAAGAGCCTTTGCCAGATTGATCAACTGTGCGAAATCTCACCGGGCCAGCTTATCTACGGAGACTGGAACACAAAACAATAGCTGTGAACTGTTTGGCGCGGTGCTTGATTAGATCTGATGTCCCAGTTTTGTTGATAAATTGTTCTATATTGTAACTTGCATCCAGCAAACACATTTTTTTTCAATCCTAGAAGGTGAAATGTTTTGTTCATGTGAGAAGAAAGGTTCAGTAAATATTTGATCGGAAGGTGACTCGCTTTGTTCAGTGCCACTTTACTATCATTTCCATGACATTCACTTGACAATAACTATGTTTAATAGTTTATTATCTTTCTCGGATATCACACACAGCTACAGATTGTTGGCAACCATTTACAGAATTGCATAGACTGGCACAGCCTTATTAAAGATCCTTCCTCTCCTTCGCAGATCTTCTACAATACCATAATGCGAGCAGTCACTATAAATATTTAAGAGCTATGCCAAGAGTGCCCCCATAGGGTACAATTACACGTGTTATTGCCTACTCATATAACCATATGTTGTCCATAGTTTCAAGCACTGCACAAGAGTCTTATACACCCTTCTATCTCGGCAGTAGAAATATTCATCCTAATCTACCTGTTTCATGAATAGAATGCATGGAGTGCCACTATTTATGCAACTTAAGGGGTTTTTCCAGGTTTTATTTAATTATCCCACTTATTCATGAAGAATAGGAGGACTTACATTTACATGTTTTAAAAAAAAAATACCTTTCCTCCCTCTCTACAGCGCCACTGACCTGTGAGCCACCATGTAAATATGGCATCTGCGCTCAGGTCTGTACATGGCTCTGCCCTCTCATACGCTCTGTGCAATGTATGAGACACCTGTACATTGCACAGAAAAGATGTCCTCACTGTGTCTGTGTTACTTACTGACTAATTGGAAAGCCCTCTTATTCTTCACAAAAAAAGGGATAGATGAAAAAAAAACGAAAATAAATAAATTTAACTGACGGAAAAAAAAGGGCATTTTCTAAAAGTGTCTGGACAGGGGGACTGAAACTCTGTATTGCAATGCCAGTCTAATAAGCCATTAGAAAGCTAGGTGACAGCCATTATAGGCAAGGTAATAGCTGCAATCTAGGGTTCACAGCCAACATCTCTTAACAATTTAGGCTTCGTTCACATCTTCGGCAGGGCTCCGTTCCATCAGAGCTTTCCATCGGAACGGAGCCCTGACTGACATACTGAAACCAAAGGTTTCCGTCACCATTGATTTCAATGGTGACGGATCCGGTGCCAATGGTTTCAGTTTGTCTCTGATGTGCAAGGGTTCCGTCGTTTTGACAGAATCAATGGCGTAGTCGACTGCGCTATTCATTCCGTCAAAACGACGGAACCCTTACACAACGGAGACAAACTGAAACCATTGGCACCGGATCCATCTCCATTGAAATCAAAGGTGATGGAAACGGAAACCTTTGGTTTCAGTTTGTGTCAGTCAGGGCTCCATTTCGATGGAACGTCGGAACGGAGCCCTGACGCAGATGTGAACAAAGCCTTAGTAGTCCCAGAAACTGTTGCCCTTTTTTTATTTTTTATTTTCTTCAAGTATGCAAATAATAAAATGGGAGCTTGATGTTGGCATTACATAGTAATGGATTATATGTCTCAGACTCTACAACCTTACAACCCTATGGAAAAATTGGTACTACTTCCTGCCCCTCCTCCAGCTGTGCTTTTATGTGATAGAGCGGTACTCCGGTATGACTGCAATATCTGCTCTATCTTATGGCGATGCCACTGGTGCTTTAATGCAGACCTGTAGACTCCACAGTTATCATAATGGACAAAAGAAACAGTCCCATAACAAATTCAGCTCTGCTACATGTGTCATTTAGTAAGTTCACTTGCAGTCCTATGTAAAACATTGTCGTATCACAACGATCTGCGTCGATATAAAGTTTTTCTTTGCTACATTTGTAAGACTCAGCTCTACTATACCTGTATATAAAAAATAAAATGGCCGAGCCTTTACAGACATTGTGCAGACTGTTTATAGTAGATCCGTGATCATTATCCTGAATTCCACCTTCGTTTTCCATGTCAGACCCCTTTGGGAAATTTCTTGGATGCTATTTTGAAAAACAATATATAAATGATTGTTACAGAGATAATAATTTCCCCTGAAAATAAGCGGATATTGACCATTTCAGGAGCTTGTAGGCTTCCTGTGATATAAGTAATGGAAATAGTTCATCATTATAACTAGTCATCAGTTGAACTCTATGTGCAGTTTACCCTGGTAGATTATAATGAATTCCTTATATAATGAGCACAAGGGATTCTACGAGACGAGACAGGTTAAGGTTAATAAAACGTGCGTGGGTATGAATACGTACAACACAGTCCGGGCTGGATCAGCGTAGCTAGAAGCCCCCAGGCAATTGCCTTCCCTATAATCTGGCCCTTACACAGTACATACTGCAAATCTTATCAATGTTTTCATAAAATAGAATCCCCAGTAAATATAAATCCTATAGTCGTCTTCTACTGTAAAAGATTTTTTTATAAATTGGAGTTAGATGTTTTTTTTCAAATTGGATCTGTTTCTGGAAATGCAGGGCAACGACCATCATGGCTGCCACAGAGGTTGTCACTCAGCTTCCTTAGACTCCTGAATTTCTGACAATCTAGGGATACATTCTTTATTCCCATATCGTTGCATCAGATGCCAGTATAGACCTATAAAGAGATTCTGTCTAGTTACTCATTATTACTTAAAGGGTTATTTTGTCACAGAAAGTGACGGCATATCCCTAGAAAATAGCATCACTTTCTGATCGCCCTAGGCACTAAGCATGACTACGCCCCCATTAAAGGCCCGTGTACACCCACTGATTATAATCATGATTTGCTAGTTTCGCAGCAATCGTAATGATGATTCGTCAGAGTCAACAAAGGAAAAGACCAACGATAAAACTATCAATCGCCGATTATTGTTGATCATCAATTGAGATGCCATTAAAATAATCTATTTTTGACATTACTGATACATGTAAATTCCACTTACACAATTAAACAAAGCATTACTTCCTAGTGCACAGACCGGTCCTGGTGTTCAGTGATGTAAACCTTCTTCTCCATGACTAAAAAACACCCCCATGCCGTGACTGGATAACAATGCCCTACCGTGACTGGATAACAACGCCCTACCGTGACTGGATAACAACGGCCTACCGTGACTGGATAACAACGCCCTACCGTGACTGGATAACAACGCCCTACAGTGACTGGATAACAACGCCCTACAGTGACTGGATAACAACGCCCTACCGTGACTGGATAACAACTCCCTACCGTGACTGGATAACAACGCCCTATCGTGACTGGATAACAATGCCCTACCGTGACTGGATAACAACGCCCTACCGTGACTGGATAACAACGCCCTACCGTGACTGGATAACAACGCCCTACCGTCACTGGATAACAACGCCCTATCGTGACTGGATAACAACGCCCTGCCGTGACTGGATAACAACGCCCTGCCGTGACTGGATAACAACGCCCCGCCGTGACTGGATAACAATGCCCTACCGTGACTGGATAACAACGCCCTACCGTGACTGGATAACAACGCCCTACCGTGACTGGATAACAACGCCTTGCCGTGACTGGATAACAGCGCCCTGCCGTGACTGGATAACAACTCCCTGCCGTGACTGGATAACAACGCCCTGCCGTGACCGGATAACAACGCCCTACCGTGACCGGATAACAACGCCCTACCGTGACTGGATAACACCGCCCTAGCGTGACTGGATTACACCGCTTTACCGTGATTTACCGCTTTACCGTGATTGGATGCCACCACTATATCATGACATGTACAATATTACACCTGCATTTTAGGGTCCGCGTTATGGCCACCACTTCCAGACTCCCCCACAGTTCTCCTGAACGGAAGTTAGAGAACCATATCATCCTTTGGTAATATAACTTTGATTCGGTAGATCTACAGGTTTTTTGAGTGTTACAACCTTAACATGAACCCTAATATGTGGCCACATTACAGCCCTGAGGAAATGGCCTAAGACGAATATCTGCAATTTGACCCAACACGCTAGTTCAGGAGACCACCATATAATGCAACCACAGATTGTTTAGTGATATATATCATAATGTTTTTATTTATCCTCCCATAATTTCCTGCACTGCAGCGCTCCCTAACCTATGCTGGTCCTCTTGCTTCATGAATAACAGACAAGTAGAGTAATAGGAGAACGGGGTTCAACTGAGAAATACATTTTTTAAACAATTTAACAAGTTTAACAGTGTATTCCAATAAGGATTAAGAAATTGAGTAACAAGTCCTGTCACTGACTGCCATCAGTGGTATAACCTTTGGAAATCCAGCATGTTATGCTCTGTTCACTACCGCATCCTGGTTTCTGTTTATAATAGAAACCAGGAAGCAGTGCCGGATCTACTGTACAGAGGATACGGCTGGCGTCCGACAGACCCTATTGACTTCTAATTAGGGCCGTCGTGGTGTCTGCCTTTCTAATGCGGTGAAAAAACGCTACATGCTATATGCAACAGAGACTTTGAATAGAGCCTTTACGTCAATATAACTAAAACTTTATTTTTTTTAATTGGTTTATAATATACTTAATTTTTTTTTAAAAAGCCCAGTATTTGTTTATTCTAAATTCTACAATCTTTCCTATATAATTTACTAAAGACTCTTCTAATGCTGCACATTGAAATGCAAAATCTGTCTTCACCGCATCAATATTACTTCTGTTTTATGTGTCCTAAAAGTTGACACAATGATGTGTTTGCTACAGGAACCAGGTTTACATCACTCAGCCTGTGGGCTGAAGAGGAAAATATACAATCTGGTCTCAAGGCAATCCTATTCTTAAACTAAAATGCAGGAAGGCATAGAATGTCATCCGTAATGGGGATTTATTAGTGCAGACAATTTGGCCTGAGCCTTTTTCCATGGGTACAAATAAAACGTGCTCATTATTCCTTGATTTCTGAAAATAAATAATTCTTAGCAGATCACCATGAATCGCAGACCAATTCTCACTGTATTTTGAACATTTTTAATTAGAATCTGCAAAAATGGCTATATCGCTTGTCGAAAAGCTTTGATGCTAAAATTTTAATTCAAATGTTTATGAAATAACAAAAACAATTGTAATGATATTTCATCATTTAAAAAAAAAAACAATTAAGTTAACGAAAAAACTTTTTTTGTACAGTTACAAAAAAAAGGGATAAGATAAATAAATACATGAGCTCAGCGTGTCTGTCTGAATTCCCTCTGGTTCACAAACTAAAGAGCCATTTAAACCCTGAAGCAGGGATTATAATGCAGGTTTTGTGCCCTCTTTGGCAGATTTTTGTTTGGCATCCTTTCTCCAGTATATTTGGCCAAAGATATAATTACATGTATGCAAATTCCTGTTGCCAGCTTACTATTGTCTATCATAGAATTTTAAATAATTTAAAACCCAAATTATACATAGAGAGCCTTAAAAAATATTACATATATATATATATATATATATATATATATATATATATACATATATATATATATATATACAGGGTGGGCCATTTATATGGATACACCTAAATAAAATAGGAATGGTTGGTGATATTAACTTCCTGTTTGTGGCACATTAGTATATGGGAGGGGGGAAACTTTTCAAGCTGGGTGTTGACCATGGCGGCCATTTTGAAGTCAGCCATTTTGTATCCAACTTTAATTTTTTCAATGGGAAGAGGGTCATACGACACATCAAACTTATCGAGAATTTCACAAGAAAATCAATGGTGTGCTTGGTTTTAAAGTTACTTTATTCTTTCATGAGTTATTTACAAGTTTCTGACCACTTATAAAATGTGTTCAAAGTGCTGCCCATTGTGTTGGATTGTCAATGCAACCCTCTTCTCCCACTCTTCACACACTGATAGCAACACCGCAGAAGAAATGCCTCCCGATCTGACCCCCTTAGACTTTTATCTTTGGGGTCATCTGAAGGCAATTGTCTATGCTGTGAAGATACGAGATGTGCAGCAACTGAAACTACGGATACTGGAAGCCTGTGCTAGCATTTCTTCTGCGGTGTTGCTATCAGTGTGTGAAGAGTGGGAGAAGAGGGTTGCATTGACAATCCAACACAATGGGCAGCACTTTGAACACATTTTATAAGTGGTCAGAAACTTGTAAATAACTCATGAAAGAATAAAGTAACGTTAAAACCAATCGCACCATTGTTTTTCTTGTGAAATTCTCGATAACTTTGATGTGTCACATGACCCTCTTCCCATTGAAAAAACGAAAGTTGGATACAAAATGGCCGACTTCAAAATGGCCGCCATGGTCAATACCCAGCTTGAAAAGTTTCCCCCCTCCCATATACTAATGTGCCACAAACAGGAAGTTAATATCACCAACCATTCCCATTTTATTTAGGTGTATCCATATAAATGGCCCACCCTGTATATATATATATATTTATTTATTTTTATTTATTTATTTTTTATTTTATTTTTTGAAATTTTTTTTCATGATTTTTGAAATTAGAAGATTATTATATTTGTTCATTTTTTAATCATTTTTGTACTGTCAATATTTTTTTTCAATATTAATTGATCTTTTTTTATTTTTAACATTTCATTGATGTATTTTTTGTTTTCATTAATATTTTTGGAATTGTTTTATTGTAGCCTTGATAATTTTTATTTTTTTTTGCAATAAAGATATTTTTTATGGTTGTATCTGTTTGTTCCAAATTTGTTATTGTAGTTTTAAAAAAAAAGAGTAAAAATCTTTCCTATTCAAAAAAGCAGATAAACTAAACACAAACAAAACAACATACAAGGCTGATAAGGTTGCTTGTACGCAAAGCTTTGAAATTTGTAATTACTTTATGCAATTTATTTGTTTTGGTTGTGAATTATTATTTTGGATATGAAAGACTATGATCAACTGTGAGAGACAATAGAGACAATAAAATGATCAATTCTGATGTAGCTCTGATTAGTATAAATGCTTTTATTGCAGGATAGGTATAAACAAGGAAATATAAGGGGCCTCATTTATCAGAACTATCTTGACGAAAAGTGACCTATTCGCTCCCTGTAACCAATCAGAGTTTAGCTTTCGTTTGGTAAACTGCTTACCTGTAAGACTTCCTACACCAGATGAATCTCCACAAGAAAAATTAGTACCTTCTAAGGCCCCATGCACAGGACCATGCCCATAATCGTGGCCCACGATTTCGGGCACGGCCTTCTGTATGGGAACACGGACCGAAAATGCGGCGGCTGTCAGCAAAGGATGGGTGCATGGCCCGTAAAACACGAAAAAACGGACATGCACCATTATTCCTGGCACAATTCTACAGCACGGACACCCATCCGTAGCGATACGGAAAGGTGTCCGCGGCCAAAAGATCTGAATGTGTCCGTAAAACCACAGACAGTTAGGGTTTGCGGTTTTAAGGTTGCGTGCATGGGGCCTAAGAGATTATATATATACACATTCTGTACTACACGCTGTATACCATTCTGTACTGTATTAGTGTAAATATAGACATGTATTTTTTACTATATTTCTGCCGCCCCTGCTAATACTGCGGATATTTGTTACAATAGCTCAAAACCGATGATATGCAATTGAAGACTTTCCCTTTTGTATTATTGCTTTTTTTTCTGTGGTTACTGCTGAGTGAATTCTTGTATGGAATCAAATGCTTTTGGGGTCTGTATTTTACTCCCCAGTGCGTATTGATACATTTAATCTTCTTATTCGACAGTATGCATCAGATTGCCTTGTTTAGTTGTAGACACCTCTCACTTTCCAGGCACCCCTGATAACCCCATCTACAAGACGGAGATTACATTCTGACATTGAATATGCGGCTTGGAAGCAATACAGGGTGGTTTCGGAAACTTAGCTGAATTTGCAATTGTAAGCTTCTGAGTTCATCTCTCCAGTGGTGGAAAGTCAATTTATTCAGCTTTTTTTTTTTTTTTTCTTTGCTTCTAAGCTTCCTCAAGCCACCCAAACAATAAGCCCACACATGTAGGATTTGGCACCAGAAAAAGTCACATGGTGAATCTATTTGGATTCAGCAGTGTTTACAATGAATGATCTGAGTCAGGTTTATTGCTGCCGACCGAAAATCCCATATACAAGGAGGTACAGAGAAGTTTTAGTTTTATATGCATTAAATGTGATTCAGACATGTAGGTTTTTTGTTTTTTTTACATATATTTTTGTTTTTTCAAGAAATATCTGATACTAAATTTAAGGGAATGAGCCTTATTTTATTAAATAAACTTTTATTTTATGTCTAATTTGAATAATAGTGTATTTGAACATGCTAATATTACTTCTATTAGAAAATTTTGGTAGAGGGGAATCCCCTCTAAATCCCCGCTAAAGCCATAGGCAGTTACGAAGAGCATCTCTCACCCAGGATATCCATACATTACATGGGCAGTCCATTGATTTCGGTGAGAATTGTGTAATACTTAGCTTTCCCTGTGGAGGTGCTGCAGGGAAATTAAACACGTGCTGCTAGATTATTTAATCATTTATACAGTGCTGTACGGACACTGTTATCACACATTGATGCCTGTCCAAATGGGGCTCACAACCGAAATTCAAAGTAACCGATTGGTATGTATTTGGAGTGTGGAAGGAAAATCCATGTAAGCACAGGGGGAGGGGGGGGGGGGGGGTGGCATACAAACTCCAAGCAGATTTTGTCCTTGTTTGGATTTCAACCCAGGAGCTCAATACTGGAAGACAACAGTGATGCCCACTGAGCCACCAAGCTGCCCCCAATTTACAGTTCATCATTGGAATTCTCAGCAGTAGGACACCCTGTGATCAGTATATCATGAGGGGAACCCTTGTAACTAAGAGGAATTGTGCAAAGTGTACACCCTCTTTGATTCAGAAACTATAGCTTAGCGCAATATAACAGATATTAATCATCATATCTTTTATCTGATCTATTGTTTGTGTTTTTGTTTTTTGTTTTTTTTACTTTTTATTTTTTTTATGTTCCACTTCTGAACAGTAATAATGCTTTTTATTGAAATGTCACATTAAAAAAAATGATATCTTAGTTGTGTGCAATGACAAACTTCTGCCACGTTTGTATATTGTATGTGACACACCAACACAGGCAACTGCCTTTCTGAGGTACACCCTACTGTAACTTTGGCTCATGAGAAAGTATTCTAGAAATCTAAGGCCGGGTTCCCACGTAGCGTAAACGCTTCATAATTTCCGCAATGGAATTCTGTGTGGAAATTCCGCAGCATTTACAGTAGCAGCAAAGTGGATGAGATTTAGTAAATATTATGCCCACGCTGCGGAAAAAAGTGCAGCGTAATTGTTAATACATTTATCTGTGGTGCAGAATTTCAATCTATTTATGCATGTCTATTTATGCTGCATTTTCGTTGATTATTTGTTGTGGGGTTTCCCTATTGAAATCAATGGTGATGCAAAATCTGCAACAGAGAGCCAATTTTTGCGGCGGATTCGCACCGATTCTGCTGCAAAAATCGCAACTCAGGACAAAAAAAAAAATCATACTTGCCCAGAACTCTCTCCTTAAGACTGTATGTACCTTCCCGTGCTACTGAGTGTTACTTAAATACTTACTATAGAAAAACACACATAGTCATCTTTGTGGAATAAAGTGGGGGTGGCCACAGCTTTTATTAACAATATAACAAAAGGAAACCTTGTCCGTTCATTGACATTCATTAACTTGATGTTCTGGATGACGATCACCTCGCATGCCGTGCCACCGCCACCGCGGTGGGCATGTCTTTGTTGTTTTGCCAGGTGAGCCGTCTTACACATTCCCTTCAACGAAACGGAACAAGAGCCTCCGAACACGCCAGCTGTGACAAATGGAGACCAAATCTTATCAATACAAAGTCATACAACACAAAGCCATAAATACTTCTAACTTCTCAATAAAAAAGAAGGGCGGGCGGGCGGGCGTTCCTTAACTCTGTCTGGAAAGCGGGAAAGAGGCTCACTACAGGAAGTAACCTCACTTATATAATCTTAAACCCTCCCTCCCATGTGATTCCCTCGACCACTCATATCAGGAACCCACTCAGTGTGCTTTATGGGATACTTAAAGGAGACCTGACATCCAGTCAGTGGCTCCCCTGCTTAGACAGCCTGAGATCCCTAATCCTGCAGTCCGGCCCCCCGGGATGACATTGCATCCCATGTGACTTCTGCAGCCAATCACAGGCTGCAGTGTCACATGGCCTGCAATGTCGTCTTAGGGGGCTGGACTACGCACAGAGAAGAGGGAGGGGGTAAGTATGGACTTTTTTTTTTACAGCGCTGCTTTCCGCAGCGGAAATTCCATTTAAAAAACCACAACACAACGTGGTGTTTTTTTTTGGATGGAAGGTGCTGCGGATTCCAGGTCAGATACGTCGCGCAGTTTTTACTCCGCCTAACCGACCCGTGGGAACCAGGCCTAAGATTTTTTTTTGTAAACCTGTTAAGTTTGCATTTAGTTGTAACAACTGCACTAAGGCAATGAGTGAGTCGTTGCAGCAAATTGGCACTATGTAGCCTAAGCGTACAGTAAGGTGACTCACCAACATAGGCAACTGCCTTTCTGAGCTGCGCCCCACTGCAACTTTGTCTAATGAGAATTTATTCTAAAAATCTGAGAAGGTTTTTTGTATTAATAAATTAATATTTAGTTGTAACAATTTAGACAATAAGTGAGTCATTGTAGCAAAATAGCATCATGTAGCCTAAGCATACAGTACGTCAAATTTCAGAAGTTACTTTTTAGCCATTAAACTGCAATGAAAATGATGTGGTATTTTGCTGGTTTCTCACCAGATAACGCATAGCCGCCTCCACTTTTTTCAGTAGTTACTTGGTATATTTCAGTGACTCTGTTGGGAATGATCTGCTATGAGGACACGATATCTGAGATTTGTGGCTAAAGTTTCAATATGTTGAAAACACAAGGACACTTTAAATCCTGAAAATAATTTTATACTCGGTAGTTTTACGATGGTTTTAGTGGAGCATTTGTGATCCTTTCACTCTACAGCACTACATCCGTCAACTCAGAAACCCTATTTCCACAAGCAGTCCTCCTTCACCTCCCATCGCGAATTCAGCGAGCAGAGTATTTTCAACTCAAGCTGCGAGTTATGATTACTTTATTAAATAATGACCATGAAATGTATTTTAAAGTATATTTTCTTCCTATGAATTTATTATATTTTGTGAAAGTATCAAGAACAGAAGCCATGAAATATATCTTCAGTTTCAATTTACCTCTTAAAGAATGTTCCCTTAACTCTGCGCCCATTTACAAAGTTGTCAGGCCTCTTATTTTTATTAGTGAGATCAGAGAAATCATTTTCTAGGTTATTTTGGCTAGACCTCACTCAAAGGAACTTGAAAGTTTTCTGTACATAGTGCCAGGAACGAGCGGCAAAATAGTTTATATAACGTTTAATCTATATTTTACGAATGGCCTTAAAGCAAAATTCTCCTGGTTATTTGCATTGAAGTCTTTAAATTAAAGAGATTTTTGCACATTGCATTAGATGGACCAAATTAATAGTCCTATGAATAGAAATGTATGAACAGTACCTGGGGCATTGCTAAAGGGGTTGCAAACACCGCAATCCCATATGTGTCCTGGTGTCTGAGGGGGTCCAAAGGCTCCTTTTCCACATAGAGACCAGTACTTTAAATTGCACATGGTCAAAGTTACAAATTTTCACTGGAGTCCAGGCCAGGAGCATCACGTTTTTATTCTAAAAGTACCTTCATCATATAGTAAATGTCATATATTTTGTAATAATTTATGCCCCTCTGATTCTTTCTACTGTGCTAATGAAAGATGCAGGTGTGATTTGCATCTTCTGCGTTACATATTTATATGGGTAATAGGTGGTGGGCGGTGTTGCAGCCCCTTTGTTGTTATCTGTTTCAGACTGGAGTCACACCGAGCGCTTCGGTCAGGTTTTTGTGGTGTTTTTAGTGGCATGTTTTGCCAGTTTTCTGGATGCTAAAACCACAGCGGCTGTTACCTGATTGTCTATAGAATATGAAGTTATCTGCACACAACGCATTTTTGTTTGTTCTATTTCTATGGTATTTGTGGTCCTTCTGATGTTTTTACCAAAACGCCACATGTGGCACATTTTCAATCCCCAAAAAAACTTGTCTAAGGCTATGTTCACACAGAGTTTTTCGACGAGTTTTTTTGACACGGAAACCGCGCCAAAAAACTCATCAAAAACGTCCCGAAAATGCCTCCCATTGATTTCAATGGGAGGCGGAGGCGTTTTTTTTCCCCGCGAGTGGTAAAACCACCTCACGGGAAAAAGAAGCGACATGCCCTATCTTCAGGCGTTTACGCCTCTGACCTCCCATTGACTTCAATGGGAGGCAGAGAAAGCGTATTTTGCGGTGTTTTATGCCTGGGGCGCTCAATGGCCGCGGGTGAAAAATGCAGTGAAAATCGGCATGCAGGCAGAGGAAAATCTGCCTCAAACTTCCAAACTTTGAATTTTGAGGCAGAAATTCCTCCTGCAAAAAACTCAGTGTGAACATAGTCTTAAGGAGATCTTAATGGAAGCACTCACTTAGACTTACCCAGAAAATCTCCATTACCCTGTGGTCCACAGAAGGGCAGGTTGTAATGTTTGTTTGTGCTACATTAAAGGGGTTATCCGGGGACCAAAATTTGTATTGCAATAATATATATATGTGAAACTAAGAACTTACTAATAAACTTTATTAAAAAATTCTGTACTAAATGGTGCAGTTCAAACCTCCTGAATTATTCAGAAAGTTCTGGAGCTTTTCTAATAGTGATGACGCTCCGACACGGCCGCACATGGCTGATCTCTTGCTCCATGTGCTGTCCGTCAACATGACCGCAAGGGGTGTCACATTGCCTATTGCTTGAGTCCCGAGCAGAGCACCAGCTAGCACTTTGCTCAGGACTCTATCCCTGCCCCCTGACGTCCATATTTGGTCAATTTAGGGCTTTCCTATCGCTGGAGTCCCCGAGCATCTGCCTGGGGTCTCCACAACTTCTGCCCATGTCATTGTCACTGTCCATATATGGACAATGACGTCGGGAGCAGTACTGGAGTCCCTAAGCAGAGCATCAGCAATGTGACAGCCCCTTGCGGTCATGTTCACAAACAGCACATGAAGCAAGCCCTCAGTCACGTGGGGCCGGAGCGTCATCATTATTAGAAAAGCTCCAGCACTTCCTTAATAATTCATGAGGTTTGAACTGCACCATTTAGTACAGAATTTTTAATTAAAGTTTATTTGCAAGTTACTTTGTTTTACACAAATATATTATTGCAATGCAATTTTTGGTCCCCGGATAACCCCTTTTTAATACTCAGGAAGACTTTTATAACTTCATGAAAAAAAATTAAATCCTATTTTAAGAGTCAAGCAGAGTAGTTTAACTGTTTTATAAAATAAGAATGACTCCAGTACTCTGATTTAACCATGATTAGTTGATTGCCTTAGTTGCTTGTGTTCTAAAATAATAAAATATTTTTTTGTATGCTCCTATGATTCAGTAAACAGCTATTTCCCCTTTCCATTCGCATGCCTTGCCATCTTCTAAATTTTCTTGATTTTTTTATTTTAATTTGTGCACATTTTCACTTTCAGAACAACAGTTATGCGATCCTGGGGAGTTCCTATGTCACGATAATGTCACATGTGTGTCACAGAGCTGGCTATGTGATGGAGAACAGGATTGTCCCGATAAGTCAGATGAAACACTAGGTCATTGTAAGTAATGGCATTTATTTCGAGTTTGAGTGTTTGCTTGCTCTAGTATTAAGTGCTTGACCTCGAGACACCTTGCAACATCACAGTCACTTTTCTTTGCTCTTTAGGCTATGTTCACACGTAGTATTTTAAAGAGTTTTTTTGACACGGAAACCGCGTCACAAAACGAAAATGCCTCCTATTGATTTCAATGGGAGGCGTCGGCGTCTTTTTCCCGCGAGCAGTAAAACTGCCTCGCGGGAAAAAGAAGCGACATGCCCTATCTTCGGACGTTTCTGCCTCTGACCTCCCATTGACTTCAATGGGAGGCAGAGAAAGCGTATTTCGCTGTGTTTTATGCACGCGGCGCTCAATGGCCGCGGGCAAAAAACGCTGCGAAAAACTCTGCGAAAATTGGCGTGCAGGGAGAGGAAAATCTGCCTCAAACTTCCAAATGGAATTTTGAGGTAGATATTCCTCCTGCAAAATACTCCGTGTGAACATAGCCTAACTGTGTTTTATATTTTCCAAACTTTTTGGTTCAAAACAAACACAAAAAAAAGCTTTTGGGAAAAAAATAAAACAAAACAAGAATCATAGGCATGGTGAATTTAACAAAGTTATTGGACCCATTGCTCCAAGCCCATTGCATTTTTGGGATTTTGGGTCTTTCTTCTTATAATGGTAGCACTTAACTGTGTTTTATTTTTTCCGCACATTTGGTAAAAAAATATATATAAAGCCTTGGGGAAAATGTAAAAAGGAAGACAAGAAGTATTCAAACAGAGAAATGGGTATAATGTTAATTGAACAGAGTTTTTGGACCATTTGCATAGTAACACAAATGGAATACTTATAGTAAAACTGATAACCTAATGACTGTTCATCTTGGGCTCCATGGCGACTTTTAGTTGTCCGACGGTCATGATACCCACAACTTTATCATGAACGTTTCATGACCCCAATTCATAGCCACAATGTTTCTCTATAAGGAAAATAGTTGTGGGAGGCTTGTAATGATCATTCCAGTTTTTCGGTTACATGACAAGCCTAACCTAGCCATAGAGTTTTTGATTTTAACAGGATGGACCATGTCAATTGGAATAACTCATCTGTCTCTGATCGTCTACCCTTAAAGGAAACATGGGTTAGATTGATTGGATTAATACTGTTATTTTTTTTTATTCATTTATGTCATATGCATTATGGGATGTATTACTCTATTTTACCATTGATATTATTAATATTTTTACATTGTTTGAATATTTATTTATTCATTTAGTTTTATTTATTAAGATGTACAACATAATGCTGGGTTCACACGACCACTTTAACGTCCGTAATCGACGGACGTATTTCGGGCGGAAGTCCCGGACCGAACTCAGTGCAGGGAGCCGGGCTCCTAGCATCATAGTTATGTACGATGCTAAGAGTCCCTGCCTCTCTGCAGGACAACTGTCCCGTACTGTAATCATGTTTTCAGTACGGGACAGTAGTTCCACGGAGAGGCAGGGACTCCTAGCGTCGTACATAACTATGATGCTAGGAGCCCGGCTCCCTGCACTGAGTTCGGTCCGGGACTTCCGCCCGAAATACGTCCGTTGAATACGGACGTTAAAGTGGTCGTGTGAACCCAGCCTAATTGTCCTAATATTGAAAGACACATTTGTGACCTGTTGATAAATATGGACTAAATGGTTACATAAAACAAAAATTTGGAACTTTGTGTCATTTTAAAGAACGATATATGCTGTGTGCAGATAGTGAATTGCTATATAAAAATTGTTTTGATCATCAAATTGTTGTTTAACTGCTTTATATGCTGGGCCCCAGTTCCTCAACAGGGCTTCGGGGCAAATGTTTTATTTTTTTGCTTGTAGTATTGTTTTTATAGAAATCACATCTGTCATACTGCGTCATAACTAAAAGGGGTGCAGAGACATAGGTGCCAAGGGGGAGGGCATTAGCTTCTCTGACACATAGGAGGAGACCGATTCTATTCATTACATATCAATAGGTGGTGTGTGGGGGGGGGCATAAGCTCCAAGTTACTTTTCTCTACGTTTTACATGCGGTTTGTGGTACCCCCCCCCCCCTCACATTGAATGCTGTGAGGAAATAAATCATTGTGTGAAATGGGGGCTTAATATTCGCCAACATTATTCATCTGGCTGTTGTGGTTCAGGTACTGAAAAGAAACACCCTGTTTAAATCCTGGTTAAAGTTAGTTTTACATAGTCATAATATTTTAACACCCATGTTACAGACACAACATGGGACCCCTGCAGTTCTACTGTACCTGACTTTTATCTCCATAGGGTTCTATGGAGATCTAAATATGAATACATAGGACCACGGGGGAGCCTGAGTGTTGTGGCTGTATTTTTTTGTCCAAAAAAAAATCTTGTGCTAACATTATAGACAAGCTCCTAATTATCCACACAGCAGAGCTGAGTTTGTCATCTAGCCCAACCCATGGTGATAGTATCATGCATTATTATCCATGGTTTCACTGCAGGAAACCTACTACATCATACTAAGATAACATATCCAAGTCCACAACTGATATAACCACAAACCGCTAGATGAATACTTTAGCTCTGCTCCATCTGTCACTTCCAACAGATTGACAGAAGGTATGGCCACCATGCTGTTTTGGTAAGAAAAAAGTTGTTTTTTTTGCTTGACAGACAGTGTTCCTTAAGAAAATAAAAAAAATTCTGCAGTATAACTCAGTATTTCCTTGTATTGGAAATATTAATCTCTCCAGAGCACAATGCCAAACCGTACATAAATGCTAGCTGTAATCTGTAAGAAAATATATAAAAGCGATAGATCAGAACTATGGCTTAGGCACAAGTGGAAGGAAAACAGATATGCTTAAAGAAAGTAGTTGGAAAATACAGGTTTGCTTAACATTGCTTAACAATACGCATTAAGTGTCAGGAGCCGTCGGAGAACACAGCAGTATCCGAATAGATTACGGAGCACAAATGACTAGAGAGAAGATGTTATTAAATTTTAATGTCCCTAGTTTGTGTCTGAGGAAAATGAGAATGTTTCCTCTTGAATGTCACTATGTTAATCATCGCATATAAAAGACAGAGACTGACAAGAACAAAGCACATGGAGGATTTATAAAGTACTGAGAAGAGGCATTAAGTATTTTTATTTGCAGAAAAACTCAGAAGATAGTGGAAGGCGATTGGCTAGATTTAATAAAAGACTTCTACTAAATTCACTCCGTCTTCTATTCTTGAGTTTTCTCTTTTTATAGAAAAGACATGACGTAAACTTCAGACGAAAATGATTTATCAAGAAAGTTCAAGGATTTTAGACCCAAGGCAATGTCTGTGTTGTGTACTGTATAAGAATAAGAATGATGTACTGGAAATCGGAAATGATTGCAAATAATAATAATATTGGGGTTATTGATGATCAGGTAAAGATTTTATATGGGTTAATATAATAATATTAATAATTTATAAAAGGGGATGCAGTATATTACGTTATTAGATGAATCAGCTGCCACAGAGTCTGGTCGAAGAGTAAGTGGGAGCTTCATATCGATCACTGATGTATATAAATGAAGGTCTGCATGAGTGGAAGTGTGCATTACAGCACCAGCGATAGTATGCTTCTTATATAGTGCCAGTCACAGTGTGCCCCCATATAGGACCAGCACCAGTATGCCCCATTTGTATAAGCCACAGCCCCCTCATTATTAGCCACAGTGCCACCAATTGTTAGCCAGAATTCCCCCTAGTGAAGCTACAGCTGCATCATTGCCTACCTATCAGGATACCCCGCAGTGCCGTCCGCTACTATTCCACCATTGACAGACACAGACCCCACCCCCCATTGCCAAAAACAATGCTTCCTTTCCAGTGTAAGTGAAAATGTCCTCTAAGTGTAAGCCACTGCCCACTTATTATCAGCCACAGTGCCGCCCATTGCCTGCCAGAACGCCCCCCAGTGTACACCAAAATTCCCCCTAGTGTAAGCTACAGCTGCTTCATTGCCAGCCAAGATACCCTACAATGCAAGACTAGAATAAGCTACCATTAAACCATTGTGTTTTTTAGCCTGAAGAAGAGACCGGTGTGGTCTCGAAAAACACGTAGCTATTTTACTACTTTTATAACTGAATAAACCTTTTGAACTTTATACGACTCGGCCACGGACCTCCTTTCTTTGACTCTCGAATTGTCCAGAATGGAAGTGTAAGGACCATCAAAAGCACACTACAGAGGAACAGTGCCACTAAGGGGGAATTTTCTTCTTCTTTTGCTTCTCACTACATCACCAACTGAACCCTTGTGGATCTCCGTACGAACCCTGGGCTGCAGTACCCTATATCGTATATAGGCGCATCAGGATATTGTGCTCCTAGCACAACGTCTCATGGTGAGTGCAACTTGACCATCCCCAGCACCACCCCTCCAAAATCCTTTGGGATGTTGCACTATGTGCACCGTGTATTTTTTCTCTTCCTTTTATCATTCCACCATTGACAGATATAGCCTCCCCATTGCCAGACAGAATACCCCTAAGTGCCAGCCACAATGCCTGTCTAGTGTAAGCTACAGCCCTCCAGCATTGCAAGCCACAGTCCCCGTTATTGCTAGCCAGATAACCCCTGTCATTGACAGCCAAAATTCTTCCCTCCAGTGTAACAAGAATGCCCCCCTAGTGTAAGCCACAGCCTACCCATTGCCAGCAGAAATATCCCCAAGTGCCAGCCACAATGCCTAGCTAGTGTAAACTACAGACCTTCAGCGCCGCCAGCCACAGACTCTGCGTTTGCCAGCCAACTCCTTTCATTGACTGCCATAATTCTTCCCTCCAGTGCAAGCTAAAATGCTCCCCTAATGTAAGCCACATTCTACGTACCTGTTGCCAGCCAGAATATCTCCAAGTGCCAGCCACAATGCCTACCTAATATCTGCTCCAGTCCCCTCATTGCCAGCCAGCACCCCTAATTGCCAGCCAACGTGAAGTATTCTTTTTGGTGGTTGGTATACAAATGTCATATATAGTTCTTGTAACAATATGGAGCCAATGAATTTTTTTTGAGGACAATAATTGAGCAACTCTGGGAAAGACCAAACCTTTCTTGTTTGATCTACCACATAGTTACTGTCCTGTACGTGTCCTTGTTTTCTTTTGCATTGCAATACAGAGCGCTGCTTGAGAATCTCTTCATATGCAACCATGTACTTTGCATTAGATATGTGTGTAGAGAAGATTAATTACACATCATTATTAACCTCAGTATCTCCTGAAGTGCTAGACTGATTCGAAGAAATCCATCCCGAAAAGGGGTTGTTAATAATCATTGATGAGACTAGAGTGAATATATTTATCTGAAGTTGATCGTTTTGATTGTTGGACTGGTTTTAGCAGTCCTGTAGAAAAGAAGGACTATCATGGTTATGGTAATAAAGGAGAAAATACATGACACTGTTCTGTATGACTCAGATCATCACATAGACACACAGGTGATATTCCAATCTCCCAAGTGTTGCATTTCTCCCTCTAGTCATAAACAACTACTCAGCCCATGTGAGAATATAAGAAAAGGATTGACAGATTGATAATAGAGTGTGTGCTGTCATTATTCAACAGTCTCCGGCTTTAGAAAGTATACCGCTGTTTTGTGATAGATCTAAAGACTGGCTTTGGTAAAATACAATCATTCATCGTAAACATTTTCTTTTGTAGATGGAAAAGAGGGACAAGTAAATGCTGTTTGTAGAGCGCACATTACATTGTCCTCCAATGGCCCTTTTTCAGATGACACAGTGCCCATATAACTTAGCTAGTCACAGTGCCCATTCAACACAGCCAGTTAATGCCCCAGAAAAGTCTATCAGTAATTAATTACAATCAGTCAGTGCCCCATAAAATACAATCAGTGACCAATAACATCCAGGCACAGCTCCATAATAACAAATCCGTGACCAATAACAGCTAGTTAGTGCCCCATTAAAGAAAATCTGTGACCGATAACAGCCAGGCAGTGCCCCATAAGACTGATACACAACGCGTTATAACACAGCCCATTAGTGTCACATAGGACAGCCAGTGAGTGACGTAAAGCAGAGTCTGTTATCTATCACATAGTAAGTTAATGCTTCATAACACAGCCAGTCAGTGCCCCATAACATAGCCAATCAGTGCCCCATAACACAGCCGGTCAGTGCCCCATAACACAGCCGGTCAGTGCCTCATAACACAGCCGGTCAGTGCCCCATAACACAGCTGGTCAGTGCCCCATAACACAGCTGGTCAGTGCCCCATAACTCAGCTGGTCAATGCCCCATAACGCAGCCTGTCAGTGCCCCATAATGCAACCAGTCAGTGCCCCATAACGCAACCAGTCAGTGCCCCATAGCACAGCCAGTCAGTGCCCCATAGCACAGCCAACAGCCGATCAATGAACTATAAAGTAACAGTCTGTAAATGCCCCATAATACAGCCAGTCACTGCCCCATAACACAACCGGACAGTGTCCCATAACAAAATCAATCTGTCCCTAATAACAGAGCCAACTATTGCTCCATAAGAAAGCAAGTCCAAAACAGCCAGTCAGTGCTCCATATCATAGTCAATTAGTGCCCCATAACCGATGCAATCAGTGTCCCATATCATAGTCAGTGAGGGCCCCATATCATAGTCAGTGAGGGCCCCATATCATAGTCAGTGAGGGCCCCATATCATAGTCAGTGAGGGCCCCATATCATAGTCAGTGGGGTCCCCATATCATAGTCAGTGAGGGCCCCATATCATAGTCAGTGAAGGACCCATATTATAGTCAGTCAGCGTCCCATATCATAGTCAGTCAGCGTCCCATATCATAGTCAGTCAGCGTCGCATATCATAGTCAGTCAGTGCCCCATATCATAGTCAGTCAGCGTCCCATATCATAGTCAGTCAGTGCCCCATATCATAGTCAGTCAGCGTCCAATGCCCCGTAACAGATGCAGTCAGTGAACAATAATAGAGAGAACCACAGTGTTCCAGACCCGTGGCAACCATTGCTTTGATAAAAGTGACACCCATAGTGCCCAATAACACTGCCAGCGACACGATACACTTATCTCACTTATACTACTGCACTTACCATTGACATACAGTACATTGTGTGGATTTTCTGCTACAGTACTACAAAGTGGTTATATAAAGTTGTAGGTGCAATTTTTTGGTTGGGGCTTTCTTTAAGGAACACACTTCATCTGTTGGGATTTCCATTGTTTTGGATTACCCCATTGATTCATTGTGCTTATGACTCATTCTTTGTAATATGATGTTCTATATCTCAATGCCATCCTACTTGTTATTAATAGAGAATTGTTTAATAAAGACGCAGATTTTTAACACATTGGGTGCAGCATTTTGGCTCTCTGGTAGGATTTCTATGTAAGAAAGACTCAATTGCTGCGTTCCTATGATACTCCATTATTATTTTCAGCACCTTCATATGCGGAGAATAGCGTACAACACTGGCACCCTGTATGGCCCCTTCTACTAAATATAATGGGAAATGACCACCTGAAATGTCATCATTAGTGATGAGAGAATTTATTCAACTGATTTGAGATTAGTCAATTTTCAAATTAATTTTATTCGTCTGCCATTAAGATTAGATGAACAAATTGAACATGCTCCAGGTTCACTTTTGGCAAACAGTAGAGAATAAATGGATAATTGATTCATCCATTGTTCTCTATGGGTTGGCGAAATGGAGGCGGATGAATTCACTTATCTCTATTCATTACATGACACTGTCTGTCTGTCCTTTCCTTTTAGATTTATCTTAACTAACTAAGCAAATAGGTTCACTAATGCAATGAAAATAAAGTATCCATCCTGTAAAATACGGTGTAACGATATTAGGAACATCAAAGAAGTCCTGTAACTATAAAGTGCATAAAACTAAAGGACTTTATGCAGCACACGGTACAGTACAAAGTAACATCAAACATCCTTTTTATTTTAAGTGGATACTTTATTCTTTATATTATACAACTTTCAATTTTGAAACAAAACGGGTCCTCATGCATCACATTTGATTGGTTGCTATGGGAAATAAGGCCACTTTTCATCTCTGACAGTTTTGATACATGAGGTCTCCTGGGGCTCATGTATCAATCTTGTCACGATGAAAAAAGATCCAAATATGTCAAAAACTATCAATGTATCGCATGATTATGCAACAAAGAGCAACATTTTACATTATATATATATATATATATATATATATATATATATACAGTATATATTTTAAACTAGGCGCTGTCTTTTTTCCATAATTCTAAAGTGAATTTACCACACTGTTGTTTGTAGAACCTGTAAAGAGAATATATCTGCGCAGGATCTCACTACCCATTAGAATATGGGATACAGCCGACCTACTCTGGGACCCTTCTCTCGCAGCTGCATGTTACGCATCTTTGGTACATATGACCCTGTGCATAAATATTGTATTCTCATTGGTTGCTGGGCACTAGCTTTGAATGTTGGGTTCCATGTTGTGTTATATATGACATGAAAGGTAATGATATCTCACTTTTTCATGAAAAACAAAAAAAACTTTTTTAAAGCCACAATATTGGTAATTAAAAAAAAAAAAAAATCAAATTAAGTTTCAGTATAAATGAGAATTACATTGCAAGAATCCATTGACAACGAAGAAACACACTTAACACAAAAACACATGTCAACTTTCAGGTGTCGAAGCACAATGGCAGCCCAGAAGACCCTATAGGAGCTACTTAAAGAGGCTCTATCAGCACATTATAAGTGCTCGATCTCCTACATAATCTGATCGGCGCTGTAATGTAGAGAACAACAGTGGTTTTTATTTTGAAGAACGATCATTTTTGAGCAAGTTATGAGCAATTTTAGATTTATGCTAATGACTTTCTTAATAGACAACTTGGCGTATTTTTTCCTTTTTACCAACTGGGCGTTGTGGAGAGAAGTGTATGACGCTGACCAATCAGTGATCAATCAGTGACCAATCAGTGTCATACACTTCTCATTGTTCCAGCCCAGCATCTTTCACTGCACAATCACGCTGGGCTGGAACAATGAGAAGTGTATGACGCTGATTGGTCACTGATTGGTCACTGATTGGTCAGCGTCATACACTCCTCTGTACAACGCCCAGTTGGTAAAAAGTAAAAACGCGCCCAGTTGTCTATAAAGAAACTAATTAGCATAAATCTAAAATTGCTCATAACTTGCTAAAAAATTATTGTTTTCCAAAATAAAAAACACTGTTGTTATCTACATTACAGCACCGATCAGATTATGTAGGAGATAGGGACTTATAATCTGGTGACAGAGCCTCTTTAAAGCAACACGTTATTGTAGCAAAAAACTGAAAAAATAAAACCAAAATTGTGCATAGCATAGCCATAAGAGCAAATACAACCAGAAAGACCTGTATAGCACTGAGAAATAACAGGCCACAAGGGGTGCAATACACAAACGGTACTGGCCAGCCCCAAGAGGAGCAACACCCCGATAGGAATCAGGAATTCTCCGGGGTGAGAGTAGCATGCAACAGGGACACTATAAAAATGAATGTCAACAGTTTGAAGTGAGTCAAGCCATCGATGACCGATTTTTGTAGACTTCTATGGCCAATCTCTAAGGTCTACAACTGCCAGTATCCAGTCAAGTAGCGTAGGAACTCGCTGGGACATCCAGAACTTGGGTACACACCACCTAGCTATTAACAAAGTTTCCAGAAGGAAGATTCTGTTTTCTAAATTAACAGATAATCTGTAACTCCATTTTACCACAGAGAAATTTAATAATGTTGCTACTTTTGAAGTCGGACTAAGGTTGGGCCCATGGGGGCAAATTATTCTGAGGGCTCACTTACCAGTTGCACAGAACCAGTGCATGTCTCATTTTAATGTGGTTTTCTACACAAATAGTTAAGGCTTATCGCTAGGATATGCCACAACTTGCTGATCAGTGGGGGGGGGGGGGGTTCGACATCTGGGTCCTTACCATTCCCTGGAGCAAAGTAGCTGGACCCTTCATTTTAGGAACTGGTGGGGTTCTCAGTGGTTGCCCATCCCAGTGATGTGCCATGACTTTCATTTAATTTTAAGCTTAACGGTTATCATCAGCCATATTGTCAGCCAGACATCAATGAGGACTAATAACCTAACCGAAAATGCAGCATGAATCAATATGGTCCAAACACATAAAAAAGAAGAAAGAAAAATATATGCAAACTACATGGGCTGATCCTAGGGTGCATACCCAAAAGGCATCAAAACTGAATATATATAACCTAGATAGAGTAGATGCTGAAAAAACAAGAGTCATTATGAAAATAGAAAAATACTTTATTGAAATACATAATAAAGAACAATAAACAATAGATAAAATGAGGAATCCATAAACCGTTAAAAAGGGGACAATGAGCTGTGTATCTACCAAATGAACACGGAGTACAAATTTGTATCCATAGCAGGCCTTCAAAGGAGTACAAATACAGATCATGAGATGGTATAGAAATAATACAGTGACCATATATAAGTGTAGCAGTATGCTACATGGACACAATAAATGTATATAACAGTGCTAATAAGCCATGTGTATAGTCAATGTATATTTAAACATATATATGGTCAATATAATTTGAAGGAAAAACAATCATGTGCAAGGCTAACAAAGCATATCAAAAGGGATGTAACATACCCATATTAAATGCAGGAGGAAACACAGCCAATGTCCATCCCAACGCGCGTTTCGTCGCAAATGCCTTCGTCTTCACCCCCAGACAAAGGCATTTGCGCCGAAACGCGCGTTGGGATGGACATTGGCTGTGTTTTCTCCTGCATTTAATATGGGTATGTTACATCCCTTTTGATATGCTTTGTTAACCTTGCACATAGCCGACTGGAGGGTCCTTTGATCCCCTTTTTGTCCAGTCTGATCCTGATTAGTTGAGTAATATATACATATAGTGATGACATTAGTAATGATATAAGCTATTATTCCTTACTAACCAAAGATATGGATAGCGTTTCCAATGGAAATATTCGTGTCACTTGGGTATTATAACTTATTTTTTTTCAGAAGGGTATAATGAATCATTTTAATGTGCACCATTTTACTCTGAAGAATTTGAATAGAAGCATGACCCACATCTTATTAATTCTAAGAAGCTAAGGAATGAAAACTTGGCTGAGTAACTTAAAAAATTCAAAATTTCGTTTTTGTGTTTTAATAATATCTGGGTGAACGATTTGCATGAAACTCTCATTGCTTCAGACGGTGATCCACCTAATTGTTCAACCCCATAGGAAGCATTTGCATATCGTATAATAAAAACATTATGCTTTACGTTTATACTTTATTAGGCACCGTATAATGCGCCATTGCTACATTAAATCAAGTGCTCACAATAACGGCACATAATATTAAAGTATATAATCATCAATAAAAGCTTCCACTTTTTAGGTGGCATTCATTTAATGCGTTCGAAGGCATCTTGCAAATAGTTCTATTGAATTAGCTTCAATAGCGTTTTAATACCATTTAATTACCCAACACAGAGACAAGGAAAAATAGAAAATAATGTTTTGCATTTGTATTGTAAGTCTATAAACAAAAGGATTATGTTCAAAAGAACCTTAATAGAATATTTATTCCTGTTGCTGTAATAAATTATGAATGCTGCTGCTGTGATAAACATTCTACCATTTGGGTGCATATACTTATTTCTCCGGTAAAATGCAAATGGACGTCTGGCCCAACTCTAAATGAGTGTTTTCAAGGTCACGGCACACCTACAGAAGGAGCCGGTAAACACCGATTGTATGGCGCCTTATACTCCTCCTATCAAGCAGGCCACACCTTAAGACCTATATGGCTTTAAACTCTTGGCAACATCCGCCATATATATCCGGCACTGCCAAGGGCTTATCGCATCCCGCTGTACATTTACAGTGCTGTGAGTGTGCGCGGGCTCAGGAGCGGAGTCCGTGCCATCACTTGCAGGTGGTGGTTGTATTTTGCAGCCTAAATCTCGCTCTAGCTCCAATCCAGGCAATTTAACCCCTTAGATGCTGCGGTTAATGCTGACTGTGGCATCTATGTGGTTAGACACGTCACCATATTTGTCACACGTTGATGGCCTTCTGTTTGTTCCCGCAAAACCCTAAATCAATGCACTGATTTATTTGGCTGTGGTTCTACATAGGACTACAGGTAATTATAAAGCATTACGTAAATTCAAAGAGATCTTGAAACATTAACAATGCAATTTTAAAAAAACAAAAACTTAATGACCATTTTAGCTCTGCTAGGTATATAGGTTGTTTAATTAGGTGAGATTTGGCAGTTGTTACCCTTCAGCCAAGCTGCTTAAAAATGAACTGTCACTAAGTCATATACATTAAACTGGTTTACTGACCTGAATAGCAATGTCTCCCTCATTCCAGCACTGTTTTTTTTTCTAGACCCCCCCCCCTCCTGTTCCAGAGATATAGCCCACTGTTGTGTTGGCTCCCTATATGCTAATTTGCTGTAGTTAGCCAACGGGGTGGATGTAGCTTCTCTGCCTCTGATGCTGGCCAATCAGCACGAGGCAGCTTGAGGGTAGCTCACGCCCTGATGGCTAACTACAGAAAATTAGCATATAGGGAGCCAACACAATAGTGGGCCATATCTCTGGAATAGGGGGGGGGGGGTCTAGGGAAAAAAAACAGCTAGACTCAGGGAGACAGTGCTAGTCAGGTCAGTTAAACAGTTCAACTTACATGACCTACTAACAGATCCTTTTTAATAGTTTTTTTGCATGGCAGAAGCCAATGAAAGAAGAGCAAACAGCCAGGCAAAGGGGGATCACTTGCTATACTAACAGGGATGGAGAGGGAATTTGGTACCATCATTGAAGTTAGTAGCTGTGGGGGCTCCACCAATCTGACCTTTTTTTCACTATCCAATGGAAGTTTTAAATGTTAATTAATGGAATACCCCCTTAAATAACAAGTGATTATTTCTAAAAAAGATGAACTATAGGTAATGCAAGATTTCAGATGACACAAGCGCTAGCTATATATTTTCAAATCTGCTGGAAAACATATTTAATTGAACTCTGAGTCAGTCAGTGGCTTTATGAGTACTTATACACTGAATTATCCTATTCTTTGAAGAAGTAAAAACAGTTAAAAAAAATAAATGCATTAGTGTATTTTTCTATACTAAAATCCCACTAAATCCCTCTATCTTCATCATCTCTTAACTGTAGCTTGATTCTTATAGCATGAAAATGTAGTGAATTATTATGGGATTACACTGTTAAATCCTTGATATTGACATTAAAACTCAATTAGAGGTTATTTTGTGGGATTAAATTGTTTTAATAAAAAAAGACAAATAGTCCTTTTCTTTATGGCAGTAAAGGAAGTCTGAATGGAACCACTCAAGTGTGAAATTAAATTTCTGAAAATGTGGAAATATATGAAACGTTTCTACTACTACCCCTCCCAATAATTAATAGGTGAAGTAAATAAGTACAGATGACCAAGTATTTTATTTCTTTTTTTTACAAAAACTATAACTTGGTCTTTATGCTCTTTAAATCTGTTTTAGGTATTTTTTACAATTTTATGCTGTATACAGATTAACAAAATTTTTAAAGATCCTTCGTTCTTACGTAATGACAAGGGCCAGTCCCAACAGGACCCATAAGGTCCAACAGATGACAACTACACTGCTGGGGGCTTTGTCACTCTTTGGGGTTATTTTACAAATAACTTTCCAGCGATTATTGTTTATATGATCTGTGCGTAAACTGCAGAGTTTACTATGTAATTGTGTATATACAGATGTAAGCAACCTGAGTTTATAAATTAAGGTGTTGAATTGGTTACTCATTGGGATATCACTATTTGTTACATGGGACTTTTCATAGGTTAGTAGTAATATAAGTATATATATATGACCTATTCGGATGTTGTAGAAACCCCTAGTCTCCTACCTGGAAGACTTGGCTTGACCATGTATTACCTGGTCCTCCATCAATTTCTTGTTGACAGCATGGGAAATGTATAATCCCCTGAAGCTGGTGTTTTACCAGTGGGTCAAACCATTAGAAATAAAATTGGTTTCATGGGAGAACCCAATTACATGGACGGCTCATCTATAAATCTATAGTGCTAGAGGATGGGTCTTCAGAATAATTTCCTCTAGAAATCAGAGGGACCTCAAAGCTTTTCCTAAAGACATCATTCATATATATTTCCTGTGGTGAGCCCATTGTACAGCCCAAATTGTCCACCAATATATTTACACGAACAGAAAATCGGTCAGATTCCAACGCTAATCAGTGATTTACACGATTATCACTTAATGTAAATAGGTGAAGCGACTGAACGGCTAGCGACAAAACACTCATTGATTGTACAAAAAAAAGTTTATGTGAACATAATATATTGGTCATTCGGACTATAGATCAGCAAATTTCCTGAAATTAGTTTTTTGGTCCAAATAAATTCGCCCATAATCGCAAGTTCTTCAATAGTCCTGTCTGACCCTCTTATGTCTTCTAGGACTGTATCCAAGTCGGATACAGTCCTGGAAGACATCAGAAAGTCAACAGGGCAATTGGGGCACTTGCAATTTCACCCCTAAAAAACAAAACAAAAAAATCCCCACAAACATACATCCCCTAGTTTTCCGTAGCAAAGTGTCCATGCTGGCTTCCTGAGATGTTGTTTTGTCCCATGTTACCACCGCAGCCAATCACAGGCTGCAGGGGTCACATGGGATAAAACCATGTCCGTTCAGAAGGCTGGCAGGTGTGATGATGTCGTTAGGTCTCTTGTGGACGCTGCAGCCAATCACAGGCTGCAGCAGTCACATGGGACAAAACAACGTAGTTTCAGATGGTCGACAGGGACGCGTCGCTTCAGAAGACCAGGAAAGGCTGAGCATGGTATATGTATTTTTTTTTTAATCACCTCTCTACCCTCCTTTTTTTTTTTTCTTTAATCTGCACAATGGCATCTGGCAAACTGTGAGAATAAGATACCAACACTGGTACTTTGTTGTAAGCACCAACAAAATAAGTCAGTGTTCATTCCAGGTGCTGTACGTTCTACACGCGAATAGCACCTAAATGGGAAAAACCTTTGTCTGAATGAGCTCTAAGGTTGTTGGGGTGAAACAAGTAATCAGGTAGCCTATCAGGATGTGAAAGGCTTCTGATTATTTTACTCTTCACACTGCCACTTGTGTTTTTTTCCTTCTGTCTTGGTCTACCAGTGATCTGCATTCATTTTCCTACTCTCCCCTTCGATCATTCGCAGTTGTCGCTGTGCCTAAACATGTGTCCTTCCTTACCTATTATCTTATCTTAACATATTCTAAGATGTGTGGCACGAGATGACCGGCTTTGAAGGAAAACATGATTTTGTGATACTCTGTCACGAGATGTCTATGCTATATGAATCTGTGTGGCCACCCAGTAGTTGTGATGTGAATTGCAACCTAACCAGGGTTTTGCTAGTATGCCGCGATATTGTATTGAATTTGTTTCATGAGAAACTGGAGTCATTAACCAAATTTAAGCAAAGTATTGGGTGGACACATCTGAATAACTGCACCTCTGAGTGGAGATTGACCCTCTTAGTTGCTGGGCTCCATGGTAGCTGTAATGCCTGAGACCTTGCATGTTCTGTGTGCAGAGCTACTCTATATAGGAGTCCAAAAATCAGGCTACAAGTATATTATAGCAGTCTGAACTGTATCATTTTGTGAAAATGTAATGGAGTTTTGCTAATAAAAAGCTTAGTTTCAATGTTGCTAGATGCCGACTTAAGAAACAAAATGAACCATTATTTTTGAATGAGCGCTCATGCGTTAAACTGCACTTCTATCTGAAATGAATAAATGCCTATAGACCATGTCATTTGGAGGAATGCTAATCAGCTGAAGTATTTTACACCATCTGTTTGTGCCAAATTGTCTGAAATGATGTAGTGCTCAGATCTCAAGGATAATATCTGTATTACTGTATCCCGTTCCGTCTCGGGCCGTGGTGAATGATAAGTGAGTGCGTCTTGGCGCAGATGGGCAGCGCAGAGTAGGATAAAGGAGCCTTATACACAACAATCATTATACGCTCATCCAGAGGTCACAGCGTGATTTCCCAGCACTGGCTTTTAAGCAGTCAATGCTTAGCAATGGGAATGAATCTTTATTCCACAAAGGGACGTTGAATTATATCACTGGGGACAATCACCATTAGCATTAACGTGAATTCTTCATGGGGAAACTGGTCCACATACTAGCTGCCATTTAATGGACTGCTAAGCCTTAAACATAATTTGTTATTTGACACTTGTAAACACATGGAGTCTCTTCTTTAGCTATTTATGATGAGAGAGAATATATCAGGGACTGTTTGCATGTGTGGGGGAAGCCTTGTTCTATGAACGACAAGATTAACCCTTTCCGCGTTCCTTCACTGCCTGTTTATAGACCATATAGACTTATTTTTTTTCTTGTAAATTTGGTCAATTGGTTCGAAGATGTGAAGGTAATTGGTGCCAGGTGGTTGCATAAAGTATTGAAAGGTGTTGCACTGATGGCAGGTGGTGGTCATAGTTGGTTGGGATAGTAGGGGGTTTAGTGATGCCAAAAAAGTGGGCATGAGTGGCATCTGAAGACATGGTGGCTTGTAGGGTGATAACCTATGGGTGTTTCCATCATGTCATATCATGGGGTAGGGATGATATGTGACTGGAAAAGCTAGTTATGAAATGAGGTAGGTTGTGATAGCATGTAAATGTCATAGTAATAGAATGTGTGGTGTGGTGATTTATAGAAAATGGATGCCAAGTTGTGTGGTAGCGTCTAGGCATCTCAATTTTTACATACAGAGATATTTTTATTGTTGACGTGTACCATCAAAGAAATTATGTAAAACAATCTGCATGATATATCTGTGGGGGTAGCGTGAGTGAATGTCAATGAAGTGCACAATATCAATGTTGGTGATAAACCAAATAAGAATATAAGAGCACAATGGGGTTCTATAGGGAGAAGTAGGGATCAATGGGGCTGATTTACTAATGTGATATCGCCTAGACCTTGCCGTAAAATGCGCCAAAATGTGTCACAGTTTTGGCACATAATGTTGCATAAAGTTTTAGTCTTATTTATGAAACAAATGCACCAAAAAGAACAAATGTTTGCACCTCACTGGACGCTTTTCAAAAGTGCCTCGAAAAGAGGATGTGCATAGCGAAAGGGGTGTGTCTTCAAATATGCCAATGTGCCAACCAATAGGTGGTATAGGGAAGTGAAATGTGTTGAGCAAGACCGGGTGTGCCACTGTAATACATTTGGTGCATCGTCTTACTGCCTGGTCTAAGTTTATACTGCTTAACTCTTAGACAGTATCAGTAAATCTGCCTTAATTCATCTGTGGTCTTGTCACATCATTGTTAACATTTTAGGGTGCTGTCATCACATAGGGCACAATGTTGGTCTCACCTCTCTATAAAGTGGTTTTACGCGGCTCGAAGTGGACCATGTAAACTAGCACTGATCAATGAGACAGCTTGTTGATTGGCGCTCGTTTGCTCCTGTCACAATGAGCTATGTATCGGGACGAGCGCTCGTTACTCCGATCTCTCGTCCCCATACATTTCTATCATGTCGGCAGCACATGTGTAAAAGGGCCCTTAACATATCCTTCACCGGTGTGACAATTTCTCTTAATACTCCAGTAATTGTGAGCAAAGAAAACTTTTGTTACAGTCCCTTCAAGCAATCTAGAAGACAGTAATAAACTGTTATTTTTTGTTTGTACACCTTGCTTACGGAGCCCTTGTGCTGGTGCCCAGACTGCACATATGCTATGATCACCCCGATCAGTACTAGAATTGTTCACCCTGATTATATATTGCTGTGTCATTTGTAACAGATAAAAATGTAAGACTCTGTTCGCATTGCCATCATTGCTTTCCATTGTGGTTTCCATTGTGAATTCTTGTATTTTCGATGGCAACAATAATGCAGATTGCAGCGCTATTCTTCTCTCAAAAAGGTAAACCTGGTGCATTCTTGATGGATAAGATTATAAATCAATAGGATTTGTTGGTACTTGTTCACAAACGGATTCGGCATACTGTAGGTGTCTTGGATACGTTATAAAAGATACAATGGCACCAGTGTAAATGGAACCGTATACGGTATACATCATTAGACAAAGGCTGCACTTGTCTTAATCGTTCTCCTTACATAGTGTTCGCATATACCAACTCTATTTAGGCATACTTTACTCTAGACATAGCAGATTCGAAAATAATGTAAAAAAAATTATATATTCCAACATTGGGAGAAGTCCCATAGATTGTACATCACTTGTATTTCCGTAAGTAATATCTCTGGCATTTTTATTTGTCATTTTCACCATGGTCTACAAACAATCAGCATTTATCTGTGATACCCGGCTTTCCCTTTTTACAATATTGAATATAAAGGATGAAGCTGCATCAATCCATCAAACAGACTGACGTTCCCTGATACGTACATGGTAAAGGAGACACTTTAGTGTTTTACAGATAACTCCAGAAAGCTGTAAAAATAATTTATTCACATCCATCAGGTGCTGTTTACATGTGTATTTCGGTTTCTCTCACTGTATTGTAAAGACATCTTTCTTGCTAGGTCAATGCCAATAAATCTTTACACTCTTTCAAGGTACAGCACATACAAAGGCAATGCCTCATACTGATATTTCTAAGAAATTTCAATTATATTGGCTGATTATTTAGGATTTGTATACTTTTGTTTGCAGGGGTGTACAATTAGGAGAAAGAATATTTTATCAAAATGAAAAAAGGGGGCCCTAAGTATCTAGCTAAGGGACAGGGTCGAGAGATGAGGGATGATGACCAATGGTGGGAAGTGACGTGTGCCAAGAGGGAGAGTTCCATATAAATATTTGGGATTAGGCCCGTCTTTGTCAGCCTTCCCCACTACAAATCCTACAGTGACTCATCCCACTAACACCACCACCAATAACACCATTACAAATAACACCGCCACTACTACCACCACTACAAATAACGCCACTAACTCCACTACTTCTACCACCACTACCAATGACACCACTACCACCACCATGAACATCACTACCACCACCATTACTACTGTCACCACTGCCACTACCACTAACACCACTACCAATAACACCACTACCACCATACCACTACCAATAACACAACTACCGCCACTAACACCACTACCACTACCACCACTTCCGCCGCTAACTCCACTGCCAACACTGCCACTACCACCATACCACGACTATGAAAATCACTACTACTGCCACTACCACCACCAGGCTTGAGGAGGGTGAGGTAGACCCTAATTCACATGCTAGTGTTTAGACCAAACTTTATGGCAGGAACTTTAATATTTGAAGGTTGTTTTTATGCAATTTAGTCTATCCATCTTAAGCTGACCACATTTGGACTACAATGCTAAAAGATCTCCATGAGAGCGACACATAATCCTTCGCTTTGCTATAAAAATTGGGATGAATGATGCCTGACCCTGACCAGCATGGTTAGATGTCTTACCAGCCATTTTGTCAGTGAGATATCTACCTGCATCTCTGCAAGCATCTATTGACATCCTTGAAGGCAATGAATACATCTAAGCTGATGAACTGAGCATAGATGTTCATTGTTATATATAAGACCGCTAGAACAACCACATGTATGCACGTTATAAATCATCTACAGTAAGTGCACGCTTTACTATTCTTGGAATTTATGGAATTTATCACAGGCCAAACAAGATATCTATAGAAATAAATGTTTTTTTTAGACTTTTGTACTGTAAACACTGTGACGTGTTCACACCTAAGCAGATGTCAACTTGAATTCCCTGCATTTTGAGCATATGGAAAAACCATGGCATTTGCACTCAGTTCCCTCAGCTGTTGACATACGTGGGAGAGGTGCATTTTCTATGTTGATATTATTTTAAATGTTTTTTGCTTTCCAGATATTTACGTCGGAGATATTCAATTTTATATCTAAAGTGCAATTTATATGCCCATTAAATGTGCTCGACCCCTTTTAGAATTTTTCTAATTTTATTGAATAGCAACATTTATTGTTATTATATAGAAACACTAGGTCTATTGTCACAAAAAATGACAATTATTTTACTTTTATTTTTTCATCTCTTTGCATTCACTGTGGCCCTAAATTGTATGTGTGATCACATGACATGCCAGTTAGCTGTCAGCTTATAGGAGGAGCTGATAAATTATGCATTCAGAGCTGGGCAGGGGTGGAGCTTCTATTCATGGGCAGCTATTTTGATTAAGATACACAGCGGAAATTCGGGATAAAAGTGTATGCCATATGAGAAAAATAACCCACATATAGTGCAAAATATATTCATTAGATCACTCTAAAATGATTGATCCAAATACATAAAAGAAAGCATTTTGGTCAAAGGAAACTCTTTAAAGCCAACTATGCCAAAATGCAGAGCAAGGTCTAACAGTGGTGTAAAATGCCCCCCTCCCCCTTGTTATGGTGTTGGGTTTTGCAACCCAGAACGGAAGGGTCTAGTGTTTGTTTCACCCTCCACCCTTTTTCCTTGACCCTTGTGACAATTTTCCACCATAGACAATTCACGTCACTCAGTAGCAAAGGGGACGGAACCAACCAGGGCTTGGCCCATTCTCTTCAAGGGCCCAAGAGCAGCCGCATGTTCTGCCTCTGTTGTCATCCAGTAACGCAAACCACTTTATAGGGACTACAAGTCTCCGCAGTCACTGCAATGCTTTGCTACATGTCTTCGCAATTTTCTTGCAAACTAATAGAAAAATAACAATATTCCTTGTAGCGTCTGACTTTAGTGCTTAATAATTAAGTACGAGACTTGGATTCTGTTTTAAAATGCAGGTCGCAGGCAGAAGTTTATGCACTTATGAGATTTTCTTGGACTGAATTTGACAGTCACTTTGTTAAAACAGTGGCACTAGCTAATAATAAGTAATATAGGAGATGCAGAGAATGTTCCATCTCGTATCCTAGTGACCTCATCTACTGACACATTGTTACTACCCAAAGCGAGATGAGACAATTTGCACTTTGCAGTGTCTGGGGGTCCCCTATTTCCATTTAATGGCTCTAGTAAATGTGTGATCATGATATTACGCTGTCACATAACTGCTCGCATGATATTTCTCCTGATCAGCACGCCAGGACTATAAAGCCTTGTATTCCGAGTGGAGGCAAGAAAGGTCATAGTTATTTATGGTTTATTTGCTCAGCAATCAAAACCGAGTTAGTTTCTGGGCCTATATTTGTACAAATGACTATGACACAATCTATCAATGGATTCTTTCATTGTGACATTAATAGCACTCATGGAAGTCTGGCTCTGGGTTTGCTGGCGTTATGCTTTTATGTATTAGCAGAAAAGCCGGATAATTTATTCTCTCCTTGGATCTGACACTTACGCTTAGCATTGGCTGCCATTTTCTGGTCTGGAACACAATTCATGATTGTGCGTTTTATCCAGTATCCCAGTGAACTAAGAAACTACATCATAAAATGTCCATCTAATTATTCCATGAAAGATTGGTCTTGGACTACACTTTAGGTTCGGAGGCACACAAGCTCAAATATTGAGAAACGGCATTTTTTTGCAATTCCCAAATGTACTTGTAATAGCTGAATCTCCCCTGTTGTAAACATTAGTGATAGGCTTTGTTCACATCTGCGCTAGTATTTCCATTATCTGTTCCGGCATGGTAGCATAATAATGAAAATAACACAAGCACCAGATCTACTGAATGGCGACACCAACGGTGCCCGACAGAACCTATTGACTTTAACGGGTTCTGTCGGGATTCCATCATGGTTTCTGTTTTGTTTTTTTTGCTGGACAAAATAGCGCTGCATTCTATGCTTTTTTTTCCGCCAAATATGATGGAATCTGCTACGGAGACGCAGATGTAAACACCGCTATATACTGTACATCTAGCACTGGAACTTCATATCAAAGAAGACCTCCAGCGGAAATACAACTTTTCGTCATCGCCACCCCCACCCCTGTCCTGGACTGTGGATTTCTTTTATGTTTTTAGCACTGGGGTCCTATGTTTAAATCAGACCAAGTAGAACATCTGCATGAAGTTTGTAAGTTCTCCCTGTGGTTGCATAGATTTCCTCCCACACTCCAAAAATATACTGGTAGGTTAATTGGTTTCCTATGAAATGGGCCCTAGTGTGATAGGGAATTTAGTTTGTGAACCCCATTGGAGATATGAACTCATGTGAGCAATGACATTTTATATACAGATCTACAGAATATGTGAGCACTATGTAAGCAACAGAAAATAAATCAATACATTTTGCTTAATCGCAATCCTTCCTCCTTTTTTCTTCAGATCAGACGCCATCTTGAATTTTAGACTTAACTCTCTCTACCTTTCATATGCTACCAATCTCATGATGCCTTAGCACAGGGGTCAGCAACCTTCGGTACACCAGCTGTTGTAAAACTACAACTCCCAGCATGTCCTGACAGCCAAAGGCTGCCAGGGCATTCTGGGAACTGTAGTTTCCCAACATCATATGATCCGCTTACTGCAGTACCATCTCTGCCTGCTGGGGAGGACAGTGTTAATATCCTTATCTCAATATTGTCCTAAAAAAGATCATAGTTAATAATGACTGTATGGAGACAGGGAGGCCGAACTGGGATCTTTCATTATGTGATAGGAATTGTGATAGGCACTTGTGTCGTCGTCCCCCCCCCCCTGTTGAGAGTCTGTTTGTAACAATCCATGTAATGACATCATACAGGAAGTTCTGCTGTCTAATGGAGAGAGAGTGTCACCAAAGCCTGACTCTGACTGTTGCTATGCAACCGCCTCAGTGTGGGGGGTCTGATATAAGCAGCAAGAAATAAGACCGTTATGAGACTGATATAGAATTTCTTAAATACACCAGCGTCTGGGAATTGACTGTAATAGATATTAAGGTATACTTTGAAGATTGAAAGCCTAACTCAAAATAAAGTAACCCAGTGACTGACGGTCTGCATGTATCTCCATGTATACACGACAGCCATCAATCACTGATGAGAGGGGAAGGTGAGGAGCGGCGGGGGAGAGCGCCGCTCCGCACCTTCCCCCCTCAGCAGTGACTGATGGCTGTCGTGTATAACTAGGAGTCTGATGTATTCTTTGTTAGGTGCTTTTAGGCTAAAGTCACAATATTTTTTTGTGCCATTTTGGCTAATTGTAGACCAGACCTGTCCCTATACTATACTGCCCTTAAACAGCAATTCAATGTATGGAGACAAATCCGTCTTAATGAAGCTCATAGGCAATTTTTGTTTTTAGCCACCGTCTAAGAAGAGATTTAGGATAGCCCTAGAGTAGACCCATCCCCTAACCCATATCACTTTTATTTGGGTGTTGTGCATATAGGATTGGCAGCATGTGAGGAGCATGGATTTGCATATCCTTAGTCAACTGCTGTATTCAATGGACTTGGCATTAAAACTCTGATCTATAATTAAGATTTTTATTAGACACAATTCATCCCAAGACTCATACACCGCAGATAGAACAAGATAAATAGACCGATCACTGCATCACATATGTAATTTCAGTTCTACACATCATGAATGACCTTACCTACACTGTATTATGATCAGGGGCGTATATATGAAAGAGAGCAGACTATAGCGGTCAATAAAAATGGGCACTTTTCCTGGTGGGTTATGTCAAGAAACAAATCTGACATCCCATATAGGTTTCCTGTCTGTAAACCCATTAGGTCCCGTATAGGAAAAAAACAGCAATGGGACTCTTACAGGAAGGAGTCTTATATAGGGGACAGTTCTAATGAAGAAGGGGGTTAGGATCGAACTGAACGGTCACACCTTTTATGGGCCGCATCACATGTACATAGGGCTGCTTCTATGGTCCCGTGACCCTTGACTACAAGTGTACTTCAATAAAGTGTTTGTATATATATATATATATATATATATATATATATATATATAATATAGATATTTGAAATATCTTTACAATAAACTGTTTCATTCCAATCTAGGTTGAATACCTTCGCTGTCATATTTACATTCACCGGACTAGGACATTTTTCTTTTTTAACTCTGGGGACCTTATTCTCCTCTGATATGGTTTAGATAGTTGCAGGTTTTCAGCTTTCTATAGGGAAATCAATATGGTCCGTAAATCATGTGATTCCCTGGTTCCAATAGTCGACTAGGATGTCACTGGGATTTAAAAGCCTAAAATATCGCAGTGCGTCTGGGAATTGACTGTAATAGATGTTCAGGAATACTTTGAAGACTGAAAGCCTAGCTGAAAACAATGTAACCCAGAAATTAAAATAAGTTCTGTTTATACAAAAGGCAATTTTATGCAAAATGTTCTTTGTTCTCCATGTTTAATCTTATTGTCTTTATGCTTCTTGATTTTCCAGGAACTTTATAATAAATGCATACAATGAATGTTATATGTAAGTCCTTGATAACGACATAATGGGGGGAGGGGCGGCTTCCATATATTTTAAATAGAAAATAATGTGGAGTTTATTACCAGATATGCAGATTAATAATTTTCTATTGAGCTATAAAAAAAAGAGCAAGTTTACATGGTATTTGTCTTTGGGGTTTTTTTGCACAGTTTTGCCAATTTTTTGGTAGTGTGTTTAAATTTTTTATTTTTTTTTGTTTTTAAATCAAGGTCATATTTTCTGTTATTTAAAAAGAATGCTGGATAAACTGTAACATAACTGCAAAAAACAGCACGTCCTAACAGAGCTCAGTAATCTATTGTCTGGGTATTTCCAAAAAGAAATAGGTAAACAAAAAATATAAAAACTTATTGGGGGACACTTTGTTTCCTAACCAGACAATTGTCCTCCTCTTGTCTACTGGAATGATCAAAGGTTTCTTAAGGTGGTATTACAGGGCACGATGTGGGCTGTGAAAACGAGTGCCGATCAACGAGACAGCTCATTGATCGGCGCTAGTTTGCTTCTTTCACAAGGAACAATATATGGCGATGAGCGCTCGTTACTCTGATCGCTTATCCCCATACATTTCTATCATGCTGGCAGTGTGTCTCCCTGTTTACACTGGGATATGTGCTGCCAACAATGATAATAATTTTGTAATTTAAAACAATGCAATCAACCGATGAACGAGCGTTTGCTCACTTATTGGCTGATTGTTGCCCTGTTTACGCATGGCAATTCTGTGAACGCTCTTTTGCCCGATAATTGGCCAGTGTAATAGGGCCTTTAGTGTCTGTAGATATTTGCACCTCCTTTTTCTTTAATAGAAAGACCTAAGTGGTGACATAAAACCTTTGATACCTCCAAAAGAGGACTCAAAAATCACCAATAATTGATTCCACCTGAATAGCAAATCAAATGCTCCTGTCACAAAATACAGGCAGGATGACCAGAATAAGGCAAAATATAACATCTTTATTAGATACAAAATAAAATACAGAATATAAAATGGAATGACAAACCCATGATGCAAGGATCCCCACTCGTAAATACTAAAAACCTCCTATAGAAAAAAATGCATACAGCAAAGTGCAAGTGCCTGAACAATAAATGCAGCAGCCTTATACTGACAAGTGTCGAGCTAGGGAAAACAATTAGACCTGCACAAAAAGGAGGACAGAATACAGACCAAAAGAGGGGGAGCCTGATCCCCAACACTTGTTTCGCCACCTACTTCGTCCGGGGTCAAGTCTAGCAACCGAGGAAAAAGTGCAGAGACTGGAGGCAGACGTAAGGCATATAAACGGGGGTTGTTCTGATTGCACAACCTTTTAATCTATTATGGGATATGGACATCATAGAAGAGGGTCCTCCACTTGGGGTCCCCTTTTATGAGCCAGAAGAGAGCCTCTCTGATAGACCCGACGCAGTCTTACATTACATGGAGGACCATTTGTTAGAATGACCGTCATGTAATGCTGCGTTTCCTCTGCAGCCGCCACGTTTAGCAGGCCGCTGCCTCCCTGGCGATAACCGCTGATCGCAAGGGTGAAGAGAAGCTGGGTCCGTGGTGATCTGTTGATCGCCACGTCGGCTACTTTTTCAAAAGGGGTTGTCTTTATGAAAGCAGAAAGACACAGGCAATAAGCAAGGCAATTTAAGTTAAAATCGTACGCCCTAGTCAAGTCATCACGAAGCATTGGTGCCATGGCAAAGCGACCGGCCAGGCAAAATGGCAATGAGAGAACACGCCTAATAATAAGTTTTCATTTAGTGTAGTTGTAGTGCACATGTTGTCTCCAATATCCGACCCTCTATCATATTGTGTATCATCCACAACATAGCAGTCACAGCTCGGACCTACAGTAAGGTTATCTCATCACACTCTATTAATATGTGTCGCATAGAGAGAGAATCAAGGCAATGGGACTTTATGTAGTTTTTTTTATAAAGGCAATAAAAACATTTTTACAAGTGGAACAGTCTTTGGATTGATTCCTTTTGATGTTAAATCTTACCAATGAATGTCGCAGATAACATGATCAAATCAGAGCAGACAAGTACAGATGAGCTATTACTGCCTAAAGTGGAGTAATACCATGAAAGACGCCATTGTAATATCACCGTGACCTTCAAATCAATAACCGTGTTTAAATTTCAGTAAAAAATATAACAATACAACAATAATTTTACAAATAATTTAAAAAAAAGCCTGTCTTATAGAAGCAAGTCCTTATGTCATCGACATCTTTTTAAATTATTATTCCATCTGTGCAGATGACTCAAACTGGAACTTATTAGAGGGTGTATATATCATTTTGCCACCAATATTTCTTTGATTTCTCCAGTGCATCTAAAAAAACGATTTAGAAAATTTTGGGAATAGTTTTAAAAATGCAGATCTGCATGTACCCATAGTTAAGGACTACAACAATAACCTGCGTACTCTGACCCTGCACTCACGCCGGCTCCTGTTATAAAGGACCCAGCGTGTTTTGAGCATTACATCAAGAGCCTATGGGTATATTCACATGTACAAAAAAAGTGGCTGAAAATTCAGAGACTGATTTCAAAGCGTTTTTGAAGCTGAAAATGAAGCTTCTTTAAGGGTATGTTCACATGCAGTGTTTTCATGCTTATTTTTGGGCGAAGAAGCGCCTCGAAATACGCCTGACATCTGCCCATTGAATTCAATGGGAAAAACAGCATTTCGTTTAGACGGTTTTTAAAAAAAAACAGTGTGTAAAAAAAAAAAACATGTAAAAAGGAGCATGTCACTTCGTGAGCCGTTTTTGGAGCTGTTTTTCATCGGATCAGGGTAAAAACCGCTCCAAAAACTTCTCAAAAAAAGTTTTCGGCTACAAAAATGGCTGATAATCAGAGGCTTTTTTTCCCTTGAAAACAGCTTCGTAATTTTCAGTCATTTTTGACTTTGGGTTTGAACATACCCCAAATGTGAATCTTATTCTGAGGCCTTTTTTTGAGCCGTTTCTTAAGCCATTTTTCGTAGTGCCAATGTAAAATCCGCTCCAAAAATACCTCAATAAGTCACATGCTACTTATTTTTACGGGTCTTTTTGTTTTTTTACAAGGCTTTTTTTAATTCAGCAGTGTAAAAATAAACCTCATGTGAAGTCAATGGCAAACTGTTTGCAAACTTATTTCAGGTATCTTTTGGAGCGTAACACGAGGCTTTTATGATCCAAAATAAGCCGTGTGAACATACCCTTATCATTTCAATTAGAACTGTGTAATGCTTCATTTTATCCTGAGGGGGTGCTGCAGAGAAATTGAACAATCGCTTCCAGAGATTACAACTGCGGGTTCTAGCGGCGGGATGCCTTGTGTTAAATTTATTGTCGGGAGACTAGAGATGAGCAAATTTCTTAAAATTTGTATCGAGTTCGATTCGGTCAAGTAGTCCTTCAGATTAATTATCGACTAAATAATTTGACTGCCAATAGCAAGTGCCCCCGATTGTCCTAGCAACTCATGTCTGACTTTCTGATGTCTTCTTGGGCTGCATCCAACCCCTTTCAAGCTCTTAACACCAAACCAGTATTAGTAATGTCAAAGTGATGGCAACATATATGGGTAGAGGGAGGGATAACCATTTTGGGGAGGCTGTCTGCCAGACACTCTGAGAAAGCTCTTCCGAGGACACGTGATCCTTTTTCTAGTCTTTAGAATGGCTGCCAGCATTTCATTTCAGAATTTGCCGAATCCAAAACTTTCCGGAAATTTGGATCACACTCAATTAGTTTAGAGTCAATTTGCACATCTCTATGGGAGACCCTTCTAACAAAAAGCGAATGTGTAAAACTAGCAACCTTTTATTGAAGTAGTTAATACAAGAAATGTTATCAATAAGTGTAATTATTAAAATATTTTTCTTATCTTCTCTTAAAGGGATTTGTCTAATTAGAAGTAACCACTTTCATATTGAAAAGCTTTATGAGAAATGTAGTATTACATGGTGACCATTCAGATGATTGGTCGTCCATGTAATAGTTGGATGGCTTGAGTCTGCCAGAACGAGAGCAACTCTTAGAGTGGCTCTCCATTCTGACTCCTAGAGGGAGTCATGAGTGGGGGGCCCTCTTTATGACATCTATATTCCCAAATACAGTATATGGGCAGGGGTGGTGTTTATGAAACAACCCCTTTTAATTTACAATAATGCATTTAGAGGCCCAAAATAAGAGATTTGTATTATTATTTATTATTTGATTACGGATACTTACTTTGGAATAAGACATCTTTCCAATACTACGCCACAATTCATAACCTTGGAAAAGAAAAAAGTTTTTAGACTCCTTAAGTAGCATCTTCAGGCAGTTTGTATATTAGCAGCCAGAAAATGAAATGACACTGAGAGAGTCTAAAACTCTTCAGGTAAATTGCTCAGTGTTCGATATTGCAGTGTTCGGTGTCCCAATTTGCCTTGGTCTTTACGTAATCAATTTGAATGATCTTATGGGTCCTACTTGGAACGCCAGACTTTCTGTTCTGTTTCCTCAAGAATTAATTTACTCCAATTTCAGCACATCCATTGGTTGACATTAGTACATTGATAGTAACGCTCCAGTATAATGATTCCTCTTACAAAACTGTTCACTATTGTATACAGAACAGTCCGTCTGGCATGTTTTCAGTATGTCTGTACAGATTACATAGTTTACTGTCCATGCATCTATTTGCTAGCTTTAGTTAAGAAGGTATTCTCATCTTACAAAGTGATGTCATATTGTTAGGATATGCCATCACTTTATGGTTGGTGGGGTTACATCCTATTGGACTCCAACCGATCCCGACAATAAAGAAGTTACAGTGCTGCGTCCTCTTCTAAGTTTTCCCTGCACAGCAGCGCTCCCAGCCTACCTGGGTGTGTAGGTAACTGCAGCCAGTCCCATTCACAGTACTACGGCCCCTTCATTCTCGGTGGGGGTACCGGAGGTTGGAACACTACAAGTCATTAAGTGATGGAATATTCTAGCTATACACCATTACTTAGTAAGATGAAAATACCCCTTTAAGTTATTTGGGACCCACTACTGAGCTGATAGCTCAATTAGAACAAATTAATTTGAATTCAACTTTTAAAGGCTATGTCCACCTTTTTGGAAGCAATTTATTTAATTTTTTTATTCAACTTTCAAATTGACTTATTAAAAAAATATATACTTTTTACTATACAGTCTCTATGTATCCTGTATACATAGAAGCTGTATCGTTCTCTCTCAGCCAAATCCATCAGTTCAGCTGAACTGACGGCTGAACTGAGAGACGTTCCTGCATATCTCTGACATGCAGGGTCTTTCTCATGATCGTTATTAGCTGGATTCTGTGTGTCAGACATCGATAGTTAGAGACACGCAGTACCCACTTTCAGCCATGCCATCGGTTCAGCTGAACTGACGGAATCGGTTGAGAGAGAACAATACAGCTTCTATGTAAACAGGATACATAGATGCAGTATTGTAAAAAGTGAATTTGAAAGTTGCATAAAAACATATAACACATTTATTTACAAAAAAAAAATAAAATCCTTACAAAGGTGTTCATAGCCTTTACAATAATTCTCCACCTTTTATCATCATGTTGTTTATAGGTCCAAAAATCTGTTCCTTATAGTGGTCAGTGCTCCATTTTTCGGGTTACAAAGCACCAAATCCCCTGTATTGACATAGTTTTAAAACATGCTGGCGCCCTATAGCAACCACTTGGGGGAGTTTAGTAGCTTGCTTTATACTATAGCGTGTCAATACAGTATGTAGTAGGCTCCTGCACTCCCTCTAGTGGCGGATTCCGAAAGCCAACATGCTATCTTTAATCTATGTCTAGGGAATTTGGAGCAATAAAGCAGAGCTCTGACCACAGTAAAGATCTAATAAGAAATGAATCGACACAGATTCTTTTTTTGGCCATGATCATACAAAAAGTTAAAGAATAACTTTAGTCATTAGATAATTTTACATTGTTGAAACCTCAATAGATGCCAATGAATTTCCCACTACAGAGGTGTATTTCCAGCATATAACACTATTGAGGTGGATATACTTTAATATTGATTCCCATTTCAGCCTCCGTTGTCTTATACAGTTTGTAGGAAATTTTGTTCCGTAATTGGAAATTTGCCCATCAGCGAAACTCCATTGAAGCAAATTTTCAGTTTCTCTCATCTCTATCCACAAACCAAAAATACCATTATACCCTGACAATGAGACTATGCTGGGTAATTCTAGAATTTCTACTTCCCAAAAAGGCTCAAAGTCTCATCGGTTATTGAAGCCTAAACAAGTCAGCGCTCTGTGCAATCCTTTCTATTGAATGTAACGTTCGTATGTGATCTCTTTCCTCCTAGCCTTTATTTCTGTATCACTGCGCTTAAGACAGTACTTCTTATGATATTATGTTTAAACCCATTGTTTTTTATGTAAGTTGACTTCCTTATGTAAGGCTGTAAGCCTCTAAGGCTCTGGTATTAGCTCATGCTGAATTCATTTCTCTCTCCTTTCCTCTTCTCACTGTATTGACAGCGGAGGACAAAGAATTCATAGTATTTTTTATAAAGCTGCAATAGTTTCATGTTGGGCTGTCTTTTTACATGAATTTTTTTTTTTTATCAAATATTTATATAAATTATTGTGATTATTTCAAAAAATTAATTTCATTAAATTTATAAAGGGATGCTTGTGACAAAGTACAAACAAAAACATGTATCTATCTACCTACAGATAGTAGATATATAGTAGAGAGATAGAGATAGATAGATAGATAGATAGATAGATAGATAGATAGATAGATAGATAGATAGATAGATAGATAGATAGATAGATAGATAGATAGATAGATAGATAGATAGATAGATAGATAGATAGATAGATAGATAGATTAGATAGATAGATAGATAGATAGATAGATAGATAGATAGATAGATAGATAGATAGATAGATAGATAGATAGATAGATAGATAGATAGATAGATAGATAGATAGGAGATAGATACTAGTCCTTCTCAATGAATTAGAATATCATCAAAAAGTTAATTTATTTCAGTAATTCAATTCAACAAGTGTCTCGTACACACAGAGGAATCTATTTCCAGCATTTTTTTTCTTTTAATGTTGATGATTATGGTAACAGTTATTGAAAAACCCAAATGTAGTGTCTCAGAAAATTAGAATATTATATAAGCCCAATTTCAAAAATGATTTTTAATATCGAAATGTTGTCCTATTGAAAAAAATGTCCAGTATATGCACTCAATACTTGGTTGGGGCTCTGACTCTGCATGAATTACTGCATCAATGCGGCGTGGCATGGAGGTGATCAGCCTGTGGCACTGCTGAGGTGTTATCAATGCGGCGTGGCATGGAGGTGATCAGCCTGTGGCACTGCTGAGGTGTTATCAATGCAGTGTTAAAAATGCTGGAAATAGATCACTCTGTGTGTAATGAATCTACTGCATATAATATGAGTTTCACTTTTTGAATTGAATTACTGAAAATAAATTAACTTTGATGATATTCTAATTCATAGAGAAGGACTAGTCTATCTATCTATCTATCTATCTATCTATCTATCTATCTATCTATCTATCTATCTATCTATCTATCTATCTATCTATCTATCTATCTATCTATCTATCTATCTATCTCTCTCTCATATCTATCTCTCTCTCATATCTATCTCTCTCTCATATCTATCTCTCTCTCTCTCATATCTATCGCTCTCTCTCTCTCATATCTCTCTCTCGCTCTCTCATATCTATCTCTCTCTCTCGCTCTCTCATATCTCTCTCTCTCTCGCTCTCTCATATCTCTCGCCTCTTTTATATCTCTCGCTCTCTCTTATCTCGTTCTCTCATATCTATCTCTCTCTTTCATATCTCTCTCTCTTGCTCTCTCATATCTATCTCTCTCTCATATCTCTCTCTCATATCTCGCTCTCTCATATCTATCTCTCTCATATCTCTCTCTCTCATATCTCTCTCTCTCTCTCATATCTCTCTCTCTCGCACTCTTATATCTATCTCTCTCTCTCTCATATCTCTCTCTCTCATATCTCTCTCTCTCGCTCTCTTATATCTATCTCTCTTCTCTCATATCTCGCTCTCTTATATCTATCTCTCTTCTCTCATATCTCGCTCTCTCATATCTATCTATCTATCTCTCATATCTATTGCTCTCTCTCATATCTCTCTCTCTCATATCTCTCTCTCTTATATCTCTCTCTCATATCTATCGCTTTCTCTCATATCTCTCTCTCTCTCTCTCTCTCTCATATCTCTCTCTCTCTCATCTATCTATCCATCATCGCTTCTCAACCTTTTTGTACTGGGGCCTCACAAGCCAGAATGTGGTTATACCTGGGCCTCGCCATTGGCCTTAGGCCTCATGCACACGTCAGTATTCGTAGTGGAACATAAACAGAGAACCTATAATGGAAAGATTTGCACCTCTTCCGTGTTTTGGATTAACTCCTGGTATTGGCATCCAAATACTAAAGCAAAATACTGACCAGAATACTGATGTGTGCATGAGCCCTTAGTCCATACCAATAATTTTTGAAAATGACCTCAATTTATCTCTTAGACCATGTTCACACGGCACTTTACATTTTGGTGCTTTTAAAAAAAAAAAAAAAACGCTTGTTTTAAAACACTTTGAATTCACTTCAATGTGCATATGGCTCGTTTCTTTTACACAGGCGTAATCAAATTACACATCGTGGAAAAAAGTGTCATGTAAGTAGACATAAAGACTACGTTATTCCTTACAATAAACTCGCACCGCACAAAATACTTTTTTTTTTTTTTTACAGTAAGATCCAATATGGACGACGTCTCTGTCTATATTTTGGGTTTCTTCGCTACCCCGAACATTGAGAGCTTTTTCTGGTGTAAATGTCACACGGAGGGCCATATCGTGATGTGAACAGAACCTTAATTTAAATGTGAGCTCTAAAACATGGTATGCAAAGTCAGTAGGTTCGTTCAGAAATGGACTTATATTTATAGGATCTCCCAATGCCCTCGTGCTGTTTGCAATATACAGCAGATCCTGAAAGTGACGTATTTTCATATCTATGGGAGAATTCTACTTTAAATGTAAGTTCTAGTATTAATCTGGTTCGATACATCGGTAATATTTTATACGTGGATACTCTCTACGGTGCTTTTATTCCCTTTGTTTTTACTTTGTCACTTCAAGGGTGATTTACCCATAGACAGAATGTAAACCTCACTATGATGGAGAGCTGAGGGCCTTAAGCAGTGTTTATACTCGATGAGAATATTCATCGGCACAACAAACTCTTCCCCATTTGTGGTGTTTGTTTTACCATTAAATATTCCCCGAGGATCAATGTCCTTAAGGAATCCTAAAAGAATCTGCAAGCCTAGCACAATCTATTCTCTGCAATTACTTCTTGTGGTGTCACCTCCTACACATCACAATTTACAGTCGGCTTTCGTTGTTTGTCAAATAATTGGTAACCCCATTGTATTGTTCCCCATGGAATAAATTGCTTCTTGTGCAGCATGTTACAGGTACAGTTGACGTCTCTCCCAATTCAACTTGTTGGGAATTTACAAATAGAAGAGGGGACGATGTGTGGAGCTGTTAAGTGTAGAAAAATATTGCAAAGAATGGATCTATTCTTTATTCTCAAAAGGAATTAGGTAATTTTATATATATATATCACTCTCTGGTAAATGTTTGACACTATGTGGGCACTATATGACACTTTGGGCATGTTTTAATACTATATGTTCACAGTTTAGCACACTTTGGGTGCTAACCTAATACTATGTTATATAACACTATGTTGACACTGTTTGGCATCGTGCACTCTGTAGGCACCAGTTGGTACTATGTGGGCAAAGTATATAGATGTAGCAATCTTTAACTTGGCTCTTAACACATCAAAGGGGTTTTCTCATCAGAGACATTTATGACATATCCACAGGATATGTCAGATAGATGCGGGTCTCATCTCTGGGACCTGCACTTATCTCTAGAACGGGGCTCCATAAACCCCGTTCTACTGCTCTGTGTTGTGGCTGAAGCATGTGATTTCCGACCATGAATTACGAAAATAGCGTGTATAGCTTGCTAAGCTACGCTGTTTCCGTAAGTCCCATAGAACTGAATTGTAGTCATGGAAACAGCGTAGCTCGCATGCTACGCTGCTTCCGTAACTGCCATTCACTACTATGGGAGTTATGGAAACAGCGAAGCTCATAGAGTTACGCTGTTTCCATAATTCATGGTTGGAAATCACACGATTCAGCCACAACACAGAGCAGTAGGACGGGGTTTATGGGGCCCCGTTCTAGGGATACGTGCAGGTCCCAGAGGTGGGACCGGCATCTATTTGACATTTATGACATATCCTGTGGATATGTTATAAATGTCTCTGATGGGAAAACCCCTTTAAATGCACTGTAGTAAGAAACCTTAACATGTGACATCACGCTGCAGTAAGTTATCAGTCAAGTTAAACTTTGCTACATCTATAACACTATTATGAACATACGTCTCACAGGTCAGTTAACCGGTTAGGTGCAGTCAAAGGTATCAAAGCACCTCCACCATGTAAATAGAGAATAGCCGACTCCCATATATCATAGACAAAAAAAGAGAACCATGTGTCACAAAGCCATAAATAAATAGAAAATTATATACATTTTATTATAATAAGAGAGACATACAAAAAGTTTGATTGCTGGGGGTCTGGGTGCTGAGACCCCCACTGTTGCTGAAACGCAGGTGCAGAAGCGCTCAGCTGTGCGCTTTGATTCTTTGGCTGTGACCGGCACTCTCTGCCAGGCAGAAGACAGCTCACATAGACGTTCTGTGTCAGCCGTCTTCAGCCTGACAGGGATCGCTGATCACAGCTGAAGGTGCAAGGCACACAGCTGAGCGATTCTGCACCTTCGTTTCAGCAGCAGTGGTTGTTTCAGCACTCGGACCCCCACCAAATTTTTGATATGTCCCTATGACACATAAAAACTTTGTTAAACAGTAACTTCACGTTTAAGTCTGAATGTCTCTATACATCCAGTCACTGTAGGCCTCTTTGGCATTATAGAAATATAGATATATATTTTTTTGTCCATCTTTCTTTGATTTAAGATTTTGGCTGTATGAGTACAACTTGTCTTGCTTTACATAGAAGTATGGCTTCAAGGAGTTAAAATTCTCCTTAAAAATAATGATTAGCATACACGTAAACTCACCTGGCAGTAGAGACAAGTTTGCAGGTTCATGTAGGTGCTGTATCCACAATTTGTCTACTAAAATTGGGAGCTAAAATGCAGATCCAGCAAATTCTCTAAATTCCACCAATTTCTAATGCCATTACTTGTCCTATTTGTCGATAATAAAAAGTGACCATGACTTTTCAAAGCTCACTACACCTACAATCCCAAAATAGTTTCAGAAAGAAAAATAATCCTGATGTTACGGTGTGTATATAAATGTTTTTATTCTCGCAATCCTCCCTTGTAAAGTGTTATATTCTGCAGAAATCAAAACTCTCATCTGCATAGAAACCAACTCTAGTCCTTCCCCAGTTCCCCTATTAAATTAAGAATATTGATTATCCAGGTCCAGCAATGTCATCAGGTTTAATAGCTTTAGCCGAATTCCAAAGCGCACCAAATGCATTTTGTATCTAGAGCCGCAGAATGGTTAATTATCTAAATCGTTCTTATATTTCCTTTTCAGTTTGGATACTCCATTAATGCTCTATATTTTGGGAACAAATTATATTTTAATTAATTATGCCCAATATAAAACATTTTCATAAAATATTTTGTTTCATAATTTGTTGCCGCAATTTGTTTTTAATTGTCATATACATTTTGGAACAGACTTTGGTCAAATTGTTTGAGTTTCATAGATGATCATGACTGATGTCATATCCGTTATTCTGGGGATAAAACATTACAACTATAGGCAGCTTTCTTTGACCCAGGGGAGAGATTCAGTATGCTGCCCTAGCCCTTTGCCTAAATAACCTAATTTGTTGGCACCCTGCCCTAGAACCTAGCATCTGTGGCAGATATCCCGCCTGCAAACCCACTCCCCGCCAAGCTACGTCCCTACCATTTTCTAAATATACCAGAGTACCAAAATGATGGAAACCTCAACAGAAACCCGATGAATCCTACTATAAGTCAATGGGGTCCATCGGTCGCCATTTGGATCCGAAGTGCAATGGATCCCTGACCGTGTTTACGGATTTTGTTAGAAGCGGAAAGCCAGTGTGAACATAGCCTAAATGTGATGTTTTTAATCTATAATTTTACATTTCTCATCCCAAATAAAAAATATATAGTTTTTGAATAAAAACATAAAGAACATTACTATTTTTAATATTATTATGTATTATAGGGGTTCTCTGCTTTGAACAAATTGACAATAAGCTGATCAAAATGTGCTCCCCATGCTGGGAACCCTAGTGATCAGGTGTAGTCTTTGTGGAAAACTGGCAAAAGTGTTTAGTTTTCCTGCAGCACCGCCGCAGGCGACATAAAGCATTACACAGTGCTCATTCATATCAATGGGTTGTCTGTGTAATACAGGACAGGTCCTCCAGAGAGAAAGACGCTCTATGTAACCGCTTTCCACTCTGGCCAAGAGAAGAGGATCCTGAACAGAGGACCCCCCCCCCCCACTATAAACTCAGAATTTCTAATGGGGTGTATGAAAGAGATAAGCTTGTTTTAATTCAAGAATAATTCTTATAATAATAATATTTTTTTTATGACATTATTTAATACCCCAGTAATACAAAATACCTGGAGTTTAAGCACAGTACAGTGTATTCCCTGCCTTGAAGCCTATGACCTCACACCAGCCGACATATAGTTGTACGTTATGAATTTTAGTGAGCTCGCTACCGCCCTATACGGCTGTACAAAATTATTTAATGTAGCCACATTAAGCAAACAGAGGCCACATTTGCATTTAGATTGTATTCCTAGTTTTATAAATCCTATACATCCATAACCGCACATTAAAAATGAAGGACCTACCATACACAGACACTTAAATGCTTTCTAGTCTGCATAGAATGATGTGATCTAGATCTATGTGCCATCAATTATGCATTGACATTGTTGTAGCGCTGCTAATCATCCTCTGTACATGTGTTTTTGTGTTTTGATCCTTTCATTTATTTACAAGTTAAATATAATGTTGACTTCAGTGGCTTGAAACCAGACTTGTCGTCATCCCATACTGTAAATCTTCATCTGTCAAATGAAAAAAAGAATTTACTAAAAAAATGGAGGAAGATTGTTTCTGGTTTTTATTTGCTGTTTATTTTTTTGCCTACTTGGTTTCTATGCAGATAAGGTCTCCACCTCCTCGTGTACATGATAGAGCAGCTGGCAGGAGATGCCAGAAAGACATCCTATGGGAACATTGTATACACCTATTATTTACATATATCTTGTAATATAGACAGATATTAGACAGACAGACGTTAGACAGAGAGACGTTAGTCAGACAGAGACATTAGACAGACAGAGACGTTAGACAGACAGAGAGACGTTAGACAGACAGAGACGTTAGTCAGAAAGAGAGACGTTAGACAGACAGAGAGACGTTAGACAGACAGAGAGACGTTAGTCAGACAGAGAGGCGTTAGACAGAGAGAGAGAGACGTTAGACAGACAGACATATGGGCAGAACTACCCTGATTTTATCTCCTAACATAGTAAGGCTGGGTTCACACTGAGTTTTTTGCAGGAGGAAAATCTGCCTCAAAGTTCCGTTTGGAATTTTGAGGCAGATTTTGCTCTGCCTGCTCGCCAATTTTCGCTGCATCTTTTGCCCCCGGCCATTGAGCGCCGCGGGCATAAAACGCAGCGAAATACGCTTTCTCTGCCTCCCATTGATGTCAATGGGAGGTCAGAGACATAAACGCCCAAAGATAGGGCATATCCCTTCTTTGTCCCGCCAGCCGGTTTTTCCGCTCGCGGGAAATAAACGCCTCCGCCTCCCATTGGCGTGTTTTGCAGAGCAGTTTCCGCGTTAAAAAACTTGTCAAAGAACTCTGTGTGAACCCAGCCTAAGGCTGCATGCCCACTTCAGTTATTTTCTGCCGTGTGCTATCCATTCTTTTAACGGATAGTACACTGACACACTCATTTCTATGGGGCCATGCACACTTCCATTGTTTTAACCGAACCGAGCGGCCATTCCGACAAAAACGGAACAGGTTTGGCCTTCTCATTAATTTTTGTCCATTGAAACAATGGACTGGGCACGGAAGCCATCCGTGTGTGGTCAAGTGTTTTTAACGGATCCGTCATTAGCGACCATACGACAGACAACGGAAGTGTGCATGAGGCCTTAGTGAAGCATTCAGACAGCTAGTCAACACAATTGCTCCAATAGGAAGGACAGTGCATGCAGACATGCTTCAACAACTGCTGGGAAGAGAAGACCAAGGCTTTCTACCATTGGCGTATGTACCATAGAAGCAGCTGATACGGCTGGGGCCCCTGGCGGATGGGGTCTATTTTAGATGGGCAAGCTCCCATTTTAATGAGTGATAAGAACCTGTACAGGGATGTGGTAGTAAGTGAAAAGTGTACTCATGAAAATTGGGGCATCAGGACCTTCTGTCCCACAAGGTTGAAAGAGTGGTAGTGTCAAGCACTACCTGAAGAAGACCCAATTGTTATCTTTGCTATCGTGCCCATTGTCCTTTATGAGAAGTTATTAAAGTAGACTTTTTCCTTTTTTGTATCATTGCATAATATAAATTTATATACAATATTTGATAACCTTGCAAAAATTGTCAAACCAAAACCTCCTTTAAAAATTCTACAATCTAAAGTCAGAGATGTCACCTGAGCTCCCACAATGCGCTGCAGTCTGGTAGCAGAAGAACAGCACATTTTCGAATGCTACTTTGTAAAACTTTTCTTTCCTGCTGTGAGGAAAATGCTCTGAAACAGTTTTCCTTAGTTGTTCTTCCGCTAAGGAAAAATCTATTGTGTACCTCAAAGATGAAGGTTGCCTGGCAGAGAGCATTATGCATAAGCAAAGTACTATATAATCCCATCAGTAGTGATCTGGGTCAATAGGAGACCCTCTTTATGCATTTTTTTTTTTATTTTTTGCTTGCATTTCTTTGGGGCTTTAGAACAGTATGAAAATGACACAGTGGCTGCTGACAGGTCATCTGGCAATGAAGACATTGTAAAGTAGATCACTGGTCTGCAGGATGTCGGCACATCTGCCAGCAGCAATCACTTTTACCGAAATATACGTTTTCCAACTTTTAGTGGCATCCTGTTCAAAGGAGATAAGCATTTCACTCTTTTGGGCCATGTGTTATAAATAAGTAAGAAAGAAGTCTCATTGCCACCGACTCAGTAGAATATCCTTCATTTATACAGATGTACCTTGAATTTGAAGCCCGGAATTAAACATACATAATAAAACAAAAGACCGCTATAAAAGCTTTATGGTTTAATTAAAGTTTGCTTAATCTTCTTTGCTCTTATGTATTAATTATAATTATTGTGTCAACAGTGTTCTGAAATATCCACTTAAGAAATAATTTTAATATCCATGTTTAAAGATTATTCAAGGTAAAATATAACAAGCCGCTCTCCATTACGTATGTAATCATTATTCGACTTATTGCCGAGTTTTCTTGTCAGCAGAAGTAGGAAAAGAATTTATTCAACCATAATGAAAATCACATTTTAAAAAAAGTACTTGAAATGCTTTTCTCATGTACGTGAATATACCCTTACAATGGTTGATAGGCAACAGCCCATGTGACTGCACGGTGACCACCATCTCTGTGCTTTAATTTTTAGTGTAATGTGGTGGTCATTTTGGTAGGGGGAGCAGTAAACACCTTTTCCTAGAAATGTATGTAGACACAGATGGTACTGTCTCTCAGGATGTAGTGGTTCATGCTGTAGGTTCCCTCGTTCATTCACACGGTACTAAAGGCACTTTTACATGGGCCATCAATCAGGGGAACGAGTGCTCGTATGAACGCTCATTCCCGATCATTGGCCTGAGTAAACAGGACAGCGATCAGCTGATGAACGAGCAAATGTTCATTCGATAGTCGGCTGATTGCATCTTTTATGTAGCCAAAAAAATGGTCGTGTAAACCGGGAATATGAGCTGACGAGATGCAAAAAGTAGGCGGACAAACGATTGTTAGTTCCCGTACCTGCGATTATTGCTCCGTTTGAATGGAGCATACGAGCGTCTATCGACATGCTGCATTGTCGATTGGTGCTTGTTTAGCAGGCACAATATCTGCCCGTGTAACAGGACCTTTAATTATTTTAAAAAAAACTTGTAGATAGGGCAGCCAATGAAAAAAAACATGGATGATCAGAAACTAAAGATGAATATTTCAGAAAGTATGTAACTGTTAACTGGAAGAAGTATGGAGGGTCTGAAGTTTTCCTTGAATCTACAATGGATTTTGAATGGGTTTGTCCACTCAGGGCAGACCCTATACATTATAGAAGGGGGATACCCTGCTCAGGGCTTCCCTCTATTAGCCAGAGCCATGGACTAGGGGCGGACACAGATAGCAGTGAGCCCCCGTGTGAGCACAGTATATGGGATCCTTGCACTACTATAGTGCATTATAGCCCCCCCATATATCTCTCTAATAATCTAGTAATTGTGATCTCGCTCATTCCAATAAATGTAAGAAGCTGTTAGCTGCTTTTAAGGGACTATTGGGTCCCTTACCTACTGGGCTCTTTTGCAGCTATACAGGATGCACATATGGTATGTCCGACCCTGCCATGGACACATGCAGATTCACCGGCCTCTACCCCCAGTCATAACAGCAGAATTTCAGGGTTCCAGTAGTGATCATCACTCTTTGGGGGAGCTGCACCAGAAAAGGGGTATGCTCTTGATATATTACCACCATAAAGAAGTTGTTTTGTGATAGACATTTATGGCATATTGCTAATACGTGTTTTCAATGTATACCTGTATATGTATATCTTCTGTTGTCCACATTACTTGGCTTTTTTTTTTGTAGGATGCATGGTGGTTAGTCTATTATAGTCAATGCCCATATGCACTTTGGAGAGAACAAGTGGAGCCAAAACAAAACACAGTGGTATTAACCAATTTCCAGGGTCACATCGCTCTGATGCACCACGGATCCGACATCGAAATCTGTCCTGCTTTCCTAAAATACAGTTATGAAACTTTAGGAAGCTTAACAGTGTAATGGGATTGCTTGATAGATTTGGAAAAAGCCACCAATGTTTCATTTTTAGATTCTAAACTTAGATTTATGATAACCAACCACTTGATCGGTCCATGTATTACATGTTCAGCCATTCATTTGAATGGCCAGCATGTAATACTTCATTGTATTACTACATGTTTGGCCGAATGAAACTCCAATCCTGCTACAATAACCCCTAGATGTCAAGTAGTCCAGGAATCGGACCCACGTCAATCAACTGATCAAGGGTATGGCTGTCTTCATGGGACAACCCTTCTAATTATTTTACCAAATAGCAGCCACAAATCCAGATGGATGATACCGATTACTTTTCCTCTATGGGATAGCACTCTTGTGTCAGATCAGAGGAGCGTTGAGGATGCATTTTTTTTTTCTGAGTAAGCAACTTTCCCGAGTAACGTCTTTTCAAGTGACTCTGACCTCATATTCTGCACTAAAAGTTCTGTAGCAGTAAGTTTTTTCCACTCTCATTGAATTCAGATGAACTAACTATTGGCAATGATATACAAACTATTGGTAAATTTGCATGTTTTCTATAGGATACATCTGTTTGTATTCCAGTTTAATTCTAAAGTTCTGCTTTCCTCCATTCATAAATAATTGAGTCACCAGCTATTAGGTTTTATGTGACAATTGCCGTAGCAGTGTCTTTGGCAGTCATATGAGCTGATTCAGCGGACGCTGTAAGAATTTTTCTCCAGACGGGATGAACTTTTTCTTTTATGGACGATAGAAAGTTATCATAAGTTTTTCTCATCTATAACTACTTTCCCAGCATTATTTTTCTTTAGCTTGTTTTTTCTGTACTTGATTTATGACTGATAAACATCCCAAAGAAAGAGACCTTCACGCACCATTCTTTCACGTATAATTGGATCTGTCCTGGTTTGTTTCATTTGCCTTCATATAGAGATCCCACAGGCCCTTTAAATACTTTCAAAATTCAGATGTTGCTAGAGTAGGTTAAATGTCTGTCTCCCATTTTAATTGAGCTTTAGGGATTGGAGAGTTTTGTGGAGGATTAAAGAAAACTTCCAAAGCAAGGATACAAGATTTAAGTAAATTAAACTTCCATTATGTTGAGTGAATTGCGATATATATAAATTTAATATGATACTATTCTGGGCATTGCCTTATAGTAACCAAAAAGGGTAATTTCCCAATATCTACCATCCTTGGAGTTGTAGGAGCTCAGGGAAGACCAAGCTGGAATGCAAAGAAAGACATTTCAATTATGTTCACAAAAAAGTTCTTATTGGGTTTTTTTCCCATTCAAATAAGAGAAAATATAACAGCAAAGGCATTATATTTTGGATACGTCAGCTATAAGTATTGTTGTACATAGTAGATAATAGCCAACTTTAAGACAGCAAGTCTCTCTTAGGCGTAGTGGTTAAGGGGTTGACATTGCAATTATGGACTTCACCAAATGTAAAGTGAATACTGTCCAGATGGTAACATCAGCCCTACCGTTACTTTGCTTATTAGTACCAGATGCTTAGGGTCTGATACTTTATTAGGCTTTCCTCCTGTATCTCAATAATACTTTACTCTCAAGTGCTCAATATGTTGTAGCAATAAAATTTAAGGAGTGCCTCAACCCCTCTCTATACCGTATTAAGGAAAATCAACATTGGGCAAAGGGGATCCATTGCTAAAGACCCCCTCCCCTCCATCAGAGAAAGCGGAGAATCTTTAATAATGACTGTCTCTTGCTATGGAAGACCTTGCCCATCCATATTACATGGTTGACAATTCATTTGATTGGTCAGTGTGTAATTTCACATTTCCCCCCTATGCGGGTGCTGCAGGTGAAATGCATGGCCAGTCGCGGCATCCCCTGGAAGTAATAGTATATCAGCCACATGTCCTTTATGATTAATTTGTCTTTGTTCCTCTGTCTATAGCCTTAAAGGGATTTTCCAGTCTTAGCACGTGATGTCCTAGTGATAGGATATGCCATCACTTGCTGATTGGTAGAGGGTTCGACCACTGGGACCCTCACTCATCGCTAGACTGAAGAAGATACTGCACTCTACAGAACACCGTGGCTTCTCCTGAATTATTCCCTACATTCCACTGCTCTTGTTCAGGCATTGTGCAAGTACTACAACTCTGCTCAATTTACTTGGCTTTAGCTCCTTTGTTCACGTAATCTGTGGGGGTCTCTATGTTTCAGAGTTTACAGTATGAATATGGGAATATGTAAAAAAATTTGTAGTTTAATCTGAGTCTAAAAGTTCATAGTGAATATAGACTTTTTATGGATAATGTCTTGTCACTCATCATGGCATTTGCCAAAATACTAAAATAGCTCCATATCTCTAGGATGAGGCCTAAGGAATCTCTAGGATGAGGCCCAAGTCAAGTATAGAGAATACAGTATATGGAAGGGTTAAATCTATGCTATGTATCAACCGGAATTTTCCTTTAAAATCCTACAGCTTTTAGTATTTCCATTATAAAAACCCATTTAAGTCTTGGCATTGAACTTTTGAACGCAGTTTACTGAATAAAATTGTATTTTAAAGTGTTGCCTTGTAAACCGATATCTCTTATGGTGCCATCGTGTTTCTCATACATTGCTTGCGGAACAATCACATATTTGACTCCCATTTCCACTCTTAACCTTTCATTCTGCTTTTCCGGTCTGCTCATTTACAGCATGGCTTATTTATAGGGGAGGTGGTCCTTCTCATGAGACAACCACTTTGAAGGGGGGTTCAAGATCACTGACTTGTCCCATGGACATATGATGTCAGATGATTATTTTGACTGGATTTCCACTTTTCAAATATTCTCTCATCTGTATTTAGAAAAATATCAACTTAAAAGGGCTTTCCATCAAAAAGGTAGACCATCATGTTATGCAATATGGTACCAAATAAAAATGTCAGGCTCATTTTCTTACAAAGGAACAGTTCAAGTTGAATATGCTGTCTAATGCCTAGGGTAGGGCCTGAGAAGGAGGAGCATGACACAAAGATTCTCTTTTATGTTCTTTGAATTCCAGTGTCATGCTCCGCCTCCTCAAGCCTAGCACAAGGCATATCACAGTGTATCCGTTTTGATTGGCATGTTCCATTAAGTTCTCTGTGAGGGAGGGAAGTGACAACCACCGTTCTTACATTATTTACGTTTTACAGTCTTTTAGAAAAAGTTGCTTTGCAGTTAAGACTCTTTTTCTCTTGAAGGGCTGGCCTTAGAGGTGTGTGTGTACAGGGCGCACCACCTTTCCCAACTGAAGGGGGTGCCACTAGCCATGACAGCCTGGGCACCTGGAGCTTGTACCCCCACATCCCACACTTTCTGACAAATTGATGTTTGTACGTGTCCTAGTTTATTGATTGAACATGTTATTTAGGTAACTTTGGGCAGTGTTAGTAGGGTGCCTTATAGCAATGTTAGTTTGGCACCGTAAGATTGCATTATTTGGGCGTTACATAGTAAATAATAAGGGGACATGAATAGAAGATATGGCACGGGGCATCATCCAACTTAAGGTGAATGTAATATTCAAACCACAATCTGCACCTGTATATTGTGACTGGGTAATGGGCTCTATAATGTTTTTGTTTTTTTCCTTATTTCTCCTTTTTTTTATATTTCTATCAGCACATCAATCCATTTTTCCATTCCAACTTATAAAGCTGTTTTGCGAAAACTTAACTGTAAATCAACAACCTCGTCTGGTGCGTTTCTAAAGAAATTTACTATGTGAGGATTGTGTAAATGTCAAATCTTTAATATTCTATATTTTAAGATCCGTAAATAGAGAAATATTGTATGCATTGATCTTTAGAAAAATAAATTATTATTTTTCTACGATTTATTTTTACATAAAACCACATTGTACAGTTGGTAAAACAATTCTCCCCAATTGATCAAACGGAGTATATATTTTACACAAGTGTCAATGATTTATAGATTCATTTAAACAAGCAGTGGGGAATGATTTAATTGGAGAAAGAACTGATGATAAGATTGATGGATCTACACAAGTTATACAAAGAAGAGGGGGAAAACAGACAAGATGAATGGAGGCAGGAGTTTAAGAAATGCTTCATGGGCAGTAAAATCTTACTTAAAGTCCTAATTACCATGGCAGTTACACTTAACATATACTTTTAAGCAGAGGAAACCATCTGGAGCTTTCGAAGAGCCTGGAAGACGAAATTGACAATAGATTGGCGCTTATTTTTACATTCTAATAAAAAGTTGGACGTCAACCAAATGCAGTTACTGTTTCATTATTAATGGAGGTCCAGTAAATCAACTGTTTACATGGCTATATTTAATTTTACTTATGTAATCCACCGGCTCTACTCCCCCTTCTTCTCTCCCGAAGGCTCCAATGATATAAACTCCCACTCTGCACATTTCGATACATTATTTCTACTGATCATTAAACTGTATTTAGTTTATACTTAGATCTATTATATTGGTAATTAAAAAGAAAAACAGTAATTTGTGGTAATAATAAAATGTATTTGTATTATTATTCTTTTAGACATACATATATATATATATATATATATATATATATATATATATATATATATATATATATATATATATATATATATATATATTTATTTATTTATTTATTTTTTTACCCATTTTCTTGTCTTCCTTTTCATAGCTCATGGTATTCCTGCCAGTGCTGCACTAATAAAATAAATAATAATAATAATAATAATAATAATCAAGGGCCATATAAAACTTACATATCCAGTTGCATCGGGGTCCTGTAGACAGGGGGTCCCACTGCCGTTTTCAAAGAAAAATATCACTCTCTTAGTGTCTTTTAGATTACATGTATGGGAAAGGGCTAATGACTCCATTGCTTTAAATTACTGGTGGACCAGCATATTGGGGAGGGATATTCTGTAGAGCAGTTAAAGAGGTGCTCTATGTCTAGCACCTCACTCTTATCAAATTAGTATTTGGAAAAGTAAGGGGCCCACATAATTTTCTTGCACAAGGACCCTCTGCTGTCTATTTTTTCTCTTCATAATCATAGTAATAATCATAATAGCAATCACCATAATAGAACTGTAAATATTATTTGTTTTGTTATAATTAAAACTAATACTAGTACATACTATAATAATAATTAATAATATAGTATAATTCATTATAATAACTTTTATTATTTTAACTTTTTCAATCTCCCCCAATCTTTTCTTGTCTTTATCTTCATAGACGAGCACGTCCTACTTTCATCTGTTTTATATTTTACAGGATTCTATTAGATTCAATTATGAACTTAATCCCTTTCAACCACATTTAACATAAATCATAGAAGGGCAGATTTATTGTTACTGTCTTAAAGTTAGAAAGTATAAAACTAGACCAAAATGGCAGAAACTGCACTAAATTGTATGATCTATTTGGTGCATTGTACTAGACAAGTTGGATGCTTTTCTCTACCCTATACTCCCTAATTGTTTGCATACATTCCGGCCAAATTTTGCTAATGGCAGATGCCACTAATAAATATGGCAAATTTTATGACTCCTCTTATCCACGACCCTTTTTCTTTACGCTTTCAAGACACTCGAGTGGTTTGTAGAGTGTCATAAACACACAAGGAAATGTGTTGTATGGCAGGTACACCAGTTTTTTGGCAGTATTTGAGCAGCACATCTCTAAATATATGAACAATTATTTTTAACTATTTAAAGTATCTTTCCATCATTCACTTGACTCATTGAATGGCCATAGAATTGAGTTTTGCCTTCCAAGATTTATTCTAACACACTGAACTGCATTTTGCAGATGGGTAATAGTTATTATCGGGGCTGGAAATTAGGGAGGGAAAAAAAAGTAAATCTTTCAGGTGCCTCCATCACCCAGTTCCCTCCAGCCCTTCTTGGATACTCCAAGCTGTGAAAAATGGTGAGAGTTTGACCAGATTTAAAGCATTCCCCTAAAAATATAAAAGTCTTAATATATGTAAGAAGAGCGATTTATGCATGTGTAATATATATACACATATATATATATATATATATATATATATATATATATATTTATATTACACACACACACATATATATATATATATATATATATATATATATATATATATATATATAATATACACACACACACACACACACACATATATATATGTAAAATTATATATGTGTGTGTGTATATATTATATATAGTCTGAGCAACATTGTTCTTGCATGGAGCTCTGATGCCCAATCTTCATAACTCACTAACTAGAAGAAATGTTGAGGTCTAGGATGCATTTTTGTTATCAAAGTAAGAACAAAGAATTGCACATGATGAAATCCAACATGCTGAATCTTGTTTTCCCAGGAGCCTTAATCACTCTTGATCTGGCCCTGTGGCTATATCATATATTTAAGCTTCCCATACACATTACATGAACATTGGCCGAAAACGCCGATTTTCTGCCGACCATCTAATGTTTATTGGGGTGACCGATCCTTTGTTCTCACGGGAGGTGTCTGGCAGCAGATTATTCCCTTTATCCTATTAAGAACACATGCATGCACGGCTGAGTTGATCATGCATGTGTAGGGGAGGAAGTTGGCAGGATCAGCTGTCTGACAGCTTTTTAAAATATATGGCCATCTTTAGAGCACAGACAGTGACGTCACTATGGCATGTATCACCTCCATTAAGGCTACTTTTATTTCTTAATACATATGCTCCATGAAAGAGACAGAAATCTTGCTGCACCATGTCACCTTCGGTGATTAATACGGTTTACACTACTGATAGGTCTCTGTTTTTTCCTGAATACCCTCCCACTCAAGTCTGTTACTGGAATGAGGCATACAATGCAATAAATACAGATGTGTCCTTCCATACCTTCTCTTAACTCAACATATACTAAGATGTGTGGCGCGTGATGACCACCTTTCAAAAAAGCAACATAATTCTGCGATATTCTGTCACGAAATGTCTATGCTATATGTGCAATGTGTGGCCACGCAGTGGTTAAAATTTAAATTGCAGCCTGTCAAGTGTCGTGCTAGCATGTCACGATTTGGAATTTAATTTGTTTCATGAGAAGTTAGAGTCTTTAACCAAATACCAGCAAAGGTAACGGTGGACACCTCTGTAAGCATCTATTTAGGTTTGTTTTATGACAAATCTACCCGCCGCTTGACATGTTAGCTCTACTGCCTTGACCAACTCAGCTCGACTTCATCTTCATGCTGGTTTTATGAAGGGGCTGCAAAATATTTGACAAATAGACTCAGTTGATTTATTTTTCTTTTTTGACTAGAATGGATTTTACAGGTACATTTAGTAGCAGACTGTCAAGTTGCAGCTACTTCTTCCTGCTTTGATTTGGGTGCGGGGGATTCGGAATATGTAAAGTCATGTAGTCAAATTCTTATCTGGTTTTAATTATACAAAACTTTTTATGTAGATGGTGAAATACATTAACTACATTGAGCCATTATTTTTATGAGACAAGTGCCAGACAGCTAGCTATAAATGGTACACAGCATCCTAATGAATTGCCTTGTGCAAGGAGAGGAAAAAGTTATGAAGGAAGTATTGTTCAAGATTATTTGTCAATTTGCTGTGATAAATTGCCCACCAAGGGCTAGAATAACTAAAGTAGGGAGAATGGTTTGCATGAATACTCACGTCAGATTACCGGTGAGATTCTTTCAAAATTGTCTGGAGTTATAAAGCAGAAAATAAGCAGCAGACGCACAACTCTTAGGGTATTGTTGTATATTACGTAGGTTTGTGTCTATAATTAGCCACAAATGTATAAACCAAGGATTTCAAACATGCAGCCCAGAGATGACAGTCTCGGGGACACATGCAGCCCGCGGGGCACCAAAGCTCCTTCGGGAGAGGAGAGAGCAGGCTGAAGGAGGAGCGTGTCGGTGCTCCTTAATGACGTCCTGAAAGAGCGGAGTCCCGTTTCCTGCTAGATCGTTGATGGTAGGTCAGCAATGCCCACACAGCCCCCTGTATATATAGTACTACTTGAAAAAGCTCTCATAGAGAGGGTGAAACGTTGTGGTGGTGAATAAATCTCTTTTGACTTGGAGTGCTGCTTGTTTGCCCATTTTTTACATGACTACTAGGATAAGGGTCGTCCTCTGAAGCTTGCACCAACCGTGAGGTCGTTCCTGCTACTGTGCTGCGCCATTTTGTGCTGTTTTGTTCTATATATATCTATATATATTTATATATATATATATATATATATATATATATACACAAATATATATATACACATATATATATATACATATATATATATATATATATATATATATATATATATATATACATATATATATATATATATATATATATATATATATATATATGATATGCTAAATAACTGAAGATAATCAGTAAAAGATGCCACCTGTAAATTACCTTTGCAGCACCCTGAAAACGACAAGCATTGACAAACCAGTAATATAAAATGTGCTAATATTGCACTGATATAAATTAAATGTATATATATATATATATATATATATATATATATATATATGTGTGCATTATTAATACATTTTTGTCTGTACTGTTTCTTGGATTACTTTACTGTATATAGAAAATAGATTTACATTATACTATACATGCCGAAAAGCTGACAAGTCATGTATGAAAAAAAGGCTCTGTGATCAATGGGTTAAAGCTAGGAGCTGTTATATAAGTGCTGCGAATGGTATTATAGATCACCAGACAATTTTGCAGGTGAGAAATGGATTTCACTCCAGAAGCCCATTTACAATGTGAGATCATTAACACAAAAATTGCTCGGTGTCATATGTGAATCAAGGTCTTTTTATTTTATCAACAACACTTAGGTTTATATCTTCACAGTGGTTAAAGGTCATCAGTGTTTGGAGGACACATTCTACTAAATATAAAAACAAAATTACAGTCCAAACTATTGCTGAGAAGAGTTCAACAGTCCAGCTTATGCCCCGATTATTTCATATAATCAGTTGAAGTTACAGGCCTAAAGCCTGAGGCTGCACTACTGAGAGATTTTGAGAACATGTCCACATCTCATGCAGTGATATCTTGTTCCCGTTAGGCTGCCTTAATGTATATTGTCTTGGATTCTTCCTTTCATTTTCTTTCTTGATATACATTCCCATGATCTGTGAAAGTAATCCCTTCTCTGGTTTCTTTTCGTATTATATGACTTTCCATATTGACGACGTCCGTCTAAAAACCTCTGAGAACAGACTAAACCGTGCTCCAATCATCCTAGAATCATTATGTGCCAGCAATTTGTCGTCTTTACTGTATTTTTGTATACATTTATCATAAATCTATATAACCATGTTAATATTTTGGCCAATGTTATATCCATTTCATTGTAAGTGATTACAGGTCAGAATGTATATTATACGCTTTTCTTTTTCTCTTTTTGTATCATACCAGCGATTGCGACCAAGGCCTTGGATAGGCTGAAACATCTCCTTTAAAATCTAAAAGTCCATGACCTGGAATAAAGCATTTTGGAAAAATCTATTTCTACATTTCAGTGCTTTCTTTGAGTGCTTAAGGTTTCCTCTATGGATCACTTCTGATTTCTGTCAGGAGCAGGGTTGTAGTATTACTTCGTGTCTGTTCACATTTGCGTTGGAGCTTTCATCTGGGAATCTGTCAAAATTTGACAGGAAAAATAGAGCTGCATGTATCACTATTTTGTGACGTACACCACACTTGAACCCAATGGACCCCATTGTAATTTAGTGGGGTCTGCCGGGCACCGCTGGTATCTGTTGTTCGACGGATCTGGATATGCATCATTATTGCTATTATAAAATGCAGGCATGGTGTGTTGTATATGGTACAGAAGTCACCTATTGTTTAGTCAAATAAGTTATTCTTCAACGTTCTTGAAGGGGTTGTTTAGTTAAAAAAAATAATAATACATTTTAATAGACGAGGGTCCTCTGTTCAGGATCCTCATCTTTTGGCCATAGCGGGGAGCGGTTACAAAGAGAATCTCTCACTCTGGAGGACCCATCCTGTCCTGCATTACACAGACAACCTACTGATTTGAATGGGCACTGTGTAATGCCTAATTTCCCCTGTGGTGGCACTGCAGTGAAATTGAACACTTATTGCCCGGTTTCCCCACTGATTACCACTGATCGCTGGAGGTCCTAGCAGGGGGACACTTATTGTTAAACCCTTATAACAAGTAGGGATTGTCCAAAGCAGATAGCCTCTCTTAAAAAGCATTTCCACTTAAAGCCTAAAAATGAGAGTAAACCAGAGGTCCAAGCATCTCATTTACTGATCACAATCGACCATCAGTTGTTAAGAAGCTTCGTCAAGAGGGACAAGCAATATGGAGGTGGTCCTGTGGTCACTTTTATGAAAATGACCTCTATAACAGAATAGAAAAATAGCAGTAAGTTTTTATGAACGGACGTGCTCTTTCAAGGGCTTATTTGAGATTGAAAAAAAGGATATTTTTTTTTTTTTTTCCCTGAAAAACGGGACCGCTCTTGTCCATATTCTGTGTGCGATTTTGCAGCACATCTTCATTATTATTTTTTATTTCTTATTTGTTCTATTTTACACTGTCCAGCCGGTAGTTATTTATATACTCAGTACTGAAAATGTATGAATTCACTAGTTTTCTTTATTTGTGTAAAAAAATTCCTGTCTACTGATTCACAGTGCCCATTATAAACGTGGCAAGACCTGCCAGTGCTGAAATGATGTTATTTGTTTATCAAAATACACAATAAAATCTCTGTTCGCAAAATGTTGCCCCATTCATTACTTTGGCAATCGAAAAAAAAGCAAACTTGCTGTAATAAACACTTCCCTGAAACACATTATATTTAGTCTAGCATGATACATTTAAGAAAAACACCTATCCTCATTCTCCGTTACACAGAGAAACATCTTGTGCAAATATGGCTACACAGGAAAAAAAGCACAACTCTCGGGATGATGTGTGTGTTTCTGGACGTCTCTTGAGACGTAAAAGGGAAAAAAAAACATTATTTCAAGGATCTGTTGACATTTTCTAGCACTTTGCACCATCGGGAAGCCTAATTAGGTCATTAGTAAAGTAGGAACAACCACAACATTTGTGGTCAGGGGATGAAGAAAGGCAGAAAAAGATTCCACTGTGAAGAAAACTAAATCCTTTGTGCAGGGGCATACATAGGGAGAAGGGAGTCACCATAGCGAAGATTAAAATGGGGCCCCCTTCTGGTGCTGGTTAACAGTTCTGCACTCCTAACTAGCCAGAACAGGAGGCTTTGGTGGTTGGTTGACCCCCATCTCCTTTCTGTTATCCTTGGGTTGATTACCCCAGGTTTGTTTGTAGGACCTTTTGGAGAGTAGATCTGTGCATAGGTTCTCACTAGAGTTGAGTTTTGTTTTGGCCATCCAATTCAGCCCGAATAAATTGAGTGTGAATCACAAGTGCCCCAATTGCCCTGAAAGCTCGTGTCTGACTCTCTTAGGTCTTGTAGGACTATATTCAAACCCTTTTATGTAAAATGTCCTTAAAACAGTGGTTAAAGGGGATGCATGGCACTTATTCATATACTGTGTGAAGTATATGAATGTATTATACAATGCTTTTATCTGAGCTTGCGCACCAGGAACTAGTGGGCGGCGCTACAATATTAAATAAAACAGGGAAGAACTACTAAACACGGTCTATTAGTAAGTGTAATATATTCCCGTTATCCACTGTTTAAAAAACATATAAAAAAGTGGGCAACCCATTTTTCTCTGATTCATGGGCCACAGGCCCCATAAGTTTTGAATTTTGCAGAATCCAAAACTTGATAAATTTGGACCAAATTGAAATAGTGTAGAATCCATTCTCTCATCTCTCATCTTCATCTCTGGATGAAGCCTTTCTAGTCTGGGCCCTCTCGTTCCAGGGGCCCCAGATCATCCGCAAGGTCTGTCTGTATGGAACGTATGCCTTTACCTCTATGGTTGTGTCTGTGACATGAAGGAAAAGGAAAAAGTGAAGCTTCAGCAGGTTAACATGACTCGCACCTCTGTCATTACTCTGTGGCATCTGCTTGCAGTGTGAGCCTTATGCTTTAGCAGCTGGTCATCATACCACTTACAGAAAATGGATCAAACTTGATTAATCTTGTACAAGCTTCCATACAGCGTACCTATTATCTGTGCTCAGGAGCTGCACTCATATATTTCTGTCTATCTGGGAATACAGTTTAAATGTCTCCAGGATTCGGTGCCTCATGTAAAATATTTAATTTCTTAATAGTGTCCCTAAGAATCCTAATTTGCATTCTCATAAATATTGTTTTAGCTGCTATGGGGAGAAATTTACCTTAAGTCACCTATATCTATTGTGTTTGTAAAGTATTTATTTGTAAAATGTTTACTTTTTGGTGACTATGGTCTACTGTATCTGACTGCTTCCATAGAGACTTCAATTTAAATGACTGTTTCACTAGCACCTTAGAAAATGAACTGCCTTATGGGCTATTCACGTCAGCGTCGGGTTCCGTTTGGAGTTTCCGTTAATTTACTCCCTCGGAGGAACAGATGAACGGAAAGCCGAATGGAAACTACAGCTTCCGTTTGCATTACCGTTGATTTTAATGGTAACACTTCTATTGCAGTTGGTTTCCGTTTGTTTCAGTTTCGTAAAGTTTCCGGGTTTTTTCACGGAAACAATAGCTCTAACGATACTGACAGAATACCAGTCCAGCAAAAAAAACTCACCCACAACCAGACTTGGCGCAACCTGTCAGACTAGGCAAGTTTTGGTGAACTCACCCGGCGACTGGGGTCCTGCCTGCAGCGGAACTACCACCCTGATAAGGGTGATCCCACTATCTGGAACCCGCTAACAGACCCTGAGTGCTCCTGCCGGTGAAAAGGAAACTTGCTTTCACCTGGCATCTGCTGGTAGGTGGAGCGGACAGGTGGAGCGGACAGGTGGAGTAGTCCGACAAGCAGAGGTAATAACAGAGAGGTAACGTAGTACAACAAGTAAACAACAAACAGATCTCACAGCAGCCAGAGAACAAATGAGCCACAGGAAGGTAAGCTCTGGCAAAGATGGGGTGTTATATATGAGGCTAAATTGGATGTTTGAGAGTGACAGCAAGCAAACCACTCAAGATTTTAACCCTCGTCTACCTCTCAGTCCTGTTCTGAGAACAGGCAATGTGACAATAGCGTAGTCGACTATGCTATTGTTTCCGTGAACAAACTGGGAACTTTACGCAACTGAAACAAACGGAAACCAACTGCAACAGAAGTATTCCCATTGAAATCAAGGGTAATGCAAATGGAAGCGATTGTTTCCGTTCCGAAGGGATAGATGAACGGAAGCTCCAAACGGAACCAGACGGTGATGTGAACAAAGCCTTAGGCTGTAACACTTCAATAAGCGTATTTGAAACTATCAAAGGGTTGTATGAGGTTGGAAAACACACTTTTTTTTTGTCCCGAAACAGAACCACTCTTGTCTATGACCGTGTCTGCTTTTACAGCTCAGTCCCATTCTGATGAATGGGGCTGAGCTGTAACACTAGACACAGTCAATGTTTGCAAGGATGGCAGGTATAGTCTAGTGAACTTGTTCCTGGCAGTACAAGTGATATTTTACACTCATGAAATCACTTCATCCTCAACCCAGCAGATCCCTTGACGATAAACTGTTCACAGGGTGTACCCCTGCTGGGACCCCACAGCAATCAACAGTAATCTGTAGGTGAACAAACAACAAGCTTTCAATTCCCCTGCAGCGCCACCTCAGAGGAAATAAAGCATTACATGATGTCTATTATAATCGAAGTGCTGTCTATTTAATGCATTAACATGCTGGGTCCTCCAAAGACAGACGCTCTTTGTTGCCACTATGCACTCTGGCTAATAGTTAAGGGTCTTTAACTGAAGGGAGATAAAGGGAAATCAAAAATTATTACCTATTTACAGGATAGGTCATAATTGTCTGATCGCTGGGGGCCCCACTCCTTGGACCCCACCGATCATGCCAGGAGGGGTCCCTAACCCCCCTGTTCCTCATCATTACACCACCAACAGTGAGGAGGAGCTTAAATGAAACAATGGTCGAGCATGCACCTGCCACTCCATTCAGTGTTTATGGGACTGGCGGAAACAACTGGGGCTGTTTCTGTCATTCTCATAGACTTTGAATGGAGCGGCAGCATGCATTGACTTCCGTTCCATTTAATGCCCTTTTTACTGCGGTCGAGCCGTGAGGGTGACCCCGTTCTAACAATCTGTGGGGATCCCAATGGTGGAGCCTCCAGCTATCAGAAAATTATCACCTATCCTGTGAATAGGTGATATTTATGTTTCTGACACAACCCCTTTAACTCAAAATTCACCTAAAAGGGTATTTAAAAATTGGTTGTTCTAAGCTAGACAACCCCTTTAAGAGGTGGAAAAATATTATAGAAGTGTAACACATTCATCATATTACATATCTACCAAGTGCCTCCCAGGATAGGAGATGACTTAATAAAACGCTGCGCCCGAAGCAACATTATGCCAAATTTTTATATTTTTTTATTTGCCATATATGTTTTTAAAAATACTATTTGCAAAGGAAGATGGTAAAAGAGTCTATAGATAATACTGATACATATTGATTTAAAATGTTGTTGGGTCAAATAGATTTAACCACGGAAATCTGCTTAGTTTTTATTGTTGCTACTATTTCAGTTACAGGGTTACTTATTTATGGACCAACTTCCGATAGTCTATGTTTACAATTAAAGTTATGACAATAGTAGGGAAGAAAACTTTTCATTTCTTCATCCTGGCACCAAACTCCTGCCCAAACTGCATAGTGTGTAAATGTCAGCGATAAAAATGACTCTCCTGAGATCTGAGAAGTCAATGTAACCTTTCCTGGCATTCTGCCTCTGCTGTGCTTCCGAGATAAGTTATACATTCTTTGACTTTTTTAATAACAAAAAGAATATTTTGTGGGTGAAAAATAATTTTCACTAAACAGTATTTTAAAGTTTATAATAATAAAATACTATATTTCTAAATGTTGCTAATATACATTTTATGTATATTTTATATAAATTTGATCTACAGTATAAACCATATTCACAGGTATACTCAGTGCCGGCTTTATATCTCGGGAGCCTGTAGGCACAGATTGTCTGGCAACATAGACTCCGCCCATCAAATAGGCCACTCCTCAAGTCATGTGTAGTTTTAAAGGGAATCTGTCACCTCTGAAACCTCCCTAAACTATATTAACCCATCAATCGCTTAAAAGAGGCTGATTCCAAATCTGCAATTTCCATTTTTCTACTCCGTTGCTTTCCATCTCTGTAAGCCCGCAAACGCTGCATTCTAATGACGAGTCTTAGTGGTCTTTTTAATTACATCGCTAAGCTTAGTAGTGCTCTCTATTCCTCTACATTCAGCGTATGGCCCGTTTGTGGGCTTAGTGGGGAGATGCAAGTTAGAAGAAAGATAAAAATTGCAGATTCAGAAGTAGTGGCCTTTGAGCTATTTACTGATTACTGTAGTTTAAGGGGTTTCAGAGGTGACCGTTTTTTTTTAAATGCCTTTAGTCTTCCCGCTTTCCCTCTCTGGTAGTCCTCCTCTTATTCGCACGGCACTTTTTTCTGCTTATTCATAGTTAAATTCCCCCTTTAGCAGGCGCCCTTCCCCCAGGGCTGTCCATAGGCACAGACCTACCGTGCCTTTAGTTATCCAGTCCGGAGTATGTTGTTATAATGATCAGCATAAGTAAATGTCAGGTCAAACTGTGTTCATCGAAGATTCAATGTTTTGGTCAACTGTTGTCTTACAGCCATAACACACAGCCATAGCTGATCATGGAGGAGTCCCTATGCAGGGACAATGGGATTCGGACAGGAAAAATTATCACTTGCTGTTTCCACTGCTTTGATGCTGTAGGGAAATTGATTACATAACTCCCATTCTAAATTATGGATGTCCTTGTAATACATGGGTATGCCAGGTCCGCTAGAACAGTATTTCCCAACTCCAGTCCTCAAGTACCACTACCAGGTTATGCTTTAGATGGTACTACAATCATAAAGTTTAAAAAAAAAAGCCTGAAGATAATACCTCCAAATCCCCTGGACGCGTTGCGCTCCTGATCGTGTCTATTGCTGCTGGGAGACGCAGCCACCATCATCATTGGAGGTATTAATGACTGATGCACCGATAGTAATGAACGCCCTTAAAGAAACCCTCGAAACCTGGTCTGTTGTTGTTCTTAGGGACTGAGGAATAAGAAATGAATAGCAGCTCTGGCAAATAAATGGGTTAACCAAAGTGAGTTTCTAATTTTTTGTAAATTTTTGGTATTTTTATATTTATTTATTTATTTACTTTATTAGCTATCAGACATTCCTATTCCCATACATAGGTTTGAGATTGACTTCACATGCCAGTTAGTTTTAAGAATTTGGCAATTTATTTTAAACTATCGAAGAATTCCCATAACAATATAGCATTTTATTACACCAGCAAACTTCACAGTAAATGAGTTTTCAAGAGTCCCTAGAACTTTTATGAAATTTGACTGTCATCCTTGCTAAATCCCTTATCTGATTGTCATAATGTTTTACCATATGCTTCGTTTACGACCCATGTGAATAGCCCTCAAAAAAATGTTTATTAACCTAGTGCCGCTACAAATCAAATGCCACATCTACAATCTTTGTTGATATCGCCTTGCTGTGTAAAAAGTTGTATTGATCTTTCCACCAGTCTTAGCAGAAGACTTTTTGTCATTACTAGGTATGAAGAAATCAATGCACCCAATTGAGACTCACCAATTTGACCCTATTAGCATTTATGGGGTGAATCAATTTTCTCAAGTTTGTGATTAACTTTCAGTGAATGGAAGTGAAAACTTGCAAATCAATTCTTCTATTGTGTCCTGTTGTCTAATGGATCAAACAGATTGGACCAATCTCTAGTCAAGAGTCTATTTTGTTCAAAACATCTTGAAACCTTAAAGGGGTTGTCCGAGATAAAATGTCTATGTGGTAATGCTTGTAATTTATTAATGTAAATACATTTGTAATATACTTACATTTTCCAAAGTGGCCCCGTTTCCAGATCCTGCCGTGGGGTACTTGACGGGTGACGTCACTCTCTGGCCGCTGTGTTGATCTTCAATCCTTTTCCGGGTCTACGACACGTCACTTGTGACGTGCCGTGCATGGACTGTTCAGCAGAACAGCCCCGTAACGCGCAAGCGCGTTACAGCAGAACAGCCCATACACGGCATGTCACAAGTGACGTGTCGTATACCCGAAAAAGAATTGAAGATCAACACAGCGGCCAGAGAGTGACGTCACCCGTCAAGTACCCCACGGCAGGATCTGGAAACGGGGCTACTTTGGAAAATGTAAGTATATTACAAATGTATTTACATAAATAAATTACAAGCATTAACACATAGTCATTTTATCTCGGACAACCCCTTTAAGGCATTTCCTTTCTCATGTCAGGCTGTTCAAGTCTCTTATTGGGCATATTACAAGGAGGCTTTTGTTACTTCGTATTTAGAGATGAGCGAACTTATGAAAAGTTCGGTTCGGCAAGTTCGCCGAATTTCGTGCAAAAGTTCGATTCGGACCGAACTAGTTCTGACCGAACCTGTAATACAAGAAAGCCCCTAAAAATCGTGTATAACACTGTTTTAAAGCCCTAGAAGCCCTGTATAACACTCTTAGGTCACCCATGAGTGTATCCAAGTACTTTTGAGCTGTCTTTAATGCAAAGTTGGTGTCAAAGTTACGCCAACATGTATGGCTCTAGGAAAACGGATGGGACACGGAGATAACTAACAGAAACCACTGCACTTGTGCATGTTGTATGCTTAATGCATTGTTAAAAAAGGTACAAAAATTTACCATTTTAGGCGGCTGATGCCTGCCAGGGTTCATACATATAAGGTGGTAAAAGAAGAAGCAATGGCTTTTGACAAGCCCTCCAAAAATTGACCCTTTTTATTGGCAGATGCCTGCCGGGGTTCTTCCATACATGGATGTAAAAGCATTAAAGCAACAAGCAATGGCTTTTCACAAGCCCTCCAAAAATTGACCCTTTTTATTGGCAGATGCCTGCCGGGGTTCTTCCATACATGGATGTAAAAGCATTAAAGCAACAAGCAATGGCTTTTCACAAGCCCTCCAAAAATTGACCCTTTTTATTGGCAGATGCCTGCCGGGGTTCTTCCATACATGGATGTAAAAGCATTAAAGCAACAAGCAATGGCTTTTCACAAGCCCTCCAAAAATTGACCCTTTTTATTGGCAGATGCCTGCCGGGGTTCTTCCATACATTGATGTAAAAGCATTAAAGCAACAAGCAATGGCTTTTCACAAGCCCTCCAAAAATTGACCCTTTTTATTGGCAGATGCCTGCCGGGGTTCTTCCATACATGGATGTAAAAGCATTAAAGCAACAAGCAATGGCTTTTCACAAGCCCTCCAAAAATTGACCCTTTTTATTGGCAGATGCCTGCCGGGGTTCTTCCATACATGGATGTAAAAGCAACAAGCAATGGCTTTTCACAAGCCCTCCAAAAATTGACCCTTTTTATTGGCAAGGGTGAGTAGTAGCAGCACATTAAAAGACACTGGACGACAGTCACAGGACAAAGCCCTGTGGTGGGGCAGGCCTGCTTGTAGCAGACGGGCGGCAGTGGAGGTTTATTGGTGGTAGTAGTCGAGGTAGCCAACACAGACAGCAAGGGTGCAAGCAGTAGTAGCAGTAGTAGCAGCACATTAAAAAAAGAGACTGGACAGTCAGAGGAGGACAAAGCCCTGTGGTGGGGCAGGCCTCAGGCCTGCTTGTAGCAGACGGGCGGCAGTGGAGGTGTATTGGTGGTAGTAGTCGAGGTAGCCAACACAGACAGCAAGGGTGCAAGCAGTAGTAGCAGTAGTAGCAGCACATTAAAAAAAGAGACTGGACAGTCAGAGGAGGGCAAAGCCCTGTGGTGGGGCAGGCCTCAGGCCTGCTTGTAGCAGACGGCAGTGGAGGTGTATTGGTGGTAGTAGAGGTAGACTAGCCAACACAGACAGCAAGGGTGGTAGGACTGGTAGTAGCAGCAGCACATTAAAAAAAGAGACTGGACGACAGTCACAGGACATAGCCCTGTGGTGGGGTAGGCCTGCTTGTAGCAGACGGGCGGCAGTGTAGGTGTATTGGTGGTATTAGAGGTAGCCAACACAGACAGCAAGGGTGCAAGCAGTAGTAGCAGTAGTAGCAGCACATTAAAAAAAAGAGAGACTGGACAGTCACAGGAGGACAAAGCCCTGTGGTGGGGCAGGCCTCAGGCCTGCTTGTAGCAGACGGGCGGCAGTGGAGGTGTATTGGTGGTAGACTGGTAGTAGCCGAGGTAGCCAACACAGACAGCAAGGGTGCAAGCAGTAGTAGCAGTAGTAGCAGCACATTAAAAAAAGAGACTGGACAGTCAGAGGAGGGCAAAGCCCTGTGGTGGGGCAGGCCTCAGGCCTGCTTGTAGCAGACGGGCGGCAGTGGAGGTGTATTGGTGGTAGTAGTCGAGGTAGCCAACACAGACAGCAAGGGTGCAAGCAGTAGTAGCAGTAGTAGCAGCACATTAAAAAAAGAGACTGGACAGTCAGAGGAGGGCAAAGCCCTGTGGTGGGGCAGGCCTCAGGCCTGCTTGTAGCAGACGGGCGGCAGTGGAGGTGTATTGGTGGTAGTAGTCGAGGTAGCCAACACAGACAGCAAGGGTGCAAGCAGTAGTAGCAGTAGTAGCAGCACATTAAAAAAAGAGACTGGACAGTCAGAGGAGGGCAAAGCCCTGTGGTGGGGCAGGCCTCAGGCCTGCTTGTAGCAGACGGCAGTGGAGGTGTATTGGTGGTAGTAGAGGTAGACTAGCCAACACAGACAGCAAGGGTGGTAGGACTGGTAGTAGCAGCAGCACATTAAAAAAAGAGACTGGACGACAGTCACAGGACATAGCCCTGTGGTGGGGTAGGCCTGCTTGTAGCAGACGGGCGGCAGTGTAGGTGTATTGGTGGTATTAGAGGTAGCCAACACAGACAGCAAGGGTGCAAGCAGTAGTAGCAGTAGTAGCAGCACATTAAAAAAAAGAGAGACTGGACAGTCACAGGAGGACAAAGCCCTGTGGTGGGGCAGGCCTCAGGCCTGCTTGTAGCAGACGGGCGGCAGTGGAGGTGTATTGGTGGTAGACTGGTAGTAGCCGAGGTAGCCAACACAGACAGCAAGGGTGCAAGCAGTAGTAGCAGTAGTAGCAGCACATTAAAAAAAGAGACTGGACAGTCAGAGGAGGGCAAAGCCCTGTGGTGGGGCAGGCCTCAGGCCTGCTTGTAGCAGACGGGCGGCAGTGGAGGTGTATTGGTGGTAGTAGTCGAGGTAGCCAACACAGACAGCAAGGGTGCAAGCAGTAGTAGCAGTAGTAGCAGCACATTAAAAAAAGAGACTGGACAGTCAGAGGAGGGCAAAGCCCTGTGGTGGGGCAGGCCTCAGGCCTGCTTGTAGCAGACGGGCGGCAGTGGAGGTGTATTGGTGGTAGTAGTCGAGGTAGCCAACACAGACAGCAAGGGTGCAAGCAGTAGTAGCAGTAGTAGCAGCACATTAAAAAAAGAGACTGGACAGTCAGAGGAGGGCAAAGCCCTGTGGTGGGGCAGGCCTCAGGCCTGCTTGTAGCAGACGGCAGTGGAGGTGTATTGGTGGTAGTAGAGGTAGACTAGCCAACACAGACAGCAAGGGTGGTAGGACTGGTAGTAGCAGCAGCACATTAAAAAAAGAGACTGGACGACAGTCACAGGACATAGCCCTGTGGTGGGGTAGGCCTGCTTGTAGCAGACGGGCGGCAGTGTAGGTGTATTGGTGGTATTAGAGGTAGCCAACACAGACAGCAAGGGTGCAAGCAGTAGTAGCAGTAGTAGCAGCACATTAAAAAAAAGAGAGACTGGACAGTCACAGGAGGACAAAGCCCTGTGGTGGGGCAGGCCTCAGGCCTGCTTGTAGCAGACGGGCGGCAGTGGAGGTGTATTGGTGGTAGACTGGTAGTAGCCGAGGTAGCCAACACAGACAGCAAGGGTGCAAGCAGTAGTAGCAGTAGTAGCAGCACATTAAAAAAAGAGACTGGACAGTCAGAGGAGGGCAAAGCCCTGTGGTGGGGCAGGCCTCAGGCCTGCTTGTAGCAGACGGCAGTGGAGGTGTATTGGTGGTAGTAGAGGTAGACTAGCCAACACAGACAGCAAGGGTGGTAGGACTGGTAGTAGCAGCAGCACATTAAAAAAAGAGACTGGACGACAGTCACAGGACATAGCCCTGTGGTGGGGTAGGCCTGCTTGTAGCAGACGGGCGGCAGTGTAGGTGTATTGGTGGTATTAGAGGTAGCCAACACAGACAGCAAGGGTGCAAGCAGTAGTAGCAGTAGTAGCAGCACATTAAAAAAAAGAGAGACTGGACAGTCACAGGAGGACAAAGCCCTGTGGTGGGGCAGGCCTCAGGCCTGCTTGTAGCAGACGGGCGGCAGTGGAGGTGTATTGGTGGTAGTAGTCGAGGTAGCCAACACAGACAGCAAGGGTGCAAGCAGTAGTAGCAGTAGTAGCAGCACATTAAAAAAAGAGACTGGACAGTCACAGGAGGACAAAGCCCTGTAGTGGGGCAGGCCTCAGGCCTGCTTGTAGCAGATGGCAGTGTAGGTGTATTGGTGGTAGTAGAGGTACTAGCCAACACAGACAGCAAGGGTGCAAGCAGTAGTAGCAGTAGTAGCAGCACATTAAAAAAAGAGACTGGAGAGTCACAGGACAAAGCCCTCTGGTGGGGCAGGCCTGCTTGTAGCAGACGGCACTGGGGTGGATTGGTGGTAGAAGTAGTAGCAGCTGCAGCACCAACAGCGGCACATTAAAAAAAGAGTGGACAGGACAGAATCCCATAGTAGCAGGCGGCAGTAGCAGGCGGCAGCAGCAGCAGCAATGTAAGATCTAATCAGTGGCATCAGGCACAGGGGTTTTAAAATCCTCACCGATCCACGCTTGATTCATTTTCAGAAACGTGAGATTTTCCAAGCTGTTGGCGGACAATCTTGTTCGCTTAGGGGTGACGAAGCCCCCTGCTGCGCTGAATACCCTCTCTGACGCTACACTGGAGGGTGGACAAGACAGTACACCCATGGCAAACTGGGCCAGTTCTTGCCAATGATCCAATCTGCTGACCCAGAAGTCCATGGGGTCTGGGATCAGCATTTCTGACGGAGAAAGGGCACAGTCCAAGTACGAGTGAACCTGGTTGTTTAGGTGCTGCACCTGGAGATGGTGAACATCCCTTTGGTGACTAGTGCTACGATGTGTGTCAGGTCGGGGTATTGGATGTAAAAATGTTGTCATCATATTTTCCAAACTGAATTGGCTGCTGCTGCTGCTGCTGCTGCCGCTGCTGCCACGGCTGCCGCCTATTGCAGAGGTAGCTCTGCCAGAGGCGGTGGAACGATGAGACAGTGGGGAGCGGAGAGTGGCCCCCCGGTCAGACATGCTTGCAGCGGGTGTCTGCCGTTTGAAAGCCATGACAAGCTGGCTGCATAGCTTCTCTCTATAATAAGCCAATTTTGCCTCCCTCTCGGAAGGCGCAAAAAACTCCCCCATTCTGGCTTTATACCGAGGGTCTAAAAGTGTGGCTATCCAGTAGTCATCTCTTTGCTTCATGCTAACAATACGACAGTCAGCGCGCAAGTAACGAAGCATACAGCTCGCCATCCTGGCCAGCGTTTCAGAGGGCCCGGTTGGTTCCATCTCCGCCCCATACTGCCATGGTTGTCCATCATCAAGGTCGTCGTCAGACTCGTCATCACCACCATCACTGTCATGTTGTGCGGCTGCCTCGTCCCCTATCCCTTCCTGTGATTCCATCTCCAAATCCAGCTCCTCTTCAGGTCCTGTTTCCTCATCCTCCTCCTCCTCCTCAACATCCATAGCCAGATGTGATCCTTCCTCCATCCTTTGCTGAATCATCGCTGTGAGCGTTTGCTCCATAATGAATATCAGCGGCATAACATCGTTCATTCCGCTAGCGTCACGGCTCACAAATCGTGTGGCCTCTTCAAAGGGCCTCAAAACGCGACATGCGTCTCTAACCAGCTGCCAGTGCCTGAGCTCGAAATTACACTGGCTCCAAACGCTGCCCGTCTGCTGCATCAGGAAATCATTCACGGCTTTCCGCTGTTCGTACAGACGGTCCAACATGTGCAGGGTGGAATTCCATCGTGTTGGAACGTCGCAAATCAGGCTGTGTTCTGGGAGATTGTTTTGACGCTGCAAGTCCAGGAGGGCGTGCTTAAATGCATACGAACGTCTAAAGCGAACGCAAACCCTCCTGGACATGGCCAGCACACCCTTCAAACCAACATATGACTTTAAGAAGCGTGTTATGACCAGATTGATCACATGTGCCATGCAAGGAGCGTGTGTCAGGTGACCTAGACGCAGTGCAGCCACAACGTTCTTGCCGTTATCAGAGACAACATTGCCCAGTGTGAGTTTCAGAGGAGACAGCCAGCGTGCGATTTCCTCCTTGATGCACAGCAGCAGCTCCTGCCCTGTGTGGCTTTTCTCGCCCAGGCTCAGCAGGTGTAAGACAGCGTTGTGGCGCTTCACCTTGCACCTATGAAAAGAGGAGGGAGGAGGAGTGGAAGATACGCTGTGTCCTGTCGGGGACGGGAAGACCTCCAAGGAGGAAGGCAAGGAGGAGGAGGAGGAGTAGGAGGAGAAGGATGGTAGGCGCCTGGTGTCCGGAGTTGAACTAGAAACATACAAGCGTGGAGGTGGTAATGCCTGGCATTGCTGCGGTGGTGCATCGGACTGCAAAATATTGACCCAGTGGGCCGTGAAAGACATGTACTGTCCCTGCCCATAGTTGCTGCTCCACGTGTCGACGGTGGCATGTACCCTGCTGCACACGGATAATTGCAAGGACTTGGACACCTTTTCCTCCACATGCTTGTGCAAGGCAGGGACAGCTGTTTTGGAGAAGTAATGTCGGCTAGGTATTCGCCACCTAGGCTGAGCGCACGCCATCAATTGCTTGAAGCCGGCGGAGTCGACCAGGTGGTATGGCAGCGACTGCACCACCAACAACTTTGCCAGGTGTGAATTAAGCCGCACGACAAGTGGATGACTGGGTATATATTGTTGCTTATTGGACAACGATTCCGTAATGGATAACTGACGGGACATAGGAGGAGCACTAGATGACAGTGATGATGATGATGACAACGACATGGTGGATAAGGCCTGGCTACTACTTAGATGACAGGGACTCGGAGCAGCAGCAGCAGCGGAAGAGGGGTCTTCATTAGATGTACATGATGGTGGGGCATGTTGATTGTCCCACATGGCCTTGTGATGCCGTTCCATGTGTTTACGTAGAGCAGTAGTTCCTACATTGCTGCCCTGCCCACGCCTTACTTTCTGCTTGCAGATACGGCACTGTGCCATGTTTTCCTCCTCTGGGAAGGTACAGAAAAATTGCCACACGGCAGAGTACCGTAAAGAGGTAGTACCACGTCCACCACCACCACCACCACCACAACCACCCGAGCTTGCCCCTTGTCTGGCAGGCTTTTTTCGGGAACCTACACCAGCATCTGTGTCGCCGTCACCGGCTCCTGAGCTGACCCTACCGCTGCAACGTTTTGCAGATTGACTTCTGCCCCTACCTCGGCTTGGCTGTTTATCACATCCAGTGCCGCCACTACTACCCTCCTCCTCTGACGCCGTCATCACCTCGTCACCTGGTTCCCACGTCCTGTCTAAAACAACATCATCATCATAGCCTTCCTCATCATCCCCGCCACTTCTGTCACTGTGTTGTGAATGTGATGTGACATCATGGCGGGCTCCATGCCCCCCCTCATTACTGCGTCTGCCACCACGGCTACCACCACCAACACCCCCACTACCGCAGCTATGCGTCTCGGTCACCGCTTCCACCTCCACCACCGCCGCAACACACTCCGTTGGCTGACTCGCGGAAAACAAATCATCATCATCACTATGTTGTTCAGTATCTTCCTTCGCACCCGAGGAGATGTCTCTTAGGACTCTCAGGAAAGATGGCTTCCCGCTAGGAAGGGGGAGCGAAGACATAGATGATGGAATGGAAACGCTAGAAATACCTATATTACTACTGTCACCGTGCCAAGGAACTGTAGAGGATCTGGAATCCAACGAAACCTGGCTTGAAGCCAGATCGTCAGAGTCTTCCTGCTGAGATGACCGCGAGCCAGCCAACCAGTCCACAATGGCCGTATTGTCTAAAGTAACCCGCCCACCGGAGGAGATGGACAAGTCTGGCTTGCTGATACTACTACTAGCAGGCACATGGCAGCTGCTACTAGTGGAACTGGGCACATGTCTTGTGCCACAAATGCTGCTACTGGGTCTGGCACCAACAGATCCAACATTTGGACTGGAAGAGGAGACGGCATGGGTGTTTCTTCCTCTACCCCGTCCTTTCACAACCTTTTTTTTCCCAGACATTTCAGAGCCCCTTTTAAAAGCGTATTCACACACGGACACTGGCTTGGCAAATGGCAATGAATGAGAATTTCAATCAGCCTCGCTGCAGTGCACTCAGGGAATGCTGGGCCTTGTAGTACTACTAGGCTGCCTGTATGGCAAGTTGGATTGTTATTCCAGGGATGAGCCCCTTTTAAAAGCGTATTCACACACGGACACTGGCTTGGCAAATGGCAATGAATGAGAATTTCAATCAGCCTCGCTGCAGTGCACTCAGGGAATGCTGGGCGTTGTAGTACTTCTAGGCTGCCTGTATGGCAAGTTGGATTGTTATCCTGTTAATAACGGCCAGGGATGAGCCCCTTTTAAAAGCGTATTCACACACGGACACTGGCTTGGCAAATGGCAATGAATGAGAATTTCAATCAGCCTCGCTGCAGTGCACTCAGGGAATGCTGGGCCTTGTAGTACTACTACTACCACTACTACAAAGGCTGCCTGTATTGCAAGTTGGATGCAATGGGGATGAGCCCCTTCTAAAAGCGTATTCACACACGGACACTGGCTTGGCAAATGGCAATGAATGAGAATTTCAATCAGCCTCGCTGCAGTGCACTCAGGGAATGCTGGGCCTTGTAGTACTACTACTACCACTACTACAAAGGCTGCCTGTATTGCAAGTTGGATGCAATGGGGATGAGCCCCTTCTAAAAGCGTATTCACACACGGACACTGGCTTGGCAAATGGCAATGAATGAGAATTTCAATCAGCCTCGCTGCAGTGCACTCAGGGAATGCTGGGCCTTGTAGTACTACTACCACTACTACAAAGGCTGCCTGTATTGCAAGTTGGATGCAATGGGGATGAGCCCCTTCTAAAAGCGTATTCACACACGGACACTGGCTTGGCAAATGGCAATGAATGAGAATTTCAATCAGCCTCGCTGCAGTGCACTCAGGGAATGCTGGGCCTTGTAGTACTACTACCACTACTACAAAGGCTGCCTGTATTGCAAGTTGGATGCAATGGGGATGAGCCCCTTCTAAAAGCGTATTCACACACGGACACTGGCTTGGCAAATGGCAATGAATGAGAATTTCAATCAGCCTCGCTGCAGTGCACTCAGGGAATGCTGGGCCTTGTAGTACTACTACCACTACTACAAAGGCTGCCTGTATTGCAAGTTGGATGCAATGGGGATGAGCCCCTTCTAAAAGCGTATTCACACACGGACACTGGCTTGGCAAATGGCAATGAATGAGAATTTCAATCAGCCTCGCTGCAGTGCACTCAGGGAATGCTGGGCCTTGTAGTACTACTAGGCTGCCTGTATGGCAAGTTGGATTGTTATTCCAGGGATGAGCCCCTTTTAAAAGCGTATTCACACACGGACACTGGCTTGGCAAATGGCAATGAATGAGAATTTCAATCAGCCTCGCTGCAGTGCACTCAGGGAATGCTGGGCCTTGTAGTACTACTAGGCTGCCTGTATGGCAAGTTGGATTGTTATTCCAGGGATGAGCCCCTTTTAAAAGCGTATTCACACACGGACACTGGCTTGGCAAATGGCAATGAATGAGAATTTCAATCAGCCTCGCTGCAGTGCACTCAGGGAATGCTGGGCGTTGTAGTACTTCTAGGCTGCCTGTATGGCAAGTTGGATTGTTATCCTGTTAATAACGGCCAGGGATGAGCCCCTTTTAAAAGCGTATTCACACACGGACACTGGCTTGGCAAATGGCAATGAATGAGAATTTCAATCAGCCTCGCTGCAGTGCACTCAGGGAATGCTGGGCCTTGTAGTACTACTACTACCACTACTACAAAGGCTGCCTGTATTGCAAGTTGGATGCAATGGGGATGAGCCCCTTCTAAAAGCGTATTCACACACGGACACTGGCTTGGCAAATGGCAATGAATGAGAATTTCAATCAGCCTCGCTGCAGTGCACTCAGGGAATGCTGGGCCTTGTAGTACTACTACTACCACTACTACAAAGGCTGCCTGTATTGCAAGTTGGATGCAATGGGGATGAGCCCCTTCTAAAAGCGTATTCACACACGGACACTGGCTTGGCAAATGGCAATGAATGAGAATTTCAATCAGCCTCGCTGCAGTGCACTCAGGGAATGCTGGGCCTTGTAGTACTACTACCACTACTACAAAGGCTGCCTGTATTGCAAGTTGGATGCAATGGGGATGAGCCCCTTCTAAAAGCGTATTCACACACGGACACTGGCTTGGCAAATGGCAATGAATGAGAATTTCAATCAGCCTCGCTGCAGTGCACTCAGGGAATGCTGGGCCTTGTAGTACTACTAGGCTGCCTGTATGGCAAGTTGGATTGTTATTCCAGGGATGAGCCCCTTTTAAAAGCGTATTCACACACGGACACTGGCTTGGCAAATGGCAATGAATGAGAATTTCAATCAGCCTCGCTGCAGTGCACTCAGGGAATGCTGGGCGTTGTAGTACTTCTAGGCTGCCTGTATGGCAAGTTGGATTGTTATCCTGTTAATAACGGCCAGGGATGAGCCCCTTTTAAAAGCGTATTCACACACGGACACTGGCTTGGCAAATGGCAATGAATGAGAATTTCAATCAGCCTCGCTGCAGTGCACTCAGGGAATGCTGGGCCTTGTAGTACTACTACTACCACTACTACAAAGGCTGCCTGTATTGCAAGTTGGATGCAATGGGGATGAGCCCCTTCTAAAAGCGTATTCACACACGGACACTGGCTTGGCAAATGGCAATGAATGAGAATTTCAATCAGCCTCGCTGCAGTGCACTCAGGGAATGCTGGGCGTTGTAGTACTTCTAGGCTGCCTGTATGGCAAGTTGGATTGTTATTCCAGGGATGAGCCCCTTTTAAAAGCGTATTCACACACGGACACTGGCTTGGCAAATGGCAATGAATGAGAATTTCAATCAGCCTCGCTGCAGTGCACTCAGGGAATGCTGGGCCTTATAGTACTACTAGGCTGCCTGTATTGCAAGTTGGATGCAACGGGGATGAGCCCCTTATAAAAGCGTATTCACACACTGGCTGAGTAGTGAGTAGTGGATGAGCCCCTTCGATTTCTGAATTCCTGCCTTTTAGATTCCTAAAGCTTTCCCTTACTGCACAGAGATGCTATTCCTACAGCTCCTGTCTGTAAAATGGCCGCTGAGCTCCGTGCATAGACTTTTATTGCAGGCTTGAGCCCGCCCCTATGCTGCCTCCCGATAGGCTGGGAGAGCCGTTTGCAAGGCATTATGGGGTAGCCTGATGTCAGGTGATCTTCTGTAATCCTCCATTTTAGATGTAACATGTGGCAGGCGCCAAAATGTAGCCGGGTTCGGTCAAAACGGGTTCGGCCGAACCCGGTAAAGTTCGGATTCGCTGCGAACCGAACTTTTCCTGAAGTTCGGACCGAAACCGGGTTCGGTTGTCCCGGTTCGCTCATCTCTATTCGTATTGTTCCATTATACAAATAATCAAATGGTTATCTGACAGATTTTACTACATTCGAGGCAGGATTCAGTTGAGTGTTTTAGAGTAGTCTGTACTGGCAAACCAGTAATATCCGGGTGGTGGTGAATAATAATAATAATGTGTGATACCATACTGTGCAAAGCGATCATATTACATATTTCATTCAGTTGCCTTTTTATAGATTGTATTTGGGAATTGCTTAAAAATAAATTCTTATATAATGTTATCTGAATTGTTCCCCTTATATGATCTGATAATGACCTATAGAGTGGCATGGCATTTAGAAATTTACAGCTAAAAAAGGTAGAATTTTAAAGGTTATGCAGTCCCGGCAAGGCCCTATGCACATCACGTATTTTGGCCTACGTTTGATGTATATGCTGGGAAAAGCTTCCGGCATACACATTGAATGCAGGGTGTGGCCATTGCCTAACAGTGCCCATTGGCTATAATGGTATCCATTTAACGGATACGTCATGTATCCTGTGGATTAGTCATCAGTTGTCCGTGCCTGGATAACTCCTTTAAGGATTTCTAATACATGGCCATTTTTTGGGTGGATTTCCTTTTTAATGGGTATGTTCTCCTTTGTTATGGCTGAAATTATTAATAAATATTATGTGAACCTTGAAAACATTTCCATTTTTTTGGTTTGTGTATTGTTTTTTTTATTTCAATAACTTCTTTTCATGACATGGTCAAGTTCAGAGCTCTGTGAATATGCTTTCTCTTCCCTTTCCATTGTGTCAATGCCCTGACCTGTGGGGTCTCACCTCTTTCCTATCTTTCAATAACATGGTTGTGCAAGCCTTGAGACCTATGACAAATTATATCTCTATCTCAACGTTTTCTCAGAAACATATAACATACTAAGTGTGAATAAATTTAACCCACCCTGACCTAGGAAACCAAACAGTGCTCAGAATGAGATTAGGAAGAGGAAGGGGAGGATCAGACTACAGGGGAGGATCAGACTACATATAGTGCTTGTTTTTGGCCTGTAACAACAAGTGCATCTACCTGGTGCTCTTAGACCTGTGCAGGGGCTGTATAGACAAAATGGTGAGTTTTTTTTAATCAAGACTATTTACAAAGATGCTTCATTTTTTTTTCTTTTTTACATTCATTGAAGTTAAAAAAAACAAAAACAAAACTTAACTATTAGTTTATCTTAAAAATAGCTTTGCCCATACTTATCCATAAACCTCTTGTACCCTTGGACTTTGTATGAACATATTGTCCACAGACAACGCAACCTTGATGAAACTTGAAGGACACAAAAGTGAACAATTAGAGAGGAGTTGAGCAAAGGTCTTAATTGTGCTATTATTTTAGTATTCATACATAACTGTTTTAGATTGCAAACAGAAGCAGTTGAAATTGGTCAAGGTGAAATACAAAATAGTGAATATTGCTAGTGGTGTAACAAAGCAAGTAGTTGGCTGTAATTTTTTACTGAAATTTGTAATGCAGTCAAATAAATTGGAAAACGTATTCAGCCTGGCAATGTTCTTAAAGTGCATCTCTATAGATAGATATATGCACTGTAGATATGGACATCAAAGTCTAGAATGACTTATGCCCTGTCATACCCACCCCCCTTCCCTGGACTTCAGTTTTGCTTTTCAGACTGCTTTTATTTACTTAATTTAAGGGTATGTTCACTCGGGCTATTTTTGGCCATTTTTCGGGCCGTAAATGACTCGAAAAACGACTGAAAAATCGGAAGCAGAACTCCTAAAAAAAGCTGCCCATTGATTTCAATGGGAAAAGCGGCGTTCTGTTCCGACGGGGCTTTTATCACCAGGCTGTTTTTCAAAATGGCCACGAAAAAGAAGTGCATGTCACTTCTTCAGCCGTTTTTGGAGCCGTTTTTCATAGACTCTATAGAAAAACAGCTCCAAAAATGGCCGTTAAAAATTAGAAAATCGTGACTTTGAATAAAAAAAGGCTGAAAATGAGGAGCTGTTTTCCCTTGAAAACAGCTCCGTATTTTCAGACATTTTTTCTAAGCGTGTGAACATAGCTGTAATGACGGGGTAGGGAGACAGACAGGTGAGCCCTAATCTACCCGCCACTCAGTCCCTGCCTATTTGCGCGGCCCGTCCTAGGTGACGGCGTACAACTGGGCGACGGTCCCTACGCTCAATATGTGTACGACAGACCAACAGACAAGGGTACACAGAAGCTAAGGGAAAGGGGCAGTTGCCCACGGCAACACCGTGAGCAACAGGAGTAGTGAACGAGCCGAGACAAACCAGGAGTGTACGAGGTACCAAACGCAGAGCAGGAGCGTAGTCAGTAAAGCCAGAGTCAAAATGAAGCAAGGTCAATAGTAATAGCTGGAACAGCAGAGCCAGGAAACCAGACAGAATCACAGGCAAGGAAGAGCAGGAAATGGAGGTAAAAAAAATAGACCGAGGGCGGGAGCTAGAACCGTCTGGCCAGGCTGTGATAGGTTCTCCCACTCCTGAGCCTACCAGCCTGAGTGGTAGCAGATCGAGTCACTCTATCAGACCTAGGAGCAGGTGCAGACTGATTACCCATGGGCGTCGACACAGAAGCTGGGTCTGGCAGATCCTTTTCAATAGCCTAAGAAGTTGGTACAATGTGAGGCCACTCCATCCTATCTTATTTATTTCCGGTTGCTTATGCAGCACCAACATATTCTGTAGCGATGTATAGAAGTTATCGTCACTCACATAAGGTCCTGTTCCCCCTTGGGTCTCACAATCTAAAGGCCATTTTACATGGGCCTATGATCAGACAAACAAGCATTCAGGGCAACGATAAGCCGATGAGCAAGCAAACACTTGTTCATCGGTTGATTGTATCGTTTATGCAGCAGAAAATCGTTGTCGGCAGCACATCTCACTGAGTAAACAGGAAGATGTGCTGCCGACATAATGGAACTGGATGGGGACGAGCAATCGTAGTACCGATCGCTCGTCCCCATACATAACCAAGCATCGCTCCTTGTGAAAGGAGATAACGAACGACGATCAGCGAGCTGCCTCATTGATCGGCGCTAGTTTTCACGGGCCGTGTATTAGGACCTTAAGTTTCCATATCTCAAACACACACAAGAGTCTATCTCAAGGTAAACCAATTAACGTATGAGTTTGTTTTGGGAGGAAACATACACCTGGTTTCAACACCAGGGCTCTAGTACATGATGATGGAGATGCTAACCACTGAGCCACCGTGTTGCTCGAGTCCAAGCTCTTGGCCAATCATAAAATGTCTCTAGTGTAGGTTTAAGAAAGGGAGCTATATAAGCTTTAGGCTGGATTCACACGAGCATGTTCGGTCCGTAAAGGACGGAACGTATTTCAGCCGCAAGTCCTGGACCGAACACACTGCAGGGAGCCGGGCTCCTAGCATCATAGTTATGTACGACGCTAGGAGTCCCAGCCTCGCTGCGGGACAACTGTCCCATACTGTAATCATGTTTTCAGTATGGGACAGTAGTTTCACGGAGAGGCAGGGACTCCTAGCGTCGTACAAAACTTATGCCAGGAGCCCGGCTCCCTGCAGTGTGTTCGGCCTGGGACTTGCGGCCGAAATATGTTCATGTGAATCCAGCCTTACTAGCTTGATGATAGTCACAGTGGGCTCATTATGACCACACCATGATTGTCGTGGGCCACCTAAGCCAAGCAAACACTGGCATAGGTGGAATATGTAGGTACTATAAAGTAAACCTATATAAATAAAGATCTTGTTCATATAGAAGCCCATTTATCACTCAAACTAGTGGAGATCTGCAGTAATATCTTTTGTAACATACCTCTAAATATATATATATTTTTTAATATGTTCTTTCTTTTAGCTGTACTATTAGGGTACATTGCGGAAATTCCGCAGCGTAATTCAGTAGCAGCAGTGTGTTGGAGATTTGAACTCATCTCATCCACACGCAGTGTTAAAAACCCGCCCAAAAAAAAGTTCATAAATTGACCTGCAGTTCAGATTTTTTTAATCCGCAGCATGCCAATTTATGTTGTGGAATAAATAATTGGTTTTCCCCATTGAATTCAATGAGGAAGTAAAACTTGCAACAAATAGCAGAGGTTTAATTTTCTTGTGGTGGAAAAGCTGCGATTCCGCCGCAAAAATCGCAACTCCGAAAACCAAAAAGACTATTCTTAGCCAGATCTCTCTTCTCCTTCGTCCAGCCCGGCCTTCAGGGATGACGTTTCATCCCATGTGACAGCTACAACCAATCCCAGGCTGCATCGATCACATGGGATAAAACGTTATCCCAGGAGGCCGGACTGCAGGACGTAAGAGGAACGCTTCACCATGGCTATGGGTAAGTATAGACTGTTTTCTGTAGCAGACATACCAACCAAAAAACTGCACCACAATTTGGAATGGTTTTTCATCCAGAGTTCCTTGCCGGTACCTGGGCGATATGCTGTGTACTTTTACGCAGCGTATTCGCCCTGTGTGAACATACCCTTATAGTTGGTCAGATTTCAAGGTAGGTTATGCTTTTGGTCCATTCGATGTTGACTTTGCAGAACTGTGTCAAGGTTTTAAGACTAATTCAAGCAAAAATATATCCTGTTCCTATAGCTCCAAATAACAGACAGATGGATCCGACTTTGGTACATATTGTGTGTACATTTGTTATAGCTACACTAATTTATTCCACTGGAAAGTCATTGAGATCTCACTAATTACTGAGCTAAAGGTTGCAAAAATGCCAGCTTTATCCGCACACATAGCAGGTGCTCTACAGCAAACAAGCAAGGTTTTCCCAAATTAATAAAATAAGTTCCAAATGCATTAATTGATCGGATGAGTCTTGGCTTAGTATTAGAAGAAATTTGTCTTTACTTTGGATTTGGTTTAGTGAACAATCATTCACCAATGGTACTGGACTGTGTCTATTTTTGTCGTTCCAAATGACTGCAATGAGCAAAGGGAATGTTTCTAAATCAGTGCGGATACATGAAGGTGCGAATGTATAGAAGGTGCGAATCTTGTAAATCAGCAACACAACTCCTGTTAGCCGTCTAAGGCTCGGTATCTTCTGCATCTGTGCACTTACATTTACGAGGCTTTATACGTCAGAATGAAATGCTGGTTTAAAACACAGATTCTTAAAGACCTACTGCTGCAATCTTCCAGTCACAATATGAATGGCACATGTATTCCCTTGTTCACAACGTATTAAATTACTAAGATCTAGTTAATATAGTAGGTGACAATTTGGATAAACTCTCCATCCCTCTATTTCGCTTGTCTAGTACCAACCATACTATCCATTACTGCTATCAGAACACGGGCACCGTGCAATGTTATAGGGGTTGTCCAAGATGGAAAAAAAATATGGTTAGCTTATTTTTAAGGCACAGCGCCACTCTTGTCCATAGGTAGTGTCTGGTATTGCAACTTTACCCTATACGTGTGCTGTCACAGACCACTGCCATTGCTCTGCTCACCTCTCCATGTCTCTTTCTATATATTCATCTGCTTGCTTCCTCCACTGTTATGTTCTGGCATCCAGCTCTCTCTTGCAGTTTTCTGGTTCTAAGTCCCTCTGCTCAGCGTCACGCTCACAGTCGCCATTGCTCTACTGATGTATTCTCTGCTGTGCACATGCGCGCTCTGACTCCTACTTAAAGGGCTAGCATGCGCCAATCTTTTGCTTTTCCAGCCAATAATGAGTCTTCCCTGACAACTTTAGGAGCCTACCCCAACACTTCATGTCTGAGCAATTAGGCTTTTTTGCTATCCGTACTCAGTTGCATTGTACATCTTCCATTGGTTTTTGATCTGGCTCTACCTTTGACCACCTCTATTGTCTGCTGCTTGCCCAGGACTCTGACCTTGTCTCGTTTTCAACTGTACATGGCCAGCCCTAGAATTTTTCCTGTGTGACTACGCCTTCTATCTTTTGTCTTTGTCCTGCATCCTGGGGAGGTTTCTTCAGTTTTGGCAGTTGTTTCTATCGGAGACAACTCCTGGGTAGCGAACTGGGAATTCCCTGCAACGAAGTTCAGATCCCTGTACAGAAATTAAAAGGTGAAAACTGGAGGGTAGACTAAAGGCCCATTCTTTACAGACCAATTATCCGGAACAAACTTTCCTAAGAAAGCTCGTTTGACCGATTATTGGCCAGAGTATAAAGGGCAGAGATTCAGCTGACAAACGACCAAACGCTTCTTTGTCGGCTAATCAAAACTTTTATGCAGACTATAAAATCATTGTTGTCGTCAGCGCATCTACCCATGTAAGCAAGAGATGTGCGGCCGACAATGATACCAATTGATATTCGTCCCAATTCACTATAGCATCGGCCCGTGTTAAAGGGCCTACTAACGAACTCTGATGGACTTGTTATATCACTGATCGGCGCTCTATATGGGGAGAAATCTGTCCATGCAAATTCACTTTTAGACTCTGCTCCTGGGTTTAGCCCAACGCCAAATCTGTGGCAACTATGGCAGAGTTGCAATACCTGATCCAGCTTATAGACAAGAGTGGTGCTGTTCTTGAAAATAAGTTGATTTTCTTTTTCTAATCTCAGACAAACCCTTTATAGCAACAGATTGTGGGCTACAGGATGTGATATTGCAAAAAAATCTAAGATTATACGTCGTTGTGTATTTAGTCCTTGGTTAGTTTTAGGCATTTTTACCTTTTATAGCTATTCATTGTCTTTTTATATCTACTGTTGGTTTCAAGTGGGCACTGCTCTTTTAATGACATATTTTCTAGCGTGACTGTCATGTATTCTTCTGTAATAAATCAAAATTAAATATTCATATCACAAATCACACACACAGTACAGCGAACTCATGGTTTATTAACGCTCCTATGAACCTTTGGCAGGACTCAAGCCATAACTTTCCATATTGTATCCTTATTCATGTCTGGACAACCAGGAAAAATAAAAACATTTATAATAAGTTTTTTTATTTTTTTTAATAAGTTTTACAACTTTACTTTTGAAGGAACAAGATTTATTACCAAATAAAAGTTCTAAAAATTATTCCGAACGATAAAGGACATTTTTATGAACCTCCATGACAGATTTTCTTTGTTTTGTTTAGTACACAGTGTCTTTAATTTAATGATCACATCCCATATGTTCGATTAATATTGCAAATAAAACGGCATACAAACCTAACCATATGCCCACTGATCAATTGTATTCTAATGCTGAACACAAATTGCCTGTCAAGCAAAACGTTAAAGGGTAACTGCGCAGCACAAATGTCGTTTTTTTCTAAACTTGAGACAATTTTTCAGTTTACTGAATTTCCAAAGCTACAGCTGCCTGATATGTATAGCCTAAAACCCTGCGAGTCCGGGACCTACCAGAGAAGTTCCAATTTTTTTTTGTTTTACTTGAATGCTACCCTGGATGTCACCTATGTTTTACCAATCTCAAAAAGTTTGTATCCCAGATGTTTCCATTTCTCTATATTCTAAACCTCTTCAATTTCCTCAGAGTTTAAAAATGCAGATCCCTAAAAATATTTGTATTGATGTATAATAAATTGTAAAGAATTAAAATAAATTGTATTTTGACAAATATAATTGCATGATATCAAGATCTCTTTTTTTGGTTTAATATATGTGAATATTGTGGTATCTTGAGTATAATAAATTGGCAAGAAATATATCTATATAGGTGATAGATCCCTAAAAATAGACTAATTTCTAGCCAAAATTTTGACAATAAAGACAGTCCATAAGAGGTCTAGAGCTTTAGAAGTACAAGCAGAACTTGTCCTATTGAAAGACATTTTGAATGTTCACTCTGCCAAGAGTTTTCTCGCCTGTAAATAAAAATAAATGATGTGCACGATGACAAAAGGTGCAAGATAAAGTCTGCCATAATTTAAAAAAACAGCAAAAAAAATCTTGTCAACATTTTTTTGGCAGTGCCTATAAACACTTGGAACAAAAGGGTAGTGGAAAGGCCGAAACATAGCGGTTACCTCAACTCTTACAGGAAGACCCTAACATGCTCCTTTCTGTATGTGAGAAGTCTCTGAGGCACGAATATTCATTCTTAATGATTCTCCATTTTAAATAAATTATCGCTATATCACTTCAAAATGTTGCTTATCTAATTCCATCCTCAAAGGGAAGATCGTACCTTGGAATTTAAATTTCTGACAATTTTCAAGATGTCGACCTGCTATTAGTGAAAGGAAACATTTTGTTACAAGGGTTTGTTACATGTGACCATATAGGCAATCTCTTGTAAGCTAAATACAGTATTCACACTCTCTTACGTAGACTGATACATTGGAATGGACTGTACAGTAGCTACTACGTGAAAGCGGGATTAGGTCAGAACATGTTTTCAGCCATCATTTTGAATAAAAACAAAAATATGTTCTTTCACTGACCGCAATTCGAGATATTAAAGCTTGAAACAAACACAAATATTAGTTGTGGAACTTTTCAGCATAAAATGAATATAGAAACCCATGGATATATTATGAGATTATATAAGACCAAATAATGCACTTAGCTTTCCAATGCTGGCATAAGCATCTAAAATGGAGAACCCCTTTAAGGGAGACCTTAAATAATTGTTTTTGCTTGAACATGTCCTTTCTTGCAGTACCACTTTTCTCCACTGTGACAACTTTTTACATAGCCAGTCTGATTTTAATTATTGAAGATCAGTAACTTTGGGATGAAAAAAAAATATGACTGGTATTAAATTAATTTATTTTTCTTATGTTTGCTTTTGTGTGCACTCGTTCAGGGATTTAATAAATAACTATGGGAGCCCATAGCAAAACTTAAAATGGTATCCCACTTCACCATCACCACCTTCAGTAGCGAATGAGTTTGGGACTTGAAAATTTTTTGGATTATTTGAGTCTCCTCTCTATCCCGTAATAGTATCTCTCTGATAACTGGGTTTTCGTTCCGTTAAATTCTAATTATTACTGCCTGAATTGAACGATTAAAATTAGTTTATTAAGATAACCTTAAAAATGGGCCCTAATAGCCAAAATAACAGGCTCAATCAGAAGGTCAGCAGCTGAGACCTAACCTGAGGGTAAATAATGCTAACCACCCACAGACCAGTCTCTCCTATTATTATATATACAAGCTGAATCCTAATGATCGATTAGCAATAGCGCCATCCCACGCTATACCTTGCGCTATGTTGCGCTCGTCCGGCTCATTGAAGCCACGTGAAATACTGTGGTCAGCAATAGGGTCAAAGCCTCCAATGTTCGGTAGCAAGCCCCCTGTTGCCAGATCACTGACCAGTATTAACTAAGAGTTAAATTCTAAGTTGTATCGTTAATCCTACGCGTTTCAGAACCACCGTTTATGGTGGAACATCATCAGGGATTATTAGTGTAAACGATAATTTTTATTACAAATGCCGGATCGCACGGTTGTGTGCATTAATGAACCTCCCGGCCCGTGCACGATCAAGATATAATGGTCGCACACGAGCCGGCGAGGCGCCGGTCTTTTAAACCGCTAGAGCCCGCCCCCCATATTGACATGCCTCCAGCGTGCCACCAATCCACATCCGACACGTCACTCTGGACCTGTCAGGACTGTGGCACGCCTACCGTTTACGGCAGCCAATCGGGTCAAAGTAGGACGACTAGCGTCCCTAGTAACGCTGGAGATCCGAGAAGCGGATCTAGTACTCCAGTGGGGAATAATACAATAGAAGTGGGAGCAATGCCCTATACAGAGGACAATGTGCCGAACATCCAGCACAAAACCCCCTTTAGCTACCAGAATGCCAAGATTACCAAGTGCAAGGCACTCGATCGTCTGAGTGAAACCACAATAGCGTCTCGTTGTTATGACGACCAGCCGAGCTCATGCATATCAAAGGGCAAGTTACACACATGTAATACTGCTATTCTTTGATATCAAGATGTTAAGTTTCCACAGACATCTAATAGCTTTGGATTAGATGTAGACCATCAATACCTCACATCTACTAAGGTATACTCATTACTCAATCGGAGTGAAGTTAACAGACACCTACCATGATTTTAAAGGAAAATAGGACATCAATCATGTATCCTTACAAGGTTATACCTATACAAGGACTCAGATTAGCCTCAAAAAGTATATAGTGATCAGGACATATTAAATCAACCTGTAATTCCAGGGTACATAAGTTTCTAGATGTTCGCGTTCTAGATGACAAAGCGATATCATAGAAAACAAGCATATGAAATCTGTTCGTTCAGGCCCAGGGGAACAACGGTGCGCAGTCGAAAAATCCACTGTGCTTCCTTTTGGAGGATAATTTTATTCATATCCCCTCCTCTCATAGTGGGTCTAATATATTCAATGCCTTGGAATCTGAGAAGGGAACTATCCCCATTATGAAATTCCCATATATGACGAGATATCGGGGTATCCTCCTTCCTTCTACAGTCCCCTATATGATCCCGTATCCTCCTCCTGAACTCTCTAATGGTTTTACCAATATACTGTTTTTCGCATATACAGGTAATCATATATACAATGCCCTTAGTTCGACAATTGATATAAGTCCTGTTCTCAAAACTTCTACCCGTACTCATGCTCTTGAAAGTCGTGCCACATAGAATAGAGATACATGCTTTGCATGATCCACATCTATATGTCCCTTTGATGTTACTATGGAGCCATGTAGTGGAGGGGTCCTGTCTTCCCATATGGCTATGTACCACATGATCCTTGACATTCCTACCCCTCCTGAACGTAATCAGGGGGGAATGTCCCACCAGCTCACCAATATCCGGATCGGCCTCTAGAATCCCCCAATATCGTTGGAGGATATCTCTTACCTCCAAACTAGCTGAATCAAACGTACCAATGACTCTGATAGTATTGTCATCACTTTGCTTTGGTCTGGGATTCAATAAATCATCACGGTTACATCCTAGGGCGTTCTGATAAGCCCCCCTTAGAATATGCCTTGGGTATCCTCTATTAATAAACCTGTTTTCCAGTTCACGTGCTGATGTTTTAAAGTCAGATACAGTGGAGCAATTTCGTCGTGCCCTCAAGTATTGACCCTTTGGTATTCCCCGTTTTAAATTCATAGGGTGACAGCTCTCCCACCTAAGCAAACTATTTGTGGCCGTCTCTTTACGAAACATGTTGGTATGAATATTGCCACCCGCGGTCTTCGATATCACTATATCCAAAAATGTAATTTTATTACCACTAATCTCTGATGTGAAAAACAACCCTTTATCATTTACATTTAGTATAGCAACAAATTCCTCAAACTCCACCTGGGTCCCTTTCCATAGTATTAAAATGTCATCAATGAATCTCATCCATAGTATGATATGTGGTACCCATTGTTCCATTTCATCACAAAAAACACATAGTTCCTCCCACCAACCCAGGTATAGGTTCGCATACGTGGGTGCACAGGGGCTTCCCATCGCCACTCCCCTGAGTTGGTGGTAATATTTCTGGTCAAATAGGAAGAAATTGTGCTCAAGGACAAATTTAAGAAGAGAGACGACAAATTCATTATGAGCTGCAAATTGGGTTCCTTTCCCCCTGAGAAAATGTTGAATTGCTAAACATCCCTGATCATGTGGGATAGAACTGTATAGTGCCTCAACATCTAAGGAGGCCAGTAGTACGTCCTGTTCACATCTAATGCCATCCAACCTCCTTAGAGCATCCATCGTATCCCTGATATATGACGGGAGTGACACCACAAATGGCCTTAAAATTTTGTCGATGTACAGACTGGCATTTTGCGATAGACTATTTATGCCAGAGACAATTGGTCTACCTTTTAATGGCTCCAATCCTTTATGGATTTTTGGCAAACCATAAAAGGTAGCAATTTGGGGAAAATCAATCAACATGAAGCTCATCTCCTTCTCACTAATCAGATCCAAAGTTTTTGCAGGACCTAAAATTCCCTTCAATTGGTTTCTGAAGATAGTCGTCGGATCTGATTGTAACACCCTATAACATTGTTTATCCTGTAGTATTTTATGACACATCACCTTATACTTGATCCGGTCCATGACCACAGTATTCCCACCCTTGTCAGATGGTTTGATAATAATACTGTCATCATTTTCCAGCGATCTAAGTCCTGCCATTTCCTCTCTAGTTGTATTGAATCGGCCACATTTAGAGTTGTCTAATAACCGGAGTTGATCCTCCACAACCTTGATGAACACATCGATCGGGGTATTATCGTTGAGAGGCGCAAATTTACTCGAAGGAACCCTTAGATCCGTAAATGGACCTTTTCCTTCCTCCCTTTGGCCTTCTTCCCATAACCCCTCCAACATTCTAAGATCAGGAAGTTCATCCTCCGTTAGACCTAGCTCAAGACACTTGCGTCTATCATGTGTCCTAAAAAAATTTTTCCATTTTAATTTTCTACCAAATAAATTCAGGTCCTTCACCCATGTGAATAGGTTAAATCTACCTGTTGGGACAAATGATAGACCCCTCTTGAGTATGGCCACCTCATCCTTTGATAAGACACGTGAGGACAGGTTAATGACCTGAGATTCCTCGTCAACCCCACTCGAGCTGGACCTTATAGTTCTCTCCTGTCCCTCAAAAGGTACTCTGAGATGGGGTGGCTTTTGGCTAAAAAACCAGCCCCCCTATTCGGACCTTTGCCCCTCCCTCTACCTCTTGAATTGACCCGAGTAGGGTATCTACTAGGTCCCATCCCACCTCTCTGTCTTCTTTGATGGTTTCTACCTAATTCAGAGTCTGAGCACTCTTGCTCTGATGAAGAAATGTCAGTATCAGGGTTGTGTGGTGCTGTCATTCTAGCACTATAATCAAACACTCTCCCTTCCTTAAAATCAAGGGTGTCGCGTACAAATTGAAAGTGCTTCCTCTCCTTTATGTGTCCTGTAAACTTCTCTATTGCCAGTTGTAGGGTACTTTCTTTCCTCTCATATTCAAGGTTACTTGCGAATTTCTGAGCAGAAATTATACTATCTTTCAGTTCTTGACTGCTTTTAGTAATACACCTAATCTCCTCCTCTAGTAAAATATTCATGAATCTCAGAGAGGATTCTATGGACTCCTTTTCCCACTTTTTCAGGAGCTCCGGTGATCTAATCCTCGCTGCTGGTATTAAAGAGATTCTTAGTCCCCTCGGAACAATTTGATTTTTAATATATGTCTCTAGTGTCTGAATTTCCCACCAGGCTCTTATATGGTCCTTATAGATTTTAGTTAGCTGCCGGAAAGCTACGGTAATACTCATATTCTGGGTGGATGGTGCGATCTCATTTTCTGAGAACACCTCCCTGGCGTCATGCATCCACTTATCAGTATTAATATCCCCTGTGAGGAATCCTGCCATCTCCAATATACTTCCACAAACTTGAATAATTTGATGTAATAGTATCTCTCTGATAACTGGGTTTTCGTTCCGTTAAATTCTAATTATTACTGCCTGAATTGAACGATTAAAATTAGTTTATTAAGATAACCTTAAAAATGGGCCCTAATAGCCAAAATAACAGGCTCAATCAGAAGGTCAGCAGCTGAGACCTAACCTGAGGGTAAATAATGCTAACCACCCACAGACCAGTCTCTCCTATTATTATATATACAAGCTGAATCCTAATGATCGATTAGCAATAGCGCCATCCCACGCTATACCTTGCGCTATGTTGCGCTCGTCCGGCTCATTGAAGCCACGTGAAATACTGTGGTCAGCAATAGGGTCAAAGCCTCCAATGTTCGGTAGCAAGCCCCCTGTTGCCAGATCACTGACCAGTATTAACTAAGAGTTAAATTCTAAGTTGTATCGTTAATCCTACGCGTTTCAGAACCACCGTTTATGGTGGAACATCATCAGGGATTATTAGTGTAAACGATAATTTTTATTACAAATGCCGGATCGCACGGTTGTGTGCATTAATGAACCTCCCGGCCCGTGCACGATCAAGATATAATGGTCGCACACGAGCCGGCGAGGCGCCGGTCTTTTAAACCGCTAGAGCCCGCCCCCCATATTGACATGCCTCCAGCGTGCCACCAATCCACATCCGACACGTCACTCTGGACCTGTCAGGACTGTGGCACGCCTACCGTTTACGGCAGCCAATCGGGTCAAAGTAGGACGACTAGCGTCCCTAGTAACGCTGGAGATCCGAGAAGCGGATCTAGTACTCCAGTGGGGAATAATACAATAGAAGTGGGAGCAATGCCCTATACAGAGGACAATGTGCCGAACATCCAGCACAAAACCCCCTTTAGCTACCAGAATGCCAAGATTACCAAGTGCAAGGCACTCGATCGTCTGAGTGAAACCACAATAGCGTCTCGTTGTTATGACGACCAGCCGAGCTCATGCATATCAAAGGGCAAGTTACACACATGTAATACTGCTATTCTTTGATATCAAGATGTTAAGTTTCCACAGACATCTAATAGCTTTGGATTAGATGTAGACCATCAATACCTCACATCTACTAAGGTATACTCGTTACTCAATCGGAGTGAAGTTAACAGACACCTACCATGATTTTAAAGGAAAATAGGACATCAATCATGTATCCTTACAAGGTTATACCTATACAAGGACTCAGATTAGCCTCAAAAAGTATATAGTGATCAGGACATATTAAATCAACCTGTAATTCCAGGGTACATAAGTTTCTAGATGTTCGCGTTCTAGATGACAAAGCGATATCATAGAAAACAAGCATATGAAATTTGTTCGTTCAGGCCCAGGGGAACAACGGTGCGCAGTCGAAAAATCCACTGTGCTTCCTTTTGGAGGATAATTTTATTCATATCCCCTCCTCTCATAGTGGGTCTAATATATTCAATGCCTTGGAATCTGAGAAGGGAACTATCCCCATTATGAAATTCCCATATATGACGAGATATCGGGGTATCCTCCTTCCTTCTACAGTCCCCTATATGATCCCGTATCCTCCTCCTGAACTCTCTAATGGTTTTACCAATATACTGTTTTTCGCATATACAGGTAATCATATATACAATGCCCTTAGTTCGACAATTGATATAAGTCCTGTTCTCAAAACTTCTACCCGTACTCATGCTCTTGAAAGTCGTGCCACATAGAATAGAGATACATGCTTTGCATGATCCACATCTATATGTCCCTTTGATGTTACTATGGAGCCATGTAGTGGAGGGGTCCTGTCTTCCCATATGGCTATGTACCACATGATCCTTGACATTCCTACCCCTCCTGAACGTAATCAGGGGGGAATGTCCCACCAGCTCACCAATATCCGGATCGGCCTCTAGAATCCCCCAATATCGTTGGAGGATATCTCTTACCTCCAAACTAGCTGAATCAAACGTACCAATGACTCTGATAGTATTGTCATCACTTTGCTTTGGTCTGGGATTCAATAAATCATCACGGTTACATCCTAGGGCGTTCTGATAAGCCCCCCTTAGAATATGCCTTGGGTATCCTCTATTAATAAACCTGTTTTCCAGTTCACGTGCTGATGTTTTAAAGTCAGATACAGTGGAGCAATTTCGTCGTGCCCTCAAGTATTGACCCTTTGGTATTCCCCGTTTTAAATTCATAGGGTGACAGCTCTCCCACCTAAGCAAACTATTTGTGGCCGTCTCTTTACGAAACATGTTGGTATGAATATTGCCACCCGCGGTCTTCGATATCACTATATCCAAAAATGTAATTTTATTACCACTAATCTCTGATGTGAAAAACAACCCTTTATCATTTACATTTAGTATAGCAACAAATTCCTCAAACTCCACCTGGGTCCCTTTCCATAGTATTAAAATGTCATCAATGAATCTCATCCATAGTATGATATGTGGTACCCATTGTTCCATTTCATCACAAAAAACACATAGTTCCTCCCACCAACCCAGGTATAGGTTCGCATACGTGGGTGCACAGGGGCTTCCCATCGCCACTCCCCTGAGTTGGTGGTAATATTTCTGGTCAAATAGGAAGAAATTGTGCTCAAGGACAAATTTAAGAAGAGAGACGACAAATTCATTATGAGCTGCAAATTGGGTTCCTTTCCCCCTGAGAAAATGTTGAATTGCTAAACATCCCTGATCATGTGGGATAGAACTGTATAGTGCCTCAACATCTAAGGAGGCCAGTAGTACGTCCTGTTCACATCTAATGCCATCCAACCTCCTTAGAGCATCCATCGTATCCCTGATATATGACGGGAGTGACACCACAAATGGCCTTAAAATTTTGTCGATGTACAGACTGGCATTTTGCGATAGACTATTTATGCCAGAGACAATTGGTCTACCTTTTAATGGCTCCAATCCTTTATGGATTTTTGGCAAACCATAAAAGGTAGCAATTTGGGGAAAATCAATCAACATGAAGCTCATCTCCTTCTCACTAATCAGATCCAAAGTTTTTGCAGGACCTAAAATTCCCTTCAATTGGTTTCTGAAGATAGTCGTCGGATCTGATTGTAACACCCTATAACATTGTTTATCCTGTAGTATTTTATGACACATCACCTTATACTTGATCCGGTCCATGACCACAGTATTCCCACCCTTGTCAGATGGTTTGATAATAATACTGTCATCATTTTCCAGCGATCTAAGTCCTGCCATTTCCTCTCTAGTTGTATTGAATCGGCCACATTTAGAGTTGTCTAATAACCGGAGTTGATCCTCCACAACCTTGATGAACACATCGATCGGGGTATTATCGTTGAGAGGCGCAAATTTACTCGAAGGAACCCTTAGATCCGTAAATGGACCTTTTCCTTCCTCCCTTTGGCCTTCTTCCCATAACCCCTCCAACATTCTAAGATCAGGAAGTTCATCCTCCGTTAGACCTAGCTCAAGACACTTGCGTCTATCATGTGTCCTAAAAAAATTTTTCCATTTTAATTTTCTACCAAATAAATTCAGGTCCTTCACCCATGTGAATAGGTTAAATCTACCTGTTGGGACAAATGATAGACCCCTCTTGAGTATGGCCACCTCATCCTTTGATAAGACACGTGAGGACAGGTTAATGACCTGAGATTCCTCGTCAACCCCACTCGAGCTGGACCTTATAGTTCTCTCCTGTCCCTCAAAAGGTACTCTGAGATGGGGTGGCTTTTGGCTAAAAAACCAGCCCCCCTATTCGGACCTTTGCCCCTCCCTCTACCTCTTGAATTGACCCGAGTAGGGTATCTACTAGGTCCCATCCCACCTCTCTGTCTTCTTTGATGGTTTCTACCTAATTCAGAGTCTGAGCACTCTTGCTCTGATGAAGAAATGTCAGTATCAGGGTTGTGTGGTGCTGTCATTCTAGCACTATAATCAAACACTCTCCCTTCCTTAAAATCAAGGGTGTCGCGTACAAATTGAAAGTGCTTCCTCTCCTTTATGTGTCCTGTAAACTTCTCTATTGCCAGTTGTAGGGTACTTTCTTTCCTCTCATATTCAAGGTTACTTGCAAATTTCTGAGCAGAAATTATACTATCTTTCAGTTCTTGACTGCTTTTAGTAATACACCTAATCTCCTCCTCTAGTAAAATATTCATGAATCTCAGAGAGGATTCTATGGACTCCTTTTCCCACTTTTTCAGGAGCTCCGGTGATCTAATCCTCGCTGCTGGTATTAAAGAGATTCTTAGTCCCCTCGGAACAATTTGATTTTTAATATATGTCTCTAGTGTCTGAATTTCCCACCAGGCTCTTATATGGTCCTTATAGATTTTAGTTAGCTGCCGGAAAGCTACGGTAATACTCATATTCTGGGTGGATGGTGCGATCTCATTTTCTGAGAACACCTCCCTGGCGTCATGCATCCACTTATCAGTATTAATATCCCCTGTGAGGAATCCTGCCATCTCCAATATACTTCCACAAACTTGAATAATTTGATGTAATAGTATCTCTCTGATAACTGGGTTTTCGTTCCGTTAAATTCTAATTATTACTGCCTGAATTGAACGATTAAAATTAGTTTATTAAGATAACCTTAAAAATGGGCCCTAATAGCCAAAATAACAGGCTCAATCAGAAGGTCAGCAGCTGAGACCTAACCTGAGGGTAAATAATGCTAACCACCCACAGACCAGTCTCTCCTATTATTATATATACAAGCTGAATCCTAATGATCGATTAGCAATAGCGCCATCCCACGCTATACCTTGCGCTATGTTGCGCTCGTCCGGCTCATTGAAGCCACGTGAAATACTGTGGTCAGCAATAGGGTCAAAGCCTCCAATGTTCGGTAGCAAGCCCCCTGTTGCCAGATCACTGACCAGTATTAACTAAGAGTTAAATTCTAAGTTGTATCGTTAATCCTACGCGTTTCAGAACCACCGTTTATGGTGGAACATCATCAGGGATTATTAGTGTAAACGATAATTTTTATTACAAATGCCGGATCGCACGGTTGTGTGCATTAATGAACCTCCCGGCCCGTGCACGATCAAGATATAATGGTCGCACACGAGCCGGCGAGGCGCCGGTCTTTTAAACCGCTAGAGCCCGCCCCCCATATTGACATGCCTCCAGCGTGCCACCAATCCACATCCGACACGTCACTCTGGACCTGTCAGGACTGTGGCACGCCTACCGTTTACGGCAGCCAATCGGGTCAAAGTAGGACGACTAGCGTCCCTAGTAACGCTGGAGATCCGAGAAGCGGATCTAGTACTCCAGTGGGGAATAATACAATAGAAGTGGGAGCAATGCCCTATACAGAGGACAATGTGCCGAACATCCAGCACAAAACCCCCTTTAGCTACCAGAATGCCAAGATTACCAAGTGCAAGGCACTCGATCGTCTGAGTGAAACCACAATAGCGTCTCGTTGTTATGACGACCAGCCGAGCTCATGCATATCAAAGGGCAAGTTACACACATGTAATACTGCTATTCTTTGATATCAAGATGTTAAGTTTCCACAGACATCTAATAGCTTTGGATTAGATGTAGACCATCAATACCTCACATCTACTAAGGTATACTCGTTACTCAATCGGAGTGAAGTTAACAGACACCTACCATGATTTTAAAGGAAAATAGGACATCAATCATGTATCCTTACAAGGTTATACCTATACAAGGACTCAGATTAGCCTCAAAAAGTATATAGTGATCAGGACATATTAAATCAACCTGTAATTCCAGGGTACATAAGTTTCTAGATGTTCGCGTTCTAGATGACAAAGCGATATCATAGAAAACAAGCATATGAAATTTGTTCGTTCAGGCCCAGGGGAACAACGGTGCGCAGTCGAAAAATCCACTGTGCTTCCTTTTGGAGGATAATTTTATTCATATCCCCTCCTCTCATAGTGGGTCTAATATATTCAATGCCTTGGAATCTGAGAAGGGAACTATCCCCATTATGAAATTCCCATATATGACGAGATATCGGGGTATCCTCCTTCCTTCTACAGTCCCCTATATGATCCCGTATCCTCCTCCTGAACTCTCTAATGGTTTTACCAATATACTGTTTTTCGCATATACAGGTAATCATATATACAATGCCCTTAGTTCGACAATTGATATAAGTCCTGTTCTCAAAACTTCTACCCGTACTCATGCTCTTGAAAGTCGTGCCACATAGAATAGAGATACATGCTTTGCATGATCCACATCTATATGTCCCTTTGATGTTACTATGGAGCCATGTAGTGGAGGGGTCCTGTCTTCCCATATGGCTATGTACCACATGATCCTTGACATTCCTACCCCTCCTGAACGTAATCAGGGGGGAATGTCCCACCAGCTCACCAATATCCGGATCGGCCTCTAGAATCCCCCAATATCGTTGGAGGATATCTCTTACCTCCAAACTAGCTGAATCAAACGTACCAATGACTCTGATAGTATTGTCATCACTTTGCTTTGGTCTGGGATTCAATAAATCATCACGGTTACATCCTAGGGCGTTCTGATAAGCCCCCCTTAGAATATGCCTTGGGTATCCTCTATTAATAAACCTGTTTTCCAGTTCACGTGCTGATGTTTTAAAGTCAGATACAGTGGAGCAATTTCGTCGTGCCCTCAAGTATTGACCCTTTGGTATTCCCCGTTTTAAATTCATAGGGTGACAGCTCTCCCACCTAAGCAAACTATTTGTGGCCGTCTCTTTACGAAACATGTTGGTATGAATATTGCCACCCGCGGTCTTCGATATCACTATATCCAAAAATGTAATTTTATTACCACTAATCTCTGATGTGAAAAACAACCCTTTATCATTTACATTTAGTATAGCAACAAATTCCTCAAACTCCACCTGGGTCCCTTTCCATAGTATTAAAATGTCATCAATGAATCTCATCCATAGTATGATATGTGGTACCCATTGTTCCATTTCATCACAAAAAACACATAGTTCCTCCCACCAACCCAGGTATAGGTTCGCATACGTGGGTGCACAGGGGCTTCCCATCGCCACTCCCCTGAGTTGGTGGTAAAAATGCAGATCCCTAAAAATATTTGTATTGATGTATAATAAATTGTAAAGAATTAAAATAAATTGTATTTTGACAAATATAATTGCATGATATCAAGATCTCTTTTTTTGGTTTAATATATGTGAATATTGTGGTATCTTGAGTATAATAAATTGGCAAGAAATATATCTATATAGGTGATAGATCCCTAAAAATAGACTAATTTCTAGCCAAAATTTTGACAATAAAGACAGTCCATAAGAGGTCTAGAGCTTTAGAAGTACAAGCAGAACTTGTCCTATTGAAAGACATTTTGAATGTTCACTCTGCCAAGAGTTTTCTCGCCTGTAAATAAAAATAAATGATGTGCACGATGACAAAAGGTGCAAGATAAAGTCTGCCATAATTTAAAAAAACAGCAAAAAAAATCTTGTCAACATTTTTTTGGCAGTGCCTATAAACACTTGGAACAAAAGGGTAGTGGAAAGGCCGAAACATAGCGGTTACCTCAACTCTTACAGGAAGACCCTAACATGCTCCTTTCTGTATGTGAGAAGTCTCTGAGGCACGAATATTCATTCTTAATGATTCTCCATTTTAAATAAATTATCGCTATATCACTTCAAAATGTTGCTTATCTAATTCCATCCTCAAAGGGAAGATCGTACCTTGGAATTTAAATTTCTGACAATTTTCAAGATGTCGACCTGCTATTAGTGAAAGGAAACATTTTGTTACAAGGGTTTGTTACATGTGACCATATAGGCAATCTCTTGTAAGCTAAATACAGTATTCACACTCTCTTACGTAGACTGATACATTGGAATGGACTGTACAGTAGCTACTACGTGAAAGCGGGATTAGGTCAGAACATGTTTTCAGCCATCATTTTGAATAAAAACAAAAATATGTTCTTTCACTGACCGCAATTCGAGATATTAAAGCTTGAAACAAACACAAATATTAGTTGTGGAACTTTTCAGCATAAAATGAATATAGAAACCCACGGATATATTATGAGATTATATAAGACCAAATAATGCACTTAGCTTTCCAATGCTGGCATAAGCATCTAAAATGGAGAACCCCTTTAAGGGAGACCTTAAATAATTGTTTTTGCTTGAACATGTCCTTTCTTGCAGTACCACTTTTCTCCACTGTGACAACTTTTTACATAGCCAGTCTGATTTTAATTATTGAAGATCAGTAACTTTGGGATGAAAAAAAAATATGACTGGTATTAAATTAATTTATTTTTCTTATGTTTGCTTTTGTGTGCACTCGTTCAGGGATTTAATAAATAACTATGGGAGCCCATAGCAAAACTTAAAATGGTATCCCACTTCACCATCACCACCTTCAGTAGCGAATGAGTTTGGGACTTGAAAATTTTTTTAATTATTTGAGTCTCCTCTCTATCCCCTGTGTCTTAAGGTGTCCATACACATTAGACAAAGCTCGCTTGAACCCGCCAAATACAGTGGAATCGGATTACAATCTAAAGTGTATGAGAGTCACCCAATGCTTTCTGGCAGATTTCGGGGAAAAGAAAGATCGGGCAAGTTGGATTTCAACATGCTCTTTCATTGGGTCCCACTGGAGATAAGTTGCTGCTAGATGTGTCTGTCAGCAGCTTATTCCCCTCTCCCCACGGGCATAAACATGTCATCTAAGGTTGGCCGAGCCGGGAAAATTATCTGGTGGGACAGTTATTTAATGTGTATGGCCACCTTTATGCTCCTTTTTTGTTAACTAGTATTCAATATTTCACTGTCCCTTCCATTCACACCTCATATCTGAGTGGAGGTATAGTAGCCCCCATTGCTGATGGACCCCATGGCCGCTCCTATGTCAGCTCTCTTGGTAGTTCCACCCATGTACTCATCAAATATTTGGATTTACTTCATCAACAGGATTTGGTGACAAGCAAAATACTTAGCAGATCTTTGGGTTTAAAAAATATTACATTTGGTGAGGGAAATGGGTGACAAAAATAGGTCTGCGTTTTATGCAACAATGGAGATATTCTTCGTTTTCAATGGAAATGTATCCAAGATCCTATATATATTTATCTTAGAGTGGCCATATAGTCTGGGCTTCAAAAAGTCACCGGAAAAAATTAGTTTCAACATTTCCTTGTTTTCTTCTACTTTCGAAACGTAGGAGAATGAAGAGTCTCTACAAATGAAACCGTAACCCAACTAAAGCCAATGTATTGTACATGACAAGAATGGTTCTTTTGTTATTCTCACTGAATTCTAGATAAGAAATGTCAGAGTGAAAACAAAACTAAAATAAAAGAATAATTTGAGGGATTATTTGATGAGCTTTTTGCTGGCGCTGAACTATTGTATTATTCCTTTGGAATCTCGCAATGAATTAAACAAGATAATAAGATGTTTTAATGATGTCTCTATTCCATAACTGTCTTGACCTTGGAATAATTTGAGCAATCGATGCATATTCCGAGAGCCTCGGTGTGAAAATGTAAAATGTTATGAATGCAGGAGAAAATATGGTAACAATTGCTCTTATGAACAAAATGAATGCACAATGTAGAAAAGAAAATCTCTCAAGGGAGTCCTTCTGAAATAAAGAAAAGTCCAACAAAAGGCTTCCATGGTCCAAAGATGCGAAGACTGAGAACAGAGGAATATATTTTATATTTATAACAATAATGGTTGGAGACTATGGTAAAACAATGGTATTAATTTGCTACCTTACTGACGGTTTGTATTAATTAAATGAACATAAAAAAATATTGATTGCAGGGATCCAAGAGGATTTAAAGATAAACCACAATTATAATGAATCAATTCTGCATGTAGAATAAAAAAAGAAATTAATATGATGTATGAGGGTTTAGAGTTCCGTTCTTCTTATACATTGCATTGAATCCTCCGTTTTACCTGCCGGCCCCACACAAGAACCAGACTGATAATGAGTCAGTGATCGGATCCCACAGGGCATTTAGGAGATAATCATATCATAAACATTTATGGAATATCCACAGGTCTGAGACCATCAGCTTGTGGCCCTTTACATTGTAGAATATGGGAGTTACAGAGAGTGTCGGGCGCTGTTCACTCCGCTCTTTCCATAACTCCTGTAGACTTTAATGGTAATCAAGTGTGGCCACCTCTCCTCTCCGTTGACTTCGATGTGGACTACCTATGGGTTCATTATACATTTTTATGATACGAATACCCCTTTAATGCCCACTGGGTCACTTACTATTGTTTTGGGTTAATAAAATGCATTTAATTATTTACTTATTTTTAGGACCACTTTAGCTAATCAAGGAATTGTGAACCTTCTCAGGCCCTCGTCCCGCAAGCCCTTCCTTAATACTTGAATCTTCAGTCTCCCCTTGCCTTGCACTATTAAAGGGGCATATTCTCATTTTATAATGTTATTGCATATCGCTAGGATGTGCCACAACATTATCATTTTGAAACCTCCAGGACACAAAGGTACTCAAGATCCTTTGACTATTGTCTGTTCAAGTGAATGGAGCCATGCTGCAATATTCAGATGTAGCACAGTTTATCTTAACTCTGATAACTTGCTGCAGCGTGATCTCACACAACAAAAGCCATTGAAAAAGCAAAATTTTAAAGTTTCTTGCCACTGTGTATTTAATATGTAAAGAGTCAAGATAAAGATGGCTACATCTGTATTGCAAAGCAGGTGGATCAGAAGAACGGAGAAGGAGCCGCAGAGTTTAACTAGCGATGTAGCTCCATTCATTCTACGAAATTTGAGGATTGGTGGAAAAATACTTTTAAATGTAAAAAATTCTGTAGCCCACAGCCGCCACTAGAGGGCACATTATCAACTGATTCCATGAGGCTTTAAGATCTAAAATAACACAGGGTGCAGGAACTAAGAAAAATCATATTCTATCTCTGTACTGAGAATACTGTATGGCTCGGGAAGACATTGTGCAGGAATATACTGTAAATAGTCACACGATATAAAGTAGGATGCGTTGTAATCTTGGTGGCCATCCAAAGTACACACCACTGACTCATTTAACTTCATAAATGGCCAAATGTATTCTAATATTTGTTTTTATTGAAATGTAGATGTTTGGTACTGAAATCTTCATCATCCGAACATATTTCCTTATCATCTGCTTAATGTTCTGTACTAGGTCTGTATTCTGACAAAAAAAGACCATTGATAGAACATTTTGAAACCATTTGATAAATAAAATATTACATTTCCCAAAAATTGTTACTGTAGTTAAGAGATCATTACATGGAAATTTTTTAGAAATTGTTTTTTTTTTTTTTGTGCATCCAACACCTGTTCATGTGTGGGATACACATAAACATAGTTTGTCTTCATACCAATATGTCGCATAGTATATTTCATGTTTTGGCAAGAACATGATACTTCAATTTATGTTTTTACCACTAGGGGGAGCGTTAGAATTTTGTGCACAGCAGACTTAAAGGGTTTGGCTACTTTAAGAAAAATATCAGGAGTGCATTATAAACAGTATTTTTATGAAACTTACAATTTGACTTTATTTCCAGTTTAGCGCCGTATTCAATGGGTCATAAGCCACGCCCCCTTGTTTTGACCACAGTATCTGCCTTATGTTTGTGGCTCCTACCCATAATTTGCCCTGAATGGAGAAGAATATGACTAGACACATCACTCTGCATCCTCCATTGTAATACAGTGCACATGTGCTAGTTTCTAGGAGGCACTGTGATACAATGGAGGATGCAAAACTGGTGTGGTAAGTGTAAAATGTCTCTAAAATACATAACAAATTTGGCATATGCCCTTATTTTGGTGCAACTTGGTGTAGAATTCTGTCACACTTTGCTTAACAAATCTCCTGCTTGGAGTTCTTACATTCTCATGGACATGTTTCCTTTTTATAGCACACCATGTGGCAAGACAAGGTATTGCAGCTAAAACTATTTTATTTATTTTTTGAAATTTAATATTGCCTAAAGGTTGTTGTTTTCTTAAATTAATATTTAGACTTTGGTGTAACATAATAAATACAGAAGTTATACTTTGTACTGCTTGCATAAAATTATCTCAATTTGAAAATACAAAGATATGGCTATTGTGCATTTAATTGTCCCTCACAATCAAGAAAATATGATTAATGTTTTTCTGCAAAATTTCGGGATTTGGCTATTAACAAACTTAAAGTAGGCAGGCTCATTATCCACGCTCTGCACTTAGCAATCAATGTGGTTGGTATTGTCTAAAGACTGATGACCTTTTTTCAGTAATTACTTAATTGCAATGAAACATTAACACGTAACTCCAAAAGAATTATGCATTCCGGCACTGGAACTGGACATGACATGTCTACACATTAAAAAACAAACACGTTTTCAATGCTGTACATATAATTAACACCTGATAGTGAAAATGGTCGACCTTCTTACCAAACACACACTTAATCATGTCAGTGAAATGCCCCAATTATGGGTCTTATGAGTGTGCAAACAGATGTAATTAAACTGCTACAATATTATTGCCTGGATGCAGTGAACCGAAGAGCTGAAGATTAAACACTGACTGTGACTTTACTGCAAGAAAAATAATAATCTTACATTTTATGGAGATTCATTCAGATATTAGGTGTTTACAACCAATCTATTGATACTTGGTATTTTTTAGTGTGGCAGGAAATGATGATAGTAAATGGGGAAACACCTACCAAAACGAAAGTTTCCCATGTGTTTCATTAAGGAATTTCATATGTCATTATCATTTCTGTTCTTTTTTTTTTTTTGTTGCTTCTATCACTAAATATCAGTATAGTCGGAATCAGGAATCACTTTTTCTATTTGAGTCAATGGAGATAACACGATGCCACTCATACAGGCACCAGAACTTCCTTTATGATTACACACAGGCTCTCAACGGGGAGGGGGGAGGGGGGGCAGGACAGAAACTACTATTTAGTGACTTAAGAATATTAAACAGGCTCCTGCCAGATATAATTGTTTAGATAACAGCTTAGCTCCCCTGGTTCTATATGTATGGCCTCTTAGCTGATATACAAGAAAATGAAGGGAAGGATAATCACACTGTCCTCCCCAGCAGGCAGAGTTGGCACTGGCTTATTATCAAATAAGTGGTCATGGTGTGGCAGTATTAATCCGTAATAATATGGTAATATCGTTCAGTCACTGTATAGTGGTAATAAGTGGTCATGATGTAGTGGTAATATTCAGTAACTGTATGGTCAATATATAGTAGTAATATGTGGTTATGGTGTGGCGGTATTATTCATTAACACTATGCTGACAATATTCAGTCACTGTGGTTATGATGTTGAGGTATTATTCAGTACCAATATGAGCTGGTAATATACGGTTATGATGTGGCGGTATTATTTAGTAACAGTATGGTGGTATTATTGTATTATTCAGTCCCTATGTAGTGGTAATATGTAATCGTGATGTGGAGCTGTTATTCAGTAATGGTATAGTAGTATTATTCAGTCACTATGTGGTCATGGTGTGGTGGTATTAGTAACTATGGTGGTATTATTCAGTACTATGTGGTGGTAATATGTGGTCATCGTCTGGCTGTTAATAGCCGTATGGTGGTATTATTCAGTCATGACGTGGAGGTATTATTCAGTACCAGTATGGGGGTATTATTCAGTCACAATGTGCTGGTAATATGTGGACATAATGTTGCAGTATTGTTTGTTCCTTGTATAGTGGTATCATTGGTAATCGCCTTGGTATATGGTATTGGTATGTTGTCATATTGACAAAATTGTGATATACCGATGTTGCCTGTGCATCTGAGCAATAAGCGTTTGGGACGGGAAGGTGCAAATTTTGCCATGGAGCCCATAGGACTGTAGTTACGGCACTGGACCTCTATATCAGAAAAACAAGTTTTGACCTGTATAAAGATATATTAGGACATTAAAAAAACCTTTTTGGATTAGTTGGCGTCTTTGGGTGGACATTTACTTTAAAGGCAATTTAAACACTCTTCCTACGTATTGCCCTGTGTGCTGCCTTTTCCGTACCAGATGTTAGTGATGTGATAAACACAATTTAACAAGAGTAAGATTTTAGAACAATAAACTGATCAATGTTGCTAACATTTGGATTACGTGGGTTTTAAACTGCATTGATTTGCTTGCGCTGAAAAAACATTGATTAGAAATTAAAATATTTCTTTCCCTATAAATTGTGGTATTAAAGGAGAAAAAAATTATGGACATGAGGTATCATTTTTATAAAAAACAAAACAAATCCGAGCACTCCAAGGTAGCCTGAATTATTTATTTTTGAATTTATTTTGGCTCAGAAATCTATTGATCTGTTGTTGGGTTGAGCTTCTATTTTCTTTGCCTGTTTCATTAGTGAGGGCATTCATTAAATGACGGATCCGGGTCTTATCTAATGCAATAGATTTGTTTTCAGCGCAATGGAGATGTACAAAGAGACAGCAGTCATTAATAATACAGAACAAACATGAAAATTACGCAAAGTACAGAATTCAAACATTGTGAACACCTATCTGTCTGTCCGTCCGTCCGTCCATCCATCCATCCATCCATCCATCCATCTATCTATCTCATATCTATCTATCTCATATCTATCTATCTATCTATCTATCTATCTATCTATCTATCTATCTATCTATCTATCTATCTATCTATCTATCTATCTATCTATCTATCTATCATCTATCTATCTATCTATCTATCTATCTATCTATCTATCTCATATCTATCTATCTATCTATCTATCTATCTATCTATCTATCTATCTATCTATCTATCTATCTATCTATCTATCTATCTATCTATCTATCTATCTATCTCATATCTATCTATCTATCTATCTATCTCATATCTATCTATCTATCTCATATCTATCTATCTATCTATCTATCTATCTATCTATCTATCTATCTATCTATCTATCTATCTATCTATCTATCTATCTATCTCATATCTATCTATCTATCTATCTATCTATCTATCTATCTATCTATCTATCTATCTATCTATCTATCTATCTATCTGTCTGTCTGTCTGTCTGTCTGTCTGTCTGTCTGTCTATCTATCTATCTATCTATCTATCTATCTATCTATCTATCTATCTATCATCTATCTCATATCTATCTATCTCATATCTATCTATCTATCTATCTATCTATCTATCTATCTATCTATCTATCTATCTATCTATCTATCTATCTATCTATCTATCTATCTATCTAATCTATCTATCTATCTATCTATCTATCTATCTATCTATCTATCTATCTATCTATCTATCTATCTATCTATCTATCTATCTATCTATCTATCTATCTATCTATCTATCTATCTATCTATCTATCTATCTATCTATCTATCTATCTACAGATGTGTCTACCCTTACCATTGCTTGAATTTGGTATTGTAACTGCACTTTCGTCAAACTTTTGATATGTCCTAGAGACATATCAATGTTTGGATCGGTGGGGGTTCTGATGCTGAGACATTCACTATTGTTTCAGCGACGGTGAAGAGTCGGCTGTAATTTGCACTCTCTGTCAGACTGAAGACGGCTCACATAGACGTTTCATGAGGCCGTGTTCAGCCTAACAAGAAGCTCAGAGCTTAGCTAAACATCCCTGCTCCTTCATTTCAATGACAGTAGCGGTCTTGCCACACGGACCCCCACCGATCCAAACTTTTGATATGTCTCTATGACCTATCAAAAGTTTGCAGGAAGTTCAGTTACTCTTTAAGAACTCCAATTTCTCATGAAACAGATTCAATACAATATTGGGACGTTAGCAAAACGCTTAACAGACTGCAAATCACATTACAACCACTGGGTGACCGCAAATAGACTCATATAGCATAGACATCTCGTGACAGAGTATCACACACTTTTTTTTTTTCAAAGCCAGTCATCTCGCAGCACACATCTCAGGATAAGTTGTAGTCAGGGGAAAGGTAAGGAAGGACACGTCTGTATCTATTTATATCATAGCTATCTGTCTTACTATATTATACTATACTACACTATTTGTATCTTGTAAGTGGAACACGTGCTTTAGCTTTTTCTGAAGAATTTGCTAATGAGCTTAAGAGTCTTTGCGTAGGATAGACTGACTTTATTTTCCATGGACTATTATTCTTTGCACCTTTTAATCCTCAAGATTATTGCCCGATTTTATTCTGAGACTTGACACAGCTAAATCACTATTTTGCTGATTGTATCATTACGATCACCGTTGGAAAAAATACAGTTTTTGTTCGGCTAGTCAACTCATATAATTATAATGAGACTTATTTGTGCGAAACTAAATCAAATTCAATTCACTTATGATTAGAAAAGATCCTGCTGGGATCATTCACTAAAAACAGACGCCTGTTCACTTTCATGTAATGTATCATTGCTTTAATATTGTTGTCGTAGGCTGATTGGATATACATTGATGTGCTCAGTCTATGATGGTTTGAAATATGCCAATATTAAGAACTATTCATAATATGTCAATAGTAGAATTATCCATGCCCATGGCAGGGTTATATACAAGTATATAAGTTACAGGCACTGTGTGCCGCCATATTGTGCTTCCGTATGGGGCTATAGAATAAAAATATTCTCTTCTCGAAGTGATGTAATGGTGGGGTTGTACACTTTTAGCATAGTTACCACTAATAGCCGGCCCAATGTAACATGCCCCAAATTTTTTTTATGTCTGATTAAAATAAAATCCTATATAATAAATCTGAGGCATATGGAGGTGCAATAAGACTGTACAGACTTCCATGGGCGCCGTATTATGGCCCCATACAACTCGGACACTATACGAAGCCATAATATAGTTGTGTGCACGTGGCCGTCGGCTAGGTTTACACATGCGCCCCACTATCCTATAAAGAACGTCACATGTGATAGATTTTTTTTTGGGGGGGGGGGGTTTGTTAACAATTTGAGAAAATGTTGATTTATTTTTTTCCATAGAAAACCAGTTCTATTGTGCTGCGTGTAAAACATTTGACATAAATTGCTTTAAAAACTTTTTCTCCGTTCATAATAAACACAAAAAAGGCAGCATGTTTATAAAATTGCTGCTCCCTGTATTATATTTTTATTGTACATTTACAATAAAATTATACACAATTTAAATGTAGACAGTTTTTCTAAGTTCTTATATATAATGGAAGTGATCAATGGTGCAGCATGGTCGCGCTTGCCTTGCAACACATGGGTCGTGGACTCCAACTAAGGACAACATCTGCATAGAGCTAGTTTGTGTCGGTTTCCTACCGTCCTCCGACCTCCCTGAATGATGCGCAGTCCATGTGACCACTGCAGGCTGTGATTGGCTGCAGCGGTCACATGGGATGAGACATCATCCCTGGAGGCCGGACTGGAGGAAGAAGCAGGGTAAGTTAACTTTTAATACTATTAACTCCAGCGGTAGTCACTGTCCCGGGTGCTGAAAGCGTTACTGCCGATCAGTTAACTCTTTCAGAACCCTGGACAGTGACTATCCCCTGACGTCGCCTAGCAACGCTCCCGTAATTATGGGTGCACACACGTAGCCACCCGTAATTACGGGAGCCCCATAAACTTCTATGGGCCTGCCCGTGCCGTTATTACGGCCTGAAATAGGACAAGTTCCATATTTTTCAACGGCAAGGGCACCTTCCCGTAAGCAAACGGGAAGGTACCCGTGGCTAATAGAAGTCTATTAGCCTGTAATTACGTTCGCGTGCATGAGGCCTTACTTTCAATTATGTGATTTGAGATTGGCATGTTCTCCCTCAATATGGTGAGGCTGCACTTGAGACCCTTCAAAATATCACCCCTCAAGCAATGATGGAGCTAAAAAGTCAAAGATTCACTCAAGGTTGTCGAAAAATGCTCTTAACTGTTTGCCCCTGGTATTATTTTTTCCATACGTTTGAAGTTTTATTTTCTCTGTTTCAAAGTTAAAAGGATTCTAAATAATTTTGGCTAGGTTACAACCCTTGACACCGGGAGCTTGTTCTTCTAAATTGCTAGTCTTCACCTTGGATGGTGATTTAAACAAAACATCACTTGAGCAAACAAAATGTGTCGAAGAACAAAGTTTGCAGTGGCAAAGCTTCTCCGGTTCTCTCAGTATTCATTTATAGTTTGGGTTTGGCAAGAGCGGGCGGAAAATGACTCAAGCAGCTGGTTAATGCAAAGTTCTACAAAAAAAGTGTCCACCTTGAATGAAAGGTTGGCATATTCACAAAGATTCTGCGAAAGATGAGGTTCTATGATCGAATTTATAATGTTTAAATCTGATGGAAGATGAAATAGTTCTTTGGGATGTAAAACTGTCATTATAACATTACAGCAGTGACTGATTTTAGACGTTATCTGCATTTCATAAGCTTTACTTTCTTCTTTATTTGAACATGTAACTGAGCGTTTATAATTTAGAAAAAGTTGCATTCTAAAAAAGGCCATTTCCGCTTAGTAACCCATTGGGACCTGATCCAACACACAATCATTATATGCTGCAAATAATAGTAAATGATAAATAATGAAAGCATGGATCTGCATTACTACTATATAACCACCATATCTCCCTTGAAAATGAAAATAAGTGAAACTTTTTCACTACCAAGGACGTATGTAGTAGGTTATGAGTTTTAATGCTTCACCTTCGAAATTTTCCCCTTCCCTTTCCCATTCCTTGGTTGAAATTGATGGACATGTGTCTTTTTTTTTCAACCATACTAACTATGTAACCTTGAATATAAGTTCTAGAACTTATTACATATTAAAGCTTAAAATCTCAGTTTTCAAATCAAGCCAAGCTCCATATTCTACATACAATACGCCGGGTCCAGAACTCATTTATAGTCATGTAGCAGCATGAAGAAGTTTTACTTTCAGGTTCTGTGCCACCGTAAGGGAGAGGGGAAGCCGCAAGTGAGAGCAGGAAGAAAGATCACAGCCTGTTACTGTCCTCGCTCTCCTTGTACAGCCCTCAGTGACCCCAGGGGGTTTATACAAGAACATTTATTCATGTTATCCCCTCTCTTTTCAATAAAAATATATATATTCTGAGATTGTCACATTTAGGGGGGGAGGGGTTCTTTTTGTTCTACTTAAGGAGTGAGAAATGAGCTTTTGCATATCTAATCACCCTTGCGCCTAATCAGACCATTTATAAATTCCATTACTCCGATGGTGACCAGAATCCGAATCGCAGCGATCTGTGGTCTCTTCAGTCTGGCGATTTTGTGGTGATAGGTGCATGTAGTCAAAAATATACGCAATATGTATACGCTGTGCACAACTTGAACTGTTACTTCTAGCTGGTGTTGTGTGCGTCTCAGGCTCTGGTTGCGTCAGACTTTTAGCCACAAATATAAATTTGTATGCATTTTTTTACGAAACCGTATGCTTTGATGCAAAATTGCATTATGGTGCCCATGATTATGAAGTGCTAAGTGGCATTTCACAATGTGCCAGGTGTCTACTTTCAGAAAAAAATATGGATATGGGGATATAATATATTTTTTTTACTTTATAAGTCTGGTTTTCCTAAAAGTGTGAAAATTGTGTCCTGGTGGCAGCTAAAGGGTTAAAATAAATGTTCATATTGCTAACCATTTAAATTGCTCCAATGCATCTAAAATAAAATAAAAAAAATAACATACCTTTAAAAATTATCTTGGTTAAACATTTCCTACCATTTTGTATAAATAGCTCCTATGCAGATCTATATATAGAAAGAGTAGTAAAACATTGAAAGTTTTAATATAAAAGTTAAAGACTATGAGCCCTTAGGGTATGTTCACACGAGGGCGTCCGTAACGGCTGAAATTACGGGGATGTCTCAGCCTGAAAACATCCCCGTAATTTCAGCCGTAACGGCATGTGTAGGCGCTTGAACGCCGCGTCCATTACGGACGTAATTGGCGCTGCTATTCATTGGAGTCAATGAATAACGGCTCCAAATACGGCCAAAGAAGTGACAGGTCACTTCTTTGATGCGGGCGTCTATTTACGCGCCGTCATTTGACAGCGACGCGTAAATTACGCCTCGTTTGAACAGACAAACGTCTGCCCATTGCTTTCAATGGGCAGATGTTTGTCAGCGCTATTGAGGCGCTATTTTCGCACGTAATTCGGGGCAAAAACGCCAGAATTACGTCCGTAATTAGTGTGTGTGCACATACCCTAATGAACAAATTTTTTTATTACAACAATGCAGTTTAAAATAAAAAGAGAAGCAAGTTTATATTTCGTTTTGATAAGAACCTACTGCTTTGTGTATACAGTTTCTATGCAGACCTACACTACCGTTCAAAAGTTTGGGGTCACCCAGACAATTTTGTGTTTTCCATGAAAACTCACACTTATATTTATCAAATGAGTTGCAAAATTACTAGAAAATATAGTCAAGACATTGACAAGGTTAGAAATAATGATTTTTATTTGATATAATAATTTTCTCCTTCAAACTTTGCTTTGGTCTTGGAATGCTCCATTTGCAGCAATTCCAGCATTGCAGACCTTTGGCATTCTAGCTGTTAATTTGCTGAGGTAATTGGGAGAAATTTCACCCCATGCTTCCAGAAGGCCCTCCCACAAGTTGGATTGGCTTGATGGGCACTTCTTGCGTACCATACGGTCAAGCTGCTCCCACAACAGCTCTATGGGGTTGAGATCTGTTGACTGCGCTGGCCACTCCATTACAGATAGAATACCAGCTGCCGGCTTCTTCCCTAAATAGTTCTTGCATAAATTGGAGGTGTGCTTTGGGTCATTGTCCTGTTGTAGGATGAAATTGGCTCCAATCAAGCGCTGTCCACAGGGTATGGCATGGCGTTGCAAAATGGAGTGATAGCCTTCCTTATTCAAAATCCCTTTTACCTTGTACAAATCTCCCACTTTACCAGCACCAAAGCAACCCCAGACCATCACATTACCTCCACCATGCTTGACAGATGGCGTCAGGCACTCTTCCAGCATCTTTTCAGTTGTTCTGTGTCACACAAATGTTCTTCTGTGTGATCCAAACACCTCAAACTTCGATTCGTCTGTCCATAACACTTTTTTCCAATCTTCCTCTGTCCAATGTCTGTGTGCTTTTGCCCATATTAATCTTTTCCTTTTATTAGCCAGTCTCAGATATGGCTTTTTCTTTGCCACTCTGCCCTGAAGGCCAGCATCCCGGAGTCGCCTCTTCACTGTAGATGTTGACACTGGCGTTTTGCGGGTACTATTTCATGAAGCTGCCAGTTGAGGACCTGTGAGGCGTCTATTTCTCAAACTGGAGACTCTAATGTACTTGTCTTGTTGCTCAGTTGTGCAGCGGGGCCTCCCACTTCTCTTTCTACTCTGGTTAGAGCCTGTTTGTGCTGTCCTCTGAAGGGAGTAGTACACACCATTATAGGAAATCTTCAGTTTCTTGGCAATTTCTCGCATGGAATAGCCTTCATTTCTAAGAACAAGAATAGACTGTCGAGTTTCACATGAAAGCTCTCTTTTTCTAGCCATTTCGAGAGTTTAATCAAACCCACAAATGTAATGCTCCAGATTCTCAACTAGCTCAAAGGAAGGTCAGTTTTATAGCTCCTCTAAACAGCAAAACTGTTTACAGCGGTGCTAACATAATTGCACAAGGGTTTTCAAGTGTTTTCTAATCATCCATTAACCTTCTAACACAGTTAGCAAACACAATGTACCATTAGAACACTGGAGTGATGGTCGCTGGAAATGGGCCTCTATACACCTATGTAGATATTGCATTAAAAACCAGACGTTTGCAGCTAGAATAGTCATTTAGCACATTAACAATGTACAGAGTGTATTTCTGATTAATTTAATGTTATCTTCATTGAAAAAAACTGTTCTTTTCTTGCAAAAATAAGGAAATTTCTAAGTGACCCTAAACTTTTGAACGGAATGTGTCTCCATAGTTACAGACTACAAGCAAACCCTGTGTAGTCTGATCTTGCAGTCGTTTGTTACTCTATTTCCTCGGCAGAAGAAGGGGAGACAGATGGAAGGTAGTAACACATGACTGCAGGATCAGACTATACAAACTTTGTAATCTGCAACTATGGAGACACATAGGTCTGCATAGGAACTGTACACACAAAACGGTAGGATCTTATTAATCAAAACTAAATGCAAAGTTGCTTCTTTTTCTATTTTAGCTGCATTGTTGTAATAAAAAAATGTGTTCAAAAGTGCTCATATTATTTAACTTTTATATTAAAACTTTCAATGTTTTACCATTAGGGTCACTGCTCTTTTACTAGTTACGATGGTGGTTTGAGCAAAACGTAGTTTATTCCATGATAACAAACCAAATAAGCAGGTGCACCCATTATATTTTCTGCACACAGTGACGGATATATTTACTGAACACTTTTGTAAAAAAATAAGCTTAGAATGTATTTTCCGTTTTGTGAGAAAAATCACTGGACGCTTGTCATTATCTGGATGGGATAAACGTTAGTTTAATGAGTATCAAGAGACCGAATCGCTGAGGCAAGGAGATAAAGGATCAGCGAGTAAGAACGAGGCATTGTCAGAGGAATACACTATCGCCTTGAAGAGCCAAGTTCAATAGTGACTGCAAATCTGTTTAATGTGGTATCATAATAATGTAACTGGGATATCGCTTCTCTTGCAGTATTTAAGTTTTGTAATTAATTTTAAAAAAAATAGCAATTGCGAAGTCATTAGCAGGTCTGATGTCAGTGTGTGCTGTGTTGTGTATTACATGCTATATTATAAAGAATAAGTAGATAGTCTTGTAGAAGTACTTTAAATAATCATCTGTGTAGATTTTACATCAATCACATGCCCAGCAGTGGATGATAATGGCACTTTTACGTTTGATGGTGCAGATTTGATCCATTGTATCTAATTTATAAAACTGTAAGCCTAATATAAATGATAATGAGGTCAAGAGCTGTCTTGGGAATTTACAATATTTAAAATTACTCAAAATGTCACCTTCCATTTCTGTTCTTTTTTTTTATCATTAAAGGCTTTGTACACCTTTTTATAAAAATATATATATTTATATATATATATATATATATATATATATGTATGTGTATATATATATATATATATATATATATATATGTATGTATATATGTATGTGTAAATATATATATATATATGTATGTGTATATATATATATATATATATATGTATATATATATATATATATATATTAATTAATTAATTTATTTATTTATTTTTTATGTGTGTATATATATATATATATATATATATATATATATATGTATGTATATATGTATGTGTATATATATATATATGCATGTGTATATATATATATATATATATATATGTACATATATATATATATATATATATATATATATATATATATATATATATATATATATATATGTATGTGTATATATATATTTATTAATTAATTAATTAATTTATTTTTTAAATAAATATGCGTATCAGTGTGTTTTCATGCCACTTTTTATTAAAAATTATTTTAACTTTCTGAGATACAGCTGCTTTGTGTTCTGTATACAGAGCAGCTGTATGCAGAGCTGAAACCTGTATCAGTTAGGTCAGCGGCACTGACAGGATCAGGATCGAGTGGTTACCGATTACATCTAAGTTCATAAGTTAGATGTTATAGATAACAGTTGGATACTGCATGTCAGAGATACGCAGGCCCCGCTTTCACTGAACCAGTCAGTGCCACTGACCTGACAGATTCAGGTCTCAGTCCACGATACAGCTGCTCTGTATACAGAATACAAAAAAGTATTCAAAAAGTAGCACTAAACACTATGATAGACATTTTTATAAAAAAAATAAAAAATTAAAAAAAAGATTTCAAAGGTGTACATAGCCTGTAAAAGGTTGTCAACTTTGGACAATCCCTTTTTGTTAGCATGGTACCCTAAAATAAGTTAATCACAAAGTATCTTGATGCTGGAACACCCAATGATCAGCTGTAATCTGAAAGAGAACCAGGCAGCAAGTATTCAATTACTCTGCAGCGCCACCACAGGGAAAATGAGGTATTACATTTTCACTTCAGTTAGATGTTCATCTAATACATGGACATTCTAGGTCCACCAAAAACATTCTTTGCAGTTGACTTTCACTTTGGCTAAATGATGAGTCCCAAATGAGGGACTCCGTTTTCTTAACTCGTTATGAATTAATAGTATATTTGAAAAAAAAATATTTAACTAGACAACCCCTTTAAGACCTCGTTCACATCTGCGTTGGGGGCGCCGTTAGGGACCTATGTTGCAGAGCATGCTGCACTATTATCTCCAGTAAAACCACTGACAACCCGACGGAAAGCCGACGGTACCCATTTAAGTCAATGGGTTCCGTCTGTCACCGGTGGTGTCCGTGGTTTAATAGTACCGTTGCTTCCATTATTCCCTTTTTCTGTTCCTCTGATGGAGCAGAACCACGGAATGACACAACACAAGTGTGAACATAGCCTAATAAAATACATACAGCAGTCTATGGGTGCCACAATGTTTTTCTTTTTCAGGTTCTGAAGCAGCAGCACATGGTCTACCCTGTTTCTTCTCTAGTAACCTCCTAGTCAGTGAGGCAAAAAACATGCTCGATAGCCATACTCTAGTTTTATTTCAAAACCCTGTTGGAACGTGTAGGGAGAGGAGAGGTTCTGCTGTCTGGGTTCCTTCAGTATGAGATTACGAATTTTCCTGGCAAATAGTTCATTTGAATAAAATGGTTTACTCTTGATATTTTTGAATACTGTAATTGAGAAAGTTTTTGTTTTTTTCTTAAAAAAAAAAAAAGATTTTGTGCAACGTCATATTAAAATGGTTATGAGCCATTTGGGATGGAGTAAAGGTTGACTGTAGTTTTATTCAATGGTGTAACTGTCAGGAAGTCCTAAAACCTGTCAACCCTCATGATCTCTTTTTTACCTCATAAACCTCCACCCCTGATAGCCTCCAGAAACATTTGCCCTCATATTGTAATTATCTGCTTCTATTATTATACTGAACTTTTGTGGTCGCCAGACCACAGCCGTGTTCCTTGACTGCATAAACACGCATATACAGTTAGGCTGTGTTCACATCACCGTTGCCCTTCCATTGAGGGGTTCCGTCTGAGGTTTCTGTCGTGGTAACCCCTCAGTGGAAAGGCAAACGGAAACCTAAGCTTCCGTTTCCCTCACCATTGAACTCAATAGTGATGGAAACCTACCCATTGATATCAATGGTGAGGGAAACGGAAGCTTAGGTTTCCGTTTGCCTTTCTGTTGAGGGGTTAACCTGACTCAAACCTTCGACAGAACCCCTCAACGGAAGGGCAACAGGGATGTGAACAGGCCCTTAAATAGACAATGTGGTACCACTTCTCTCCATAAAAACTCAAGGATTAAACAAAAACATAAAATATCCGAAGTTAACTGTTAATTTTGAGGATGATTTATTTTTTTAACAGGGGTGATACATGACTGAAGAAACACCAGGCTAGTCATAATTTTAGCAATTTTGCACGGAATGTTCCTTTAACCACATAATTATATAATTAATTTTTTACAATTGTAACTTCAGAAATCATTTTGTACACGCTTAGCTAGTCCTTTGTGTTACATAGGAGCAGTAGCAACCACATTGAGCCGTGAACCTCAAGGGTTCTGCTAGAAGTCTATTATGTTAATTATATACAGTATGGTCTTGTGGCTACTTAACATTATTATTTTGCAATTACATAAGCATTGCAAACCATGTGGAGTACATCAAGGATGTTTTCTAAATTGAAAGCCGAGTACAAGCACTAAAGTCTTCATTGAAAGTTTTTAGTAAATAAATTACCCTCCGGTCTGGGGCTCCCTGATTTTTTTTTTCTCTGGTTCAGGACTCTTTAACTTCAATTCATGTTTAATAACCTCTAAGTCAGTGTTCCCCAACTTGTGGCTCTATTTCTCTATTTTGAAACTACAGCCCTCAGCACGTCCTGACAGCCGTAGTCGGTTAAGGCATGCTGGGAGTTATAGTTTAACAACAGCTGGAAAGCGAGAACTTGGAGACCACTGCTCTATCTGTACAATAGATGTGAACTTCAAGGAATATATTCCAGTTTAAATGGGTGGTTCTATCAGGATAACTATTAGGACATATGGACATTGTAGAGGGGTGGTCCCTGCTCAGGACCTCCCTCTATGAGCCATAACATAAAGCAGGGGTCAGCAACCGTCAGCACTCCAGCTGTTGGGAAACTACAACTTCCAGCATCCAAAGGCTTTATTATTCCAGTCAAAGGCTGTCAGGCCATGCTGGGGAATGTAGTTTTACAACATCTGTTTCTGACCCCCGGCGTAAAGTCACTAACAAACAGTGGCTCTCACATTGATGGACTTGGGCCGACCATACCTTGGACCATACCATGTACCGCCATTTGTCTGAAAGGCTTCGATGCAATACCTCATTACGCGACTGCCATATTAAAGGGGTTTTCTATGTGTAATTTGCTAAACAGTAACATAAATTCTCTATAAAATAGTGTCTAAAGCATGAAGCATAGATCCCAATCTTAGAAATCCAATAATTTTTTATTTTTTTGCTACAATGGATAGACACACGCATGGACGGATTTCCCCCTTCTCCTCCCCTTCTTTTACTCGTATTACAAAATGATGGTCAGGGGGACCCAATTTTTCTCATAGGTGAGTATCCTTGCGCTAGTATTAGAACATTCCTATAAAAGGGAAAGCTTCTGATATAAGAAAAATATTAGAATATTGCTATTCCGCTAAGTGGAACTGCTCCTATGACATATGTGCAGCAACACGATTTGGCATTGTAGAGCGATTCAATGGAGGTGTTTTTTTCTTTTTCATGCCGTTCTGTTTTGTAAAAGATTTGATCATGAACTCTTCAGTACCTCAGTGCTGTTTTCTGTCAGAGATTTCTTTTTACCTATTGTCAATTATCTCAATGCTCCTTTTATTTCTCCAGTTCTTTATTGCCTGTTAATACTATCCTTTTCATAGTCAATTTAAAAAAAACTGCGAACAGACTATGCCCTTGATCTATGCGTGGATTCAGCATGCACCCAAATAAAGTATTCATGACTATAGTGCGATCACAGCTTTTATATTTTGCTTCAACTCAGCAACTTGCTTAAAGACTTTCTTTCTCGCTATTGTATGTTAAGATAAGATACAAGTCAGTATTGAATGCTGCAATCTGTGAGTACCCTGCCCTCATCCCCTTCACAGGTAATCTACAACTCATTTAAAAATCACAAAGTCTGATTATGGGCTCAAAGCAATTTAAGGAAACTTATTAAGGCTCCTTATACCTGACATACGTTACATATACTAATGTTGTGCTCGGTTTTACTAGTCTCATTAGTGTAGAGATAAATGTTATGGCTTATTCACACAAACGGGTGTCAAATCGTCCATTAAAAAACGCCAGTTTTTTGCAACCGTGCAGGACTTGATTTCATATATCCCTCATAGACTTGAGTCTATTGAGGGATCCGTGAAAACGGGCAAAAATAGGTCATGTCCTATTTTTTGACGAGCCGTTCTCACGGTCCATTAAAAAAAAACAGCCGTATGAATAGCCCCATGGCAGTACATTGATTTTATTGCAGCCGTGTGACGGCCGTTAAAGATATCACATGGCCGATTATCCCGTTCGTGTGAACAAGCCTTTAGTCTTAGAGTCCGCTTACACAGCCTGACATGGGCCGTGTAAACGTGCCAGATCAACGAGAAAGCTCATTGATTGTCACTAGTTTGCTCCTTTCACATCGTTACTACGATCGCTCGTCCCCATACATTTCTATCATGTCGGCAGCACGACTCCCTGTTTACACAGATAGATGTGCTGCCGACAAGGATAATATTTCTTGCAGCATAAACAATACGATCAGCCGATGAATGAGCGTTTGCTCGTTCATCGATTGACCGTTACCCTGTTTACACGGGGCAATGATTGTGAACACTCGTTTTCCCGATAATTGGCTCGTGTAAAAAGACCTATATTTAACTGTTAGATTTATTCTTTAAAGAGGAGTTACTAAGGGATATGTTTAACCATGACATTTACTTTCATAGTTACCTGCTAACTCCGACAAGCAGATCCTCAAGGTTTAGTCTTCGAATTGCTGACAATATTGTACAGTTTCTCTGTTGTTGAGGCATAAAAGGCTCAAAGAGAAGATCTGGCCATAGATATACAGGTACCTCAGGACGGTCAGTAAGATATTTGCGTGTCTCCAAAATCCCTGCTGCTCCGGAGGATCTATTAACACAGTGGGTGTCCTATGTCTTCTATGAGAGAAGGAAAGGATCATTTATTGAGTGATGTAAATAGGGCTTCATGGACTAGCATATGGTGCCTCTTTTCGATATTATGTTCTCCCTTGGAAGCAAATGCCACTATGCTAGAATGCCTCCTTAATATGGCATTAAATGGAATAGGCCTCAATTTTCCCTCATGGATTCCATATGGGGTTGCTAAGAAAAAAAATCTCCATGTGACACATATAATATCAGAGGCACGTAGAGGTACAGTATGAGCTCATATCAGGATATGGTTTCGTTTTAAGAATGAACAAGTCCCATAATTGAACCTTGTTGGGGGTTGTTAATGAGCCATAGTGATCATGCACATGGCCATATTACGGATCTGCATTTTACATATGTGTTATATGGTGACCTCATCCTGCTATGAGCCCATCCTGTACCTCCATGTGCTTCTGATCTTACACGGGGCACATGGACATTTTTTCTCAGCAACCCATACAGAATCTATGATGTGAGGCATGTTTCACTGCATGCCATATTACAGAGGAATTCTAGCATAGAGGCACGAGATATGACATAAATGTTAAATACAGTAGATGTGGGTCCCAGCTCTGGGACCTGTACCCATCTCCTATTTGACCCCCGTTACGCCTGGTAGGGAGGTTGCAGGCTGCTTCATCCAGATGGAGATGGAAAAGTGACTGCTCCTGTGTGCACCTCCCCCCATTAATTTGTATAGGAGTCATGGGAACAGCCAAGCAAGTGGCCACTTCTCCATTTATTCGCCACCTGGACCCCCGATTTGGATAACATGTGGGCCCCAGAGCTGGGATCCGTATATATCAGACATTTATGACATATCACATTGAGTGTCTTAGAAGGGAATACCCCTTTAAAGTTCTCATATTGAGGTGCATAAGACAAACATTGCAAAAACCTTAACAATTATTTTACTATGTTACTAATCCAAACAGAAGTGCAAGTACTGGGTAAGGTCCTAAGGTGGCCATAGTAGTAAAGACCGTCCCCCCAAAAACAAGAAATCTGATTAATTCAAACGAACTAGATGGAAGTCCATCTTAAAAATTTTCAGAAGGTATACTTAGGCAATTACTTAGCTGTAAGGGCTTCAGAAACAGTAGGCTAAAAATTTACAGTGTGGTTAATGCAAACAATTAATTTCTCAACCCACCCAGCAGACAAGTCACAATGATAGTCATAAGGCCCAAGGTGGACAATGGGGAGGAATCATCATAGTGGTATTTTTCCACATCTATTCTCAAGTCTTTCGATGGTCAGGGATTGAAATATTGTCCTCAATTTCAATATTAAGATGGTAGCTGGTATAAAGGAATAGATAGCAAAGTACTTGAAATTGGCTTAGGGATAACCACTAATGGAACTTCACTTCAGTGCCTTAGATAACCATCATTAATGGTGAGACTTTTTTCAATTTTTAAGACAATAAAGAAATAAACAGAACTATAAAACTGTTATTTAGGTAAAGAAAATGTATAAAATACCTGATCACTCAAAATGCTTGTTCGTAGCTATGAAGACTTCTAGATTTTATTCCGTTCCTTCCGTTGAGTATATAAATAAGAACATTCCTCCTACCTGATGTTTATAAAAGTTAGAAGTCAAGTTTCTATTACATTATATAAGAATTCTGTAGCGTGGCGTCCATTAACCTTTCTGTGCAACCTTTCCGTCGAGCCTATAAAATGCAATAATATGAAGATATTATAGAAATGGTTTATGTAACAAAGACGTATTTCTAAAGACGTACAGTATCCTCTAAGAACAAATATTTTCTTTGCCTCAAATACTGATATCTAGGGAAAAATGCGTTCAAGCCGCAATCTTAAATTGACTCCGCTTTCAAATATTCATTCAGTATCTATTCTCCTCCCGGCTGAAGTAGAAGGTGAACACGAATTGTTCAGATATTTTAACCTTGAAAAGTTCCACGTACGTGTGGAAGAGAAATTGAAAAGAATCTATGCACCGATAACGAAGTTTAGACTCATGACTAATACGAAGCAATGTATTTATAATGAATATCATTATGTATCGTATATTGTAGGAAATGTATATATTAATAAGGTGAAAAAATATCATGAAAAATCCATATTGCTCAAGGAGAGGGTGTACCTTCCTTGCTAGACCGAGGGAATTACTCTCATTCTGCAACAGCAATTTTTATTTGTTTCATTGTTTTTACGGATACCTTGATCTCTGGATGTTTTGCTTCAATGCAGAAAAAGTGTAACAAATATACCATATAAATAGATTTTTCCAAGACCGTAGGATAGTAAGATGGTTGCTTATGGATAATACCTTTATATTTGTTCAAAATGTCTTGTAGAATAAAATACAAGATATCTTTGTATCTAAAATTTGGCCAGTCGCTAGGAGGAGATTGCATTATAAGCCTCCTGGATAGATGTGGGCGGTCATGTGGAATCTGTTACTGTGGTATAGAAGGGACTTCCGCTTTCAGAACAGAGAATAATGCGTAGGGACATAACTTGAAGCTCCTAGGACCTAGGACCCAATGAAAAATATTTCATTGTACCCCCCCAACTATAATGTGTGATTTATATTACTCGTGTGTTCTTGTGTGGTAGAGGGGACTTTGGCACTAGGTCCTTGGTGCTACTGCTATCTAGACGACCTTGGGTGTGACTTTGGGCAAAATAAAACAATTGGAATAAGCAGGAATAGTTTTTGCATACATGTGTTCGAGTGGATGACCTGGTGACCAAAGAAAGCTCCACGTGGCTCACAGAATGGCTTCATGTCCCCAGTTACAATGGAAAGAGCAGCTCTGGAGCACAAACTGCTGCTCTAACTAGAACAAATTTTTAGGCTAAGAGAACAGGAACATTTATGACTTCCATTATAATTTCCTATTTGGACAGAGAGGTGCTTTAAATTTTATTTAATCTTATATTAAATGACCAGACATTCCTTATATTTTAATGTCACTTTGCGTTCGATTTCACCGGTGATTAATATTTATTGCTAAAGTACTGAACTATCCTAATTCAGGTCATCTTCACTCCATATAACTCCGACTTATGCCATTATGTAGATTCTCAAAGCAAAAAATCTTATCTATTACTGTTTTTTTCTTCATTATATCACCCCCCCCCCCCCCCCACAGTTTACCCAATAGTTTTGGAAATGAAAAATGAGGTTAATTTCACCAGTAGAGGAGCTTCGTATCTCTTCCTAATAGAAATCAATCGAATTAACGGTTAGAGATAAGACAATCAATTACCAATTGATTTTAAGGGAATTTGCAGAGCAGACAAAAATATTTCAAATATTCATAAATTGCTTCATGCTGGGAAAAGAAAGGTCATGCCTGGCATTTAGATAATGTACTTGAAATTGGAGTTGAGGAGGAGTTAAAGGCTATGTACACCTTTAAACCAAATGTTTTAAATCAAAGTTTAAGTGATTTTAAGCAACTTTTAAACTGACCTTTATTATTATTATTATTATTATTTTTAACTTTACTGCTTCTTTGTATCTTGTATAAATACAAGCGGAATCGTTCTGTCAAAACCGCGGCCGTCAGGTCAGCTGAGCTGACAACATGTCAGAGCTATTCAGGACCAGCTTTTAGCCGAGCCGTCAGCTCAGCTGATCTGACGGAATCGGCTTTGAGGGGACAATACAGATTCTATGTATACAGAATACATAGAAGCTGTAGCTTAAAAAGGAACAAAAAATGAAAGTCAATTTGAAATCACTTAAAAATTGGTTTAAACTTTTTTCCGGGGTTCAAAGGTCCACTTAGTCTTAAAGGAGGACGAGGAGGTTTAACAGAGTCGAATTTAGGCAAAAAGTTAATAATACTGTTAAAAAGATAGGCTGTTAATGTATCAGTACCGGACTAGCCCTTTTAATTGCAATTCCAATTTTAAAGATATTAATGTGTTAATTATAACGTTAATGTTTCTATGTTCGCAATCCCTAAGTCACACAGGAGGTAATAAATAAATCTCATTAGCCCTATAAAATAAATATAAAAAAAAATATCTCATAATAGATTTCTCCATGACTTTCCACTGCACAGACGTTCCCATGGAGTGAATTGGCAAAGTAGAGAAATCCGCTATGGAACGTAAAGTGCCAGGACATCGTTATCAAGTTAATTTAATATGTACTTTGTTAATGTGAGATGCTTTTACCCACAATAAGCAGCTTAACTACAATCAGATGAGCTTAACATGATCGTTCCTAAATTCAAGCGCTAAATATCCTCACGTAGAAATATGTAACATTCAAATGAACGGCAATATGTTAAATAAGCAAAGCCAGACAAAATGAATTCCCACGCTGCACCCACAGATGCTCCGTTCACTGGAGAGGGATGGAAATATATAAACATTGATTGTAACTTACCGATATGCTAATGAGTGTATTTCCTAGTGTAAATATATGATAGTATGCCTCTATAGTAAGGCCCAGTTCACACAGAGTTTTTTGTCGCTGATTTTGACGCAGAAAGTGAGTCTTAATCAGCGCCACAAAACAGCCGAAAGCACCCCCCGTTGAATTCAATGGGAGGCATTTCCCCCGTGCGACTTTTAGCAGCTCGAAGGGAAAAAAGTGGCATGTCCTTTCTTGCTGCGGTTCCGTCTCTGACCTCCCATTGAAATCAATGGGAGGCAGAAAAAACCTGCATTAGCTGCAATGGCCGTGGGTGAAAGACCATGCAAAATAGGTGGCAAAAAATCACAGCCAGGTCCAAATCTGCCTCAAAATTCCTGAAGGAATTTTGAGCCAGATTTTTTCTGCCTTCAAAAAACTGTGTGTGAACAGGGTCTATCAATATTTTAATTGACCAATCATGAAACTAGATAGGTGCTGGTTTTAAAAGCATTCTAAATTATTGGACAAATATTGAGAATTAAATAAAACATTCCGCTAAGGCTGGGCTTACACACACATCGCTGAGTATTGCGTTTTGCCTTTTTGTTTTTATCACTAATATTTTTTATTTAATTTTTATCATTTTATTTTTTTGCCAAACTAGGATTGGATTCAAATAGGATGGGGATTTTAAGCCAAACGTTTAATATTTGTTATTTATAGCAAACAAACAAATCTGAGGGTTAAGTCATTTTACCCATTTAATTTAGTTTCAGCTAGGAATGATTCTTCTTCACCCATAGCTGCAGACCTCCCGTTGTAATGTAGGACCCCCATTGACTATAGGAATTAGACACGCTTCTTTTTTACACAACGCTTTTTTTTACAACAATATATATATATATTTTTTAAATTGATTATAAAAGAATGACAATACAAATCAATACGTCAATCAATTTTCTTGTGGTACATAACATATGAGAAAACGAATGCAATACTGTTTTTAACAACGCTGATCTGCAGGATAGCAACCTGGGCTTCCATAACACCTCAGCAGTGCCACAGGCTGATCGCCTGCATGCTACGCCACGCCACATTGATAACACCTCAGCAGTGCCAGAAGCTGATCGCCTCCATGCCACGCCACATTGATAACACCTCAGCAGTGCCACAGGCTGATCGCCTCCGTGCCACGCCACATTGATAACACCTCAGCAGTGCCACAGGCTGATCGCCTCCATGCCACGCCGTATTGATAACACCTCAGCAGTGCCACAGGCTGATCGCCTCCATGCCACGCCGCATTGATAACACCTCAGCAGTGCCACAGGCTGAACGCCTCCATGCCACACCGCATTGATAACACCTCAGCAGTGCCACAGGCTGATCATCTCCATGCCACGCCGCATTGATAACACCTCAGCAGTGCCACAGGCTGATCGCCTCCATGCCACGCCGCATTGATAACACCTCAGCAGTGATACAGGCTGAATGCCTCCATGCCACGCCGCATTGATAACACCTCAGCAGTGATACAGGCTGAATGCCTCCATGCCACGCCGCATTGATAACACCTCAGCAGTGCCACAGGCTGATCATCTCCATGCAACGCCACATTGATAACACCTCAGCAGTGCCACAGGCTCATCGCCTCCATGCCACGCCGCATTGATAACACCTCAGCAGTGATACAGTTTGAACGCCTCCATGCCACGCCACATTGATAACACCTCAGCAGTGCCACAAGCCGATCGCCTCCATGCCACACCGCATTGATGCAGTAATTCATGCAAAAGGAGCCCCGACCAAGGATTGAGGGCAGATACTGTAGATACTTTTCAGTAGGACAACATTTCGGTATTAAAAATAATTTTTGAAATTGGGCTTATATAATATTCGAATTTTCTGAGAGACTAAATTTAGTTTTTTTGTATTAACTGTCACCATAATCATCAACATCAAAAGAATAAAACTTTCAAAAAGTTCACTTTTTGAACGGAATTACTTAAATAAATTAACTTTTTAATGATATTATAATTCATTGAGAAGGACCAGTAAGTCAAGCCTGTCCAGCATTGGGTGGCAGTCTCCTGCACAGTAGATGGAAATTACTTTGGCCACTTTAGTACTATATTTACAGCATATACAATCAACTCATGACGACGGGTCGAGCTTCTCTAATCCTTAGCAATAAGTAATGATGAGAGGAAGCGCTATGTAGGCCTAATAGGTGGGACAAACCCTTTATAGAGAGTCTATTATGGAGGGAAAATGTCATTCATTGATGGAGCATGCTTTCATATTCATCAAAAGTATTTCCCTTGCATTTTTTCTTACGTATATAAAATAACTTCTATCTTGTAAGATGGTTGATATTTACTTCACATTTCTTGACACTGGGTCAATAGCGTGTCGCATGGGAAAATGTCTACTTTTTTGGGACCGAGCTCTTACCTATGAAAAAAAGCAGAACTCCTGAATCACAGCAGAGCGTACTTCATAACTAAATAGATGTGAGGATAGATATTAGATAGATAGATAGATAGATAGATAGATAGATAGATAGATAGATAGATAGATAGATAGATAGATAGATAGATAGATAGATAGATAGATAGATAGATAGATAGATAGATAGATGGATGGATAGATAGATAGATAGATAGATAGATAGATAGATAGATAGATAGATAGATAGATAGATAGATAGATAGATAGATAGATAGATAGATATGAGATAGATAGATAGATAGATAGATAGATAGATAGATAGATAGATAGATAGATAGATAGATAGATAGATAGATAGATAGATAGATAGATAGATAGATAGATAGATATAGATAGATAGATAGATAGATAGATAGATAGATAGATAGATAGATAGATAGATAGATAGTTAAACAAATATATCCAGCAGCACCAGTATACGGTGGGTGCAACTCCTCAGGAACAGACCACGTTCAAATTCCAATAGTATCCAAAAAAGAGGCAGCACTCCGCAGAAAATATGATAAAGGGTATATTTGTTGCCCCCTGTGCGTGCACGCACAGGGGGCAACAAATATACCCTTTATCATATTTTCTGCGGAGTGCTGCCTCTTTTTTGGATACTATTAGATAGATAGATAGATAGATAGATAGATAGATAGATAGATAGATAGATAGATGATAGATAGATAGATAGATAGATAGATAGATAGATAGATAGATAGATAGATAGATAGATAGATAGATAGATAGATAGATATGAGATAGATAGATAGATAGATAGATAGATAGATAGATAGATAGATAGATAGATAGATAGATAGATAGATAGATAGATAGATAGATAGATAGATAGATATGAGATAGATAGATAGATAGATAGATAGATAGATAGATAGATAGATAGATAGATAGATAGATAGATAGATAGATAGATAGATATGAGATAGATAGATAGATAGATAGATAGATAGATAGATAGATAGATAGATAGATAGATAGATAGATAGATAGATAGATAGATAGATAGATAGATAGATAGATAGATAGATAGATAGATAGATAGATAGATATGAGAGATAGATAGATACATAGATAGATACATAGATAGATAGATAGATAGATAGATAGATAGATAGATAGATAGATAGATAGATAGATAGATAGATAGATATGAGATAGATAGATAGATAGATAGATAGATATGAGATAGATAGATAGATAGATAGATAGATAGATAGATAGATAGATAGATAGATAGATAGATAGATAGATAGATAGATAGATAGATAGATAGATAGATAGATAGATAGATAGATAGATGATAGATAGAATGCATAGGGAATTTGAGTTTCTCTACCTGAATTAAATATCATCATGCAAATGTTCTCTTCAGAAATAAAAATTGCTGATATATTACATAAATAATGGGCTGCAATTCTTTGAAGCCTCATACCTAACTGTGGCAGATCAGAGATCTTCAGATCTGTGCATGAATATCTACCCTCTGTATCCAGCATGTGGGGTTAGGTGTCTATATGTCACTGGTTTTATTGAATAAGACACATCACAGACATTTCTAAGCAATCCAGATTATGCTTTGCAAAAAATTCTCGGAAAACTTTTGCAGCAAACACTTTATATATCCGCTGAGAGCATCTACAGTTATTTGCTTTTCATGTGTACACAGTAGCAGAGGGGTAGCCAGGTTCTCCTGTACCCTGGGCAAAGATTCAGTTTGGTGCCTCTCCCGCCTGAACCTCTTTCCCGATATCCCCTTCTCCCTCACAATTTTTGCTTTCTCTACCAATCAATGAGGTGTCATTTTTTTTTTCACATTTATTTCTTAATGTAACTCTATCATAAAACCATTTGTACATTTTACAATCGATCTAGTCAGTGTGCCTAACTAAAACTGATTGTATAACTGAGGCTAGTGAGACTATATGGTGACATACTGAACAGCCTCCTCTTGTATATAGTGCCACACACCCCTTGTAGCTAGTGCAACACACCCCTTGTAGCTAGTGCCACACACCTGCTTGTAACTAGTGCCACACACCCCTTGTAGCTAGTGCCACACAGCCCCCTGTAGATAGTGCTATACACCCACCTTGTAGATATTGCCACAAACACCCCCTTTGTTGATACCGCCATACCCCTCTTGTAGATACTGCCATATACCCTCACCTACTAGATAGTGCCACACCCCCTTGTAGATAGTGTCATACACCCCCCCTAGTAGATAGTGCTACACATCCCCATTGTAGATAGTGCCACACACCCCCCTAGTAGATGATGCCATACTCCCCACCCTAGTAGATAGTGCCCCACACCTCCCTAGTAGATAGTGCCAAACACCCCCTTGTAGATAGTGCTACACCCCCTTCCCTGTAGATAGCGCCATTAGGGCTCCCTCTAGGAATGGAATCCCCAGCCAGAGCGTTGCCAATCCTCTGGCTGGGGATTCCTCTCCTGGAGGAGTCCCTGACATCACTGTCCATGTATAGACAGTGACGTCAGGGGCTACCTCTATGAGCGCAATTCCCAGCCAGAGCATCGGCAACACTCTGGCCGGGGATTCTGCTCCAGGAGGAGCCCTAGACGTCACTGTCCATTTATGGACAGGGACATCCATGTTCCCTCTAGGAGCGGAATCCCTGGCCAGAGGGTCGGTAATGCTCTGGCCGGGGACTCAGTTTCTAGAGGGAGCCCCAGCCAGAGCCCGGCGCCCCCCCTACCTTCCCTACTATTAGCGCCCGGGGCCCCTAGGCGTAGCTATAGGGGATGCAGAGGTAGCAGTGGAACCTAGGTCTTGGTGCATGAGGGGGGCATAAACTCCCTTCTGCCATATTAGAGGACACCGGCATTATAAATGGCACATGGTAGGTGGGGGTGCATGTTTAAGATTTTGCATTGGTGCCCAGGAGCTTTAAGTTTACGCCTCTGCACAGTAAATGACTTACTGGGAATTCATGATTTAGTAGGCGCATCTTTGTCCAAACAGTACTTACCCATGAATGTTTCTTGTGTTTGCAACATATTTCATTCACTATAACAGCAATATGTGCTCAAGAGATGTTCTTCATTTCTGTGATCTGAGACCGGAAGTTCCAAGTAGAGTCAGCCATTCTGGCAGCTATGGAGAATTATTTTTGGTCATCAAATTTTTAACATACATAGACCCTTCTTTGCTCCCCTTTTCCTGCTGTCACCCCACCCATCCAAACTCTTCTTTGCATTATACTTATGCACAACTAAAATTAATAAATATATCTAGAAAATTGAGAAGATTTATAAAAATTACCTACTATAGCCTATTTCTAATTTAGTACCAAGGCACTGAATTTGGGGAGGAAAGTGCTGGGTCCAATTAAATGCATTCAGTATGTATCTTTCATGAATGAGGGATACGTACATTGGGATCAATGTATGTGCATCATTCCTCAACCCATGGATTTCATGTATGTAAATAAATAATATAATATTAGGTCATTTGAATACTGCTTGATCATCATGCCCAATGGCATATGGACTACAGGGTAACTTTTTTTTTTTCTTTTTCACCTTTTTGCTTCAATAATTTGATTTGATTGAGGAGCTTTTTTTCCCCCTTTTTTTCCCCCTTTTTTTCTGAGAAAATCAACGTTATGTCCTTATGAGCGTGGCTTGTAATGGATTGATATAAATCGAAGGACAAATACAATGATTCAAAGCACAAATAAAATCACAGAATAAAAAAAATAGAAGAATAAAAAACCGTAAAAGGACTTTTTTTTTTTTAAGGAATCCAAAGGAGTCTAACAGTCTGCCTGCTGGGATGGTTGCTTTGAAGGAGTTCTCAAGCCATTAATACTTATCACCTATCCACAGGATAAATGTTGGATTGGTGGGGGTTCAACCACTAGGACCCTCACCAATATCTAGCTACCACCACATGCAACTCTGGAAGGTACAAAAACATCTGCATGAGCGTGCTCAGTTGTTTCCATACCTCCGGTAGAGTAGCATGGAGCAGCAGCATGCACGTTTGAATGCCATTCAACACAGCTCCTACCTGCTTTGGACATTCGGATGGGAAGGGAGGACGACCTGTGTTCCCCTGTTCTAGCCATCGATAAGGATATGTTAAAGAAACACTGATACACCGCCTGAGGGGTCGAAGCGTGACTTTTCACTTTGATGAATCCCCATGTCATGCACCGCCTCCTCATTCCTTGCACTAGGCAAAACATAGTGTATCAGTTTCACCCGAACTGCCCCTTTAAATGTTAAAAACAATTATAATATTTTGAGATCGAGGGTCTGATCTAGTCATAAAAATCAGATCTGGTCCTTATTGCTGCTTCTTTAAACTTTTTTTTAAAAATCTTCAAACATGAGAAGTTCCATGGGAATATTTTGGTTTCATAATTTTCCATGTACAAATAATATTACACTTATATTTAGCTAAGGAAAGCGGTTCCTGAGTGATCTGTAATTTTACGGGCATCTATTGAGGATTGCACAGGTAGTTGTTCACGCTGCTCGAAATAATGATGCTATAATTTTTATGTCACTTATTTTTCGAACAGATAATTCCACTTATTTTTCACATAAAATGTATTCACAACTCTTGAGGGATTTTTAACTTTGCTGGTATTATCATCGTCAACACTTGCACATCAGTAAACTCCAATGTGAGAATACATTATATACTGCAGTTATTGTACAAGTACAGGACTCAATATACATGACGCCTCTCAGCGCACAATGCCGGTGATTGGCCTGTCAATCATTGTCTGATAGCAACGGTCTGAAGATTCAGTGCCTGACAGAAAATCACAAAATAATGCAAATATGTCCATAAACCCGTACTAGAGGTATCTGTTTATGTAATCAAGCAGCCCAAGCTACGTAATGATGATTGATTATTACAGTGCCAACATCAAATATACATGGCGCCGTGAAACCAGGTGATGTAGCAGATATCCTGTGTATAAATGTAAGTTCAAAGGGGTGGGGAAAGTGTTTGGTATACTACACATGGAGGCTGGAATATAGGCTGGAATATATTATCTGTCGGAGAACCTATAGGACATACTGTATAATAGATAATATACCTTTACCAAGACATATATTGGTTTACTTATATGGTTATTATGTATAGTTGTACTGCACGGTCTATACAATTTGAGTCCTATTATTATGTTGAATTTTGTTATGTTTATTATTATTAATAATAATATCATATAACTGTTCATATCAAATCTTCTGTTTTAAATATCTAGAAGTGTGAGAAACTTCCAGATACATCACTTAAAAGGGTTGATAACACCTTTTCATATTAAAGGCACATGAACATTATAAAGGCTCTCGCACAGAAGCCTGGCGGACCCAGTGATTTATTTCAATAGCCGTCTGTAATACTACATGTCTCCTGTAGAGGACGCTACAGGGGAAATTAGCAATAATACACAGTGCCCTAATAGACTATCATTAGGACTTGAGGGTAAGATGGAAGCTCTTGGAAATGGTCTACCGGGGCCCACTAACTGCCAAGGTGTCACTTTGTTTTTCGCCATAAATATGCTATATAGCAGTGGTCTAGTGGTCTCCAACCACCTCCCATGATGGGAGTTGTAGTTTTGCAACAGCTGAAAATCCATTGGTTGGAGACCATTCATATATATATATATATATATATATATATATATACATTTTTATATATATATATATATATATATATATATACATATATATATATATATATATATATATATATATATATATATATATATACAGTGGAGGAAATAAGTATTTGATCCCTTGCTGATTTTGTAAGTTTGCCCACTGTCAAAGTCATGAACAGTCTAGAATTTTTAGGCTAGGTTAATTTTACCAGTGAGATATAGATTATATTAAAAAAAAAAAAAAAAAAATCACTTAGTCAAAATGATATATATTTATTTGCATTGTGCACAGAGAAATAAGTATTTGATCCCCTACCAACCATTAAGAGTTCAGCCTCCTCCAGACCAGTTACACGCTCCAAATCAACTTGGTGCCTGCATTAAAGACAGCTCTTACATGGTCACCTGTATAAAAGACTCCTGTCCACAGACTCAATGAATCAGTCTGACTCTAACCTCTACAACATGGGCAAGACCAAAGAGCTTTCTAAGGATGTCAGGGACAAGATCATAGACCTGCACAAGGCTGGAATGGGCTACAAAACCATAAGTAAGACGCTGGGTGAGAAGGAGACAACTGTTGGTGCAATAGTAAGAAAATGGAAGACATACAAAATGACTGTCAATCGACATCGATCTGGGGCTCCATGCAAAATCTCACCTCGTGGGGTATCCTTGATCCTGAGGAAGGTGAGAGCTCAGCCGAAAACTACACGGGGGGAATTTGTTAATGATCTCAAGGCAGCTGGGACCACAGTCACCAAGAAAACCATTGGTAACACATTACGCCGTAATGGATTAAAATCCTGCAGTGCCCGCAAGGTCCCCCTGCTCAAGAAGGCACATGTACAGGCCCGTCTGAAGTTTGCAAATGAACATCTGGATGATTCTGAGAGTGATTGGGAGAAGGTGCTGTGGTCAGATGAGACTAAAATTGAGCTCTTTGGCATTAACTCAACTCGCCGTGTTTGGAGGAAGAGAAATGCTGCCTATGACCCAAAGAACACCGTCCCCACTGTCAAGCATGGAGGTGGAAACATTATGTTTTGGGGGTGTTTCTCTGCTAAGGGCACAGGACTACTTCACCGCATCAATGGGAGAATGGATGGAGCCATGTACTGTCAAATACTGAGTGACAACCTCCTTCCCTCCACCAGGACATTAAAAATGGCTCGTGGCTGGGTCTTCCAGCACGACAATGACCCGAAACCTACTGCCAAGGCAACAAAGGAGTGGCTCAAAAAGAAGCACATTAAGGTCATGGAGTGGCCTAGCCAGTCTCCAGACCTTAATCCCATCGAAAAATTATGGAGGGAGCTGAAGATCCGAGTTGCCAAGCGACAGCCTCGAAATCTTAATGATTTACAGATGATCTGCAAAGAGGAGTGGACCAAAATTCCATCTAACATGTGTGCAAACCTCATCATCAACTACAAAAAATGTCTGACTGCTGTGCTTGCCAACGAGGGTTTTGCCACCAAGTATTAAGTCTTGTTTGCCAAAGGGATCAAATACTTATTTCTCTGTGCACAATGCAAATAAATATGTATAATTTTGACAATGTGATTTTCTTTTTTTTTTATATATAATCTATCTCTCACTGGTAAAATTAACCTAGCCTAACAAAAAGTGAGTGAAGGTGCATTGGGTTTATTGACGACACACACCATTTAATAGTTGCTGTATACAGTGTTGTATATTCTGAATATCTAATCTATGTAAGGGAAGTACAAGTTTTATTCATCATTTTATGTTTTTCTTACTTTTCTTATGATGCTCAAAACCCTGACGCGGCCTCTATTTACTAAACTAAATATTCACAATATGGCCGCTTAATACTGCTGAATAAAAGGTTACCTAGTGCTGTTTTAGCTAGTATAGAGAAAGTAACCTGGTGGCTTTGACCACAGCATAAAATCTGTATCCATATAGTCTCACTGGGTAATGTCCCCTAATTTATTTGTTGTGTTCAATGATTTAAAGGCACACCATGTTCCGGAAACTGATAGTTTTGTAGAAATCTTGCAAAGACCAAGAGTGTTAATTCCCTCCCTCTTTGTCATCTGCCTGTGAAAAATAGTAGAGATCAGGTGGAAAGAATCTAAAGGGAGGAGCTTAGTGTTCTTGATGGAGGGTCCTGCTGCAGCCATAGGAATACTAAACAGAAGGTTTTTCTCCATGTGTCGGAAACTAACAGTCTGGTATAAATCTTGCAAAGAACACGAGTGTTCATTTCCTCCTTATCACTACAATTTTTCACTAGCAGATGACAAATGGGAATGGGCTAATCTAATGGGAGGAGCTTAGTATTTTCTTGGCAGAGGGTCCTGCTGCAGCCATTTGTCATACAGCCAACGCTACAAATAAAGTTGTTGTGTCTCTTGAGGTGAATTCCATACAAAGGAAAAATTGGCAGAATTGCATTTGTTTTATTCATTTTTACCATTATGCTAAAATTCATATAGATTAAATGCTAATTAAAATGTACCCCGAAAATGACAGGTAAGAATGTTCCCTAAAAAAATAAAACCCCAAATTGCTTTGTGGTCTTAAGTTATGGTTGACAAAATGCGAGGAGGCAAAGACAATGCAATTACCTTGGCCCTTAAGGTGAAATATGTTTAGTCCTATAAGGAGTTTTCCTTGATTTGAAAAAAAAAAGGTCTGCCACCTCTAGGGGGTTAAAGAGAAACTAGATTGTTGAAATGCTGCATAATATTAAACTATGTAACATGGGGAAACGTTCTGTTTTTACTTGCAAATTGGCTACTTAAAATTAATCTATGAAAAAATGAAGAAACTCTGTATTCCCTTAAACTTTTTGAACTTCATATTTTATTTTAATACCATTATAGTTAGATCCAATTGTCACAGCCTTAAAATTTCCCCTGAGACTAAATTTGCCGAAAATTGCTGATAAACATTTATATTTTCAACAAAATTTACAGTAGATGTTCTTAAACATCCCAGCAAGATAAATAAAGAATAAGCCATAAAAAATTTATGAGGAGAAGTCTGTAGTAGAACTTTCTATAATCTTAAATGGTAGAATTTTTACTATTACGATTTAAATAAACCCCTTTAAAGATTGTACATACACCACTGCCAAGCCAAATAAAATCAGAGAGATGGTTGATTATGACAAATGACACTCCATGGACTCTGCAAAATCCTTTTATTATGGAATGATGGGGCAGGCGGCAACTTATGTTACTTAATTATGCTGCACAGGCAAAGTTAATTAAGGTTCATTGACTCTCATCGTCTGCTTACCAGCTACTCCGTCAGCCTTTTGCAAAATCCTATCCCGTTAAAAAATTGGATATTATTTGAGACAAAATGGAATAATGAATTTCCTAAGAACCGCTGGATAAATAAAAGTACATAATACATTTTTATTATTTTTATTATAATTATTTTTAATATTATATCATTTAATTATTTTATACTGTTGTTGTTTATATCTTTATGTTGTTCAAAAGAACAGCAGGGGTTGTCCCACAATTAAGCATTACTTTTCTCTGGTAGGTCGTGTAAAACATAAAAAAATCTTACATATACCTTGTAACTCCTATCCTCTTCCCCTCCTTTCTGTACTCTCCTTCCATACCCCTCCCTTCCTATGTTTTAAAAGAAAAACGTAAATAAAGAATTTATAAAAAAATAAAAATTGTTACATACTTGTTACTAATGTATGGAGCTGTTATTTGGTATGTTAGTATTATTTGAGCAGTCTGTGGTGGGTTTTACTTCGCATTGTGGCACTTCTATTTAGTCACTATACGATATGTTAGTTTGGTGGTGTATGGTGATGGCGGCACTGTATAGCATTGTTGTTTAGGCAACTGTATGGAACTGTGGTTTTAACAAGGGTCAGCAACCTTTGGAGCTCCAGCTGTTGGGAAACTACAATGCCCAGCAAGCACTGACAGACAAAGGCTATATTATTCAAGCCACAGGCTGTCAGGGCATTGTGGGAATTGTAGTTTTACAACTGCTGGAGTGCCGAAGGTTGCTGACCCCTGCTGCATGGTGTGGTTGTTTGTTCACTTTACGATAGAACACCATGTGAGGATGAGGCACCAACAGAAGGTACCGCACCGATTCCTCATCGGATATTCTTTTTTTCTACCAATCGATTAAATGGATCAGTAAAAAAGGAACTTTTTGGGGGAGATGAACCAAAACTAGTGCAAAGAAAAAGTGGAGTAGTTGTCCATGGCAACCAATCACATTCCATCCCTCTTATTTTTGTTTTCTTTGGATCATGAACATAGCAACCTGATAGGTTGCCACGGTTAACAACACCACTTTTCCTTTGCACCAGGTTTTATACATCTCCCTCTGTATGACTATAATGCATACAATTGCTTTCCTATTTTTGCTGAATTTATTTTTTGTTTTTAATGTTCTCAACTGTGAAGCAATATTGTTGAACTAAAAAACTAGCTGTGCAGAGAAACTATACAATGGGCTTGTGGGCAGTCGACATGCTTGCAAATGACATAATTATCAGTTAGGCATGGTGATTAGAAATTAATGAGCATATCCTTAAAATCTGTTTTTGTCAACAAAATATACAGCTTAATGGCCCCATCTATTAGAAATGCAATCGTGATTTTTCTCTGCGATACGAGAAATAATTCTCTCCTCATTTCACAAAATGACTGTGAAAGAGTCTGGAGAATTTGTTTTCTTTTATGTTCCCTGGTGACGGATTTCCTGAGTTGGTCTATTACCTACAAATATCCTGATGTACTCTGTTTTATTTGATCTGAGGAAGGGAACTGTAAAGATTGGCAACTCCCAGGAAAATAGAATTATTGTGCCTGCATAATGGAAAGGAGATCGACAGAGATAGCAAACAAATAGAGAAGCTTTATATTTGGGGACAGGAGAAAATAACAGAAAATGCTGCCTTGAAGCAAATCCAGATACATACTGAAAATATTGGAACTTTTAATGAAAATTCTAAAATCTCCTGGACAAAAAATTCTTGTAAATACAAAAATGTAAAAAAACAAACACTCAAACCGATCATCTACTTATCTTGTCTCTAAATGCATTTCTCACTTGGTAGTAATTGAATACTAGATGTGCAATGGCCTCTCTTAAAACAAGAAGATATTAAAATTCAGAACCCCACTCCCTTGTTTTCCATTTCATGCAATTGGGCGCGGGCCAAATATCCCTGAAAGCTCCTGTGCCAGACGATCGCCGTCTGATTCGAGAGTTCTACTTCTACAAATGAGACCTTGATGGGACTTTCATGTCTTCTGAAAATCTACTTCAGCCTTTTCTATGTAGAGTTCAAAGTATTTATATCGTCTATTTTTCAGTTCAGAGCGGCTGAAGAACCAAATTAATAAAAAAGTTGATGTTCTGTTAAATTACCAGTCAGCGAGGATTATTTATTAAGTGTCTGAAGCATAAAAAGTTGCTGTAATGATACATCAAATACATTTGTAACACACAGAATAAAAACAACATTTTCTACACCTTTTTTTTTTTTACTAGTGAGATTAGAAAAATAGGCCCCCGCACCTGCTATGGGGCCCTTGGAAAGCGGGCTCTGTCCTGGTTGGTCTTATCTACTTTGCTACTGATTGGTGAGAGCCTAAGCAAACCTAACTTCTCCTGCATTGTTAGGAAACCTGGGGGGGGCGGGGAATTGGCCCATGTAAAGTGCGTTGAGGGAAAAGCAACTCTAAACCCTCCTGTCCTGAGTGTCAAGACCTGGCCCATCAATTGGTGGTCCATTTTATCTTCCCTCTAAGGCCCCTTTTCTTCTATGCCACTGCCATTTTCTTTGTCTGGTATTGCAGTTCAGTAATGTCCTGTTGCACATGAACTGCATATATATTTTCTGCTTAGTGCTGTCTTGTATGTACCAGTTCTATATAGCCTAGGCATAGGCGAAAGTTAAATCAAAAGTCAACTTTTTAATGCCATTTAATTTTTAGTTCAAACATTCTCTTTGGTCTCATTTCAGCATGTGTTGTTCAGTTAAATTACAACATTTTGGCTGAGTTTAAAACTGTTGTCCAGGCACGGAAAACGGCTAGCCTATCTACAGGATAGATCATCAGTGTATGATCGGTGGGGGTCCGACACCCGGACCCTGCACCGATGAGCTGCGCCGGATGTTATGCAGTATTCGGAGCCGGCAGCAGATGGCTCTAACTACTGCACAGCGGCCGTGCTGCAGAACAGCAACTCTGCTTCTATTCACTTGAATAGGAGCAGATCTGCAGCTCGGCCGCTATTCTGTGACCGGAGCCATCTGCTTCCGGCATGGACATCCAGTGCCCGGAAGCAGCCAGAGCAGCTGATCTGTGCGGGGTCCAGGTGTCGGGCCACCGATCATATACTGATGACCTATGCTGTGGAAAGGTCATCAATTGTCCCTGGCTGGACAACCCCTTTAATGAAGCGATATAAATCCATCTTTGCCAGCTCCCCCTAGAGGTGGCTGCAGGCAGACAGAATTTTAGCATTTAGCTCTGTAACAGGAGTAAAGGGCGTTCCAACGATTATAAAAATATATTATGAAATGAATCCGCACAAAATGCTGTCCAAAGGTGGGCCTAATGAAGTGACCCTTTTGTGGTTCGGTTAATATGCCATCATTTGAGGTATGTCCTAAAAAGGGTATTTATGGGTTTTCTAAACCAGACAAGAGCCTTTGAAAGGTGAATTTCTAATTTTATACCCTATTTTTCCTTTCAGCTCAGTTTTTGCTGACATTTGAGTGTCTGAGAAGTTCACTACCAGCATTTACCTGCATCGGTCTTGTGTTTGAAACACTAAATCTTAGCGTTTTTCTCAATTATTTACTACGCAGGCACTGAGAATAGGGCAGAGTAACTGTTTTATATAAATAAAAGACGGAGAACAAAACTTATTTTTGGTTAAGACGAGCCCAAGCAGCCTGGTTTGATGTACAGTAAGACACAGCAGGAAAGTACATCCCCACCGAGATATATAGAAATATTTGATTTTTTGACATTGAAATCATAATATTCAGGACATTGATACGTGGCAGGGGCGATAACACCTGCAGCGACGCTGGTACAAGCTCTTCACCACATGCCATGCTTGCACTTTCTCTACTCTCAGAATAAGAACCTTTCTTTTTTCCCTTTTTTTTGTTGTTACTCAAATCAAATTTATTCATTTGTATTGCTTGTTTTATTAAAAATTGCAAATACACACAGATTTGACCGTATTCAACTTTACATTATGCCCCGAGGAGCTGAGCATGTTGTTTCATGTGTATTTTATTTGCTTAATTTTATTTTTTTGCTATTATTCATTTACATATTTCGATTATTTGTGCCCTTTCTGAGGCTCACTATGTACGGTTGGTCCCCTTGTTGCTTTTTTTGGAGGATATTTCTGTGACTGTATTTATATTACATTATTATTCAGTGCCATAGTGATGTGACAATGTGCAAACACTCTTTATTACTATGACCGTGAAATACATTGAGTTGTTTTATGTAGGTGGCTTCATACAGAGTTTTATTTTGTTGGATTCTATTGGAATCTGAGAGAAAAAATTGTGACATGTGGCTTGCTCCACTGGATGTCAAGTTAAGGAGCCATTGCTCGTACAGGAGAATAACACACGTACTATGGCACAATACAGAACACTGTCGGGTGGCACACGAAGAAGCCAGATGTTTGCTAGTAATCGATAGGGGAATATGTTTCTTCTTTGTGGCATTTTATCATTTTTGGCCCAGAGCATTTGTTTTTTCTTGTGGCCTTTTATTAGATTATTATTCATTCATAGTCCTTAAAATTAACAAAAACTGCATCTGCCTGTGTGACCTGTATTAACCACTAGGGTCCTCCCTCTATGAGCCTATAAGAGCAGCTCCCGTTCTGACGGATCCGAGACGTCCTTGAAATACAAAGAAGACTGTTCCCCTGAATGGTCGCCTTGTAATACTCCAATTAATACTACATTGTAATACTGCATTTCTCCTCCGGTGGCCACTACAGTGAAATGCCCGGTCTGGCCGTGGCCTCTTCCAGCACTACATGAGCTGTTTGATGGGGTTGTCTTATGAAACATGATGTCTCTGAGGAATCTGGCTTTACAATGTGCTGATTACTAACTTCATCAAATATTTGCAACAATTTTTTTAAAAAATATATCCATTATATTATGCGTGGTACAGAGCCTTTTGTGGTTCTCTCTTTGGTGTTCTTTGAATCCATGGGTCTTTCCTTTCGCTCTCAGTCCCTACACTAGACATAACACAGTATATTAGTTTTGCCTGGATTGTTTGGATGAACCCTACTGGATGGACACCATATACTGACAAAAAATATATGGCAGTTTAGACCCTAACTGACCCCAAGAATGAACCAGAACTGGTCAACATGGCGAGTGGATCACACACACACACACACACACACACACACACACACACACACACACACACACACACACACACACCTTCAGTTTACCATGACTCCACTTCTTTCAATGGAAAATGACTACTTAAGTGAATATGCGTCTTCATTGCGTGCTGGCACTAGAAACTGATATTTCTGACTTGTCTGATTTTAAGGAATGCCCCTTAAACTATCAAATACCTTATTGCAATAAGATTATTTGTATCCTTGTTCATAATAATCCTTCTAAAGTGTCAACTGAGCCTACGGCTTAGAGATATCATGATGCCACTTTCCATCATTTGTTATATGGCAGATAATACATATGTCAAGAAGCCCTTGTAAAAATATCTCTTGGTTGTGTAGCAATGGTTTCTATTTGCATTTTGTTGACCTTACACTTCAGTATTGAATATGACCAATTGTTATGTTTAACATTCAACAGTCGCACAATTAAAAAGGAATTCTCCTTCTCAAGGAAGCCTTGACAACTCAAAATGCTTCGGAGAACCTATTACAATGTAAAGCGCTCCTGCTCAATTCCATAGCCACGCATCGAATTTCTATAGAACATATAACCTTTTACACAACAAGCGAGTACAGTAATAGAAATGAAAAATAGTGGTAAAGGCTTAGTGAGCGTCACCCATTCCTTGGAACGCTGAGGTCCTGGGTTCAAACCTGACCAAGGACACCATCTGCATGAAGTTTATATGTTCTGCGTGGGTTTTTTCTGGTTTTTCCTGCCACATTCAAAAATAAAAGAAACATACTGATGGATTAATTTCTAATAGATTGTGAGCCCCAGGGGCTGATGTGAGTGATGACATTCTCTGTACAGCACTGTGGAATATGTTGCCACTAGTGGCATCCAATTTATTATTATTTAATAATAATCATAATCATAATAAAATCATAATAGATTTTAAAATCTATCAAGATCACATGACCAGCACTGATTTTTATTGGAAGTGAATGATGAAGGATGCTATTAAATGACAGCAAGCAGATATCTTGAAAATTCTCAGAAATTGATGCAGAAAGTTCATTGGAAAATTGTATAACTTTTCATTATACAAAGAATAACCTATACTTGCCAAAACAGCTATACCTCTTTAAGAAACACACAAACATTAAGTGAAAGAGAAGGATTATAGTAACGGAAGTTTTGGGGGGTAGTTGATACAATCTATAGCTGACAATATCACACATTATCTGCATTCATCATATTGTTTTAATAGATTAGTTTTCTTAGAGATAAATTGATGTTCTTTAGTCAATTTGCATGAATCAATTTACAATTTGCCTGCCCTTTGGATACATTGGACATTCAGTAAATGAAAGGTAATAATTGACAAATCAATTCACCAATGGTATTCTGTGGTCTGGTGGAATTAGGCAAATCTGATAAATCAATCCCTTCATTTCTATAGATTGTGAAATGTTATTTTCTCACACATACACAGGTACCATATGTCTGCTAAAAAAATATTTGACTTTGTTACTATGTCACATTGTTACATAGTATGGTTGAAAAATGACACTTGTCCATCAAGTTCGACCAAGTGAAGGGAGAGCACGTGGATACAAGAAAGGGGAAAGAGTGAAATTTAGAACTTTTTACCCACCTATTGACCCAGAGGAAGGGAAAAAATCATAACACATGAGCCAATCTGCCCTAAAAAGTGAAAAATGCCTTCCTGACCCCAAGTGGTGATCCGACTGGATCCACATACAGACATCTAGACATTTACATTAAGTGTTAATTTATTTCAAGAAATTATCTGAGCCTCTTGTGAAGCCTATAACGGCTTCCAGCTCCTGAAGTGACGATTCCACAGCTTCACCGCTCTTACAGTAAAGAAGACTTGTTGCCTCTGGAGATTTTACCTTTTCTTCTTTAGCCAATGGAAGCCCCCCCCCCCCCCTTGTCTTTTCAGGGGATCTTTTCAGGGGACTTTACATTGTATGGCATTTATATACTTATACACATGGATCATATTTTATATCCTTTTGGTAACTTGAATATCCTGGGCCAAAATTCAAAGCCTGTAACAGAACGTATCATGTTCTAATCATAATAGTAGTGTCCTATGTGGCAGAGGAATCTCTAGGACCCGTCCGGCACCAGGGCTTGGGTGGGAATGCTACCTCCGCACCACCTATAGATACACCCTATATCCACCCAAGACTGATGGCCCTTTTACAAGGGCCAATTATTAGGCAAATGAGCGTTCATATGAATGCTCGTTCCCGATCATTGCTCTGTGTAAACACGACAACGATCATCTGAACGATCAGCTCGTTGATCGTATAGTTTATGCAGCAATAAATATTATCGTTGTCGGCAGCACATCTCCCGGAGTAAACAGGGAGACTTGCTGCCGACATAATGCGAATTCATGGAAACTATCGCTTATAGTAACGATCGCTCGTCCCCATACATTACTGATCATATCTCCTTGTGAAAGGAGCAAACCAGCGCCGATCAACGAGCTGTCTCATTGATCGGCGCTCATTTTTTATGGTGAATATTGGCCAGTGTAAAAAGACCTTAAATCACTTTATTGCTTTTAATATTTACACATACAGTAACTGAGGTTCTCCATGCCTTATATCAGTGATCTCCCAACACAGGACTGTGGCATAACAGGTCTTAATAGTTTAGAGTATTAACCCATCATCAGCCAGTACAGAATATGATTTTTCCCTTAAATGTAAGAAGTGTAAACTTACAATACATTACATAGACTTCCTATTCGTTCTCCTAGCAGACATAATATTTTTATTCTGACACAATATAATGTTATTTAAATGTTGTTTATGCGACTAATTTGTTAGTTTGCTTTTCTATTGACATGGAATTCAGGATGACATGCGGTTGGCGCGGGATCAGCAATAAGTAGCAGCAGAACATTGTGACATCTCTTCTTCGGCATTCACTATCAGGGACCTTTTGATGTCTGCTCAGAGCTGGGTTCATAATGTAATAAGTTATAAAATCCGCCGTATATTACCGCACCATTAATAAAGCAAATGTCAAGTAAACTCCAACGCTTGAGATGTATAAATGCATGTTTTCCTGAACTTGTTTCCATTTAATACTGATTTCAGAGGAAAGATTTTCTAGTAGAGTTAAGTGGTATTATCCAGCTAGTTGTCTAATTATAGTGTATAAAATGAGGATCTTCAAGTATCTGTCCTTATTATAATCTCTCAGCCAGAAATCCGTTTAGTCTCTTGTGAGGTATAAAACTAAACTTGGATTTCACTGTGATATGTAAATGCCATTGTTTGGAAATCCATTGAAAATCTATGGAATTTAAGTACTAACACACACACGCATACATACATACATATATACATACATACATACATACATACACAAACAAACACATGTACACATACATACATACATACATACATACACACACACACACATATATAAATACATACATACATACATACACAGACACACATACATACATACATACATACAAACATACAAACATACAAACACACGTAAGTACGTACGTACGTACGTACGTACGCATACATACGTACGTACATACACACATACATATATACATACATACATACACACACACATACATATATAAATACATACATACATACATACACACACACATACATATATACATACATACATAAACACACGTACACATACATATGTATGCACAAATGCAAACATACACACATACGAATATAGCCATCTTTATCTTGACTTTTAATGCCTTAACCCCTTAAGGAGCGAGACAATTTTTATTTTTTCGTTTTCGTTTTCCACACCCCGCGTTCCAAGAGCCATAACTTTTTTTTATTTTATTTTTCCGTCAATGGAGCAGTGGGAGGGCTTATTATTTGTGGAAGGAGTTGTAGTTTCTAATGGCACCATTTAAAGTATCATATAATATACTGGGAAACTGAAAATTGGAAAAAACTGTGATTCCTACATTGTTTTTTCTGGTTTTAGTTTTTACGGCTTTCACCATGCAGTAAAAACGACAACTGAACTTTATTTTGTGGCTCAATACGATTACTGTGATACCAAATTTATGTCGGTTTTTTATATATTATTACTTTTTTTTTTTAAAAAACAACCTTTTTGTTAAAAAAAACAAAAAAAAACACATTTTTTGTTTCACCACATTATGAGAGCCATAACTTTTTATTTTTCATAAAAAAGGGGTTAAACGGCCAGGAACTGCACGATCGTTGTTCCCGGCCGTTAGTCTGGGCTGTTAGCTGTAAAACACAGCTGACACCCGCAGGGTATAGAGGGCGCTTAGCCCGTGAGCACCCTCCATACTTCCCTATGACACTTATCACGTACATGTACATGATAATGCGTCAAGGGGATAAAGAGAATCTGTCGCTAGTTTAGTAATGCCCTATCTCCTAGCTAATCTAATAGGGGCTGTCACACTGATAATACTAGTGACCAAAAACATTTATTATTTTAAAAGTTCTGAGATTTTTTTTTCTTCTAAATATACAAATGAGGCTATACTAGACCAATGGGCGTCAACACCAGCGGTTCCACTGAGGTGGAGCCTCCTCACAGCCTCTGACGCTGTCCTATCCGCATGAAGCTGCTTCACACATTGTGAGAGACTGAGGCTGGAGGGAAGGGGGATCACTTCAAATAGCCATATCTCGGGCTGTGGACCAGCTAGAACAGAGGTTCTGGTGTCAGATTCTAATCTTTCATATGATATTAGGATCTCAGTTCTAGTTGTGAAACAAACAGAGATATCACCAGTTGAAAACACAGTCGGGAATGGAAGCTGTATACTATATGATCCCACCGTGTTGCTGGGCAGGGAAGGGGGAGAAGTTGTATGCTGATTGGACAGCATCATACAGAAAACATTAAACCGCCCAGAGTGAACAAAAAGGATCACCTCCTATTGGCTATTAGAGCCACATTAACATATTTAGAAAAATGCTCATAACTTTGCAAATAATAAACGTTTTTTAAAACAAATCACACTGTAGTTATCAGCATCAGAGCGCCTATTAGATTAGTCAGGAGATAGGGAATTAATAAACTAGTGAGATCCTCTTTAAAAGATGACTACATACGCACAAATGCAAACGTACACACATACTGATGTAGCCATCTTTATCTGGACTCTGATAACTTGCTGCAGCGTGATATCACACAACAAAAGCCATTGAAAAGACATTAAAATAGTCAAGAGAACGTTTCTTGACACAGTGTATTTAAAGGGTAGATAAACGTTTCACAAACTTCTGACATGTTTTACTGACATGTCATACGTTTTTATTGGTGGGGGTCTGAGCACTGAGACCCCCACCAAACGCTAAAACAAAGCGGCATTAGTGCACGCGTTAGCGCTCAGCCGTTTCATTTGTGTTAGACTTTTTCCGGAAAGCCGATGTAGCAGTGTACGGGCTCATAGCCTTTTATTGAGCCCATACTCCGATACATTGATTTCCGGAAAAAGTCGAACAGAAACGAAGCGGCTGAGCACTTCTGCCGCTTCGTTTTAACGATTGGTGGGGGTCTCAGTTTTCATACCCCCTCCAATCAAAACTTTGTTGAACGTTTAGTTACCCTTTCAATGTGTTAAAAGTCAAGATAAAGATGGCTACATCTGTATACAGATACACATACATTCACATATGTATGGACACAGCAAAATACATAAACACACATATACACAAATTAAGTACATATATACACATATTGTATACACACACACACACTTATTCATACAAACATACTTACAAACAGACACAAACACACACACACACACACACACACACACACACACTTTCACTCATATATGAACATACAGATATACACACACTTATGCAAAAAGAAGCATATGTATACACATATAAACACACAAACACCCATATATACACAAAAATACAAACGTACACGCACACACGCCCATACAGAAATACATACCGGTATACACATACATCTATACACATAAACATATGCAAATAGAAAAATATACATCTATGCACATATACACACATATGCAAATTCATACATATACATAAATACGAACTTCTATTTGAAGCATGTGCACGTCCACTATTGTGCTGTAATCTTTGTTGCTATGCTATCCTTCTGCACACACAACAAATCCTCAATAAGGTCTAATTGGTTATTTGTGGTCAACCCATAAGGAATAGACCCTATGGGTAAGTGATGGTCTCCGTATACCTGTTTCAAGCTTTAGGCCTTATTCACACGGACGTGTCTGTTTTGCGCGCGCAAAAGGTCCGTGTGGCATCAGCATATGATGCGTGGGTACAGCATTTTTTTTAAAGCAGGTAATTCCATTACCAAGTGATACTTTCAAAAACAGGGTCGTCAACCAGTATGTGATACCTTTTCATTTTTTGATTTGTTTGTTTTTGGTTTTTATATTTACCTAGTGCCACGTGATTGATGGTTATTTAAGTATGCACACTCACACAGGGAGGGCTGTCAGTAAATAGGACCACCCCACGGACTCATAAGTTCATGGTCAGAAGAGATTTAAACTTGAAGTTTCTAGGTCCCAATGCAAAATCTGTAAAGGGGCCCCCCACCTACCATGCGTGATTATAATACTGGGGTCGTTTTATGTGGGGTCTATGTTCCCCTCTCAGAAACCAGAACCCAGGTGTGACTGCTACCTCTGTGTTTTTTCAGCTCAAATAAAAACTAATAAAATTATAATATAATTTAAAAAAAAAGATAAAGTTTCCAAACCAGTCCTATAATGTATTCTGAATTAAATGTAGCGTATATGAAACATTCTCTTTGTTTTTGATCTCTAAATAATGGAAATCAAGTCTGTACATAATGGCTCAGTAAAATACATCTATAGAAGGTAATGGTGGAAGCTTTATAATAATGGGGATAAGAATGGTAGTTAAAGAACACAGCAATGGAAACAGAGAAGCCGCTTCTTTTTATCTTTTTTTCCGCTGAACATGAAAGCCGGAGTGTGAGTATAAAAGTAAGAGATTGCAGAGTTTTCGTTTTCCCTTGTGGATCCCCCTGGGCTGAAAGATCCTTTGTTTAAAGAGTTTACAGGCTGAATTTTAGTGCATGTTTTTATTGACTGTATGTCCATTAGAAACATATAGGGGGTAGACTTATTATTGACTTTACACCACTTTTCTGGCGTAAAAAAGTTGCACAATTTGGCCAATGCCATATATGCAAAAAACTTTTCTCTCCTCCTTCAAAGTGGTCTGGAGTTGCGGGGCCAGCAAGTTTCCAACATAGATTTCCGGGATAGGTTTCATTTTCTGTCTTTTGAACTGCCCCAGATACCCCTATTGATAAATTTGCCGCATTTTACTCCGACGTACTGTACTAGAGTTTAAGACTGGCATATGAAAGGTCAGTCTTAATAAGATGAATAAATCCCCCCCATAGGGATATTTATATATGTCTGCAGAGTTTGGAATTTTTAACTCTTTCATTTCCAAAGTACACAGCTTAGAGGGGACAGGGGTGACGAGAACTAGTAGAGTAGTGGTTATAAAGATAAGACGTCATTTGAAGGGGTTGACCTCTTTATGAATAGTTTTTACGAATGTGTGTGAAATAGGGATGTAGGTAACAAACTAATATGTCCTTATTATGGCAAAAAGCCATGCTCCTTTGATAAGCCAAGCCCCGACAGTACGCCTCTCCCATCCTGAAAACGGCCGCTGATGGAGGGGCATGTGACCCATCACGTCCTTCAGTAAACTCACGTTAACTTCAAGGAAACACACTGCAAATGCGCTAGTTTCCTAGACGTTCTGCATTTAATGTACTAATTCTGTCCAGTAGCGCGAGATTACTGATGGACGTGTCGTTTTACATGCCCCTCAATCAGCAGATATTTTCAGGATGGGAGCAGCGTACTGGTGGGACATTGGGACATTTTTAAGCCTTAGCTCTGACTCACCAAGTAACGCCTAAAAAACCTCACAGAAACGTCCATTTTAGGGGCTGCATTTGCTATTGCTCGCCCTTTTGAGGTCCCATTTGCAGGACAATTGCGTGAAAAAAATGGGACGGTTGGAAGGTAAGCAGCTTTAATTTTTCCAGAGAAGCTGAGCTCTGATTGGTTGCAATGGGCAACAAGTTGTTGTTGTTGTTGTTGGTAACATTTACTAAACAATGCCCAATAATTGTCTTTTTTTGGAAAGGACTGTAATATCAAAACAATCTGTTATTTCCGCCTTTAGAATTTGGATCGACATTAAGATGTTTGGCTTCCAATTTTTAATATATAATCTTATGAAACGTTGTATTGGGATTATTACAATGATATGAAATGCAGAAAGGACTGACATTTATAATGACACTTCTGCACATAATTACTTCACTCGACATTTACGTTACAAATTAGAGCCCTGCCATATTATGATCTACAGTGTTGTACGTATTAAGATACATATGATCCACAGGGAAACCTTGTGTAACTGGCAGAGAAGCACAATTGCCGCCAGTCTACGGAGATGTCACTTTAAACTTCTAAGCCCCAATGCAAAATCTGTAATAAGCCCCCTCATACCATGTGCCCTATATAATACTGGTGTCCTTTTATGTGCCAAATGGGTGTCTGGGCCCCCTCAAGCTCCAGGAACCCAGCAAATATTACCTGTGCATCCCCTATAGCTACACCCCTGCTGGAGTATACTCTTGTATGTATGGATTAATTTTAGTTGGGTCTGCAATGATGTACCAAGAAGTACCAAGCACGAGAATGTTATAAGAGTAAGAGCTCGGAGCACGCATGCGCACCACACAAATCTGTTCATAATAATTGCTTTTACTTATTTGTTTAAAGGGAACCTGTCACCAGCATTTCCCCTATTGAACGCTCCTCACCCCTCGCTGTCCGTTGCTGTCAAAAGTTTATTGCCGTTATTTTCCCTCCTAAACTCCTCCTCTGACCATAAATAACGGTCTGCAAACATTTTGCGCCTTTATGGTAATGTTCCGCCAGTCTCGTTCATTCCTTTTAGTATTCTCGCCCACCACCCTAAATGCTGAAATCTCATCTAAGAGAGCGTGCATAAGCCCTTTATGTATGGTCTGACACCCTTCCCTGCTTTGTCCGGGCCTCAAATCTAGTTACTGCGCATGCACCGCTATGGTGTTCCGTTGTGCGCACGCACCAGTACAGGACATCGATGCACATGCGCGGGATTTTGTGTGTGCTTGGGGGAGGTGAGGAGCTGTCAATCAAAAGTAACGAGGCGGGGTTAACTCTGAAAGGCTTGTGGAATGCCGATATGACTCTTAAACTCATTACCATACAGCACAGGAACACTAAAAAACAATACTAATGGTACAGAGACTATTTGCAAGAGAATATTAGGTTACATAAAAATGATATTTCACCCACTTCCACCATGTATTGCTGGTTTAATAGGTGAAATGCTGGTGACATGTTCCCTTTAAGAATATATGCTAATTAAAGTTGGGTAGTTTTGGGGCGTGGCTTGGCAGCCGAGAGACATGGCAGCTTGAACTCGGAGCTCCGGCAACTTCAAAGCTACTTTCAAAGCTAGGCTCTTATACAAGTGATTTCGGCACTCGAAAAGTGGTTATAACCGCTCATGATGACAAGGGGTAAGAGAAGCCTTAAGCAACAAGGCAAACTGGACTTCTACTTTGAGAAAGACCGGGAGGGAGATGACGGGGCTGCTGGCCTCACATTACTTCCTTCTTCTTCAAGCCCGGGAAAACCAGCTTCACCTCAATCCGCAAGCTCTTCCCAGAAGATGAAACGATCCATACTTACTTCAACGGAATCTAGGAGGGCAACACAGACGATAATCTCAGGATCCCGATACAGTCCGTTGGCAGGGGATTCCTTGGAGGAGGTTAGTGACGGGGGCGCCACGAGGTCGACGCCATCTTCCCCTTCACTCAGCCCGGAGAAGCAACGCCTCAAGTTACAGGGGCAGACAAGTCGAGCTGCCGAGGTAAGAGAGAGAGACTCTCACTCCCGGGGTTCGTCTTCGGGGATTCAACCACTCAGGGACATCCCCACAAATGATAGTCCAGCATCGGGCACCCTGATGAAGGAGATGCTGACGGCGTTTAGCACCTCTATGCATGCAGAATTCACTGCCTTACTAGCCCCCATTAATGCTACATTACAGGGACTGGGGCAAAGAACTCATCATATGGAACACAAAATGGGAGAATTTGCGACATCTCATAATAATCTAGTGGATTCACATTCAGACATGGCAGCAGAAATTGAAAGTTTGCAAGCCAAAGTAATAGATCTGGAAGATCGTTCTAGGCGGAACAATGTGAAAGTGAGAGGAATTTCGGAGGAGATTCAAAATGTGGATCTCACCAAACATGTGCAAGCACTCATGATGGCAATATTACCGTCAAGCTCAGCTACTGACATCATAATAGATAGGGCACACAGATTGCCAAAACCGAAGCACTTACCGGAAACTTTGCCTAGGGATGTCCTTATCAGGATCCATTACTATCACGTCAAAGACGCGTTGATGGCCGCGGTACGGTCGATGGGAGATATACCAGCACCATATCAGCATATCAAATTGTATGCAGATCTCTCTTTAGCCACTCTTCGCATGCGCAAAAGCTTGGCACCGATAACGGCAACTCTACGTGATCACAATATCGCATATAGATGGGGTTTCCCGGTTAAAATTTTGATACGACATAATGGAACATTCCATGTTATCTCAAATCTAGAAGAGGGACGAAAGTTCTTACAATCTAGAAATCTTCCCTACCCGGAGAGGATGGATGATCAGGAGCGGTTGCATAGTCACATTGGGCAAGATTGGCAAGTGGTGCCACCACGAAAGAGACTTCCTCGCTAAAGAGCCTTCAATTTAACGTGAAATGGTTGCCGTGTGGGGTTCTGACATGTCTCTGGGATTCGAGCCCTGAGAAATAGTCCCAGTTTCCATCAGCAGCTTATGCAGCTGTATATGTGTTCAAAATGTTTGTATGATTGGTGCAACTCTGAAAGGGTCATGAGGCACCCAAATATGTTGATTTGTTATCAATGTTGTTTAAATAATGCATTGTTGAAGTTGGAAGATAATACCATAGACATGCTTAGGCCTAAAGTGAGAAATACAAGGTTGTTGTATATGAGTAAACAAGCAGTTCCTCTCAGATCGGATAAACAGTTAGGACCCATAGGGTCACAGGCATACCATAATATGCCCCAGGGTCATACTCCCGCCTCTACTTTATACTGCAATGGTTAAATTTGTGTCTATGAATGTGAAAGGCTTGAACAGCCCTCACAAAAGAGCGTTTATGTGGAAAGAAGCTTTGTCCTTGAAAGGGGATATACTCTGTGCGCAAGAGACCCATATACTAGAACAGGACGCTCACAGAATAAAACACCCTCAATTCCCCAACATTATCCTTTCTCACTACAATAAAAAAACAGAGAGGTGTATTATTGGCAATAAGAAACACAGTGGCTTTCAATTCAATAGCGTTCTTTTCAGATCCAGGAGGGAGATACATTATCCAGATAGGAGAGCTCAATAATGTGCTATTTACAATAGTGGTGGCATATGTCCCAAATACACATCAAATTCGATTCATTAACAAATTATTTACAAAAATTAATAAGGTTAGAAGAGGAGAATTAGTAGTTTGTGGAGACTTTAACACTATCCATGATCCCACATTGGATTCCACGAGTGACCATAAAACCCATTACCAATCCTTAGCTGTCCTACTTCGGGAAAATATATATGACATCTGGCGTATTCAACATGACACAGAAAGGGACTATACCTTTTATTCTCCAGTACATAAGTCATACTCTCGTATAGATCTATTTCTAGTGGGTCGCTCCTTGATACAAAATGTGGAAAAATCCTCTATTGAATTGATTAAATGGTCAGATCATGCTGCTATTACTATGAGTATTAGAGATGTTCATAGCACAACATGTCACTTTTTATGGAGAAACAATACATATTTGATGTCTAATCCTAAATATAAGGAGGAATTAGGTAAAGGAATAGAGGAATATTTTAAGCTGAACAAGAATTCTGTTAGTGACCCTTTTGTTTTATGGAACGCGCATAAAGCGTTCATGAGAGGTCTTTTTATAAAGTGGGGACATAGAGCAAAAAAGGAAAGGGAGAGACAATTTGATGAAACGACAACACAATTGTGCCAAGTAGAAACCCAGAATAAAGTGAAGGTTTCCCAGTCCAACAATGAAAAGATAAGGAATCTTAAGATTAAATTAAAGGATTGCTTAATGTACAAATATGAAAAAAACCTGCAATCCATTAGGGCACAGTACTACTCTCAGGATAATAAAGCTAGTAAGCTTCTGGCGCATAGATTAAAGGCTAGAGCGGTGAAAAGTAAAATACCATTTCTAAAGGACCCGATAGGTAGCACTAAAAAATACTCACCTGAAGACATAGCGCAGGAATTCAAAGAATACTATGAATCCCTATATAATCTACAGTCTCACTCAGCAAATCCACAACCAACCCAACAAGTCGTCAAGGATTTTTTGACTAACTTAAAACTCCCACGTCTATCACCCCAGCAATTAGAAGATCTCAACCTTCCCTTATCAGAAATAGAGGTTTCCAAAATAATTAGGGCTCTTCCGCTCCATAAGGCCCCTGGTCCTGATGGCTTATCTGGAGCCTATTATAAAACCTTTGAAGAAGCTCTCCTCCCTCATCTGTTTGAAATCTTGGAACACGCAATTTTGAAAGGTTCTTTTCCGAAAGAAATGTTGAGTGCAGTGATAGTGACACTTCCGAAACCAGGGAAAACACCAGATACACCGCAAAACTTTAGGCCCATATCACTCCTTAATTCTGACTTAAAAATCTATGCCAAAGTATTAGCAAACCGCTTATCAGATGTAATTCCACTTTTGGTCAACAGGGACCAGGTTGGTTTTGTCAAGGGTAGGCAGGCCACGGAAAATACCAGGAGGGTTCTTAATATATTAGAATATGTAGACAGGAAAGGAACCAAAGCAGTTATGGTGACTCTAGACGCAGAAAAAGCTTTTGACAGGGTTAATTGGTCATTTGTTTTTGCGGTTTTAGAAGAAATGGGATTTGAAGGTTCTATTACAAATGCAATCAAAGCTCTATATACAGTCCCGTCAGCAAGAGTTTTCGTTAATGGAGCCTTATCTAAAGATTTCGAAATAACAAACGGGACAAGACAAGGATGTCCATTGTCACCTTTGATTTTTGTCCTCTCTATAGAGCCTCTGGCTCAAGCTCTTAGACAGAAGCAGGAGATTTCAGGGATAAACATAGGAGGGCGTGAGCATTGTATATCCTTATATGCAGATGACATAATATTGACCCTAGAAAAACCAGAAACCTCAATGGCAGCAGCATTCCAGATCATACAGGAATTTGGACAAATAGCGTTTTACAAAATTAACATGGGAAAATCCCAAGCTATATCTTTGAACTGCCCACCAGCGGACAGCGAATTTTTGAAAAAAGAATTCCAGTTGGATTGGCAACAATCACACATAAAATATTTGGGGATAAATATCACTCCCAAAATATTGCAGTTATATCAAGCCAACTATTATAGTATGTTATCCCAAATGGAATTAGAACTGAAACAACTAGCAATACATGAAGTCTCATGGATAGGCCGCATAGCAGCTTTTAAAATGCTAGTACTTCCGAAATTATTATACCTGTTCCGGACACTGCCGATTAAAATGCCCTTTTCCTTTTTTAATAAAGCAAATAAATTGTTAAACGCATATATTTGGCAGAAGAGTAGGCCGCGAATAGCGGCTAGGATTTTGAATAAAGGGAAAAAATGTGGGACCTTGAGTTTACCAAATATCCAACATTATTATCTAGCAACCCAGATATCCCAATTGAAAGACTGGTGGGTGGGAGACACCTCCAAACATTGGGTGCATATTGAGACATCAGTATCCCCCATAACCAATTTAAAAGCTCTTCTGATAGGAAAACTACACTCCAATGCGCATTACTCTCACTTGCCATATTTTCTTGCTACCTCCTTACAAAATTGGAATAAATTCCACACACTAAGCGTTACTTCTACATTCTCTATACTCCCAAATGCACCGATAGAAGTACTAGAGCTCCTTATACCTGACCTGAACCTACGGTCTTGGAAGGAAAGGGGTATGACACAGATGTCATCTTTGATAGAGGATAGCCAATTGGTACAATTTAATTGCTTACATATCAAATTCAATATTCCAAATACTGAATTTTATAAATTTCTGAGAATCAGACATCTCATGCAAACGGAATGTCCGTTTGAGGTTACAGCCAATGCGGACATATTCAGAATGTGGCCTCAAACCGGAAGGCATTTTAAAGGACTGAGGCCTATATATGATCTTTTGGGAGCTAAAAATACGTTTGAAAAGTCTCCATCCTGCCTAGCTTGGGAGAGAGAACTTGGGAAGGTACATTCGGAGCAAGAATGGACTAGTGCATTTACTTTCATAACAAAACATTTGAAATGCACTCTTCATTATGAATCAGGGATGAAAACGATACTCCGGTGGTATTACACGCCAGATAAACTTCAACGCATATATCCAGAGGCCTCACACTACTGTTGGAGGAATTGTGGAAGTAGAGGCACCTTGATACATATTTTATGGACTTGTCCATTATTCCAAAGCATATGGAGTACCTCATTCCAATTACTGTCAGATATAGTAGGGATTACACTAATTCCATCCCCTTCGTTAGCACTAGTTTTTTTAGACATTGAAGATATTCCGAGAGAATTTAGAATAATAGCCGCTCATATATTCATTGCGACCAAAGTAGCAATAACCAGGTACTGGAAAAGTATAACAATACCCTCAATGACAGAAATTATCGCACACGTTAATAGCACATGCTCACATGAGAAGATGATGGCATACAAGAACCATTCAATACCTAAATATGAGACAGACTGGGACCCATGGTTAAAGAGCGTTCACAACATTATTTCTTAAAGAGGACAGGAAAATTTCTTAAATAGGAAATGCAAATTAGAAGAGAATAGAGAAATAAAGAAAATAATTTGCTAAGCTCCAAAAGATAAGATAAGATAGTACTCACTACGGAAAGGAATATTGCAGATCTCATAGATACTGGGTTATCTCAAATGTAAGGCTTAAGTGCAAAGTTCTCGTGTTTTCGCTTATTGGAATGTAACTTGATATGTTATGTCGGTATAATATAGTACAATATAAAATATTTGTCGGATGATGCAAGTTTTACATACCTTATGCATTGAATAACAAATGTCTGTTAAATATGTGTTTAAAAAAAAAATTTCAATAAAAATTTATTGAGTTAAAAAAGTTGGGTAGTTTTGAAACTTCTAGAATCAGGGGATTTTCCATGGGTTGTGTATGGGGAAACTAGAAACCGTCAGAGTAATAAGAAACCTTGGATAGATAAAGAATGCAGAGCTCACCTGAAACTGCAAGTGTCCAGGACCCCGCACTGTTCTGATTGGGACTTCTGGGTGTTGTGATATACAAGAGCCGGACCCTCCCCATATAATGAAAATCTAAGCATATTGCACGTTTGTTTCTTCATAACTAGTTGATATATTTTGTATATCTTCTATGCATCTTTTTTCTTTGTTTGTATATGTATCTATTGCACTAAAGTAAACTATCTATTCACAATTGTGAATAGATTTATTATGTGAGAACCTATTTATTCATGTTTATCATAATCCAAATGGTTGCTCATGAATCTTCATTTTTTGCGGGTCCCCTTATTCATAATACACATGTAAGCCACTTACAAGCTGACAGATTATTGGCTTCTCGTGAGGCCTTAAATTCACCTCTGTGTAACAGTCAATGTGATTGTAGGAAGAAGTATTCGGCACACAAGTTTGAAGTTGAAAAAAATCTTATTTTTAATTAAATGCCAATGGCTTGGTGCGATGTTTCCGCTGACCGGTGGTGTAGGCGCCTATACCAAGCGGTCAGCCGCCATTTATCAAATAGCGCCAATTTACAAGATACACCAGTCCCCAGGACGGCTCAGTGTCTGATGAAGGTCGATTGTGACCGAAACGTCGCATCAAGGCACCCAATTTTTTCAACTTCAAAACTTGTGTGCCGAATACTTCTTTCTATGGGATTTGGTTTGGACCCTATTTGTGCACCCATCAGGTCTAGTGTGAGCTGAACTTCTACGCAGTCAATGTGATTGGTCAAAGTTATCACTGAAGCTCCAGCCTTTAGGCTACAGCCCTTTCACAGGGGGAAATGAACAATGAACAAGTGTCCTTCCGACAGCCATCATGCGAAACTTCAGGGACCTAGGGAGATGAGGCACATACTGAAATTGCATTGCTTCTAGGGGAGAATAACCTCCATCATATGGAGCGAAAGAGCACACAGAGAGCGGCTCTGTAGTATGAAGCTGCAGGTACTAAGTGTGCCTCCATATAGCATCCTGAACACAGTGCAGTGTGTATGAAGCCTTACGTCTCATGCACACAGGTGTATTACAGTGCCATATAACTCCTAAGTTGTACATAGCTGTAATACAGCACCAATGGCAGTCTCTGACATCAAACTATACCCCCATATGCTACCAATTTCATATTTTATTCCCTTTCAATCTGACAGAAGGAAAATTGTGGCATGCTCCAATGGACGCCATGTAATGGAAACATATTTCCATAACACAGTCCGAGACACATGGTTCTGCCTTGTGGATGGAGCTTAAAGAGGTTTTCAGGATTAGCAGTACATGGCTGCTTTCTTCCACAAAACCGCACGCTGTTTCAGCTCTAGGCTGAGCTGCAGTACCATGCACAACCTGTAGACAGGTGTGGCACGGTTTTGTAAGAATTCAACAATGTTTTTCTAACCCTGGATAAACCCTTTAAGGTTTACTATAGAATCCGGAGAAAACTCACATAAACACAAGGAGAGCGTACAAATCTTGTTGCTATATATTGTTGTTGGGGTTCATATTTCTATTAGTAGGTCTTCTATGAATTCATATATGAAATATTTTTTCCAGAAATTTTGGAAGTAGTTTTAAAGCAGATACTCAAGTGAACATAGCCCCAAAACAAGACCTCTGATTGATGATCATAAAGACTTCATAGACAGAAGTCACAGACGCTTGTCTGAACCCCCAGGACGGTTGTGCAGATCTACAATTTCCGTAAGATTTAGTAAAATTAATAATGGATAAATCTCACTTTTCAGGATCATAAATGTAACCAGTGACTCACATTAGTGCATGAGAAATGTCTACTGCTCAGTTCTCTATACATCAGATACGTAAATATTAAGAGCATAAGTGCTGAGCATTAGGATATTGCTTATATTAGCCGCTTTCACAGAAAAGGTAATTAACACTCCCATTGTTCAATTCATTATCATCTTACTCAAGCAGCGCTACCTATTAATTTCACAAGGATCACAGATATCCGGCCATTAGAACAATTGACATAGAGCGACCGTGAAATGTATGACACTAATTAAAGAAAAATTTTCAAACCACGAAAAAAAAAATTCTTAAGTAATGAAGACTGCGAACATTGACCGGCCGAGCCGTAAAACTTCCCTTTAGCTAACAGTCATAAACAGTTCCATGCATTTTACCTTAAATCACATCAAAATCCATTAACGGAGCTCACATGTCATAGACTTGTGAAATCGAGGACCATTAAATACATAAGATCGACAAAGGCAACAAAGATTCTATTCCTATTCGATGTTGTGATATGAATTATACATGTTTTTGGATATAAAGGTTAAGTATATCTTATTTAAACTCTATTTTATTAATTGATAGACATAGGAGCTTCCAATCCCCGAGTGGTGTTAAACTATAACTCATAGCATGCTGAGAGTTATTGTTCCATTACTATAATAGAACTCCGGGTTACCTACCACTTGCTTAGCCAGTATTATTTCTTAATTAACCTGTACTGAATAATGCCTAATTTTAATTCCATAACATATGTTTCTAAGGGGACCTGCCTGGTGATAAGCAAGTCCTACATTTTTTTATTTTTTTTTAAAAAAAAGCTCAACAAAATTACTGTAATCCAAGAGGCTGACCTATTTGATTGTGATAACCCTTGCTCCGTGGAATGAAAGCCACATTAAATATTTAATCAGAAGTGACTAAGCAGTTCTTTTTATCATTGCTTTTTACATTTACAGTATTTGTGGGTATAACAATTTGAATGAATACATATTTTTCGTTCTTAGAGAAATAATGATATACTGTAGAGTTTGCATTTTATTTTATTCCATATTGACTTGAAAAAGTCAAGGGATAAGACATGTTTCACGTGGCCATCATATGGGTACACTTTTTTTAGTCGTATTACGACCAGAAAACTCCCCACATCTGGTTCTATACTAATCTAATATTGCGTCAGTAGTCCAGGTTAAGTGGTCATAACATAAACTCTTGCAAGGCGTCCCAAACTCAGAAAATCAACTTTTTTAGACAACAAGGTACATAGAGGAAAAGACAAAATGGAGACCCTATCCTTGTGTTATTGCAAGTCACCACACATCCCATCCTGGGACACTAGGACTTGTCTGCCCTCCCTCTTCCAATCTCTTGAAGGAGTGAAAGATAATATGGTCACTTCTCCCACTCCTTTGTTTGCCATTGTTGACGTGGTTGTGGAGATGGAGAGTCCTAGGCAGGTACACCCCACTCTGAACCGCTACAACCCACTCTGAACCGCTACAACCCACTCTGAACCGCTACAACCCACTCTGAACCGCTACAACACACTCTGAACTGATAGTCCTTCATTTATAACCATTAGCCAAAGTAGAGATTGGCTACAAAGAGCATTTCTCACTATGGATGACCTAGCACATCCGTGCATAACATGGATAGATCAATGATTTGGCAATGTGTAATGCTTTTTTCTCCCCCTTTGGCGGTTCTACAGGGGAATTGAACAGTTCTTCCTGATATTCCCCCATAGATTACAGCTGATTGTTGGGATTCTAGCAGTGGGACACCCTGGGCTCAGTTTTTTATTTCAGGGGAAAACCCATTTAAGGAAGTACGATAGGACCAACCTGAGCCGTTGACCTTCACCACGTGTCAAGTAACAGTTACGGTGGTAGCTTGCTTTGTATACTATTTGTAGTAGTATTATGATATATTTCTGAGCCTTTCATTTTATAGTATTTGTCAAAAATATAATTTGTTGTTTATACAATATTTATAAGAAATCTGTAGATTGCATGAAGACACAGTGCTAATAATGACTTCATGGAACATTTCTATCTAAAAACCATGACATGGATTATTCTATTTGTAGAAATCAATTACCTAAAGCAGTGTCAGCACATGCGGAAGATGTAGTTTCACAGCAGTTGGCGAGCTACCGGCTGGAGACAACTGATCTAAAGACTCAAGATTGGATGAGAGGAACTTGAAGTCAGTAGAATGGATTCAACCATCTAACTGTTGACAGCATCTGACAGTAACAACTGATAGATATTACCCACCACACTATGGAAAGTTCTATGAGCAGAACAGCACTAAATAATGCTATTCTCGGAAATCGACCTGATCTTATGAAAGCACACTAATTTTATCCCTGGCACTTCTTCACTTCCAAGAGCCATGCCCTTTTTCTCCATGTCTTGCCCGTCCTGTAGTTTAAAGGATAACTAAACTTTCAAAAACTACTGACATGTCACAGTGACATGTCAGAAGTTTTGCTCGGTGGGGGTTTGAGCACTAAGACCCCCTCTGATCGCTAAAATCAAAGCGCCAGCTTTTCTCGTAAAGCCAAGCAATTGGTGTACAGGCTCATGGACATTATATTGAGCCCATACACCAATTGCTTGGCTCTCCGAGAAAAGCCCATCTGAAACTAAGCGGCTTAGCGCTCACCTGAAGCTTCTACTGCTTCTTTTAGTGATTGTGGGGGTATGCGTGATCGGACAGTCACCGATCAAAGATTCTGACATGTCACTATGACGTTTCAGAAGTTTTTTCATAGTTTAGTTACCCTTTAAGAATAAGCCATCTTTGCAATATATCTAAATTACATTATTTCACTTATTTTTCTATTTTTTTTACTCTTTAGTGTATAAATAAAATCTACTGCTATCTGGGGGAAACCATTGACAAGCTGCTGTTGACTGACCCATTATTATTTTTCTCTATAGGGTACTTTGTGTATAATGATGTCCTACTATGGAGTTGACTATGGGTCTGATTGGTTTATAAACACCAATATACCCCTTCATCCTGGTTCATTAACCCACGACTACCCAAAATGCAATGCAAATATTAGGTCCTTTATGCTAATCAGACTATTTGGATGCCATGTGTAAGTGAGCCAGGGTGTATTCACATCACCCATAATTAGAATAAAAATAGCTAGTAAGATCCATAAACTGCAGCTAACCTGATAGAAATAAGGATAGCAGTAGATTTTTTTTGTATTATTGTCAATATTAATCCGAGTTGGAGTATCATCCTAAATATGAAAAAATATAAATTAACAGGTAATTTTCAAGGTTTTAACATGTACTTCCAAGTCTTATCTAATGCCAATAATACTTTTATATTAAGACATTTATTCATTGTTAATAAAAAAAAAAAGTTCTGCCAAACTAGAGTTACCTTGAGTTTGCTGAGGAGTGAACTTGGAGAGACTTGTAAAAGACTCCAGTTTAATGCCTAGTCTTTCTAGAGTCACTTTATCTTACTGCGTCCAATACACCACAAATTAGATTGTACGCTTGACTGGATAGGAAAACTGTGCCGGAAAAATGACACATAGATCTTTGTGGAAAATAGTCAATACCGTGTAAGACTGCAAATGAGATGGGGTTGATGTGCAAGACCGGGAAACACAAGGACAATGCCTTCAAAAGTAAATGTTACTGCCACCAGGTGTCTTAGTAGACGTTTGACTGGGACAGGATAAAGCCTTATTCTCACAACTATGTCTATTTTGTCCCATAATAAAGTGCCCAACTGTATTGTGCGCCATCTTCCGCCCAGCATAGTTCCTTGTGGGGTGGCATATCACAGACTCAACATTTTGTTTGAGGACTCTGCATAAAAAATCTCCATATATCATAATATTTTTACATGACAGTATGAATGGCCCTATTAAAATGCTTTACTTATGTATTTGGGATTCATGTGATCTACGTATTCCAGTGTTGGAATTTTTAGAATAGAGGGGCCCCTGATACAGAGAGAATCAAAATTGGCCTCCCGTTATAGTGCTTAGCTTTGCCACCAGGTGCAGATGGGCCAGGCATTTATTTAAACCACTATACCCATTTTCATGACCTTTGGACCAATTCCCTACAACCTTGTTTGGCATCAATGTAGTTCCTCAAGAGGAGCGAGTCCTGCACTGGTTTTGAGAACCAACCAGGGTTGGGCCAACTCTCTCCAAGGGCCTAAAATCAGCCGCATGGTCTACCTTTACAGTATATCCTTAGATCCCAAACACTTTGATGTATATGAGGCTTACAGGTGCCAACAGGTCCCAATGTAGCGTGGTCTCAGCAAGTCCCATTTAGTCGATCCAGTTCTTGAGCTCTTCCCTCTTTAGTTCTACACCAATGGTACTAATATACAATGCTGGTGATGGAAGCAAATCCAACGGAACCAACTGAAATATAAGTGGTTTCGTCAGCACTCATCGGGAGAAGCCAAAATTGAAGCATTGTCCCTATATGAATGAAATCTAGTCCTAGGCAGTTATAGGAATTTTTTTACAGTCTATTTCACAAAGTCATCTTTAGGTGCAGCCCATTGTGTTGGCTTTGCTGGTTTATATCATTGGGTAGACATGATGATTATATCCTGAATCACTTGTAGGCAGCTAGGACAGAAATGGCAGCCTCTGAGTAACAAGACGCTGTCAGGTTCCATGACAACTGGGTTATGTCTAAGAAAATCACATAAAAAGCAGAAAAATGCTTCTTTAGAAGTAGATAAGAAAGCTTGTTGCCGGCTATAAGGCAGAACAACTTGAACACTTCCGCCTTTGATTTGCTCCTGATATGGCATGTTCTACATGTAACAATGCTTCAAGCCTCATATTCTCCTTTCATGGAGCCATCTCAAAGATCTAAATCCCATCTCTGTAATGGATGCCTATTACAAGTGCTATTTTGTGCTCTAATTATATTTTGGATACTTCTTTGGTACATTATGCATTTTATCTCCATCAGCAGAATGTGATAAGGCTCATTCAAAATTCTTTAAATACTCTGCAACGTTCAGCAGGAGGACGGGCTGGCTTTGATGGCTGTGAAGCTGATGGCAAGGTCACTGGATGTTCAAAAAGGACAGTATGGGATGAAGTTGGTCAGCTGCAGGGGATGGAGTTGCAGAGCTGTGAATTATTTGTGTATAATTGGGTAAAATCTTGCAAGAGTGCAGAAATAACAATGAATACACAACCTACAGTCACACATGCACACACATATACACACACACATACCTGCATATGCACACACATATAGTTATACATATGCACATACATGCACACGCACACACACACATATAGATATACATACACACATACATATAGTTATACATACATACATACACACACACACATACATACATATAGATATACAAACACATACATATAGTTATACATATACACACATACATATAGTTATACATATACATGCACTCACACACACATACATACATATAGATATACATACACACATACATACATATAGATATACATACACACATACATATAGTTATATATATACACATACATGCACACAAATACATAGATAGATACATGCATACATACATACAGTTATACATACACACATACATACAGTTATACAAACACACACACAAACATATAGTTATACAAACACACATACTCCAGCATATACACACAGTTATACATACACACATACACCTACACAAACATTCACACATACGCCTACACACACACAGACACATAGTTACGCATATACATACACACCCATACACACAGGAATAAATGCACACAAGCATTCATACATGTACACACACACACACAAATACACATATTAATTTACATATACATGTACATTTACACATACTGTACAAATACATACTCATTTCTACATTCATGTGCACGTATAATAGCATACATACAGGGGTGTAATTAGGAAAGACTGGGCCACATAGCAAACTTTTGACTGGGGCCCCCCCTCTGCTGGGTATCACACAACCCCCCTTGTAGATAGTGCCTCCCTATAGATTCCACCACACAGCGCCCCCTATAGATAGCACCATACACAGCCCCTTGTAGATAACGCCATACAGCCCCTGTAGATAACGCCATACAGCCCCCCTGTAGATAACGCCATACAGAGTCCCCCTGTAGATCTAAATCCCATCTCTGTAATGGATGCCTATTACAAGTGCTATTTTGTGCTCTAATTATATTTTGGATACTTCTTTGGTACATTATGCATTTTATCTCCATCAGCAGAATGTGATAAGGCTCATTCAAAATTCTTTAAATACTCTGCAACGTTCAGCAGGAGGACGGGCTGGCTTTGATGGCTGTGAAGCTGATGGCAAGGTCACTGGATGTTCAAAAAGGACAGTATGGGATGTACATATACATGTACATTTACACATACTGTACAAATACATACTCATTTCTACATTCATGTGCACGTATAATAGCATACATACAGGGGTGTAGATAACGCCATACAGAGTCCCCCTGTAGATAACGCCATACAGAGTACCCTGTAGATAACGCCATACAGAGTCCCCCCTGTAGATAACGCCATACAGAGTCCCCCCTGTAGATAACGCCATACAGAGTCCCCCCTGTAAATAACGCCATACAGAGTCCCCCCTGTAGATAACACCATACAGACCCCCTGTAGATAACGCCATACAGAGTCCCCCTGTAGATAATGCCATACAGAGTCCCCCCTGTAGATAACGCCATACATACCCCCTGCAGATAATGCCATACAGAGTCCCCACTGTAGATAATGCCATACAGAGTCCCCCCTGTAAATAACGCCATACAGAGTCCCCCCTGTAGATAACGCCATACAGACCCCCTGTAGATAACGCCATACAGAGTCCCCCTGTAGATAACGCCATACAGAGTCCTCCCTGTAGATAACGCCATACAGAGTCCCCCCTGTAGATAACGCCATACAGACCGCCCTGTAGATAATGCCATACAGAGTCCCCCCTGTAGATAACGCCATACAGAGTCCCCCCTGTAAATAACGCCATACAGAGTCCCCCCTGTAGATAACGCCATACAGACCCCCTGTAGATAACGCCATACGGAGTCCCCCTGTAGATAACGCCATACAGAGTCCCCCCTGTAGATAACGCCTTACAGACCCCGCCTGTAGATAACGCCATAAAGACCCCCCCTGTAGATAACACCATACAGACCCCCCCGTAGATAACGCCACACAGACCCCCCTGTAGATAACATCATACAGACCCCCCTGTATATAACGCCATACAGAACCCCCTGTAGATAACACCATACAGATCCCCCCTGTAGATAACGCCATACAGACCCTCCCTGTTGATAACGCCATACAGACCCCCCTGTAGATAACGTCATACAGACCCCCCTGTAGATAACGCCATACAGAACCCCCCTGTAAATAACACCATACAGACTCCCCTATAGATAACGCCATACAGACCCCCTGTAGATAACACCATACAGAACCCCCCGTAGATAACGCCATACAGACCCCCCCTGTAGATAACGCCATACAGACCCCCCTGTAAATAACACCATACAGAACCACCCCCTGTAGATAACGCCATACAGACCCCCCCCCCACCGTAGCTAACGTCATAAAAAAAAAGGCCTATAGTTTGTCCTACAAAAGAGATGTATCCCCTATCCAGAGAACAGGGGATACATGTGTGATCGCTGGCAGCGATAAGGAGAACGGGGGACTAAAAGTCCCCCCAAGTTCTCCATGACTAACCTCTGACTTCCGGAGTCTGTGCAGTTCAATCAAAATGAAAGGTGCGCTGGTCACTTTCGGTCCCCCGTTCTCCTTATCGCTGCATGTCATTTGTAGGAACAACCCCTTCAGTGGCGTCGCGCTGTAGCAGCCATAGCGGCTGCTAGCGGAGCCTCCGGCCATGGGGGGGGCGTGCTGGCGGGTGGCACGGGCCCCCTCATGCTGCGGGCCCCATAGCACCCGCTACGGCTGCTATAGTGGTAGTTACGCCACTGCATACATAGGTACTTATGGGTTAGGCCATAGGATGACAATGATGCTGTCGCAATGCAACCAAAAACCACGCAGACATGCAGGTAAACAGCAGTTGTATCCACAACGCTGTTCGGCCATTAACAATTAATTTGAAATCCACGCCAAACAAGTGTCTGCGTGATTTTTTTTGGAGGAATTGTGGCCGAATCGTACCCGGCTCAATGCTGGCCACTATGGCCTTACTCTCACACACATATGTATATGCATACATACACACAAATAGATGCATACACAGATACACATAAACATGTACATTTACACATACTGTATGCACAACTTAATATTATTTGTATTATAGTATTTTTTAGACCTTGTATAGAGCTGTTATTAGAGTACTCGATAACGACACTATTATATGTGCACTGCATGGGGGCATTTACCTAGGCATTGTGTAGGGCTGGTACTTAGGCTCTGTACAGTAAATTGTTTTTCCAGTGTATGGCAGTGACGCCACTGTATAGCATTGTTATTTAGGCAGCTGTGTGTTAGCCAACTTATGGCACTGTTATTTCGGCTACATATTATATGGCACTTATAATTAGGCACTGCTTGATATAGTTATTTGCACACTGTATGACAGAACAACATCTGGAGGTAGAGTGTGCCATTTAGAAGGTGCGGCACAGCGCGCCATCCAACGTAACGCCGGCCATGGATATATTGGTACTGTACGTGACTGTGCTAGGTCTCCTCTATATTATTTATATCTCACCCCTAGAGCAGCTCTTCAAGATAACGCATATGAACCGAAAATGTCTGGTGGAACAAGTGCATAGCTTTGCCTGGAGTTCTCCGTTAGTCTGTTGTGTTAATAAATATGAAAAATAAATTCTTCCAAACATTTTTATTAAAGGCAAAATACAAAACATTTAACGAAAACAATGTCCAGCCTCTAGGTAGTCGCTGCACATAATTGCTCGGTAGAGAAGGTCATTGTTTTCTATTGCTTACTGTTATGAGCTGCTCACAATTCCACCTATATCCTGGCTTTTCTGACCTCGTCTATCTCAGGGCATTTGTCACTGAATTCAAGGAGTAATCATTACTTTTCTGCTTCTAATGGATGTAACTGCTTTTTAAATTGTGTATTCTTTGTCTGGCTATTTTGACCCATAAATGTGTTTCTAAGAATACGTGAATTCAGTTTTGTCCTCCATTAGACACTTCCGGTTACTCCAGTTGTTGGTGTGAATAGAAAGCATACAGTCTCTTTAGCACCATTGACATACATGGCATCTCTCAAAGCCAATTGCTCAGGGGCTGTATGTGGCTCTCGGGCCCCTGCATGTGGCTCCTTAGCTGCTGGCAACTGGAGAAACTTTTGTGTGTTAGTGGTACCTGAGAGGTCATAACATTACTAGAATTTAGTATTAGGGAGAAAACCATATCGCTGCCAGATATTACGAAGTTAAGAGCCATAGCACTGGGTCAAATCTTTCATAGGCTTGTTCCCCTTTAATATGCACTATGGCTATACATCACACGTCATATTAGAAAGTGGTTCGCAACTCTAAAAATGGTAGAAACCCTTTATTTTAAGCCAATGTCTTACTCCAGAAAGACTTGATCGAAAGACACCCATTTGTCGAAATATCTATTTTTTTTTCTCTCTTTTAGGCTTCTTCAGTACGGAGCAAGTTTTTGGATATCAATTTGAGATTCACTCGAATAGCCTCACTGGTATGCTGATTCTAATAAAAGGGTTGACCAGTTTAGAAAATACATTTTTCCCATTAGTAGAGATGAGCGAATTTACCAAAATACATTTTGGGTCTGATTTCGACCAATTGGCCGTTCGATTTGATTCGGTCCGAATAAGTGCCCGATAGCCTCCGCGGAAAACTTGTGTATATCTCTCTGATGTCTTCTAGGACTGTATTCAACTGATAGCATTTCCTGGTTGACCTTTTAATAGTGGATATGAGTCATTTACCTCAATCACTCATGATTTAGGGAGAGATATCCCTCTGTGCTAGAGGGAGAGATAACCGTAGCAGTGCATTTTGGGAAGGTCGTCTGAAAGAAATTATGGGGAAGCCCTCCCGAGCACATGTGTTCCTTTTTCTGACGGACGGCACTCACCAGTGGTCGCCATTTCTTGTCCTGTGAATACCAAAGTTTTGGATTTCACCGTATCCAAAACTTTTTGAAAGTTTGGACCAAATTTAATTTGTGTAGAATCAATTAGGGAATTCTGAGTTAATAGAGGGGTGGGTCCACTGTTCAGGGTTCTCATATCATGGCCTGAGTGGAGAGCAGTTACATAGAGCATCTCTCTCTAGAGTACCTGTCCTGTATTACACAGACAACCAATTGATGTAAATGGGCACTGTGTACTGTTTATTTTCTCCTGTGGTGGCGCTGCAGGAAAAGGTAACACTTACTGCCGGTTTTCCCTTCAGATTACAGCTGATCGCAGGGGGGCACTTTGTGATCTGCTTTTTTGTCAAGGCGCCCTTCTAACAAGTAGGGACTGTCTAAAGCAGAGAGAACATGTATATGTTTATGAGTAATTTTCTGACTTTTGTTTTTCATCTAAGATAAATGTAGAAGCCTAGTAGTGTCCTTTGTAGCCGTTATCATTAATGATGCAAATTTAGGTGAATATGAAAACTAAACTAATAAATTAATCTATTTATCCGATGTTTTTTATTTCTGTGGGGGGCTGTCTCCAAAAGAACACAATGTGCATCTCAAAAAAATAATAATGTTGTTTATAAAATCAAGGTTACAGTGAATTCGGAGATTATATGGGTTTCTGACTGTGAAAGGAAAAATAAAAACATGAATAAATAATGATTTAATTTGCCTACTAACTGCTGTTCAAACCGCGAAAAAGGTTCTGACAACATATTATGTTGGCATGAAGCTTAATAACTTGGTTTATTACAAAAAGATTTACTTATAAGAATTGAATATATTACATCTGGTGTTAAGTATTTGTTATGTTCTGGATCCATCTGTTCAATAGGTTTTATCAAGATTACTGGAGAACATATTCTTTAAAGAGACAGTCACGTTGCTTCATGCGTGTGTTAGATCACTTGTTTCCTAGTTAGATGATACGCTCATTGAATACTGGACCATGCCCCAAAAAAATTAAAACGTAACATCTCATCATACTATAGGTTGACCACTCCATTCTGGGTCCAATATTTAAAGGGGATTCTGGCAAAATGTGCATACATGTGTACGGTCTGTGATTACAGCACGGACGGGCCATGGACTGCCACCCGCATTTGCGGACTGTGCTCACTATTGGCTATTTGCTCTACAGCTTTCTCTGCTTTCTAATTCAGAAGCTGAAAGTTTGTGTCAGATTGAAGATATTAATAGAGGAGCTCCTTGGTCCATCAGTGTCTTGGGCTGTACCTCCTCCCTCTTCCCCTCTCACTGTCAGTCACAGTGTGAGCCAATGAATTGATAAACTGTGTGATAGGTCCTGGGAGCGCCGTAGTGAAGCTTCTCTTATTAAACACAATTATTTTCCTATTTCAGCTTCCAGATACTGTGGCCAAATAATACCATCTGGTGGGGTATAATTGGCACAGTGATAACATAGATGGCAAGCTTCAGCTTGCACCAGCTTATCGATGGATCATTGCTGAATATATTGAATTTCGGAACGGATTAGCCGTATTTGACTATAAGATTTCCACTGTGTCCGTCACTATTCTTCACTATATAGCTCCGTGATCACGAGGTCCTCAATAGGATCAATAACCCTGTTGCAACCATTTTTTTTCTGGCACTTCAAAACCATCACCCACAAAGATCACAGAAATATGCAGTATAAAATTCCTTCAACTGCTCATTGATTTTAATTAATAATCTTTCCCATAGCTCCACATATTCTTAGTCCTATCCCCTCCAAGCTGTCTTACTTCACAATACGTTAAAGGTCTGCCAGATAAGAAAAGGGTTAATTGACATTTTTGGAATTCGTTGCATTATTAAACTCATAAATGTGAGCTAATGGCATAATTTATTTAAATATTATTCATTAAAGTCTACAGAATTAATTTAATCTGATCTTAAAATATATAAAAAAAGGAGATGCTAGCGGTAGTTGTATAGATTAGTCTCTCTATCTTAAATACTGTGCTATTTTTTCTTAATTATAGTCATTAATCAACATCATTTGATAATGGTGCAATGAGGGTATAGGTAATATCCATATGAACATTGCTATATAACGCAGTAGAGTCATAGAGAGACTTTTCCCGTGTGCGGGGCTTGATGGTGGACAACGAACGTTGCATTGTCTTTTCATGTGTACTAATAAAGTAGGTATTGCTGTGTTTAATTATAGATACGGACCAGACAGACTATAATTTACACTTCACTCACAGTCACAAAACAAAGCATTCATTTGCATCCAAAAAAGGAGCCTCGTTGAGTATTTAATTTGCTAAATAAAGTTACAATTTGTTCAGCAGTTTCTAGTGGTGTTTTTTCAGCAATTCTATTTTAGTGCTAATTTACGCCTAGCACACAATAGTATCAGTAGTCCATAAAATCCAGCCGGTTTGCAAGGCCTTAAAGTGCATCACTACTTTATATTATCATGTCATTTTTAGGTCCAAAATTCTGTGCTAAATAATTTCTTAATATGTCTTTATAGTAGTCAAAGCTCTGTTTTTCTGATACAGAGCTCCAAATACTCTGCATAGACATAGATTTAACGATAACATGATGGTTATCTGCAACCACCACTAGAGGGAGCTTACTGCATACAGTTTTATTATTGAATTTAATCCCTTAAAGGGTAACTAAACGCTTGACAAACTTCTGATGTGTCATAGTGACATGTCAGAATTTTTGTTTGCTGGGGGTCCGAGCACTGAGACCCCCACTAATCACTGAAACAAAGCGGCAGATGCGCTCAGCCACTTTGTTTCTGTTCGGCTTTTTTCCGTAATCGGAGTACGAACTCATAGGCTTTCTATTGAGCTTGTACTCTGATACATTGATTTCCAAAAAAAGCCGAACACACACGGAGCTGATGAGCGCTAACACGAGCGCTTCTGCCACTTTGTTTTAGCGATTGGGGGGGGTCTCAGTGCTCAGACCCCACCAATCAAAACTTCTGACATGTCACTATGATATGTAAGTAGTTTGTCAAATGTTTAGTTACCCTTTAATGACAAGGCAAATTTTAGTTTTTTTTTATTGTTTTTTCCTCCCTGCCTTCCAGAAGCCATAGCTTTTTTAATATTTTCGTCAACATAGCTTTTTTTTTACAGGACAAGTTGTAGTTTTTTATGGCACCATTTAATATATCCGATAATATACTGGAAAACTGAAAAAATATATATTTGTGGGGTGAATAGGGCAAAAAACAGCGACATTTCTTGGGGTGTTTCCTTTTTACAGCATCTATGGTGCAGTAAAAACCACATGTTCACTTTCTTCTACACATTGATATGATTACAGCGATACCAAATGTATATCGTTTTTTAAATATTTTACCACCCTTATTAAAAAAATAATTTGTGTCGCTGTATTATGAGAGTCGTAGCTTTTTTCTTTTCCATCGATTGAGCCATGTGGCGGCTTATTTTTTGCTGGGCGAGCTGCAGTTTTTGTTGGTACCATTTTGGGGTACATGCGATTTTGATCATTTTTATTCCATTTTCTGTGGACCAAAAACAGCAATTTGGACGTTTTTAATAATTTGTTTACGATGTTCAATGAGCAAGTTAAATAACGTTATATTGTAATAGTTTGGACTTTTACGGATGCGGCAATGCCAGTTATGTTTTTTTTTTAACATTACTTTAGGTAAAAAGTGGGAAACGTTTTTTTTTTTAAGCTTTCAATATTTCTTTTTTGGTACACTACTGAAAACTAATTATTTTTAACATTTAATATTAGTCCCCTTAGGGAATTTGAACCAGCGATCGTCAGAAGGCAGAACTGGGAGCCTTCATTAGGCCCCTGGGCTTCCATGACAACCATCGGCACACTGCAATCGTGTTCTGGGGCAACCAGTGGGATGTCTGAGGAGGCCACCCCCTATTTCTAATAGCTTAGAAGCCGCAGTCGCTATTGACCGCTGCATCTAAGTGGTTAAATGGCCAGGGACAGAGCGATCTCTATGTAATACTGAGCTGATACCCGCAGCGTATGAAGCAGGCTCAGCGCGCGATTCCACTCCATACTTAACCCCCTACGGCAGGATGTAAGGGGTTAATGTACAGTATAACAGGTTGCAAATAGCTCTTAAGCTCCCTCTAGTGGTGCCTGCAGGTAACCAGAATGTTCTCTTTTAAATCTATGTCTATGCAGGTAGGGTTGTCACGATACCAAAATTTGGACTTCAATACTGATACTTTGTGTAGTATTGCGATACTCGATACCAAAATGATACTTTGCCAACAATAATAATAAAAAATAATAATTATTCAATTTTCTGATGTGAGGCGCGTGGTGTGATGAATTTTGAGCCGCCATGTGCCTCACATTAATAGTAATTAACCCCATCATGTTCCTCACAGTCATAATGAACAACATTGGGTTAGTGTGTAAGGTACATAATGGGGTTAATTACTATTAATGTGAGGCACATGGAGGTGCTAAATTCATAATACCTCGTCCCTCACATTAATAAGTGAAAGCAGTTTTTTGTTTTTTGTAACAGTGTAAGGCCTTATTCACATGAACTGTGAGATGCACCTAATTAATAATTACAACTCACACAAGAAACAAATTACTAATTCACCTCTGCTACATCTGTAAATACATTTGAGAATGTCCAGCGATCACTGCCGTATTTTTGATAATAGTTTTCCCTTGTTGACATAATGGAACATGTTTGGGATCCTGAGTTCTTGAAGCCATTACTTGCAGAAGTCACTTACTCAGCACCGAGCGGCTAAATCAGCACTTTGGAGGAGAGCTGGAAACCCGATAGAATGACCGTCCTGGGATATATGAAAGCATCAAACTCACCTCCTTTAATTAGTGGTTTCTACATAGTTCTGCACAAATTACCAGTTCACCTTGATTCTCCGTCATTACTGTATGGATATGGGACCTGAACTACATCAACATCTGTACAAATATTTATTTTGGTATTTAGACTGTTACTGTAAGCGGCAGATGATATATCTATGTAAATACACTACACCATGTTCAGGGTAAATTTATCAAGAATTTTTTCTGTAAAATTCTGATTATTTTTTTTGAGCCTTTCAAGACTTAAAGGGGTTGTCCGGTTTCAGCAAATTATAATTTTTTTTAATTTAACAAACTTATGTAATTTTCCAATATACTTTCTTTATTAAATTCTCACGGTTTTCAAGATCTCTGCTTTCTGTTATTCAGTAGGAACAGTCATAGTTTACTTCCATTGGATGCAATTCTGTTCATGGTCATGTGATGGGCACACCGGTGCATGACTCGTCACAGTATGTGTATCAGAGCCGTGTCTTCTAACGAGCCGTGCACCTGTGTCCATCACATGACCCTGGACAGAATTGTATCCACTGAAAGTAAACACTGAATGTTCCTACTGAATAACAACAAGCAGAGATCTTGAAAACCATGAGAATTTAATACAGAAGGTTTATTGAAAAATGACATAACTTTTAGTTATACAAAAAATAACAATAATTTGCTGAAACCAGACATTTAGACCTATAGATGTCCATCTTTGAAATCATTGTAAAGCTCCAATGCATCTAAGATGAAAAATAAAACAACTATGCATATTCAGCCTCTTTGAAGACCTATGTGTTTCCATGGTTACAGACTACAAACAAACCCTGTGTGTAGTCTGATCCTACAGTCATACTACCATCCATCTGTCCCTTTCTTCATGCTAACATACTTTCGGAAGTTTATCAATAAGTATGGACTGATGGAAGGATGCTGCCCATGGATTGGGCAACCAGTGGTGTAAGTATCGGGGTCAGTGACGCCCCGTTCAGTAGTGACTAGGGACACACCCTGTATGACCGCATAGTTTGCACACCCTTAGGCCTCATGCCCACTTCAGTTTTTCTTTTCAGGGTGATATCCATTTTTGTAACGGATAGCACACTGACACATTCATTTCTATGGGGCCATGCACACTTCCGTTGTTTTATCGGAACCGTGCGACCGTTCCGTCAAAAATAGGACAGGACCCACTTCAACCATTTTTGACGGAACAGTCTCGGCCTTTTCATTGATTTGGTCCATGAAACAACGGACTTTCATTAGCGGCCGTACAACGGCCTACGGATGTGTGCATGAGGCCTTAAGGTCAGCCTTAATGGTAAATGTATTTACGATGGTGTATTTTGGTGCGGTCACCGAGAGCACTTCTAGGTACTACTCCCCTGCAATGAATGTATCATAGATTGTACACATTGCTAGAATATAGTGGTGTAAAAACATATTTAAAACAAATATACCTTATATATACTCGATCTTTAACTACATCTATTTCTTTTTTGTTTTTCAGGTACAGTACATAAGTGTCCCTCAAATCACATCCTTTGCATTGGATCCAAAATATGCATCCATTTCTCAAAGCTCTGCAATGGGGTATTCGACTGCAGTGATGGGTACGATGAGGGGGTACACTGTCGGGGTAAGTTTGACTTAACAGAAAATATATTTGTTTTTTAAATATTTGTCAAAAACTAGTATCGTTAAAAGCAAACTGTGACTATGTGTTTTGAAATTACCTTTATCTTTACTTGAAAGTGTTGTATGAGATTAGGAGTTCTCTGATTTATCAGAATTTATTTTTCCAGAAATAGTGCCACTCTTGTCCTTGGATTGTACCTGGTATTGCAGTTCAGTTCCAGTCCCTTGAATGCTGCAATACCAGGCACAGCCATGTGTGTCACTGTTTTTGTAAAGGAAGAAAAACGGACCCTTTTAAGCAGTTGTCCACCATTGTCCTTTCCAATTTGAGATTTCCAAATGTTGTATTATGTCTACTCTGACAATTTTGGGTTATATATGATTTGTATTTTATACTGAATCTTATTTCAAAAAGTCTCACTCACTGTAGCTGTATTATCTACAATCCTAATGAACCCGATAGGGCATGTACCATTGTGATGATGTGCATCCATATATGATACATTACCTTATACATCACTAACTAGATATATGGTCATCAATTGTCTCCACAATCTCGATATTAAGAGTTTTTTCGGGTTTCGTCCCATCTTTTTTGACACAGCCTATTGTGATAAAATATCCTCTTTTTCTATACTTTGGCTTGAAACTTTCCCTTATTTAAAGCATGATTTATTATTGAGTAGACAAGGTTCTTTTTTTTTAATCCTTGGTGACCCTTTGTTTTGGAATATCTACCAGTAGGGATAACTGCTGCTATGGGGCTCAGCAGCCAGGGGCACCCATGGTCACTTTGAATCATATATGAGGAGGAAAGTACAGGGGACTATGATCATTTCAATACAGATCACTGGGAAATAACAAAAAAATAGAGGCACAGGAGACAGAGTGGAGTCCAACATACACAGAAGCCTTTTGTGTCCCGAACTCTCTGTTGATGGTGGTTATAATGGAGTGGGAACCTATCCCAAGTTTTCATATGGGACCCCATGGTCACTTGTTTTGCCCCTGTGTTTGCTTTTTATGGAATTGCATTTATAGCATCATCCTAGTAATTCAGATAATATGGAAGGCAAAAATAAGACTTCTGAGGCTTCCTTGACAGCAGACGGACTGTTTTATGGCAACCTGTAGCTGCTGCGCCATAGGTATAACCGTGGCTGCTACAAATGGCTGCATTACCCTACAGACAAGGAGAGCAATAGTATAAAATGGAGTTTTATCATCCACCACCAAGGTTGTATGTACTAGAGAGGCAGCCCATGTGCTGCTATATGACCTTTACGGAAGCCATACACTTTAGATGAATGTTGGCCAATGTTGGGGGACACAAGGATTGAGTAGTTGGATTTCAACATGCCCGATTCTTTTGTGCTCAGGGGAGATAAGCTGCTGCCAGAAGTGTCTGGCAGCGGCTGACTACCCTCTACCGATTCAGAATACCAGCACACTTGGTCGAGTTGAGCGTCCATGTGTCTGAGGGGATCGGGATAAATAGCTGTCAGCTGGACAGTCGTTCACCCAAAATCTAATTTGTATGGCCAGCCTCCGTTTGGCACAATCCTTCCTACCCATGGGCCTCTATCCACATGAGCTGCAACCTTACAAAACAATGGAGCAGAGAAGCATCAAAGGGTCTCCTTGTTTCTGCAAGAGATGGGAAGAAGGGTGTCAAGCATCAAGCCCTTCTGGTACTGGGATTGCATGATAGCATGAAAAGGGCCCGCCATTTTGAACTTCTTATAGCGCCCCTCTTCCCAATTTACTGTGACCCCAATTTATGACTTCTGCTCACAATGGGAGTTATAGAGCACCATATGGAAATGACTGATGTGGTCTTGTGTATGTTGGTGGCCTTTTTCTATACTGTGCCCATGAGCGCATTCGCTTTGTTTTGTAGGCTAATATTAAATTATAATGTTCTGGAAATCTGACAGACTCCTGTAAACTGCTGCTTGTAATATAAAATGACTGTTACCATGGACCTTATGCAGATGGCAGGAGGATAATTACACTACACCCAACACAGTCTATTCTCGATCAATACAATTATCTTGCAGAAGGTCTATTCATTCCAAGAACAGGGCAGTTAGCGGCGGGTCATCAGCTGCCATTAGAACAAAGATGATTTCACGGCAATCCCCGGACTCATTTGATTGCCATTTATTTGTCAGAAAGAATCATCTCACCTTCCCACAACTAATTAGTAAAGTAGAACTTAATGTGATTTATTCTACAATATTATTACTGCAAAAAAACATTTGTGAGAGGTGAGTGTGGGAAGCGCCGGTGCACAGCGCTGTGTCATTTCTTATACAAGGGTAAAGGGGATATCTGCTAGATATCATGTAGAACCGTTATGCGCAATTAGTGGCTCTACTGCTGTTGTGAAACTACAACTCCCAACATGCCCTGACTACCAACCAGGTGTTCTGAAACTGCAACGACCAGCATGTCCTGACAGCCAACCAACTGTTATACAACTACAACTTTGAGCACGCCTTAAAAGCCGTCTAGCTGTTGGTATGCGGAGAGTTGTAGTTTCCCGACAGCCGAGCTGTTGTGAGACTACAACCCTAAGCGTGCCCTGACAGGTAATCAGCTGTTTTGAAGCTTCAACTCTCATCATGCTTGGCTTCAGCACAATGTCTGCGATGGTGCCTGGGATTGAAGAGGACTTGATAGCTCTCCCGATATCACGGGAGGTCTACCCTTATTTTCCAGGAGCCTCCATGACATTCCGGGAGAGTTGTCAAGTATGAACTACATCTGTTAGGGCATGCTGGGAGTTATAGTTTTACAACAGCTGGAGAGCCACTAGCTGCAGACACCTGACATAGATTATGGCTATGCTAAAAGAGTAATTTTTGGCACTTTGCCCGATAGAACAGCAATACGTGAATGTAGGAATCAATGTATAGTCTGCTGCTACTAAAGGGGGTTTTAAACTGGACGATTATCAGGCAGACGAGCATTCATATAACGCTCATTGCCGATAATTGCCCTGTGTAAACAGGGGAACGATCAGCAGATGAACGAGCAAACGCTCGATCATCTGCTGGTCGTATCGCTTTAAAAAAGTGAAATATTATGGTTGTCGGTAGCACATGTGTAAACAGGGAGACGCGCTGCCGACAGGGTAATAATGTATGGGGACGAGTGACCGGAGTAACGACCGCTCGTCCTCATCCATAGCTCTGTGTGACAAAAGCAAACAAGCGCCGATCAACGATGTCTCGTTGAACGGCGCTCATTGCATCGGCCGCTTATCGGTGTAAAAAGCCCTTAACATACAACGGAGAATCAATTTCCTCCGTTTGTGATTCAATATCTGTCCATTGAATCGAAAACCTGGCAGGTCCATGAGCATTATATTGTAATGGATGCGGAAATGTTGCATCGGGCAAATCAGTTAATAGCAATCAAAGGTGTCTATTTCTTGACTGGACTGGAGGAGTGGTAATAGAAGCTGCAGAAATGACAACTGCACCTGGGCCCTTATATTTGGGGGCCCGAGGGATCATTCACTACATAGCAGAGCTGCAGTTCTTTTACTACACATTGTGGAGACATGTTAATTGCAATATGATGTCATCACACTATAAGGCGGTATTGCACTACTGTATACAAATGGATCACTAGAGCTCCACTGTGTGCTGTGGATTGAACATAGACACCCCAACGGAACCAAAGTCAATGGATTCCGCCGGCCGCTGGTGGTGTCTGCGGTGCAACGGAACCGGTGTGTCTGGTATTTTTGTTGATCTGCTCCGATGACAAAGCAGAGTAACGGAAATACAGAACACAGATGTGAACAGTGCCTTAGTAAATAAATAATAATAATCATAAGTAAATAAAATAAATATAAATAAGTAAATACATAAATTGATCAAATAAAGATAAATTCAATGAAATAACTTTCCTGGTGCTACAGTACAGTTTATTTTCGGGTACATCTGCCCCCTATACGTTAGACTTTAATATTAGGCAACAGATTATTTTTATCTGGTGTTTTAAACTGCATGAAAAAAACGCATGTGAAAACACCAGTGCTTTCTAAGTGTAATGTTTTTTTTATGGTGTTTTTCCATTCGTTTTGGTGGCATTTTTATTTTGAAACATTTTTCACATGCATTTTTTAATGCCATTTTCAAGTTTTATAAGGAAGCCTATGCAATTTTTTTTAAAGAATGCCACACCCAGAGCATGCTACACTGAGCCCAAAAACGCTGCAAGAATGCCACAAACCAAAATGCTGTGTTTGTCAACTTTCAATATTTCACTATAGACTTAAAAGTAACATCGCAACATTTTTTACCTAAACAAATCAACATAAAACACCAACCAAAACGTCAAGTGAAATGCAGCGAAACAATGTGTGAATCCAGCCTTAAGGCCCTTTTACACACGCCAATTATCTGGATAGCGAGTGTTCACAGAACGCTCGTTCCCGATCATTTCCCTGTGTAAACAGGACAACCATCCGCCATTGAACGAGCAAACGCTTGTTCATCGGCTGATCGTATAGTTTCTGCAGCAGAAAATATTATCATTGTCGGCAGCACATCTCCCTGTGTAAATAGGAGGATGCTCTGCCAACATGTTAGAAATATATGGGGACAAGCGATCGTAGTAACGAGTGCTCGACCCCATACATTACTGATAATAGCTCCTCGTGAAAGGAACAAACGAGCGCCGTTCAACGAGCTGTGTTGTTTATCGGCGCTCGTAGTAATGGCCAAAATGGGCCGTGTAAAAGGTCCCTTAGACTCCAACCTCCTCCTTTGGCTAACGGGGTTCTCCAATGATAATGGAAGTAAACAATGAAAGGTGTATCCAGCACTCGGTATAAAAGTTAAATGGTTTATTTATAGCTATGACTAAGGACCCTAGCGGTCTGAAACGCGTAAGCGTGGTCCCGGAATTTTAGTTTTAATCTTTCTGTTTTAAAATGACCGAATAAACCATTTAACTTTTGTACCGAGTGCTGGATACACCTTTCATTGTTCACCTCCATTACCTTGTATACCTGCTGTTGGCACAGGACTTTGTTGGGGGTATTTTCTAGCACCTGCAGCATCTGGACGAAATCAACTTGCACCAACTAACGCATCGGAAACGCATTGGAGACGCGGTGAGCGAACTTTCTGTAATACATTTCTTCTTCTGTTCTCCAATAATAATTAGCAAGGGGAGCCATGTCAATGTCCTGTGACCCCCCCCCCCTTCTCCTACATATCTATGATAAATATGAGATAAGGTTATGATGATAACACATCTTTTCGAGTTTTCTGCTCTAATATTATCATTCAAATCCAACTTTGTAGTATAATAGGGGCGGCTGCACTTTTGTGGGATATGTCACCACAATTATATACCAGCCAGACATATTTTTGGTTCTGATAAACTCCAGAGACGTTTGCTTTATGTTAGTGAATAGTATTAGTAATGCTTTTACATGAGCCGGCTTGAAGTTTACATTTAATAATCTTCAAAGGGAATTGTTATAGTGTTGGTTGTTTATACTCCGACTCCGCACAGGTAGATATAGTGCAGCAATTCCGCTGTTTCTAGTGGAAAACTTTCTTATTTATATCATGTATATGTGGCACTGGGGAATACGGAATGGATGTTTATTTTAGCATTAAGGTCGACTTACTTAACTGTGTGATAGAAAATTTTGCCTCAATGCATCTAAAATAAAAAAAATGATGCAACTTCACAAATAGTCTTAATTATACCATGTCATGTACACAGCTCCTAAGCAGACCTATATGTCTCCATGGTTACTAAGCCATGTGCAGTTATGTGTTATTTCACTCTCTCTGCCTCCTCTTCTTCTTGCTAATTTACACTTGGTAGAAGAGGGGGAAGATAGATGAGAATAGCACATGATTGCAGGATCAGACTACATACAAGGTTTGTATATAGTATGACACCATGGAGACACATAGATTTGCATAGGAGCTGTATACACAAAATGGTAACATATTTTTAACTTAAGATAAGATGCTTCATTTTTTTCAGATTGGAGCAATACGAAAATTGATTGCAAAAGTATACACACCCTACAAATATCTCCATCACAGCTGCCTGGGAGAATTACAGATCTACACAAATTAAGCTGCTACTAAATTCACAGAATTGCTGTATTCAGTAACATGTTATTTCTTTTTACTGACATGTATTTTTTTTTTATTACTGACAGATGGAGGGATTATATTAATTGGCTCCTCTATTCCAGTTTGGCAATGTTTGCCTGTACACTGTGTAAACTAGCTGTGCCATGGGGATGATACATTTTTTACAGACATCCATATTTCCCTTACTAACATTTAAAGTGATCTCTGCTTTTTACTACCCGTCAGTAAATACATTGATGGAAAGCGTGCTGTTCGGTTCTACCGTTTTGCTCAATGTCTGTTTATTTTGATGGGGAACAGTTCAGCTTTCTCGTAACGTGACAGATGGACGGACAGATCATTGACGCCTAGATTTCTAGAAAAGACCCAAATAACTTTATGGCTACCTACGATCTCTATGGGAACACGCAACCTGTCTTACCCTCTCTTCTTATGTATGGCAATATATTTCCTATTATAAGTTTATAAATAGTTAAAAAGATCATACTGTCTAACATCTCAATTTAGCATAAAGCACAACCAGCACAGTATTCGGAGCCAAAACGGCTTCGGCCATATGTTAAATAATAAATTGCTGCCAAGTTGTAACGCTTGCAGACTAAAGTGACAATGTATCATCGGGCACATTTTATACTTATATTTCACGGAGATACTTTTGCTGTTTAGAAACTCCTGTAAAGTTATTACAGAGGCTGAAATATTGAAGTACTATATTCTGGAAAGTAATAACTGTATTATGCATCAATGCAAAGCTATTGAAAATGGCAATTTCTTGAAATATAGTGCATTAGTCAATGCAATAAAGAATACCTCCTAGCCGTTCTCGGGTTTTAAAGAATCATTTGTGTGCCCATACATGTCCCTAATTATGTCACTTAACATTCATTATTCATTATATAACGGGATGGGGTCAAACGGGTTTATTAAAAGGAATGGGCTTCATAATGCTGAATGAGTCACTAAAATGAGGATATAAGGAAAAATAATTTTACACCCAGCCCAAGCCAGATGGTACAATGCCCTCTATGTAACCAGCTTTGAATTGGAGCCACTTATCTATATCACTGTGTGGCTGCAGAGGACATGTCACGAGGTGATGAGGTAGGACGTCTTTTTTTTCTTTCTACTGTAGACTAAGATGAATGAGTGGTCAGACTGACACATGGGCATTGCAACTGAAGGGGCTTACGTATGCCACTATTTGACCCATACAGATGATAGGGTATCATTTGTTAGTGAGGTGGATAATTTTCTCCTTTATTAGACGCTGGGCAGGTTGATTAGATAGGAGTGTCACAATACATGATGTCATTGTGCCTGCCTGATGACATCACTTGTCATTGTTGAAGGGCCTAGAGACCGCTTGTCTTTTGATGGTTGCATACGTCAAGAGCACAATATTAATGACAATAGGAAACAGATTAACTCTAAATAATTTAGGGAAACCAAGCCAAAAACACTATGCCATCAAAAAGTAAGTGCTCAAAAAGAGAATCTGTCAAGACTATAGCCCTCTTTACAAGATGTCATCTTACAGATATTCTCTGGGGTTAAACCAGTGTACTCCAATGCATTCACTTAAAATAATCTGCAAAGTGGGAGGCAGGAAATACTTAATAACATATCGTAATGAAACAGTATAGCTTCTCCCGTTCCCTCTTGGTGCCCTCTTGGCGAAACAGGGGCCACGTATGCTATTTGGTAGACGCAGAACACCCATCCTCCTGCCAACACAGAGGGGACACAAGTACATTATTGAGTAGGTTAAGTTCGGGATATGGGTGTTACTCAAAACAAATTATTTAATAGAGATGAGTAAATTTTTCAAAATTAGTTTCGGGTCTGATTTGGTGGAATCTGCTGCCAAATGTAATTAGGTCTGAATAAATTTGACGCAAATTGAAAGTCCCCCCCCCCCCCATTGCCCTGAAAACTTGTCTGCATTTCTAATGTCTTCTAGGACTGTATCCAAGCTCATTACTTAAAGCCAATATTAGTAATGCCAAAGTGATAGTAACATGTTGAGGGAGAAATAACCGCTGTGCACTTTGGGAAAACCACCTGCAAGGCATCATAGGGAAGACCGTCCCAAGTCATGTGATCCTTTTTCTAACCAGTAAAATGGTAGCCAGTGCTCGCTGACCCCCACCATTTTGCTGCGATTCGTACGCCACAAACCTGAGAACTCGCCGGATTCAAAACTTTTGTGAAGTTTGGACCGAATTCGATTTGTGTAGAATCTATTTGCTCTTCTCTAATTATTAAGGAATATTCTACTTTCTTCTGTTCTCCTCTGACATCTGTGCCCAGTGACACCGGTGTGTAAGGATGTTCCTCTTACTCTACAGATCTCCATACTCTTTATGTAATTGCATGTCTCATTTACAGAATATGTGCCAGTGTTCAGAAACAAAAATAAAGAAACACTCCAGGCCAAATGGACACTCTTTCATGCCTTGTGTATTGCCTGAGGGGGGTGGAGCATGACACATTTGTTGTCAAGCACCGCCCTTCAGGCCTTGCACAAGGCATAACGCAGTGTAACAATTTTGCCTAAAATGTTCCTCTTAAATGAGTACTCTAACTAAGACTACCTCCTTCCTTATACCCGATTAGGGCATATTGACACCATGGAGGGTAGTCCTTCGCTCAGCTCTCCTCTCTTTGAGCAATAGTGAAGAGCCGTTAACAAAGGGAAGCTCTTGCTCTGACTGACCCAACCCGTCCAGGTATTACCTGGTCAGCATGCAATACTATATTTCACATGCAGGGGAAATGCATGTTTAGCTGCAATTTCCCCTGGCAATATCCGCCGACTGCTGAGGTTTTCTGTAGCCGATCCAGCGGTGATCAGCGGACCACCGGGCCGATTCAGTTATAAAGGGGAGAGATCTGATAATGTTTGGGGGCACAAGGCGTTAATATGACTATAGTTCAGTGTACTCACATAATGCACAAATGATCTAATTTCAGATTTCATCTATCAAGTCTGTGATATCTTCTATGAAGAGGCCATAATGATAATTTTATGTGATTGCCTCTTCATGTTAATGCGTCTAGTGCGGCATTTAGAGAGTCCCTTCAGTAACTTCACTGATTTTCTTAGTGTTTTCCACAATACAGTTTTATTTTTGGAGTTCAGCCATAGAAGAAGATAATGTATAATAGGAATACTATGACTGAACGCACAGTTATTACTCATTTAATGATGTCCACAGTGAAAGGTTCCCGACGTGTTTCTGGGAATTTTAATTTTGCCTCTTTTTTTTCATAGGAACAAAATGTGGGTCCCTAATTTATTTTCTTGCTGGAGAACACCCAAAATCAGGAATCCATTCATTCTTTCATTTAATATAATTGCCCGGAAAGCTCTAAGCAGCTTTACTACATTGTAAAAAATGACATAGTTTGTTGAACAGATATTGCAAATATTTAGGACAATGGCTTTTCTGCTATATTCGGTCATCATTTAAATTACATTTTTTCATACTATAGAAATATTATCTTACTACAAATGGCAGAAAAACTAAATGTACCCAGCACAACGGAGCAAGAATGAAAGTATTTCCTTAAAACCAGTGGCATTCATCATTGTCAGTCACACATTTATTATATATTGAGATATTAAATTCACCAGTTTTTATTATAACATTATTAATATTATTATTATTATCATTATGATTATTATTATTATTATCATTATGATTATTATTATCATTATGATTATTATTAGCATTATTATTATGATTATCATTATGTTTATTATTATTATCATTATAATTATTATCATTATCATTATTATTATTAATAATAATAATAATAATAATAATAATAATATTTATTAAAGGGGCTGCCTCATGGTAGACTTTAATATTATATTGCTAGGATATGCCATCAATGTTCAATTGCTGTGGGTCGCCTGGTGCTAGAATGAAATGGTTTCGGCTTTTCCCAGAGGCCACATGGTTGGCTTACGACTTCAATGGGCCAAGTGGCCTCCGGAAGAAGCCAAGTGTAAACGAAACGGACAAAGTGGCACAACATTTTCCTAGCGCCACTACCACTTTATTTCAGTGATCGGGGGAAGAGGGTCACAGTGGTTGGACCTCCCCCAATTGGACATTGATGGCATATCCTAGTGATATGTCATCCATGTTTAATATGTAATAACGCATTTATAGGTAAGTAGAGTAAGATTTTTCATTAGCCTTGCAACTTTGTAATATATTTTGTGTCTCAATATTTCACCTTTTTTCAATATATCTGCTTGCTGTAAGTGGATGGCAATATACGTATTTACAACAAGATTCGGAAAGCGTATACAGACATAGTCCTACAGCTGAGGAATGGCTACTCTTGTATCGAGTTTAGACAATCCTTTGTGTTACATTCTCCATCAGCAGAGGACTTTCTCCTGTCCTAATAGTTTGCTGCTATGAATCAGCGCAGGTTCAATGTATTTGCAGATGGTCTAGACAGCCTCACTGAGGATTGTCTAGACGGGATATAATTGCAACAAATCCTCAGTGTTTTCCCACACTGACCGCATGCGGAGATCTTCAAAATCGTAAGGAATTAAAAAGACAAAGAATATTCCAAAATTTTTATTGCGCAATGATTAGGTTTTAGGTAGATGAAACCAGAAAACCTCTTGTATTGTTACTTAATGTATGAGGTAAACATGTTGGGGTGTGCAGAAAGCATACATATTTACAGCAAGACACGTTATGGTCAAATTTTTTACCTTCTTCAATGGGTTTGTCTGGGCACGGGACGGTTTTTCATACTGATGACCGATCCACAGGATAGGTCATCAGTATATGGTTGGTGGACTTCCAACACCCGGATTCCACACTGATCATCTGTTCCGGCTGTCCGGGCACCGGATCTTATTCAGTGGCCGGTGTTGGTAGCAGATGGCTCCGTACACTATACAGCAGCCGTGCTGCAACTCTGCTACTATTCACTTGAATGCACTGCATAACATCCGGTGCCCGGAGGCAGACGGAACAGCTGATTGGTGTGGGTTCGGGTGTCGGACCCACACCGATCATATACTGATGACCTATCCTGTGGATCTGTCATCAATATGAAAAACCGCCCTGTGCCCGGACAACCCCTTCTTGTATGTGAAGAGTCATAGTACAGAATGCCAACACTGAACCCGTCAGGTCCGTGGGACTGACGGATTCTCTGACAAACGAGTGATATCGCTCTTCTGTATAGAGAATACAGAACAGCTGTATCTCCAAAAGTAAAACGAATTAAGAAGTTACTCTAATCTAAAAGCCCTCAAAGGTGTACATAGCTTTCAAAGGAGTATTCCACTTTTTCTTAACTTCTCACTTATTATTACAGTGCTTTATATAGTAGAGTTGTAGTGTTATATTGTCATAGATTGGAGGGGATTGAACAGAGTTTCTAATTATGTTCTGAGAGCAGGTGTCATACAACGCTGCAACAAAGGGGAAGGTCTTTAATTTGAGGAAAAGGAACATTTACAAAGATTGATTATGAGGGAATAGTGAAAAGTTCACATATATAAAAAGATGGCAATAGCAGCTGGAATCACAACCTGCTCCCAATCAACGCAGGGTCCGGCGGGCCCCCAATACATAGGAGAGCAGCAGCTCTATACATACAGTAGGTAATACAGGGGTGCAATGATACACGATTCTTGCCAATTAAATTTATAATCAGTAGCAGCAATATAATCTAATGATACAGGAATGTAATACAAGTAGAATTACAGTCACAATCAAGATACAGTTGAAAAGAAAGTGCTGCCCATGATATCAGAATACGAACAGTGAGACATACACTATATAAGAATTTCTTCTATATGTCACAGAAGACCAGCCATTACCCTCCCCACTTTTTCTACTCACAAACCTCAGATCAGACTTGTTGCTGGCTGTGATGCATCTGATGCAGCAGGAGCCCTCCTCCACTTCTCTGTCTACTTTGGAGATCTGGCCCACTTTACCATGACCCCTTGGTAAAACCCCACCCCCTAAGATTTCTACAAAATTGCCTGTATCAGGAGCAAGCTGTGTTAAAGGGCAGACATCGTGGAGAAGTTTATCTTCTGTTTGCTTTAATTCTTCGTTCCTTGGTCTGGTGTTCCCTAAAGGTTTTCACGGGACTTCTGAAAAATCCAGTCAGAAAGTGGGATAGATCTATCTATCTATCTATCTATCTATCTATCTATCTATCTATCTATCTATCTATCTATCTATCTATCTATCTATCTATCATCTATCTATCTATCTATCTATCTATCTATCTATCTATCTATCTATCTATCTATCTATCTATCTATCTATCTATCTATCATCTATCTATCTATCTATCTATCTATCTATCTATCTATCTATCTATCTATCTATCTATCTATCTATCTATCTATCTATCTATCTCCAAGTAGGATTTCAAATCCTATATGGTTTCTCTTTTCTTCCTACCACAATTTAGGAAAATTATTTTCAAAAATGAGAAACATTATCAAATCTTGATTATAAATATCTCTCCTTTTGTGTATACGGCTCATATGCAGACCTATGTGTCTCCATGGTTACAGATAGAGATGAGCGAACAGGGACATCCGAACCCGGTTTCGGTCCGAACATCGCGAAAAGTTCGGTTCGCAGCGAATCCGAACTTCACCGGGTTCGGCCGAACACGTTTTGACCGAACCCGGGCGGGCAGAAAAAACATTACAAAAATATTATACTAATCGGCAGCCACTTGTCTCTATCAATCACTGATAGAGAAAAGAGGGTGCTGATTAAAAATAAAATAAAAAGCATTTCATACGTACCCGGTCGTTGTCTTGGTGACGAGTCCCTCTTCTTCCTCCAGTCCGACCTTCTTTCCTGACGCGGCAGCCTGTGATTGGCTGCAGAGGCGGTCACGTGGGATGAAGCGTTATCATTGAAGGCCGGCCTTCTGACGTCATCCTAACGTGCGTGACCGCCACTACAGCCTGTGATTGGCTGCAGAGGCCGCTGCAGCCTGTGATTGGCTGCAGAGGCGGTCCCGTGGGATGAAGCGTCATCCCTGAAGGCCGGCCTTCTGACGTCATCCTGACGTGCGTGAACGCCACTACAGCCTGTGATTGGCTGCAGCGGCGACATGGATGAAACGTCATCGCTGGAGGCCGGACAGGAGGAATGTAAGTATGAACGTATTTTTTTTTTATTACATTAAAATTGTAGTTTCCGCTCGCCGAGCATGGTACTGTCAAGGTTGCTGAAAGAGTTAATGCAGCCCATTAACTCTTTCAGCACACTGGACAGTACCATGCTCTGCGCACGGAAATTACAGGTTCGGTCAGAACTAGTTCGGTCCGAATCAAACTTTTTCGTGAAATTCGGCGAACCAGCCGAACCAAACTTTTCATAAGTTCGCTCATCTCTAGTTACAGACAACAAACTCGGTGTGTAGTCTGATATTGTAGCTTGAGAAAGGCTCCAGAGGAAGGAGCTGAAACGTTGCACATGGGACAATAAAGTACCCACTTTTTTTTTACCTAAAATACAACGGAGTGCTGCCTATTTTTTGCAATCTATCTATCTATCTACCTATCTATCTATCTATCTATCTATCTATCTATCTATCTATCTATCTATCTATCTATCTATCTATCTATCTATCTATCTATCTATCTATCTATCATCTATCTATCCATCCATCCAATGACATTTCCATTATATAATACCTTATCACCTAATTTCCTATATCAAGGACACATTGCAACAATGACCTCTAGATACTTTAGAATGGATGTCAAAATTCCCGTAGACCCATCAGCAAATTCTGGTTCATGGTATCCTATGACTACAGGACTTTCATGGAGTTGCAGTCACAGCACATTGTGTCTGCTGATACAACAAGAAGGCAAACGTGGGGAATTTGAGATGCCCAGCAGCCATGCAACTTATTTTTTTAGGTGAATCTGTGCTGGTTGTTATTATTTTTTGTTGACCGATCTTTTCATAGTGATGTTACGTAGTGATGACTACTAAGGCCTCATTCACACGGCAGGGTTTCCCGGCCGGGTGCCGGCCGTTCATAAATCGGCCGGCACCCGGCTGCATTAGGAATAATAGACTCCTAATGGGGCTATTCACACGACCGATTTTTTGACGGCCGGGAAATCCGGCCGTCAAAAAATAGGACATGCTCTATCTTTGCCCGGGTACCCGGCCGCCCGGCTCCCATAGAAGTCTATGGGGCCGGGTATTACACGGCCATCACCGGAATGTGTTCCGAGTGATGGCCGGGTTTCCCGGCGCTTGCGCTCTATCTCCTCCTCCTCACAGCGCAGAGTGCATGTGAGGAGAAGGAGTTGATGCCATTCTGACGAATGGCATCGATGTACACGGTGTGGCAGGGCCGGGGTGTACAGCAGGTGGAAGGGAGCGCTGCGCTGGCTCCCTTCCCCTGCTTGAAAAGCACCCTGGCCCGGCGACACCTTCGATGGCGCCGCTAGCAGCTGCAGCTGCTGCTGCTGCGGCTGCTACTACCGTAGCGACGCCACTATAGCAGAGCGGGGAGTTATCTCCCCGCTCTGCTATGTGCTAGCCGCACTTTAGCTCCTTGAAGGAGCGGAATCCCCGTGTTTTCGGGGATTCTGCTCCTGGACAGAGCGCTTGATGTCTCTGTCCATATCTGGGCAGTGACATCAGGGGAAACTCCTGAAGCGGAATCCCCGAACACATGGGGATTCCCCTTCAGGAGTTGCCGCTGATGTCACTGTCCGGATCTGCCCGGCCCGGCACGGATGCAAAACTTTATGCAAACCGGCCGGGCAGAATGGCCGATTTTACCGGCCGGCACTCGGGCTCGGGAACGACCCGTTCGTGTGAATCCCGCCTAAGGAGTCTAGGATAAGTCACGCTCACTGATATGTGTCATGTGACTGGCTGCACCCAATGGGTGTGATACTGTAATGAGAGATAGAGAGAGAGAGAGAGAACACTATTGGCAGCCAGTACACTCCACAGCCTCAACATTCCAACTGAGCATGTGCAGAGTTCAAATAAAATGGCCCCTTACTTCAGCAGAATACGGATATACCTCACTAAGGTCTTCACACTAATCCGGATATCTACAAGAACATTAATATTACATGGCCATACGTGATAATTACTGTATAGAATCACAGTCTTTGCTGCTGGTGACATGCCCCTTTAAGAATACATGCCTCTAAGAAATTCCCTAAAAAGGACAAGATCTCTCGGTCATGCAATTAGCATTAGCAACAACATAGGTGCGGTTACGCTGCCTTCCCCACCCTGTTTATAGCGCGGTCAGCGGTTTTGAGGACTCAAACCTGCTGACAGTTTCTCTTTAAGAAAGCAAAGCCTGTTGCACCTGACATCAGAGCTTCTCCTTCAATGCAGATCATCTATAGAAAACGTTACCTGGAATTCTCTTTTAATTAGTTTCTAAACAGTCGTAGGCAGCGATTACCTCACATCACCTCACTGCGGGTGGTCTCATATCCCCAAATTCTAAAAGAGACTGAACTCGCCGAGTATCACAGGCTGCGTGGCATTGCTGGAGGCGTAGTGTTCTCTTGGAGTTTTTTTTTTATAATCCAATTGATCGTATTGTGTGATTTATCTGATACAAAATAATAATTATGGATATTTTTACATGTTAAGATTTGGAAAAACCTAAAGAACATTTGATTCATTCTTGTCGGACCTAGGACTGAAGCGTTTTGTTCAGCAGGATGAATGATCTCGCGGTCCCTGTGACGGAGAACACGCATTTATTTGCATTATCACGCTGTGTGTTTGTAATACTCGAGTCTTTGTTGAATTTTTCCCTTTAAATGTGGTCGCTTCTGAAGCCTTTACAGATTAGAGCGGCGCAGAAACTTCACAAGGAGCAATCACAGAAATAAATATCAGAGTAAAATGTGTGATGTGACGATGACTGTGACTGGTGATTAAGATCATTCTAAATTTAGCCCGAATTAGGTTTCTTACCATCAGAAATATCTTATTAATGGCATATTACGTGTAAAGTCATGGATGGGATATCGCCCTTACTGTCAATTCTAAGAATATTCGGAGTCACGAGGAGTTACCTGGACATAGAAAAGCACGGTTGACGACATTTATACAGGTCATGGGACTGCGGGTGACCCCTAATATTCTCAGTATTTATAGTTGTGTGTTGTTATTGCCTATAATAAAACCTGAGCTGCTGCGGAGTGTAAGAGGAGGTTACTGTCCACCAGTGATTGATCTAAATCCCTCATCCTTTTCAAAAAAGAAGTTATACCACAGCTAAGATGTGTCATATGATGTTCTGCAGCAGCTGAGGTCTGTATTATGATCTGCAGCAGCTGAGGTCTGTATTATGATCTGCAGCAGATGAGGTCTGTGTTATGATGTTCTGCAGCAGCTGAGGTGTGTATAATGATGTCCTTCAGTAGCTGAGGTGTGTATAATGATGTTCTGCAGCAGCTGAGGTGTGTATTATGATGTTATGCAGCATCTGGGGTCTGTATTATGATGTTCTGCAGCAGCTGAGATGTGTATAATGATGTTTTGCAGCAGCTGAGGTGTGTATTATGATGTTATGCAGCAGCTGAGGTCTGTATTATGATCTGCAGCAGCTGAGGTCTGTGTTATGATGTTCTGCAGCAGCTGAGGTGTGTATAATGATGTCCTTCAGTAGCTGAGGTGTGTATAATGATGTTCTTCAGCAACTGAGGTCTGTATTATGATGTTCTGCAGCAGCTGAGGTCTATATTATGATGTTCTGCAGCAGCTGAGGTCTGTATTTTGATATTCTGCAGCCTCTGAGATGTGTATAATGATGTTATGTAGCATCTGAGGTGTGTAGAATGTTCTTCAGCAGCTGAGGTGTGTATTATGATGTTATGCAGCATCTGGGGGTCTGTATTATGATGTTCTGCAGCAGCTGAGGTGTGTATTATGATGTTCTGCAGCAGCTGAGGTCTGAATTATGATGTTATGCAGCATCTGAGGGCTGTATTATGATGTTTTGCAGCAGCCGAGGTCTGTATGTTGATGTTCTGCAGCCTCTGAGATGTGTATAATGATGTTATGTAGCATCTGAGGTGTGTAGAATGTTCTACAGCAGCTGAGGTGTGTATAATGATGTTCTGCAGCAGCTGAGATGTGTATTATAATGTTCTTCAGTAGCTGATGTGGGTATATTAATGTCCTACAGCAACTGAGACACAGCACTGTATAATACACCTTGTGGCTGCTGAAAAGTCTCTTCTTAAAGACGTTTTCCTATCTTAGACAATGACATATGCACAGGGTATATTATAAATGTCTGATAGACGCTGGTCCCATCTCTGGGGGAACTGCACCTATCTCTGGAAGGGGGGTCCCCCGACCCCGTCCCCGCATGGTGGGCAGCCACTGGCTGCTGCATTAAGGTGGAGACTCAGTGGAGAGGTAACGGGACTATTGGAACAGCCGAGTCCAGCCGCCTCCCTGAATCTCTGCCTTGTAGCGGTGGCCGGCTGGGATGGAATCAAGTGATCCCATGGGCTGACGAGTCTTCCATCTAGTAGATATTTATGGCATATCCTGTGTATATGCCATACATGTCTAAGATGGGAAAACTCCTTTATTGGAAGAGGGAGCCCTACATATTAGTCAATCAGTGGTTGGCGCAGGAGACTGCTTCTGCAGGAAGAGATAAGGAGTGCTTGTTGCACCGCTTATCAGTATGTGATGTTTATTCAATTATTCACAGACCTATAAATGGAAATTTTCATTGATCTGATTTATATAGCTATTTGTGGTAATAACAATGCACAATTGATATATACATATGATGTTTCACATTTCAGACTCCTGATATGGTTTATTTGCTCTTCACTTTTATTGTAGGTAGCTATAGGTCTATACTAGCTAGCCTATATAATAAATATCATTTGTAATAATGTGTTGGACAGATCACGGCTTACCACAAAATCATCTAATATGATCGCTTCCATGATCTTCTGATTGTGTACGGCTTGTTTATGTCTATTTTAATATATATATATATATATATATATATATATATTCTAATATATGGATTAACCAAAGGTAAAAACATAGGGTCATCAAGTCTTAGGTCAAGCGTTATCCCAATAGTTGACATTCCTTTAAAGTTTTTGAAGATTTAGTAGTCACATACTTTTCTGATGTTTGACTTTATGTCCAAATCAAGAAACTGCTGACTATAAATGCCCTAATATTATATTAGTAAATAATTTCAAATGTAGACAATCCCATGATATACAGAAGCTCCTAAAGTTATTTTTCTAACTAATAAGGTCATAACCAGATGACGCCACTCTTAGCAAAAATGCTTTTTTAGGATACAGTGTAGATCAGTAACAATAGACCTTTAACTAATAAGGTGGAATGGGGTTTTTAAAGGGTTTCTAAAATTAGATAGCCCCTTGATATAATAACCACAAACCAAGTTAAGATAGGAGCAAACCATGTGGGAAGCACTATTTCCATTTCCTATGATTAAAACGGATAGCAAAGCGAGGGCACAAAAGAAAGTGGGTCATTCTCCACTACATGGTAAAGCTACAAGTTCCACTCATCCGAACCCTGTCCAGATGGTGGTGGAGTGTTATACCAAGAACCAGAGACTTCAGTGAGCCCATTTTTTTTTTTTTTACATACAGATGTGTAGTTCCTTACCTTTACATCTTATCTCAACATATCCTGAGATGTGTAGCACGAGATGACCAGCTTTTAAAGAGAACATAATTTAGTGATTCTCTTTCAAGAAATTTCTAGTCTATTTGTAGCCACCCAGTGTTTGTGAAGTGAATTGCAGCCTGTCAATGATTTTGCTAGCATATCGCGATATTGTATTGAATAGGTTTCGTGGTAAATTAAAGTCCTTAACCAAATTTATGCGAAGGTAGGGTCTAAATATTTGTATTGGGCTCCCTCTCCTACATTAAAGCCCTGCCACATACCTTTCTAGCTCATTAGCTTTTGCTAACAAACTAAGATCCTATGTAAGGGATTCACCACAGGGTTAATTACATTAAGAAAGTTTTTGAAACACCCCGAAACCATAGACTTAGTTCCTAGGTTCTAGAAAACATGATGAAATAAAAATTGGTTGTCCTCAGAGGGTCAGGCCGTTTCTCTCGTAATATACTCTTTTGATCATTTCCTCGGTATAGGCATTTTTTTCTGGTTTAACATTTCTCCTATTGACCCTTTTGCTCATGTCACTGTAGTCTAGTGAAGGGAACAAGTCATCCTGATTTATGAGAAATCTCTTCTGCAGCCACATTGCAATATAAAATGAGAAGGCATACAGGGCTAAGTATATTCTTCAATGGCATTATTAGCGCCAAGGTGACTTGTTCATAGACCCGGGGAATCTTCAGTTATTATAACAGGCTGAGATGAATGTTTCTCTCGAACGTTGACAAGACATCGAGGCAAAACGTCCTCATTTTTCAAAAACTGCATCTGCCTTTGAAAATATAAATACGCAGATTGATCTAATATATGTCACTAAAAGCCTGATAGATTGTGTATTTCCATTATATGTTGTAATATATGTGTTGTGAAGTTATCTAACAAATGGGATCTTTAATAGTCTCTAGTATTTCATTCCATCCGAATGCCGGGGAGATTACCATATTACACCTTTCATGTGTAGTGAGGCATGAGTGTTACTTTCTTATTAATGCTCGCATGAGCTGACTTGGCATTTTATTACCTACAATAACCTGATCTGCTTTATTATAAAAAGAAACTTTAGAAAAATAGTTTATTTCTATTGTTTTCTAAAATACTTTTCGGAATTAAAGTGTTAGATTTTGAAAGTTAATTTAGAAAATGTGAAATTTCAAAATCATTTCATTATAGATCAAGTATTCAAGTATTTTTTTACAATTTTCGGAATTTTAGATAACAGATAAGCAGGAATTCTGTACTATATACTGTGTGTGTGTGTGTTATATCTGTATATATATTTATATATCTATATCCATATATCATTCTTTATCTATCTATCTATCTATCTATCTATCTATCTATCTATCTATCTATCTATCTATCTATCTATCTATCTATCTAGCTACCTACCTACCTACCTACCTACCTACCTATCTATCTATCTATCTATCTATCTATCTATCTATCTATCTATCTATCTATCTATCTATCTATCTATCTATCTATCTATCTATCTATCTATCTATCTATCTATCTATCTATCCTCCAAATAGGATTTCAAATCCTATATGGCTTCTCTTTTCTTCCTACCACAATTTAGGAAAATTATTTTCAAAAATGAGAAACATTATCAAATCTTGATTATAAATATCTCTCCTTTTGTGTATACGGCTCCTATGCAGACGTATGTGTCTCCATGGTTACAGACAACAAACTCTGTGTGTAGTCTGATATTGCAGTCATGTGTTACCGGTTTCTTGCTAATGTAGCCCTGAACACTGTAGAGTCATCTGTGATTGGAGCAGGTTAGTGTTATTCACAAGCAGCATATTTAATGTCCCTGCGGAGACTTCTGAGCTGGATTTTTTTCATAGAAATCACAGCTTGTACTGCCATGTCAGTCTGAAGGCTTATTTACATGAACGACTGCAAACCCGGACGTGAAAAATGTTGTACCCATGAGGGATCCGATTTCACGGATCCCCCATAGACTTGGGCCCATCAAGGGATCCGTGAAAACGGAATAAAATAGGACATCTTCTATTTTTCAACGGACCCTTCACACAGTCCATTAAAGCAACAGCCGTGTGAAAGGCCCCATTGAAATACGGATGTATACAATGTTCGTGTGAATAAGTCCTTAGACCCCATATACATCCAGCTTTAGCCTACGTTTAACATATACCTGGGATAGGCTCCCAACATAAACATAGGCTGTGATGGAAGCCTAACAGTGGCATTCAACACCCATAGACTATAATGGAATACATTGAACGCATACCTAATGAACTCTTGTGACTCTATTCGTGACATATATGTGAACAGATGCCATTATAGTCTATGGGTGACGGATGCCATTGTTAGGAATCCGTCACCCATAGACTATTATAATATACATTTATTGTATACGCCATAAAAACGTATTGAATAGCCCATGACACATATGTTAAATGCATGCCTGTGACATTCACCATACAGTGCAATTCCTCATCCATAGTCTTTTATGTTAAAAATACATATACCGCGCCGTATACATTGTTTTGCATTTCATGTATGGCAAGGCATAGTCTACTACGCCATTTCATACTTTTAAAAATAGTATACTGATGTATACTAGCCCGACGGAGGCCAAAAGGGAACTAATGGAGCTCTATGGACACATTGAGCATTGAGCATTCACGTCGGGAACATTCCAACACACAGTAAATGTACATCACAAACGTGATGTGAACATGGCCAAGGAGAGGGAGGGAAGAGGAGACAGAGGCTAGAACATTAATAAAATTGAGAGGGAGGAGACAGCGTGCTTCACCGGGGACACCCACTGAGCTCTGAACTTGCAGGAGTATAAGCAGGTCTTGAGGGAAAGCAGGTCTTAAAAAGAGAATAACTAATATAGATATCAGCCAACTCAATAATGTAACAGGAATCACTCAAGTCTCCCGTTGCATATATATATATATATATATATATATATATATTATCTATGACAGAAGTGCAGACACACTTTGATTAGGAAGGAAGGTCCTATTGTGGACAGGGACTGATGTGAGTAGATATATTATATATTCTGCTCTAGATATTATCCTCATTGATATGTAACCTGATCATCCAATATTTCAGGTAATCTCATCTGGCAAAACTATCTCCATCTTGGATCTGTATGAATGTATGACATCATCACAGTCCAGAGTTTCACTTAAGAATTATTGAAGCACCTGAACAGAGAAAGAACCAAATTGACTTTTTTTTTTAAATAAAAAAAATAACAAAAAATCCTTTAGATATGACCCATAACAACCTGGATAACTGTTATTATATAGTTCCAATAGCTCAGATACAAGCCGTGCCAGATTTTGACACCTTTTGACTTCTACCGTATCCAAAACAGGTAAATTTGTCATTGGTCACAACTTAGGTGGCATCTTAACATGTAATTCTGGTTTCGTATAGGACCATATATACAATATAATACTTGCTAACAGTCTAAATTTCTGCAAGACTGTCCTGCACAATGAACTTTGTAAGGGGTGGGATTTATGCAAATTTTGCATTAAAAGGGCTGTTTCAGGCAGTTTTGTGGCTTTCCCTTTTGGAACAGGGGCAGAGCTTACAAATGCCCTGATATTTTGGATTCCATTGATGATAATGATGTAATATTTCATCTTCAAGCTAAAAACTATATTGCAAAATATAAAACATATATTAGGAGATTTATCAAAACTGCTCCAAAGGAAAAGCGGAAGAGTTAAGGCCCATTTACTCCGGCCGATAAGCGGCCGGTGCAGCGAGCGCCGATCAACAGGACATCGTTGATCGGCGCTCGTTTGATCCGGTCACACGGGGCCATGGATGGGGACGAGCGGTTGTTACTCCCATCGCTCGTCCCCATCCATTATTATCATGTCGACAGCGCGTCTCCCTGTTTACACAGGGAGATGTGCGGCCGACAGCGATAATTATTTTTTTTTTAGAACGATACGATCAGCAGATGATCGAGCTCGTTCATCTGCTGATCACTCTCCTGTTTACAAAGGGTAATTATCGGCAATGAGCGTTATATGAACGCTCGTCTGCCCAATAATCGTCCTGTGTAAAACCCCCTTTACCCATAAGGGTATGTGCACACACACTAATTACGTCCGTAATATACGGACGTATTTCGGCCGCAAGTCCCGGACCGAACACAGTGCAGGGAGCCGGGCTCCTAGCATCATACTTATGTACGATGCTAGGAGTCCCTGCCTCGCTGCAGGACAACTCTCCCATACTATAATCATGTTTTCAGTACGGGACAGTTGTCCTGCAGCGAGGCAGGGACTCCTAGCATCGTACATAAGTATGATGCTAGGAGCCCGGCTCCCTGCACTGTGTTTGGTCCGGGACTTGCGGCCGAAATACGTCCGTCAATTACGGACGTAATTAGTGTGTGTGCACATACCCTAAAAGTTACCAATCGAGTTGTTTCTTTATTTTTCTAAAGGACCTCAGATTCCACCTCTTGTTTTTCAGAGTAATTTCTATGAACAACTGCTCCGTTCCTCCCTTGCACCAGTTTTGATAAATCTAATTTTTTATAATTTTTCTATTTTGTGCTATATTTGATAATTATAAAATTGTACTTCTATGTTATTATTTTTTAACTTCAGTATAAAGTGTTTAACTGTCATTGCATTTTCTCAGTTGTATTTACTTATGCTGAGAGCTTTGGGGGTGGTAAGAAAGGGATTTGCCTTATCGTTCGGCATATTAATTTACACGGTAATTGAGGTTTACATTGAAACGCTGGTATATTGTTCACCTATAAAGACACAATAGACCAGACATTGAGATTATTCAATTGAAAATATGACAATATATCTTGGCAATATATAACAAGAGCCCAATCACTAAACAACTTTCAAGAGCAATCTGCAGAGTAAAGATAAAAAGCTTTTCTAAGGCAAGTAACGCAATCCATTATTTTGTTTCCATAGCTTATATCATGAATACAGTTGATTAAAATGATACATAAATAAGCGTAAAGAAAGGGAGAAAAGGAATATACTAAGATTCCTTAACCCCCTCACGCACCGTGCCGTAGCACAGCGTGGGTAGCGGATTGTTCCAGCACAAAGCGAGCGCCCCCAGGTCGGCCATGTCCCAACCCTTTGTAGGCAGGAGCTAATAGGTTGCCCATCAGTGTAACACTGACAGGCATAATACAAAGGATTGCATAGTCAAGTCCCCCAGTGAGACAAAAAAAAAAAGTTTGCAGCAAAAAAAGGAAGTAAAAAACATAAAGATTTTTCCCAAATGCAAAGTTTTATTGTTAAAAAAATTCTAAGAATAAAAAAAAAACACATAATTGGTATTGCCACATTCATAAAATGTCCCGTTTTATCAAATCAACACGTTATTTATACCGCATGTTGAAAAGCGTAAAAAGAAAACTAAAATACAATGCCATAATAGCTGTTTTTTGTTCATCCCTCCTTCCAAGTGATCAAAAAGTCATATGTTGACCAAAAATTTTACCAATAAATGTTACAAGTTGTCCTGCAAGAAATCGGCCCTCATCATTCTGCATCAAGGGAAAAATAAAAATATTATGGAGCATGGAATACGGCGACACACAAACAATTATATCTTAAAGAAAATAGTTTTTACTGTGCGAAAGTTGTAAAACAAAAAATATATAAATGTGATATTTCGGTAATCATAACGACCCGCAGAGTAAAGTTAACATAATATTTATAATGCACAGAGAATGCCACAAATATGAATCCTAAAAAACAATAGAAAAAAAGCATATCCCTTTTTCTCATCTCATACAACCCCTTTATATACGATATTTGAGACAACGTTGTTTCTTGCAAGAAAATACAAAAAAATATCAAGCAGCTCAGTACAGCATTACGAACCTTAACGGTAATGCCTCATGCACTTCTCGTTTTATTTATTCTGTCTTTATTTAATTTTTATTTCTAAAAACTTGCCTTGGGGTGGTTATATTGGAGGCACACACATCCTTCCTACATTGTCGTTATGGAGAGTGCAGCAGGATAGTGTGCTTTTTGGCAGTTGCATTGAGTCGGAGGTAATAAACATAAAAGTGACAAGACTATTAACGTTTCTAACATGAGCTAGCGTGCAGCCTCTCCCCAGATACTGGGAAGTGTATACAGAGCCCTATCTATGTGTATAGTGTAAAGTGCTGCTATTTGACTGTATCTAGGCTCCCACAGCAGTACTTTAGCATTATCATCTCTCATTACATCCCATGCCCTCTATTGAAAATGAGATGACTCTGCTGATGTGTCACAGTCTACACAGCAAAGCCGAAAAGTGAGCTGCAGGAAACATGACATTTGTGTATGCGCCAGTGTGAATACTGGAACATTAAAGTTTTTTTACGGATAGTGAAACAAATAAAAAATGTACTAAAAAGCTACAAAAACCTAATTTAAGTAAAAAATGTATTTTTCTTATGATACATTTTCTTTGTGAGATCTGTTCTTTTAAATTACACTTGTCCCTAGAACTTTTTGCTAGCAATCGAGTCATAGTCACCTAAAATGTTGAGGAGCTATATAGTGTATCTATACAGATGTCAGCGTGATATTTTGTAAAGGTGCTACAGCAAAATAAGAAAGAAAAATATTTCAAGACCGAAGACCATTTTGAGATGAGATAAATCAAGATAAGATGTATCCTTTTCTATGTGGTACATATCTCAAATTTTCCAAGTATGTGATAAATGTCACTGCAATTTATGGTTTCGGTTTATTCTGCTTTTGGGGAAGACATTAAAGGGAAAAGGGCAGTGAATTAATTACCATGGTCAGAATCTACAATGGTAAATGTTTTAGTGTGACATTACTGCAAGTTGGAACAGGAATAAAGGGAAGGCTCTGACGTATCTTATTGTATGTCCTTTTACTCACAGTCAGTGGTTTCTACAATAAAATAAGGTATATGATCTACAAAAAGGGAAATGTTCGCAAATGTATCACCAATGGAAGCGGTTATATTAAACATATAATTTAAAGTGTAACTAAACTTTTAAAAAACTTTTCACATGTCATAGTGACATGTCAAAAGTTTTGATCGGTGGGAGTCCAAGAATTGGCACCCCAACCGATCGCTAAAAAGAAGCAGCAGAAGCACTCGGGTGAGCGCTGTGCCGCTTCGTTTTTGGACGGTTTTCCTCGGAGTGGTGTACGGGCTCAATATAAAGTATATGAGTCCGTACACCGCTCACTTGGCTTTCTGAGGTATAGCCGATCAGAAATGAAACAGCACAGCGCTCACCCGAGTGCTTCTGCCGCTTAGTTTTAGCGACCGCTGGGAGTTTCTGTGCTCTGACACCACCAATCAAAGCTTCTGACATGTACATTTTTTGTTTTTAAATTTTAGTTACCCTTGCATCCTGTGTCATTCTGCATCCTGTGTAATTGCAGCTTTTTCTCGGAAACATTATTAAAGGAAATAGCAATTTTACAGTTTTAACCTACAAATATTACCATTTTTGAAATATGGTGTTTCACTCATTTTTATTAAATAAATTCATTTATGTCATGGTTCGCCCTCCATTCACATACAAAATCAAGTTTTCCCCCATTCTGCACTCAATACCCCATAATGACAAAGTGAAAACAGAATTTTAGAAATTTTTGCAAATAAATAAAAAACTCAAACTTAGCATGGACATAAGTATTCAGACCCTTTGCTATGACACTTGAGATTTAGCTCTGGGGGCCTCCCATTTCTCTAGATCATTTTTTTATTTGTTTCTACACCTTGATTGGAGTCCACCTGTGGTAAATTAATTTTATTGTAAATCTACACCCCTGTCTATATAATTTCTCACAGATTTCAATGTATATCAGAGCAAAAATCAAGCCATGAGGAGGAAATAGCTGCCTGTAGAACTCAGAGACAGGATTGTGTGGAGACACGGATCTAAAGAAGGGTACAAAAACATTTCTGCTGCACTGAAAGTTCCCAACAGCACAGTGGCCTCCACAATTTTTAAATGGAAGAAGTTTGGAACAACCGGGACTCTTCCCAGGGGGAGAAGAGCCTTGGTAAGAGAAGAGGCCAAGAACCCAATGGTCACAACTTCCAGAAGGTTAACCATCACTGCAGCACTCCACCAGTCTGGGCTTTATGGCAGAGTCGCCTGAAAGAAGCCTTTCCTCAGTAAAAGACACATGAAAGCCCACCTGGAGTTTGCAAAAAAGCACCTAAAGGACTCTGACTGTGAGAAACCAGATTCTGTGGTCTTATGATACCTAGATTGAACTTTTTGGCCTCAATTATAAGCGTCGTGTCTGAAGAAAACCAGTCACCACTCATCACCTGCCCAATACCATCTCTACAGTGAAGCATGGTGGTGGCAGCATCATGCTGTGGGGGTGTTTTTCAGCAGCTGCGACAGAGAGACTGGTCAGGGTTGAGGGAAGGATGAATGGAACAAAGTACACAGATATTCTTAATGAAAACTTTATCCAGAGTGCTCTGGACCTCCGACTGGGCTGAAGGTTGACCTTCCAACAAGACAATCACCTTAAGCACACAGCCAAACAACACAGGTGTGGTGGGGAGACAACTCTGTGAATGTCCTTGAGTGGCCCAGTCAGACCCCTGACTTGAACCCAATTGAGTATCTCTGAAGGGACCTGAAAATGACTGTCCACCAACGTCACCATCCAACCTGAGGGAGCTTGAGAGAATGGAAGAAAATCTCCAAATCCAGGTGGGCAAACCTTGTGGCATCCGACCCAAGAAGACTGGAGACTGTTATCGCTGCCAAAGGTGCTTCAACTAAGTCCTGAGTAAAGGGTCTGAATATTTATGTCAATGCAATATTTAAATTTTTCCTTTTCAATAAATCAGCAAGGAACTAACATTTTGTTTTCACTTTAACTACATTATGGGGTATTGAGTGCAGAATGATGGGGAAAAACGTAACTTTTTTTTTGTTTATTTTGGCACAAGGCCTCAACATAACAAAATGTGAAAATATGTAAAGGTTCTGAAGACTTTCCGAATGCTATGTATGTATGTATGTATGTATATATATATATATATATATATATATATATATATATATATATATATATATAGGAAATTATTATTATTATTATTAGGACGTCTCGCTAGTTTTTCATGTAGAAGAGCTAATGTCAGCTTCTTTCTCTTCTCTTAATACATGAGTGCCTTTGAAATATCTTTTGTGATTTTGTGTAACAGCTGCAAAGCTCATCTCTTTTGTATCTCATATTTTTTTCCTGTTTTTGTTTCTTTAATTTTTAGAAATCACAACGTACACTTTCTAATAACAGTTATTGTGCCGGTAGAAAAGGTGATGAGAATCGGGATTCTTTTTTGTACCTTTAGGGTTTTACTTTTATCACACATTAAGTCGTGTTACACATTAGTTGTCAGCTGCCACAATATAATCATCCTGTTACAGTGTAGGAGTGGGGATGTGGACGAGAAAATAATAACCTAGAAACTTTCTTACCACTTGTGTATTGTTATGATGTAATGTACAGTGCACTGAATATAATGTACGGCAGATTTACATTAAACTTGATAAGTGATGCAAATTCAGATTATTTTTAAAATATATTTCATAACGCTCAATGTTTTGTGATTCAACGCCTGTTTGTCCAGTTGGAACCATCACTCTTTGATAGAGGAGTACCGTGACCATAACCTGACCTCAGGGGGACATCCCAAACTGCCCACCTGTGCAATCAGCTGTTAATAGATGAGTAGGGGAGGAGATCAGCAGCAAGTGTTAATTTCTCCTGCTGCAAAATAAAGCTTAATATAAATGGTGCCTATTAAAATTTAAGGACTATTCATGCAATGCACTTATGAGCTGGGTCCTCCAGAGTAAGTTTTTCTCTTTGTTATAATTTTATATCCTGGATAATAGATGAGTGGCCTGATTAATGCACCCCCTCTGCCCTATTAAGTCAGAAATCCATAATAGGACATTTGAAAATAGGTAGCCTAACCTAAATTGTCCATAATGGCATATAGACTTCATAGAGGGGGTGCCTTAACCGGGACCTACCTCTGAGTCAGAGCAGAGAGCTGCTAACAAGCAACCCCTCTCAATCTGGTAGAGCTAATCTGGCCAGTATTGCATGAATGACCAATCCATGTAATATTTACATGTAATACAACATTTCTCCTGTAGTGGTCGCTACAGGAGAAACGCACAGCTCAACACCCACAGTAATTTTAGCATTACTTTTAAACCCATTAAAACATAAAAATTGACTCAAACTATGGTCCATTATTGATTCAATTATTTAAAACAAATAAAAAATGTTCTGCCTCTGTTTATATTGCATATATCATAAATATCAAGAAAAAAATAATATAAAAATAGATAATTTCTGGAAGAAACCACATTTAAGGGAAAATCACAAATGTAAAGAGTAATGCTGTATCCTCAGATGAAAGCTGAATGTTTTTGGGCCATTGCTTATCAGTAGTCGCCGCCGCATGTCTCTGCTTTTGTAGAGATTTGGATGTGCCACCTACTATAGTAGTAATACGCTGGTTGTGACCAAAACCAATGCCAGGCTCCAGAATTGAAACCGGAATTGCTGGTTGTGCAGTTTTTGCAGTTTAGCAGCTGTGGGCACAGCGGACCAGCAAGGAAAATGTTCTCTAGTTGCCAGAATTTTTTTTTTCCCATTTATTTTTTGCTTTGTTTCATGTCTGTTTTTGTGTTGTCTTTCACTGTAATTTTTGGGCTTTGCTCTTTGAAGATGCAGCACATTCACTGCACTTTCTAATGCCTCAAGCAACATACAGAGGTTCAGTGCACTTCCTAATTCAAAGAGATTAGTATTTCAACACTTTCTTCTTATGGATAGAACATTATAAGTCCTATTGCACTGTACACTACTGGAGAAACTTTTTATTTTTATAAGTAGCAGAAAAGCAAAAGAATGTGCTCAAATAATCGTGTTCTTCAGTATTTGTTCTTCTTGAGCCATATATAAAAATTTTGAGGGGGAGTAATATAATTTTTATGTGTTTTATGACTTTATTTTTTTATATGTATTGTATCAAGTAGTTATTCACATATTGGATTGTATCCTGATGTGTTAAAAGTAATGAAAGCATAGGATATAATAATACTCTTTAAGACCAACTGAAAATGATAATTATTATTATTAGAGATGAGTTAATTTAAAAAATTAGTTTTGGGCTTGATTTCTGTCGAATTAGCCATCCGATTAAATCCCCCAAAATTTGTCACAAATCGAGTCCCCTGAAAATTCATGCCTGACTCATTGATGTCTTCTAGAACTTTTTCCCAGTTATATCCTTTCAAGTTCCTTAACTCCAAGCCAGCGTGTAATGTGAAAGTGACCACAGCGTAAATAAGTAGAGAGAGGAGTAACCACAGAGCACTTAAAAAGGCTGTCTGCAAGGCATTATGGGGAATCACACCGCAGGTCATGTGATCCTTTTTCTAGTCTGTAAAATGGCAGAAAAATCACAAAAATGTTTGAGGTTCCGAAACTTTTTGGAACTTCGAACCAAATTCAATTGGTATTGAATCTATTCGCTCATCTCTAATTATTATTATTATTATTTATTTTTTATGTATAACTAATATTATTATTTGCATAAATTGGTATTTAAGTCTGTGTCTGTAGATGTAATTATTAAAACATAAATTATGATTATACAATAACTATAACCAAATATATTTTCTTACATTTAAAAAAACAAACATCTTTTTTGATTGACTTGCAGAACCATTTCATCATTTCAAATCTATTCCACAGAATATTACTTTATATAATGAGATAACACGGCAGATGTAGATGTGTTGCTTATAATATCTATTACATTTCAAAAAAGATTGGTTTAACCTTTTTTAATACTAGACGGGGCATTGGAAGATTGGGGCATGGCAACATAGAAGTGACTGTGGTAAAAAAAGCCCATTACGTTTACAATCTTACTGAATTATTCTTTCGAATTGCATATTTCTAGCTTTAAAGTTGACAATATTATTCATTCCCTTTGAACACCGCTAATGATATGTTTATACAACCTGTTTGACCTATGTTTTAGCTGTACAGTTTTATCCAAATTAAGGACAAATTCCCAATAGAAAAAAAGCTATGAAGACTTTCTAAAACGCTTTCTTACTTTCCTATAATGAGATCAAAACATGTTTTGGGGATATAATATATGGATTAGAAATAGACTGAAATAAAATAAACAGGGGGAGAAAACCTCCAACTCACCAGTCCTGCGCCCGACACTCCAACTTCGCCCGGATCTCCGCGGCGGTCCACGGTAGTTAGCAGAGGAAAAACAAGGAGAGTCGATCCAGCGCTGTTATTGTGTTTTAAAAAGGAATCAGAGTTCCCATTTTTATTGTATAGAAATGATTAAAATAGAACAAACAGACGGACACAGTAACGAGGCAGTTTAGGGTAGGTAGTATTGGAGCCTACGCGTTTCAAACACTTTCCATGTTCTTAGTCATGGTTCTTATTCACTGGTGCTAGCGGTCTCCTGGTGCTAGCGGTTATATACTATGACTACATAGGTGGGGCGGTATAGTTGACGGTAGGAACAGCTGTAGTATTTAGTACTACATGTGAGGCGTAACCCTTGAAGGTCTGCAGGTAAGCTAGTCCTGTCCGGTTTTCAAAATGGGCGCGTAAAATAACGGCCCGTCGGAACAGAACTCAGTTTTTCCCATTGAAATCAATGGGCAGATGTTTGAAGGCATTCTGCTTACGATTTTTTGGCCGTTTTTCATCCGTTTACGGCCTGAAAAACAGATGAAATTAAGCCATTTGAACATACCCTAAGGCTTAACAAGCTGGTCTTACTGTCAACTGCTATGCATTATTTTGTTTCTCTTTCCTGCTTACTTTGCTTAAAGAAATAACAGAAAATAAATAAATCATTTTGCCCAACGATTATTTTAAATTATAATCTGACCATATTTGTGATCCATAAATGCCAACCGTTCTGGATTTCAGAGAATGATCCCAAACAAGGAATCTTCTAGACCACAGAAATGACAGGCAAGTGTCCCTTGAGGCTAAGGTCTGCTTGGCTGCTTATAGAAATTTGTGCCAGGGGATGATCTGACATGTGACCGGATATTTGCTGTCTGCTTACAGTTCCCTTCCTGTTTAAAACATATTGGCTAAAAATTAATTGTTATGGGTGCACTCTGTGTCTGGCATTGTTGATGTGGGCACTATTTATGAAGGCGCACTCTGGCTGGCACTGCTAATGAAGACAGTGACTATAGGGTGCACTCTGGCTGACACCGTTTATGAAAACACTCTACAGATGGCCCTTTTTTGGGGGATTTTCTGTCTAGATCATAAATCATTCACTGTATTTTATGATATTTAACTTGTGCTCCCACAAAGTATTGAAGATTAGAATTCACTGAAGTGATTAATGAGTAAAATTTATCATTTTTTATTAGATAACTCTCTAAAAACAGGGGTACAATCACCACTGTGAAAAGAGCCCCACCGTGCTTGTTAAAAAACGTATTAAATATATACTGCAATTACTGGTTCGTTTGTGAACCCTCCTCTAATTGAGTATGCTTGAAAAATGTGGGATCAGCGTTTAAACATTGGTGTATCAGTGAATGGGACCCTAAAACACACAAGAGCCTGCAGTTACTGTTCCTAAGTACCCCAGTGCTGGGGTTACCCAACGATACCACTGTCACCTATGCTACAATCCCTCTCTCATCTGACCCTACGCGTTTCTATGTATTATTTCATATGGGGTCTGTACTTTTATCAACCTGTCTGGCACGCTGACATCAATGCGAGCACACTTCCGTGTGTGTAATAGAATATCTGTTACAGATCTATATCACTGGCACTTCAGACAGGTTGATAAAAGTACAGACCCCTGATGAAATAATACATAGAAACGCGTAGGGTCAGATGAGAGAGGGATTGTAGCGTAGGTGACAGTGGTATCGTTGGGCAACCCCAGCACTGGGGTACTTAGGAGCGGTAACTGCAGGCTCTGGTGTGGTGTAGGGTCCCATTCACTGATACACCAATGTTTAAACGCTGATCCCACATTTTTCAAGCAAACTGAATTAGAGGAGGGTTCACAAACGAACCAGTAATTGCAGTATATATTTAATACGTTTTTTAACAAGCACGGTGGGGCTCTTTTCACAGTGGTGATTGTACCCCTGTTTTTAGAGAGTTATCTAATAAAAATGAAAAATTTTACTCATTAATCACTTCAGTGAATTCTGATTTTCTGTCTAGCATTGATAAGGGAGTATTCCCAAAATGGACAATTATCATCTATTCACAGAAATGGGAGAAGGCTATAGTAATGTGAACTGCCGCTACAAGTGTGTCGACGAATGAGAGTACAAGCAGATAAGGAATGAAGATAAAGCAGCGCTCGTATGAGCGCTGTGGTCCCTTCAAAGCAGCTGATCGGTAGCGGTCCCGGGAGTCGAATGCCGACCGATCAGTTATTGATTGCCTATCCTGAGGATAAGCCATCAAATTTTAGGGACTGGAAAAACCCTTTAATCTATAACAATGATTGTTGAGGTGGCCTACCCATTTCAGATAAGAGGCTTTCGCACATCACCCTAATATGGTCATTGGCCACACAGAGGAAAAAACTTCTTTATCTCGGTTGGTCACGTAGATACTATGAGAAGCAGATAAAAAAAGAAGTGGCAACCTATCCCAAAGTAGTTTGGTCCTGTATTTTTGGACGCCTTCAGGAGAACTTAGAATCTCTTAGCCCATTCTGCCGGCCAACTCGGTAGTCAGGTTTCTGTAACTCCAATAGACTTCTATGGAGCGAGCCATTTGGTAGTCTCCTGTATCCAGGCACCGCCAATTACCTGTGGGAAGTGCAAAAACCTCTTTAAGTAAAATATTCCAGAATCCTGTATTGATCATGGTTGGCCTCCTCTTTAGGCGTCCCATTGCAGCATCATGCTCTGCCTCTAGTATTTACACTCTTTATGGTAGGTACACCACTACAAAAGTTTAATGTACTTGTCATGGTTGGCGTGGATCCACTATGTTACTATTGACTTTGTCATGGGCTGGAAGGTGGGAGGCAGAATCTAATGAACTTGCAACTTTACCTTAAAATGCCCCTCATGGCTTGCAAATTGTATTTTCAATGTGAGATAGCAGCAGGGTCGGTCTGGTCCACCAGAGAACCAGAGGATCATCCGTTGGGCCCAGACTCTAACAAAAAAATGGTCCAGCAGAAGACAACCCCATTTGGAGCTATTTGGAGCCTGTTTCTTGCCACTAGGGTTTATTTCTTATGGAATCATTCACAAATTACCTATTAGACCTTATTGATGATATGTCCTGTGTGCAATGATAACAACGACGACTATGATGAAATGAAAAGTGGGCACTGTATATGTTCTAAGTTAGATGGAGGGTGGGCTCTGAGAATCATCTCCTCTGGTTGGCCCAAGTACCCCAGTTGGACATTGGGTAGCACAGTCGACAATTAGAAGCATGGTAAAATAAATCCGCTTACAGAGTCAATGCAACTCTATAAGATAGTCACAGGTCAGAGTAGGCAGCAATCCCAAGGCAAATACAGGAAGCAGTCTGGGTCAAATACAAAATAGCAAACCTTGTTGCTTAGGCAAGCTGTGGCCGTTCAAAGCAAGTTTATATAATGAGAAGTGATCGGCCACGGACTGTGCACTGACGAGCTGTCATAAGCCCTTTAAGATGTAGCAGAGCTAGCGCACAACATTATAGGGAGGTTGATGGCAGCAACGGTGAGACAAGAAGAGCGATGTCGGACGCACAGGTATGCCCAACGGCCAGCATCCCGTTATAGCACTTACATTGTTAAGCTGCTTATAGTCCATTTTATCCCAGGAATAAACTGTATCACCTGCTGTTTAAACCCCTTTTAAAGACCGTTAATACATTATCATCAAAACCTTAGATTTTGCTCTATTTACAATAATTGTCACCATACAAAAAAAATATTAAAAGTAAAAAGAAAAGTTGAAATATCCCATGGGTGATGATGAATTACGTCTCAAACAGAAACAACAAGTTTTAAAACGTCAATGTGACTAAAAGATTTAAAAAAAAAATCTGATTCCTCCGTATGCATTTTATGCTCCAGTAAATGATTTTAATAGGAATATTCAATGTCGTCCTTTTTCATGTGATGGAAATAGAATTTGTAAAAGCACTTTGATTAATGCAAAAAACACTTCCATTTTATCCATGGTACAAAAGTTAGAACCTACGTAGGCAATTATCAAATAGTGCAATTTCAATTGGCCTTGGAAATGGAAGGGAAAAAAAAGTGTGGCGAGCTGTGTGCTATTTCATGTTTTGGCTTTTTGTCCTTGATAAAAGATTGTGTGCAATTTATTTCAACTCTGGAACTATAGCAAAGCATTCTGGGCAGGCCAGGGACAAATAATAAGGATGTAAATTAATTGAAGGCTTATAAACTTAATAGGATAGTGACCTTAGACAGAATTCGTCTTAGAAAAGCAATTATAGATGGATTTCATTGTTATGTTTTGGAGGGGATTATACTATTAACATGTCCACCCTTCCAAATGTAAAGAGACCCGCGCAACAAATGATAAATTTAATTTAAAGTTTGGCAAAACACAAACTATTTCATAGATGTTTTGCCGGTTTATTGTGATTGCATTCCCTTAAAGAACCCTTTGGTATTGGGCGACCTGTCATAACTTTTCCATTATGAAATAACATAGAGGAGGGCACTGATCCCCTAAAGCAATGTTCCCCAAATTGTGGCTCTCTAGTCATTTTAAAACAACAACTCCCGTGATGCCCTGACAGCCAAAGGCCGTCAGGGCATACTGGGTATGGTAGTTTTCCAACAGGTTAGGATTAGCTGCTCTTAAAGGGATTTGTTCAAGATTACAAAATAAAGAAGGTTCTGCTGATTTTTTTTTTTCTTACAGAAATAGCCCCACACTTGTCTATTGGCTGAGTCTGGTATTGCAGCTCAGCCCCATTTAATTTAATGCAAAGCGGCTGCAATACCAGACACAACCCATACATGAGTAAGGCGCTATATCTGGGGAAAAAAGCAGATCCTTTTTTCTAATCCTGGACAATCTCTTTAATAACAAACAAAAAACGGACAGTATATGCGGACGTTTAGCAGCCTGACTAGATGAAAATAAAAGACCGTGATTATGCACTTACAGGGGTATTCCGTTTTGTTTTTTTTATAATGTATTAATTTATAAACATTTTTAATACAAATATATTTAAAGGAGATGAAAAAATATATGTAATTTCTCAGAATCTTCACCACTCTTGTCCATGGGCTATTTCTGGTATTGCAGTTCTTCTCCATTCAAGAGAATGAGTCTTAGCTGCAATACTAGACACAGCCCATGGACAAGAGTGGCACTGTTTTTTTTATAGGAAGCAGACTTTTTTTCATAATCCTGGAAAAAATCCTTTAAAATTCTGCACCCTTACCTTTTTTTTGTTTGTACCAGTACAGTAGTCCCCTGTCTCTAGTATAGCCTATTGATGTCTATGGTGTCATCATGTTTACGGATTATTAGTCACAGACACAAATCGATGGCATATTATACACTTTGGACAACCACATTATAACTCACTGTATACATACTTTGGACAACCACTTCCATCTAGACTATCATGGTATGTCCATAGGATATGTGCCCTCCACTGTCTGGCTTTTAGTGCCCATTGGATGTCTCTGGACTCCCGTTTCCCTGAACACGGTGGCTGTCCCAGAGGTAAGATCCTCTCCTATGAGACTTCAGGACATTAATGTCATAGCCTATGAATGTGAAATAAATGTCTGTCATTGAAATACCCCTTTGTAGAAAACCCATAGGTGCACTGGTTCAACCAATCTAATTGAGAACGAGCAATCAGACTGATCATCCTTGAATCTGTTTTGACAAAATGATCATTTACAACCAATGGACATCTCTTTCATTGTTGGAAACATTTTCAAAACACCATTTCTCCATGTATAGGCAATGCAAAAATGGTTGACTTAGCCGATGATTTTGCCAAATTTTCTAGATTGTACAGTAGATTAGCTAGACACATATGGTAATAATCAAGATGTGAGAATAGACCATGTCCAAACTCTAACCTCCACCCCCCCCCCCCGACGCCCTAAAATTAAAAATACTGAACGTCCGAGACCTTATATTGGATTCATTTTTTTCAAAAGGTCTTGTAGTGTTGAGACTTTTTTTCTGTAATTCTGTCAACGTTCATCTGTTGCTTTGTGGGGCTGAAATGGCTTTATGTCTAATACTTTTTGGTAATGAAACACATTGTCAAAAGGAAAGAATCTCACAATCTTGTCATCCAGAAAATACAGTACGACTCCACATATTTCCTCGATATCTCGCTATGGACTTTTGTTTCACAGAATTGAAATGTTCATAGCTACTCACCTCCAACCAATATTGCACTCACAGTATCCGGCCTGGATAATGACATATTTATCCATTTGGATGATGAGTTATTCTGATTTTCTCTGTTTTATTATTTCAAAAACAAATACTGGTTAATTCAGAAACCTGTATATAGATGTACAGTGGATATAAAAAGTCTACACACCCATGTTAAAATGCCAGGTTTTTGTCATGTTACAAAATAAGATTAATAATTTCATAACTTTTTCCACATTTAATGTCACCTATAATCTGTACAAATTTTTTGTAAAAACAAACTGAAATCTTTTACTGTGGAAAAATAAAAATAAAGAACAAAAATATTGTGGTTGCATAAATATGCACAATGACGTACCCTTTGACTTTATGACAGCATTCAGTCTTTTTAGGTAGAAGTCTATCAGCGTGGCACATGTTGACTTGTCAATTGTTGCCCACTCTTCCTTGCAAAAGCTCCAAATCTGTCAGATTGCGGGGGCATCTCCTGTATACAGCCCTCTTCAGGTCACTCCACAGATTTTCACTGGGATTCGGGCCTGAGCTCTTTTGGGCCATTCCAAAACGTTGATCTTCTTCTGGTGAAGCCATTCTTTTGTTGATTTGGAGGTTTTGCTTTGGGTTGTCGTGCAAAAAGGTGAAATTCTTCTTCAGCTTTTTAGCAGAGGCGGCAGGTTTTGTGCCACTATTGACTGATATTTGGAACTGTTCCAAATTCCCTCCACCTTGACTAAAGCCCCAGTTCCAGCTGCAGAAAAACAGCCCCAAAGCATAATGCTGCCTCCACTGTGCTCCATAATGCTGCCCCCACCATGCTCCATAATGCTGCCCCCACCATGCTCCATATTGCTGCCTCCACCATGTTCCATAATGCTGCCTCCACCGTGCTCCATAATGCTGCCTCCACCATGCTCCATATTGCTGCCTCCACCATGCTCCATAATGCTGCCTCCACCGTGCTCCATAATGCTGCCTCCACCATGCTCCATAATGCTGCCTCCACCATGCTCCATAATGCTGCCCCCACCATGCTTAATAATGCGGCCACCACCAAGCAACATAATGCTGTCCCCACCATGCTTCACTGCGGGTATGGTGTCCTTTTGGTGATGTGTAGTGTTGGCTTTGCACCTAACATAACTTTTGGAATTATGGCCAAAAAGTTCAACCTTGGTCTCCTCAGCGCTTTTGTAAAGGATCTGCCAGGCACAGCTTCTGTGTCAACGCCCATAGGTAATCAGTCTGCACCTGCTTCTATGTCTGTGAGACTGACTCCATCTTCCACCACACAGGATGGCAGGCTTAGGAGTGGGAGAGATTATCACAGCCTGGCCAGACGGAGCTAGCTCCCACCCTCTGTCTATTTATACCCGCCTTTCCTGTTCCTCCTTGCTTGTGATTCTTCTCGTTTGGTTTCCTGGCCCTGCTGCAGCTTCTGAACTATTTGACCCTGCTTCATTGACCCTGGCTTACTGACTACTCTCCTGCTCTGCGTTTGGTACCTCGTACACTCCTGGTTTGACTCGACTTGTTCACTACTCTCCTGCTCTGCGTTTGGTACCTCGTACACTCCTGGTTTGACTCGGCACGTTCACCACTCTTGTTGCTCACGGTGTTGCCGTGGGCAACTGCCCCATTTCCCTTAGCTTTGTGTACCCTTGTCTGTTTGTCTGTTGTGCACTTACTGAGCGTAGGGACCGTCGCCCAGTTGTACCCCGTCGCCTAGGGCGGGTCGTTGCAAGTAGGCAGGGACTGAGTGGCGTGTAGATTAGGGCTCACTTGTCTGTTTCCCTACCCCCATCATTACACCTTTAGTATATGTTGGCGCTATCTACGTAAGTAACATTAATAAATAAATGCTATTGGCAGACTTGATGTAGGTCTTTTCAAAACATAGCTTGGCTTGGATGTTTTTCTTTGTTCGAAAAGGCTTCCGTCTTGCCACCCTACCCCACAACCCAGGCATATGAGGAAAACTGGAGATTGTTGTCACATGCACTACAAAACCAGTGCCTGCCAGAAAGTCCTGTAGCTCCTTTAATGTTGCTGTAGGCCTCTTGGTATCCTCCCGGACCAATTTTCGCCTTGCCTTTTCATCATGTTTTGAGGGACGTTCAGTTCTTGGTAATGTCACTGTTGTAATCCACTTCTTGATGACAATCTTCACTGTGTTCCTTGGTATATTTAATGCCTTGGAAATTATTTGGTACCCTTCTTGTAATGGCCGGAAGGAGGTGAAGGGAAAGTGAGCCCTAATCTACCCACCGCCCTGTCCCTGCCTACTTGCAACGACTCGCCCTAGGCGACGAGGTACAACTGGGCGGCGGTCCCTACGCTGTCTAAGTGCACAGGAAAACAAACAGGGAACATGCAAGGGAAGGGGCAGTAGCCACGGAACGCCACGAGGAAACGGAGCGGCGAACGGACAGTCAGGACCAGGACGAAGAGAGTACACCCAAGCGGGCAAGGAGACAGAAGCAAGCCAGGGGCAAAGCAAAGCAGGTCAAGCAGAACTGCAGCAAGGCAGAAGCACGGCAGAAGCAGGCTGGAGCAAGCAGCAGTGGGGCCAGGAATCCAAAAGAATTACAAGCACTGAGGGAGAGAACAGGGCAGGTAATAAAGGACAGGGGGCGGAGCTAACTCCGACAGACCAGGCCGCGATAGGCTCTCCCACTCCTGAGCCTGCCACCCTGGTTGGTGGGAGATGGTGTCAGTCGAACAGGTCTGGCCTCAGGTGTGGATTGATTAATCCCAGGAGTATACCTAGATGAAGTACCTGGCAGATCCCTAACAGTACTCCCCCTTTTATGAGGGGCCACCGGACCCTTACTAAGGGGACCCGGTTTAGTGGGGAAGAGAAGGTGGAACCTCCTGATCAATACCCCAGCGTGAACATCACGGGCAGGTACCCAAGTCCTCTCCTCCGGCCCGTATCCTCTCCAATGGACCAGGTACTGGAGGGAGCCCTGGACCATCCTACTGTCCATAATCTTGGCCACCTCGAATTCCACCCCCTCAGGGGTGAGAACGGGAACAGGAGGTATCCTCGAGGGGGACCAGGACGGGGAGCAGCGTTTAAGGAGGGAGGCATGGAAGACGTCATGTATGCGAAATGATGGGGGGAGCTCCAGACGGAAGGATACAGGGTTGAGGACTTCAATGATCTTATAAGGTCCAATAAATCGGGGAGCAGCACCCTGATCAGCCGCGATATCAGAAGCTAAATCAGAATCCGTGGCAGAGACGATTATACCAGGGGGTAAAATACAAGCAGGATCCTTCTCAGAAGGAGGATTGGCCATGAAACTACGTGACAGAGCATCAGCCTTAATATTCTTGGACCCAGCCCTATAGGTAACCAAGAAATTAAATCTGGTAAAGAATAGTGCCCACCGAGCTTGTCTAGGATTAAGCCTCCGGGCCGATTCTAGGAAAACCAGATTCTTGTGATCCGTAAGGACCGTTACCTGGTGTCTGGCCCCCTCCAGGAAGTGCCGCCACTCCTCAAAAGCCCATTTAATGGCTAGAAGTTCGCGGTTGCCAATATCATAGTTACTCTCCGTGGGCGAAAACTTCCTAGAGAAGTAAGCACAGGGGCGGAGATGGGTGAGGGAGCTGGTACCCTGGGACAAGACGGCCCCCACTCCCACCTCGGAAGCGTCAACCTCCACAATAAATGGCTCCTCTTGGTTGGGCTGAATAAGCACGGGGGCCGAGATAAAGCACTTCTTGAGGGTCTCAAAGGCCTGGACGGCCTCAGGGGGCCAATGGAGGACATCAGCACCCTTGCGGGTAAGGTCCGTAAGAGGCTTAGCGACGACCGAGAAGTTGGCAATAAATCTCCTGTAATAGTTGGCGAACCCTAAAAAACACTGTAACGCCTTAAGGGAGGCAGGTTGGACCCATTCCGCCACAGCCTGAACCTTGGCAGGGTCCATGCGGAATTCATGAGGAGTGAGGATTTGCCCTAAAAATGGTATCTCCTGTACCCCAAAGACACATTTTTCAGTCTTAGCAAACAGATTATTCTCCCGAAGGACCTGGAGCACCTTCCTGACATGCTCCACGTGGGAGGACCAGTCCTTGGAAAACACCAGTATGTCATCAAGGTACACAACAAGAAAATTACCCAGGTACTCTCTCAGGATTTCATTAATAAAATTCTGGAAGACAGCAGGGGCATTACACAACCCAAAGGGCATGACCAGGTATTCGAAATGACCCTCGGGTGTGTTGAACGCAGTTTTCCACTCATCCCCCTCTTTGATGCGGATAAGGTTATATGCCCCCCGTAGATCGAACTTAGAAAACCATTGGGCTCCCTGAACCTGATTAAAAAGATCCGGAATCAAAGGAAGTGGGTACTGGTTCCTTACGGTGACCTTATTCAGGTTACGATAATCAATGCACGGCCTAAGACCACCATCCTTCTTCCCCACGAAGAAGAAGCCAGCACCTACAGGAGAAGTCGAGGGGCGAATGAAACCCTTGGCCAGGCATTCTTGGATATATTCCCTCATAGCTTTACGTTCAGGACATGAAAGATTAAATATCCTCCCCTTAGGAAGCTTGGCACCAGGCACCAAATCGATAGCGCAATCGTAATCTCTATGGGGGGGCAACACCTCGGAGGCCTCCTTAGAAAACACATCGGCGAAGTCCTGAACAAACTCAGGAAGCGTGTTTACCTCCTCCCGGGGAGAAATAGAGTTAACAGAAAGACATGACATAAGACATTCATTACCCCATTTGGTGAGATCCCCAGTATTCCAATCAAACGTGGGATTATGCAACTGTAACCAGGGAAGACCTAATACCAGATCAGACGATAATCCCTGCATCACCAGTACAGAGCACTGCTCCAAATGCATGGAGCCAACAAGGAGTTCAAAAACAGGAGTATGCTGAGTAAAATAACCATTAGCAAGGGGAGTTGAGTCGATTCCTACTACAGGGATAGGATAAGGTAAATCAATACAAGGCATCTTTAGAGACATAGCAAATTCCGCAGACATGATATTAGCAGATGACCCTGAATCCACGAAAGCACTGCCCGTGGCAGCCCGGCCAGCAAACGAGACCTGAAAGGGAAGCAAAATTTTATTGCGTTTCACATTAACGGGAAATACCTGTGCGCCCAAGTGACCTCCCCGATGATCACTTAGGCGCGGAAGTTTTCCGGCTTCTTATTCTTGCGCCTGGGACAGGTGTTCAGTAGATGCTTGTCGTCCCCACAGTAGAAGCAGAGACCATTCATTCTGCGAAACTCCCTACGTTGTCGAGTGGACATGGAGGCCCCGAGTTGCATAGGTACCTCCGAGTCCTCCGTGGAGGGGCGAGGAGACGGGACCTCGGGGGGGATCGCAGAAAAGTCAGAGGGGAGCAAACTGAAGCGTTCTAACTGACGTTCCCTGAGACGTCGGTCAAGTCGTACTGCTAGGGCCATAACCTGGTCAAGGGAGTCAGACGAGGGGTAGCTAACCAGCAGATCCTTCAGGGCGTCAGATAATCCTAACCTAAACTGGCACCTTAGGGCCGGATCGTTCCACTGAGAAGCTACGCACCACTTCCTAAAATCAGAACAGTATTCCTCAACCGGTCTCCTACCCTGACGTAAGGTCACCAGCTGACTCTCGGCTACGGCAGTCCTGTCAGTCTCGTCGTAAATGAGTCCGAGGGCAGAGAAAAAACGATCAACAGAGGAAAGTTCAGGGGCGTCAGGAGCCAAGGAGAAGGCCCACTCTTGGGGCCCTTCCTGGAGTCGGGATATGATGATACCCACCCGCTGGTTCTCGGAACCTGAGGAGTGGGGCTTTAGGCGGAAATACAGTCTGCAACTCTCCCGGAAGGAGAGAAACGTCTTACGGTCCCCTGAGAACCGGTCAGGTAACTTGAGGTCGGGTTCTAGAGGTGAGGTGAGGGGTACTACTAAAGCAACGTCACCCTGATTGACCCTTTGGGCCAGGGCCTGGACCTGTAGGGAGAGACCCTGCATCTGCTGGGCCAGGGTCTCAAGGGGGTCCATGATAGCGTCAGCGTAGGAGAAATGGTAGACTAGGTAAGGGCTTGTAATTATGTAATGGCCGGAAGGAGGTGAAGGGAAAGTGAGCCCTAATCTACCCACCGCCCTGTCCCTGCCTACTTGCAACGACTCGCCCTAGGCGACGAGGTACAACTGGGCGGCGGTCCCTACGCTGTCTAAGTGCACAGGAAAACAAACAGGGAACATGCAAGGGAAGGGGCAGTAGCCACGGAACGCCACGAGGAAACGGAGCGGCGAACGGACAGTCAGGACCAGGACGAAGAGAGTACACCCAAGCGGGCAAGGAGACAGAAGCAAGCCAGGGGCAAAGCAAAGCAGGTCAAGCAGAACTGCAGCAAGGCAGAAGCACGGCAGAAGCAGGCTGGAGCAAGCAGCAGTGGGGCCAGGAATCCAAAAGAATTACAAGCACTGAGGGAGAGAACAGGGCAGGTAATAAAGGACAGGGGGCGGAGCTAACTCCGACAGACCAGGCCGCGATAGGCTCTCCCACTCCTGAGCCTGCCACCCTGGTTGGTGGGAGATGGTGTCAGTCGAACAGGTCTGGCCTCAGGTGTGGATTGATTAATCCCAGGAGTATACCTAGATGAAGTACCTGGCAGATCCCTAACACTTCTCCTGACTGATGCCTTTCAACAATCAGATCCCTTTGATGTGTTGTAAGCTCTTTATGGACCACGGCTTTTGCGGTCACATTCAACAAAGAAAATGTCAGGAAAATCCTAATAGAACAGCTGAACTTTATATGGGGATATAATCACTATAAGTAATGGCAGCGGTGTAGTGACTACTATTTAACTTGAGTTTAAATGTGATTGGATTGGCTAATTCTTAACACAACCACATCCCCAATCATAAGAGGGTGTTCACACTTATGCAACCACATTATTGTAGTTTTGTTATTTTTATTTTTGCCCTCTAAATGATTTCAGTTTGTTTTTCAATGGGATTGTACAGATTATAGGTGACATTAAAGGTGGAAAAAGTTCTGAAATGATTCATCTTGGACTGATATTTTGACATCACAAAAACCTGGCATTTTAACAGGGATGTGTAGACTTTTTATATCCAGTGTATGTGGAACGAAGTAATAGTGAAGTGATTATGAATTATGATGAAGACCTTTGTTGTCTGGTGTTCGAGGAATGATGAAGGTTGGGTATTGTACACATATTGTCTGGTTTATTTACATTTGGGTTCTCCTTTTGTCATTCCAAAAGGTGAAACTAAGGGCTTATTCAGACGAATGTGATATACATCCGTGCAACGCGCGTGATTTTCACGCGCCTCGCACGGACCTATATTAGTCTATGGGGCAGTGCAGACTGTCAGTGATTTTTGCGCAGCGTAAAACTCACGACATGTCCGTTCTTTGTGCGTTTTTCGCGCATCACGCACCCATTGAAGTCAATGGGTGCGTGAAAATCACGCGCACCACACGGTAGCACTTCCGTAACAGCAACAGCAGTCAAAAGTATGAATGAAAACAGAAAAGCACCTCTTGTCATAATGATGGCGGCTGCTCGAATATCACGCAGCCGCACATCCTATGTGATGACACACGGAGCAGTAAATCTCATGTAAATCCCCCCTAAAGGTAATATTTTGCTGTGGACATTCAATCATCTAAAGGCCTGGGTTTTTAAAGGGTTAAACAAATTGCTGGACTCACAATCAGCAATGATCCAAACCTTGAGGAAGGAAGCTATGGGACAGTAAATTGGCCTTTTGATTTATTTTTATTTTTTTATTAATGGGTCCAAAATTTGGTTCTGAGTAAGGTCATAAAATATGAGGGCTTGGTTTTTCAGACCCTGAGCTTTATATCCCCTAATTCTTTTCACACAGTTATTACAGTTAAATGATAACATTTTGGCTGCCTGCCACCACCACTAGAGGGTGGCTGCAGACAGATAAAAAAAAGTTATAGTTAAATTGTATGGCTATGAGAAGGGAAACAGGGGATTTGGAGCTAAACGTATAAAAAATATGGAGCTCTAACAGATATATATATATATATATATATATATATATATATATATATATATATATATATATATATATATATTTAGGTTCAGGTTCTGCCCACATTGATGCCATGGCTTCTGCTCAAAATGAAAGTGTAAAAATCCCTCACCTTGCAGACAGGTATTGGGCTTGTTGACCTCATTAGAATGTCATTTTAACTCTTTCCTTTCCAGAGCACATAGCATATAGGGTACACTGGCCACAATGCTATGCTGAATCTGTCATACATTGGATTCAAGCGGGGTTAGATGAGGAGATTTAATGGGGTCCATTGGGTGTCATTGAGGTTTCCGTTGTTTCAGTGGCAAGAATAGTATCAGAAAGGAACAGCAGCCCCGACGGAGGCTGATGGCACACGGCAGTGTGAACAGATCCTTATGCAGCCAGTTAGTTGAGTTTTTGACAGTAGTTTGCAAGTAGTGAATTTGCAGAAAAACAAAACTATATGTAATTTAACCAATTGTATAAATAAATAAAAAATAGAATACTGCTTTATTTGATGGTATAGAGCAAAGATTTAAGGTAACATTTACATGTGCAAGAAATGTATCATGGGACTGCCATCTTCACCACCTCCTACACATACAATACTTCTGGCAGGTACAGAAAGATGTCTGTGAAGATCTCTCTACGGGAACAACTTGCCAGGTCTCTGAAGATCACAAATCTGGAAAACCATATGTTATACTGACATATTGGGCTCATACATTTTTCTGGATGTGTCAGCATTTATTGAATACAGATGTCAAGTCAGTAGACGAATCCTTGTAGCATTGATGTGTACCAAGTGCAGCTATACATTATTGAAAGGAGTAAAAATGAGCAATACTTTTGTGCCTTTTTAGAACTTGTCCAGTTTGGTTTATTCCCCAAAATGTGTCCGTTAATGGCAAAGAGACTAAATATCATCCTTTCGACAAAGAGAAATGATTGTTCTCGATGTAGCATTAGATACCGGAGATGAAAAAAATCTTTAAATATTCTTTCCTCCAATGATTCTTCAATGTGTGACTATCTAGAACCTGGAGATTCTAGTCTAATATCCCTTTTATCTGCTTGCTCTGCTGTTTCTGTAACTACAATTGGAATCAATTACATCCAGCTCCCCATTCATTCCCCACCTGGATGCTGCAGACGCGAGGCGGGGTGGGGAACGAGTTTCCCCTGCTCTCGAGAGAGGCTCGAGACTCAAAGCTGAAACCCGCATCTATCAGACATATATGGCATGTCCTGTGGGTATGCCATAAATTTGTAAGGTGGGAATTCTGAACAACCCCTTTAACACAGCTACAGGAGGATCCAATATGTCCGTGCAGTATAGAGACAGTCCATAGCTTTCGATGGCCACTGTGTAATTCATCCTTCTCCCTGCGATGGCACTGTAGGGAAATTAAGAATATACTGACAGACTAACCGTAGATTGCTGGCCATTGCTGGGGATCCCAGGAGTGGGAGACCTTGTGATGAGTTTAAGTAATCTTTTTAACAAAAGGGATTGTCCCCATTAACTACTAATGGCATGTGGAATTTGCATTAACTTGCGATGAATCATGGTTTTATTATCCAAAATGAACTAGACCGATTAAACATACCAATATAGTATAAAATAACTTTTTGGTTTGTTTAGCTTTGTGAACCTGATGTTCTTGGTTTTTTTTTCACAGTCTATAAGTCAATGGAGAAACGGATCCTAATAGATGGTTCAGATCCCTTATACTTGGCATCCAAAGAAATAGATGTACCCGTACTGTACTTCTGTACCCTTCATGCCTACCCAGTTTTACACTGAAGTTTTTCAGTGGAATTCTTCAACGCCTGTCATAATATTGAAGTATTTTACACTAGAAGCATTGCTTCATGTCACAATCTGTGGGTGTGTGGACCCACTGGGCCACACCGCCATAGCGGGATGGCAGCTGGCCAAACTACAGTGTACCAAGTCAATATGTGTGTGTGTGTATATATATATATATATATATATATGCATACATATATATAGTCCAAGCACAAGGGTACCTGTGATAGTCCAGACAGTGGCAACTGCAGGTGATGCAGACGAGACAGATGACACCAGACGTGGTGTAAGACAACAGACGTGGCCGATGCCAGAACTAGACTCTAACACTATAATGGGCACAGAAACAACTACAACACGGGATACAGGTAGCAGGGCACGGGAACTGGATAACACTAAGGGCCCATTTACAAGACTAACAGAGGAATACGAACAACGCTCAGGCAAGGAATAAAAGGACAGAGCCCTTCTTATAGTCCATGGTGATCATGGGCTAATTACTGACTATTTACATGTGACTATTTACATCTCCCTTTAAGGCCAGGCGAGAGCGTGCGCGCGCACCATGGGGGACACAGCAGAGTGGGGAGGAGATGGGAACCAGCGCTCACTAGTCCATGGCTGCGGCCGTCGAGGGGTGAGTAAGCCTGATGGTCCGGGGCTGTGGATGTAATACTTCTAGGATTGAATATGGCATCTGTCCGTGACACTACACAGTGGCAGACAGAAAGCCTACAGGTGGATAAAATGGACGAGAGACTGAGAGCAATGAACCAAAAGAGAGAGCAATATTTCCAATGGTACTCACCCACAGCGATCAGCCAGGAACATTCCCCGTGTTTGTTGCTTTTTGACAGCAGTCCTACTACTCAACATAAGGCCATTTGAATTAAAAGTTGTAAATCTGGTCTAGTTCCAGTATTTTTACCTTCCGGCTCTATCTGTAAATTATTATTTATTTCCTCCACTGCCTACAGATCTAACTGTTACATGCAAAATATTTGAGAAAAATATTTCTTATAGCTAATAAAATATTCAAGCGATGCTTTGGCACAGCATGTATTACAGACATCATTTTACCAGGAGAATAGTCTTTTGCTATGTTTGTTTGTTTCTGTCTCTATATTCAATTTTGAAGATAACAAACACAGTCCCAGGACTGAAACCGCTTTTCATTTCCCTTATAGGTAAACTCAAGCAGACAAATATCCCTCTGTGCTGAGTATTAACTATAAACAAATGTGTTTAGACTCACAAAAAAAGTAAAAAAGAAAAAAAGACAAAAATTCGATAAATCTGTAATGAAATTGAGCAGGCAGCCAGCTAGTTAGTCCTCTACAGTGACACAAGACTGGAGCCAAGACTCCACGGTTAGATTGTTATTTATTGACACAAATTAGTTTAGAAGATAGTTGCACTTTGTCTTAACGCATCAGCTCCCTAACAAGACTGCACCTTACTAAAGAAATATTTTCATAGATTTTTCGAATAGAAATTGGTATTAAATTATACAAATATTATCAGTAAGTTTTATTCCAAGTCTCACTAGAAGAATGTCAAGGTTTGACTAATGTGTGGTTAACGTGTTGACAGATGTGACGTGTGCTAAACTGACCATGTTTGGAACATGTTGCCATTGGGTCACATTATATTACAGTGTTTCACTGTGCATGTGATGGTCAAGAAACAATAATCTGCATTATCTGTAATATATACTATACAACTTTATAAGCCTTTCTCTCTAACCGACATCTTCAGTGAAGATTTTAGAAATTCTGTTCATCTATTTCTTAAAGCACATCTCCAGTCAGGGCTGGCATCAGGACCCTCCGAACCTGAGCTAATGCTGGGGCCCACTTCCCTTGGGGGGCCCACTCGGCCGCTGACGCTGCCATCATGGCTCCTCCAGGAGTGGCATCCCCGGCCAGAGTCTTGCCGGGGATTCTGCTTCTAGATAGAGCCCTGTCTAGGAGGCGGCGTAAGTACCGCATTAGCAGCCATAGCGGCTGCCTCAGGGCCCGTGGCATCAGGGGGCCCGTGCGGCCCGCCATCACGTCCCATGCCAAGTGATCCCGCTAGCAGCCGCTATGGCTGCTACAGCGGTAGCGACGTCACATTCAATAGTATATGCATCTTTAGGGAGCAGATTCTATTGAACGCTATGGCAGAGCATTGAGGTATTTCCCTGCTCTGCCATTTACTACGCTACAGACTCCCAGGCAGAGTGCTAGTAGCTAATAGCGCTCTTCCGGGACTCTGGCTCTGGGGAAGCCCCAGACATCACTGTCCATATATGGACAGTGATATCAGGAGGAGAGAAGGAGTCCCAGACAGAGTGCTAGAAGCGCTTTGTCCGGGACTTCTGCTCTGGGGTTGCCCCTGACATCACTATCCATATATGGACAGTGATGTCAGGGGCTTCCCCAGAGACGTGGTACCAGAGCAGAGCCTTTACTAGCACTCTACCCGGGACTTCGCTCTGCTCTGAACATCACTATCCATATATGGACAGTGATGTCAGTAGCAGAGCAGGAGTCCCAGGCAGAGTGCTAGTAGGGCTCTGCCCAGGACTATGGCTCTGGGGAAGCCCCTGACATCACTGTTCATATATGGACAGTGATGTCAGGGGCTTCTACTGAAGTGGAATCCCCAGCCATAGCATATGTGTATATTCTGATCTCCAAATGGGACTTAAAACTTTTATTTACCTATTTGTTTTCCTCTAGTATAGGCTACTTTTAAGCTTTGCTCCATTAGGATAACTCTAGCTTAGCTACATCATTTACAGGAAGGCTTAGTAAGTGAGAAAACAACATATTGTATCATCAGATGCTCAGCCTGCTTTCCTGTTCCTCCCCTGCGCTTTACACTGCAGCTTTACCCATTCAGATTGTCTATTTTATATAAGCACATGCTCACCAGGAAGCCAGAGCATGGAGAGTTCTTTTATATTACAGCAAGAATAAAATAATTTACAAATGATAAGAAATAATTCCACTGGTGAGGAAAAGACAGGTAAAGGCCACTAAAAGGCTATGTTCACACAGGGCGGATACGCTGCATAAAAACCACACAGCGTATCCGCCCAGTGCACCGCAGGGAATCCCGGGCGAAAAAACACACCAAAGTGTGATGCCGTTTTTTGGCTGCCGCACATGACTGCACAAAGGAAAAAAAAAAGATTTATACTTGCATAGCCATGGCGCTGCGTCCCTCTGCCGTCCTGCATCCCGGCCTTCTGGGAAAACGTTTCATCCCATGTGACCACTGCACCTTTGATTGGCTGCAGCGGTCACATGGGATGAAATGTCATCCCAGGAGGCCGGCCCGGATGAAGTATAAGATTATTATTATTATTATTGTCTGAGTTGCGTTTTTTTGCAGCGGAATTGCTGCCTTTCCGCCGCCAAAAACGCAACATCTGCTATTTGTTGCGGGTTTTACCCCCCCACGTTGAATTCAATGGGGAAAACCTGAAACAAATAAGCAGCGATTATGCAAATACAACTGACATGCTGTGGATTAAAAAAACGCACTGCAGGTCAATTCCTGAGCGTATTTTTCCGCTCATCATTTACGCAGCCTGTGGATCACATTTGTTTAAATATCATCCACTTTGCCGTTACTGTGTAATGTTTCAGATTTTCCGGAAACAAAATCCGTTGCTTAAAATCTGCAGTATTTACGCTACGTGTGAACTTACCCATATTGAGGCAAATTAGTGTAGGTTGGGGGTTGATGATGCGGGAGTATATTAGGGCATAGCATTATGTATTACCTGCTAAATAAAACCACAGACTACACATTATGACTTAACAATGCGTTGTGCCAGGTGGCAGACTCAGCTCTGCTACATAGCTAAGGAATAAATTCACAGTTCTAGTTCTCAACTCCTTCAAAACTTATACCTGACTGATGAAGTAATGTATTTCTCAACCTCCGAGTGGATGAAATGACTTTCATCTTCTTTATCATATTTACAAACTATAATTTGTTTCTTTCTTTGCTACGGTAACATCAAAGAGTGAGAATAAATAAGTAAGACGAGAGTAGCCGATATCTGTCTCGGCGCCTCCTTTGAGAATTAAATAAGATTGAAAATGACCTAATTCCCATTACGTTTTGGAAGTAAAGACGTGTTCAAGGCAGTGTCTGTGATTATATTCTCCAAACATTGGCCGTCCATCCCAACTCCTAATGTGGTCGTCCAAATTCATGTTTACTGCTATAAAAATTGACATTATCAAGTAAAGGGTGAAAACCGTTTTGCACTTTATAATATCTTCATGATAGTAAAGGAGGATTGGAGAGATCCATCCATCATGTCATGCCGCTTTAAGCATCCATGTTTTATTATTGGCTGTCAAAAGCCTCTGTTTAATTTACGGTGTACTCAAGAAATAAGAGAACATTTTATTAGGTTATTCATAGAAGGAAATGATTTGATGAGATTTATGCAGCTAAATAAAACTGATCATTGTCCTGGGCACAATGTTAGCACCATTTATAATATAAGGGGTTGTCTGGTTTAGGAAACTCAATTTTCAAATACCCTATTAGAAAATTGAGTTAATAGGCGACTGCATAGGACACTTATCTATTAACCAGAGTAGAAAGCGGCTGCAAAGAGTGTCTCTTGTTTTGGAGGACCCTGCAAGTCTGTGTGTTACTTGGACAGAATATTGGTTTTAATGGAAACTGTGTAATGCTTTGTTTCGTCTGCGGTGGCGCTGCAGGGAAACGATACACTTGTTGCAGAGTTCCTCCACAATACAGCTGAATGCATGAGGTTACAGCAGCAGGACACCATGTGATCATCTTATAATTGGGAAACTTAACATGAGGCTAAGGACACACACGGAGCGGCCCTGACGCGGTTGCAACGCGGCCAACAACCCCGCTGGCACTATGTAGGAACGGCTGTCAAATACTTCGTTAAGGGGTACTCCGGTTACATTCTCATGCGTACTGCCGCTCCATTTATTCTCTATGGGAGCTCTGGAGATAGCCGAGTGCAGTGTTCGGCTTTTTCCGGTGCTTCCATAGAGAATGAATAGGTGGTAACTTGTTGTAACTTGCAAAATCATGCGGCCATAAAGGGTGTATTAATAGGCTGTTTGACAGCCACACTGAACATCGTGCCGGCGCGGTTGTTGGCCGCATTGCGACCGTGTCAGGGCCGCTCTGTGTGGCCTTACGCTAAAGATTGTGTCCAAAGTGGACAATCCCTTTAAACCCTTGGAGGCACATCCAATTTTAGTTTTTCATTTTTGATTTTTTATCGTCGCATTCCAAGAGCCATAACTTTTTTATTTTTGTGTCAACATAGCCTCATGAGAGCTTGTTTTTTGTGGGACAAATTGTGGTTTTTATTGGCATCATTTAATGTAACATATAATTATACTGGGAAATTTAAAAAAAAATCTTAGTGGGGTGGTATGGGAAAAAAAACCAGCAATTCCTCCATGGATTTTCTTTTTATAGCGTTCACTGTGCGGTAAAAACAGGTTAGCTTTATTCTGTGGGTCAGGACGATTTGGCAAGAGCAAATGTATATGTTTTTTTTTATTTACTAATTTTACGAAGAAAAAATTATTTTGTTTTGTGTTGCTATTCTGAGAGTCGTAACCTTTTTATGTTTTCCTCCGATAGAGCGGAGTATGGGCTTGTGTTTTGCAGGGCGAGCTGTAGTTTTCATTTATTGCAGGATGTGAGATGACCAAAATACAGCAATTCTGGAATTGTGAATAAAATTATATTTTAGTAGTTTAGAATTATATGGACACTAATTGTGTTTACTTTTGTTGCTTACATTATTTTTGGGGAATAATAAACTTTTAGTGTTTATTTTTATTTTTTTAGTCCCCAAATACTTCTATATTGCAGTGTATTGCCTTTTTCTGTGATCTACTAGTATGACCTGCCTCTGGCTAGGCTTAATAATAGAGCATTGATGGCAGATCTGGAGGCCTTTAATAGGCAATGACAACAAATCGGGGGGAGGAAGGCTGTGTGATCGGGGACATAGGGAGCCTCCTCTCTCTATCTAACCACTCACGGACCACAGTCGCTATTTACCACGGCACCTGAGGGATTATCCGTTGCAGGCGGGTGTCCGCTGTTTAGGTAGTGCCATATTTAGGTAGTGCACATCCACAATACATATACAGAGATTGTTATTCAGGTGTTAAAATGTGATTACCTTGACACTTTTTTTTTAATCAGAATACATGCCTGGTGATCTGGTTTCCTTTTTCAAATTCCAAAATCTTCAGGCAAAAGCTGCCTAAGTAAAATTATAACAGTTTTTGAATTATTGCCATCTTTAAAATTATCAAACAATATGTGACCCTTGTAAAAAAAAAAAAAAAAAAGTTAATGCCCCTTATACTTAAAAGGGAACTAGAAATAAAGCTCAGATATTTTTTTTTAGACACAGCGCCACTCTTTTCTGTAGGCAATAAAAAAAGGGGGAATATTTTTATTTTTTTATCACGCTATAGTTTTGTTCTCTTCTGCTACAAAGCATTTTAACCTTTCAATAACATGAAAACTGGCACAACCAATTATTACCTAAAAGAAAAAAAAAATCAAACATTACACAGAGCCCTATGAACTTGGAATCTTTCAGCTCCAAATTATACGCTGTTTATGCTGATGCCATTTGGCTCTTTACTCTTTCCGCTCAGTCACCGACCCTCTTTCGGCAAAAAGTAAGAAATCTGAATACTGTTTTTCTTTTTCAAACCACATGAAACTTCAAAGATCTTCTCCTTTTTAAGCCTGATCAACCAAGAATGTGGATTTCTTGTTAACATCTGTTGCTTTTAAAACCACTTCCCCCGGTCCCATCAGGTCAGGTTTATGGAACACTTTAGAAGATTAATGTTAGAGTCCCGTTCTCCTCCGTCTAGGTGGGTTCCTGCTGAACATGCATTCATAGGCTTGAGCTGTTTTTTGCTATAGAAAAGCACTAAATCCGCACAGTGATGCAATATATTTTCCTTTGCAGTTGGCCATTTTCCTCCAGTTCCCTTATGTTCAGCCCATTCGCTTGTCCACAATAATAACAGAACATATTCTGGTTCAAATCCGAATGCCGCAGACATTCTCCAGGATTTAATGGTTATGTTGGCAAACTCTAAAGCCATATATCATATAAAGGAGCCAGAACGGTCTGGCATATGTAGCTTTGTATAACGCTTGCTCTTCAGCCGTCTTTTTGCTGACTGTGAACTGGTTTTCCAGTAACATTTAATCACAGTTATTTATAAAAGGGAACGAACAGCTGCACAACACAATTCGGATATATTTTATTTATTCTTTTTATTTTATTTGATTATTTTCTTTATTAACAAATAAAATACAATTTCTTGAAAATGGTCAGTGCATTAAAGGAGTTATTCACGCCCTACTGCAACTTTAACCAAATACATTGATGCATATGTTACATATGATCAAACCGTATTGTTTTTTTCTTTTCTTTTTTTTCTCTTGTTGTTGAGATGTGATGCGGTCCGAATGCCATTGAATGTAGTGCAGCTTATTCTAGAATAAACCGGAATAATGTTAGCAGATCATACTAATTCATTTTAACGCTATTATTACTAGCTTTCACTCGGTAGAAAGAAAACAAATATCCTAGTATTGAAAAATATATTTTTCATGTGAACAAACCCAAACTGTGAGCTCAGCAAGTCAGGAACAATGATGAAACGATTCAAAATGTTACAATGTTGCACGGGTTTTGTAGTTCCAACAGTAGAAAAGTAATATTTAAAGGTAACTAAACGTTCAAAAAACTTCTGACAAGTCATAGTGACATGTCAGAAGTTTTGATAGGTAGGGTTTCGAACTAAGCGGCAAAAGTACTAGGGTGAGCGCTGAGCCGCTTCGTCTCTGATCGGCTTTTCTCAGAATGCCGAGCAATTGGTCTACGAGCTCGATAGAAAGTTTATGAGTCCGTACATCACTCGCTCAGCTTTCCAAAAAAAGCCGATCAGAGACAAAGCGGCTCAGCGCTCACCCTCAGGGTATGTTCACACAGCTTATTTACGTCCGAAAATGTGGCTCGATAGCGTCGGCAAACATCTGCCCATTCATTTGAATGGGTCTTACGATGTTCTGTTCCGACGGTCATTTTTTTTACGCCCCACTGTCAAAAGGCTCCATGACTCCATGGAAAAACAGCTCCATTTACATCCGTAATTGACGCAGCGAAAAAGCGCCTGCACTTGCCATGACGGCTGAAATTATGGAGCTGTTTTCTCCTGAAAACAGCCCCGTAATTTCAGCCATAACGGACGCTGCCGTGTGAACATACCCTAAGGGTATGTGCACACGTAGTGACCAAAAACGTCAAGGGAAAACAGCCCCTGATTTTCAGACGTTTTTTGAGCAACTCGCGTTTTTCGCGGCGTTTTTCGCACCATTTTCGCGGCGTTTTTTACGTCCGTTTTTGGAGTTCATTGGAGTCTATGAGAAAACAGCTCCAAAAACGTCCAAAGAAGTGTCCTGCACTTCTTTTGACGAGGCTGTATTTTTACGCGTCGTCGTTTGACAGCTGTCAAACGACGACGCGTAAATGACAGGTTGTCTGCACAGTACGTCGGCAAACCCATTCAAATGAATGGGCAGATGTTTCCCGACGTATTGGAGCCCTATTTTCAGGCGTAAATCGAGGCATAATACGCCTCGTTTACGCCTGAAAATAGGTCGTGTGAACCCAGCCTCAGGGTTTAGGCATCACATAGATTAGCTGATGCTCTTTATTGCCGACCACAGGCTCTCCCCGTGTGTTGCCATATGGTGCTGCTGTATGGCACCTTATTGTGCCCGAGATGCAATGTTGTTAGGGAAAATAGGTCTGTTACACGTTGTTCACATTGCCGGGAAAGGCTCGATTAGGAGGATTAGTGCTGCATGCAATGCTATTCTTTCCATCAAAATGACGGGCACCATGACGGAACCCCCGATGAACCCCCTTTATAAGTCGTCCGGCAGATCTTTGTGGTTTCCATTATAAGCAAAAAATCATGATGCAGATGTGAACAAAGACTAAAATTGCTGGATGAAAGAAGGTGGAGTAGGGCACCATTTAGAGGATGGATCTTATAAAAAAAAAAAAGATGCTCTGCCTGTTACCTTTTTTTTTTGTATAACCAACTATATGCTGTGACTTAGTAGTTAGTTATACTGTAAGTTCGGGGGGCTGATGAGAACTTCTATTTAGTGGAATTAAATGCATAATTGTCAATTTAGCTATCATGCTGAACTTCAGAGATGTAGGGCACTTTCTAAAACCCGTGCCTCAGGCACCAAGAGAGCTTGTCTTGCCCCTACTCGGTAATATGGCACGTGAAGGAAAAAACTCAGTGTGCCTCGGTACAAAATTGAAGGCAGGTCCAGCCTTACATTGGTGGGTGCCCTGTATGGTACCTTCTGTAGGTGGCACTCCATATGCTGTACTGTCCGACAGTGTACAAATAACCAAACCAGGCAGAGTGTGCACCACCGCCAGACACTGCTTAAATAATACTGATATACAGTCACCAAATAACTCCATATATCAAATAATCTATCAGTGCCATACAAAGGCTAAATAATTCTGCCTTGTGTGCCAGACCACCAATGGTGCCACCTTTAGCAGGGTTGGACCATGTGTTCTGTATGACCGCACACCCACATCTCTAAGGCGGCCCCATAGCAGTTTATGCATAGTGTGCATGGGGACTAGAAGTGGTTTGCTTTTTTCACGTTTAATTGTCTAATAAAAAGTTCTGCAACTAGTTTGCAATATAGTTCGAGTTTAAATTTTTCACCATATTCAGGATCTCTGCTTGCTTTTAGTTATTGGTAGCAGTGCTATTAGTGATTTTTTAAAACATACAATTATGAAACCTGTTACGTGCTCCTCATTTACCTCCAAGATTTCTCTCCACACACTTTTGAGAAGAAAGGACGATCTCTGCCGATTCTTCACCGCTTTACTTTAGTGAGCAAATAACCTCCAAAAATCGTCCGTCTAAGCAAACAGCCCTGATTGCGGATAAGTCATTTCTATTAATGAGAAAGCTGTCGATTTACTGTTTAATCTTGAAGTTTGATGCAGTCTCAAGATAAATTAATTGCAGAGGACGCGGGATTTTCATCATGAGCCCCTAATCCAAATTTTCCCTGAACGTTTAAACTGAATTAAGACTCTGTGAAGATTACTACAAAAGTTTGTTTTCAAAAGGTTTTTTATTAAGGATGTTCATTTTGCAACTTTAAAATCAGTAAGAAGTTCCAGAATAATATGAAAAAAATTAAAATATTTATTTCAGAATTATAACAGGATTAAATGATGAATGTCTGTTCTTCTGTCCCCATGACAATACTTCCTGTGCTCTAGTAGATCAATATTGTCATAGGTACACTTGGCTCTGTAACAACCAATCAGAATCCAGTGCTAAAAACACAACAAAAATATATCATGTGAACCCAGCATAATATATATATATATTATAGAGAACGATAGATAGATAGATAGATAGATAGATAGATAGATAGATAGATAGATAGATAGATAGATAGATAGATAGATAGATAGATAGATAGATAGATAGATAGACGATAATGAGATAGATAGATAGATAGATAGATAGATAGATAGATAGATAGATAGATAGATAGATAGACGATAATGAGATAGATAGATAGATAGATATGAGAGATAGATAGATAGATAGATAGATAGATAGATAGATAGATAGATAGATAGATAGATAGATAGATAGATAGATAGATAGATAGATAGATAGATAGATAGATAGATATGAGATAGATAGATAGATAGATAGATAGATAGATAGATAGATAGATAGATAGATAGATAGATAGATAGATAGATAGATAGATAGATAGATAGATAGATAGACAGACAGACATGAGATAGATAGATAGATAGATAGATAGATAGATAGATAGATAGATAGATAGATAGATAGATAGATAGATAGATAGATAGATAGATAGATAGATAGATAGATAGATAGACGATAATGAGATAGATAGATAGATAGATAGATATGAGAGAGAGATAGATAGATAGATAGATAGATAGATAGATAGATAGATAGATAGATAGATAGATAGATAGATAGATAGATAGATAGATAGATAGATAGATAGGTAGATAGATCGATAGATAGATAGATAGATAGATAGATAGATAGATAGATAGATAGATAGATAGATAGATAGATAGATAGATAGATAGATAGATAGATAGATAGATATGAGATAGATAGATAGATAGATAGATAGATAGATAGATAGATAGATAGATATGAGATAGATAGATAGATATGAGATAGATAGATAGATAGATAGATAGATAGATAGATAGATAGATAGATAGATAGATAGATAGATAGATAGATAGATAGATAGATAGATAGATATGAGATAGATAGATAGATAGATAGATAGATAGATAGATAGATAGATAGATAGATAGATAGATAGATAGATAGATAGATAGATAGATAGATAGATAGATAGATAGATAGATAGATAGATAGATAGAGATATATGGGATAGATAGAATAACTATTTGTTTATAGATGTAAATATACATTGCACGATGTTTGTCCACAGTTCAGACCCTCTAAATAAAATATTAACATATGGGCCATTGAATAAACACAGGGCAGGATTCGGTTACATTTTGTCCTGGATGGAACAATCAATCATAAAGCAGAACATCGACCTGGGAATGGCGCAGCCCTGTAATCTGCGGCTGTGCTTTGATTATGACTAATTGAGTTGTATCTGGAATATTTTCATGGTTTCACATGGAAAGTTCTTATAAAGTGGAAACATACACATGTATATAATATATCACTACCACCTAAAATGCAATAACTATGATCAGGCCAAGGAGATACATTTATCTCTACATTTTATGGTGTTCAGACCTCCTGCAATGATAAATGAAAAAAATAAAATTATAATAATAATACAGAGTGATCCATTTCCCAACACTGGGGACCAGGGATCCTTCACTAGTATATGGTCTGACAGCTCCGGATCTTACTAAAGCAACTGCCATTTAATATTTGGGTTACCTCATATCAAACACTGCATAAATAACATATATATATACACATAAATAATAGATGGGTAGATACAGAGAAAACAGCGACTATTACTAACACATTTCATTATATTTCTACAACCCCCATCCCTGCAGAACCCAAAAACTCCCTCCCTTTGTCACACAGGGGAGAGAAAATAAAAACTCACAACCCAGATTTTTTACCACGAGAGATGCAATTTGTGATGAGCACCCCAAACTTTCAATTATTCTTGGCTATTGATGACCCACCAGAATTAAAGTCAATGAAAATAGTTCTAGAAGAATAGGTGACCCATTCCTTTAGGAAAGGGTTCTACTCAGTCGTCCAATATATGGCAATTATTTTTGGGAAAAAATAAATTTACATATCAATCTAGGGTTTTGATGAAGTTAATCATGATCACGGATCAATCATCACCTTCTACTGGTTATAACCAATGCCAATGGCATAAAGGTTGTGGAAAGAGATATATAGACTTTAGATATATAAATATATATATATATATATATATATATATATATATATATATATATATATATATATATATATATATATATGATAGACATTAGGCAGATAGACATTAGGTAGATAGATAGATGGATGGACATTAGATTGATAGATATTCCAAGAGAAAAAAACAGCACGCAGGTGAGCTCCAGTGTGCACGCTGTCAATAGGATAGCTAATCCAGCATCAATGCAGTCGAAAAGGACACAGCACCACGGAGACTCTCTTTACCGATGTAAAAAAGTCTTGAAGTATTTATTCAAACAGGTACATGAATAAAGTACGTACAGTGCTGCAGCGTTATTGATGTACCTGATTGAATAAATGCTTCAGCGACTTTTTTACACTGCTAAAGTCTCCTTGTTGCTGTGTCGTCCTCAACTAGATAGATAGGTAGATAGATAGGGAGACCGGCGTGATGGGAGACACGAGAGAGAGAGACAGACAGACAGACAGACACAGACAGATTTTCTCACTGGTGGTTTAGTTGTTTTTTGATTATAATAATTTTATTTTTGTTGTAATGGAAACCTTCCTGTTCACTTATTTACTTGTGAGGTTGTGGTGGGCTTGTGCTTATAAACAGCAGTCAATCAGAACAGACCGAGCTGCAGTTAAGAGAACTACCTCCTATTCCAACACCAGGTAGAACTAAAATGACATCTGTGTTGAGCCTACCAGCCCTCTCTCCCCTATTCCTTCAGCCAGGAGTCACATCTTACTATAGAAGTATCAAAAATACATGGCGGATCACATTAGAATGGGATATGTTGAGTTTTCCAAATGGCTAAGAACCTTGTTTAGTCGGCCTAGTCAAAGAATATGATGATCATTGCTGTTTCCATACAGTAGCTTTCTCCAGTAGTGGTCATTATAGTCTCCATTACTCTATGTCCATGACTATCCAACCACAGCTAAGACATAAGCTTTAGTGTGCCCATGTAGCTATACAGCATTCAATGGGTTAATATTTGTTTTCTTCCTTGCCATCTCTTTATTAAAGATGATGTTACCTTTTATTAATATCTGAGGGTTATTTACTGCAGAGTAAGGGGATATTAACCTCCCATTAACCCCACTGGTACAAGGTAGATACAGCCATGAATCAGGTCTGAGCTGCAGATGTAGCGCTGTCCCTGGAATTAACATTCCTATTTTTTTCAATAATTGAAATCTGTACTGGCTTCTTCATAAATCAGACTAAAACAAATCCACATTTAATGCAGCTGAGGTTTTACTTATCGCTTTGCTTGCAGCTAAACAAAATCTAATCAGGAGCGTCTGAGAAATGAACGTCTATTATATTCGACTGCTGAGAAGTTTTCCGCTTTCAGAGATCTGACAGAAAATAGTTCTTATGACTGATAAATTTGCCGCCAATCTCCGCCTATAAACTGAAATTCATCAGCAGGACATTTGGTCCAGGGGCAAAGCCATAGGGGCGCAGAGGAAGCAGTCGCTACAGTCCCTGGAGCTTGATGGGGACAATAGCTCCTCTAACACATAAAAAGACACAGCTAGTATAAATGGCACATGGTACGTGGGGTCCTGTTGCAAATTTTGCATTTCGATTTTGAATTTCAGAGCTAGGCCTCATTCACATGACTGTATTACAGATCCTTGTATTATGGATCAATTTTATGGTGGACCAATACTATACTTATGGAGGTATTGTATGGAGTTATTCTCCCCTATAAGCTTTGCTAATGGGGTCACCATACCATAGCACACGGTGTGCCTACTGGTCAGAAATACGACCACTATGCTTGATCCATGCACACTGCATTGCCTTGTGCATGATTCTTTAGCATGCAAAAATGCCCGGGCTCGAGTTCCATATTCACTCTTCCTTAAAGGCTATGGACACCTTTTGCTTTTATTTATTTTTAGTGCATAGTTATTATTATGTGGATTGCAACATTTCTGCAATTGGCTTTAATTAAAGTTTTGTACTATTTTTCTTCTGCAGCTTGCATGTATTACCATACACCGCAGGCTGCTCGATTCTATTAAGTCTCAATCCTGGCAGCCGGCTCCCTGTCGACTCAGTCTCCAGTCCCTCTTCTCTTCTTTGAACGTGCGTCTAAGCTCAACACAAATCATATCAAATTAAACCAAATTGCAGAAATGTTTTACTCCACATAACAGATACAATGCACTAAAAAAATGCAAAGGTATCTATAGACTTTAAAAACTGTTCCCTTATAGGGGTTCTCCCATGAAGGACATTTATGACATTTCCACAGGATATGTCATAAATATCAGATAGATGCGGGTCTCACTTCTGGGAACCGCACCTATCTCTAGAATGGGGCCCCCTAAACCCCATTCTAGCTTTTTGTGCTCGCGCTGACTCCCGTCCACTTCCTGATTACATGGTTGTTACATGGTTGGGAGTTACGGAAACAGCGTAACTCGTTGAGCTACACTGTTTCCGTAACTCCCATAGAACTGAATAGTAGTTAAGGAAACAGCGTGGCTCGCATGCTACGCTGTTTCCGTAACTGCCGTTCACTACTGGGGGAGTTACGGAAACAGCGTATCTCAGTGAGTAACGCGGTTTCCGTAACTTCCAACCATGTCCCAACCATGTAATCAGGAAGTGGCTGGGAGTCAGCGTGAGCACAAAAAGCTACAACGGGTATTAGGGGGCTCCGTTCTAGAGAAAGGTGTGGGTCCCAGAGGTGGGACCCGCATCTATGTGACATTTATGACATATCCTACGGATATGTCATAAATGTCCATCATGGGAAAACCCCTTTAATCACAAAATATCACCTATGCAAGCCTTAGTTTAGGCACATTATGCTATACATGAATCAGTGCTGCAAAAGGTTAATATATGGCATACAACTATGGTAGACTTATAAATTAATACTGGTATTACAACACACACCAATATATCTTATTAGGGGAAAGTGTCATCTTTTTCACCTTCCAGCAGTCTGTAGGAACTCTGTAAATGTTCAGAACCCTCTTCACTAAGCGAAAATCCTGTCCAAATTGAAACCGTAATTAGTAGAAAGGAAAGAGGGGAGACGAGGGGGATGCATCTGCAGCAGAATGTAAACTGTGAGGGCAGAGGAGGTGTGATCATGTTACAGTCTCTCTGCCTTAGGCCGTGTTTAATCAAGCAGTGGGTGGACATGTGATTGGCTCAAAGCTCACAACACAGCTCTGACATCACAACAGAAAGAGCCCGCCCACTCGGCATGAAGAGAGAATATGAACATATACAGAAATGATACAAAGAAAAAGAAAATACATAAATGTACAGATTGTGCTCAATATTGTGGATGCACTTCATCTATATCTTCACAGCTGCCTAAGAAGTGATTCTGATTTGTGTTTTATAAGTGGCGGTACACTTTAAAAATCAACGATATTAAGCATTAGACATTGATCTAGGGGATGCATTGTGGACATTTGTCTGTAGTTGTCTCTTATGCATTGGTCGATACATAGACAGTCTCTCTTGGCTGATATCAGGTTAGGAATAGCAAAATATAGAGAAAGACATTGTCAACTTATTGACAATTTGAAAAAAAAGAAGTTTCTTTATTTGTGCCACAGTCCGTCTATTTGTATCACCGTGCAGAAAGTTTGATGTGGAACCCTGAATCCATTTCTTATCTTGGTTACAATTCCAGCAAATAAGAAGGTAGAAAGACGTGAGATAAATATCTTGTTTAACTTCTTGATTTAACTGCAGACTGCTAGAAACCATTAATACTCCCCAGAGAGGTTGCGGGAGATTGCTGATTCCTTGGAGAGGTTCAGGTGTTTGAGTAAGTCAGCATTATTCCTTCAGGATGTTAACATTCAGGTGTATGTTGAGTTATCGTTTAGCTATATCCAATTAGATATAAAATATATTCAAATCATCTTACAATAAATATTTTTTTCTTGATTACATAAATACTGTGAATTTTAAACATGAAAAACTACAATTACAATCTCTGTGCCAAATTAAGAAATTGTATCTCCTTTCTTCTTAGTCGTCTAAAAAGTGCTGCTCTTTCTATTGTAAACGGTACAGCCATTTTGAAAATAGTGGGCAACTGTCTTTGGTCACCCGGTCACTGAGCAGGCAAAAACCCTTTCTGTTGCCCTCTCTCCCTATTTTGGAGGCAGCGGGCAACTGTCTTTGGTCACCAAGTCACTGAGTATGCATATAAGCAAATACAAACTCTTCTATCTCTGACCTTCTGCTTTTTCCCCCTTCATATCATATCTGACAGACTTGCATATGTTCAAGGTTGTAACTATAGGGGGTGCCAAAGTTGCAATGGCATCATATAAGGAGACCAGGCAATACGATGAATGAATTGGGGGGCCCTGTTACAGATTCTGCATTGATGTCCAGGAGCTTAAGTTTCCCTTCTGTGTATGTTCCCAAAACCCCAGCCTACTGTGCCTATTTGGTTCAGTATAGGGTACAAAAACTCCAACACTGAGAGAAAATACCACATGACCACACACGTGCATCTTGTAAGTTAGCAATGCAAACTCTTTCACTAAGGGTTCTATTTTTTTCTATGTAAGGAGAAGTTAAGAAGAAAACAGCTATAAAATAATCATCTTTAATATATGCAATTTTTAAATAAAAATAAAGAATTTTAATAGTCCGTCTGCAGGACAATAATAGGGAATTTTTAATTATTCGGCAGCCAACAGTGTATCCTACCCCCTGCAGCTAAAGATACATATTAAACTATGGACTTGCCACTTATGCAGTGCCCTTATGTATATTCTTTAAAGTGTCTCCATTGCTACTTACTCTATTAACACTAGTTTAATAATTTATTGACAAGTTTATTTTGTTCAGATTTTATCGAATATACAACTGCAAGACTAAACATAAACTCTCTATCATTCTGTTTTGTTTTTTTTTTCCACACCATATGCTAATGAGCATAAGAGTCATATCTTCGTTTGAAAAGAGTCATATCTTTATTCCTCAAGCCTTTCCGAGTAAACCTCGCCTCCTTACTTTTGATTGACAGCTCCTCGTCTCCCCACAACACACACACAATCCTGTACTTTCGCATCAATGTCCTTTTCTGGTGCGTGCGCACAACGGGATACCATAGCGGCGCATGCGCAGTAACTAGATTTGAGGCCCGAATGAAGCAGGGAAGGGTGTCGGACCATAGATGACGGTCTTAAGAACACTATCTCAGACGAGATTTCGGCATTCAGGACGTGCCAGTTTTCAGAGGTGGGCGAGCATAAGAAGGGGAACGAACAAGACTGCCGGATTATTACCATAAAAGGCACAACATTTTTGCAGACCGTTATTTACAGTCGGAGGAGGAGTTTAGGAGCGGGGATAACGGCAATGAACTTTTGACAACAGCGGTGTAATGGCAGGAAGGAGGTGAAGGGAACAAGTGAGCCCTAATCTACCCACCGCCCTGTCCCTGCCTACTTGCAACGACCCGCCCTAGGCGACGGGGTACAACTTGGCGGCGGTCCCTACGCTGTCTAAGTGCAAGGGAGTACAAACAGGGAACACGCAAGGGAATACAGTAGCCCACGGAATGCCGCGAGGAAACGGAGCGGTGAATGAGTCAGTCAGGATCAGGATGTAGTGGAGTATACAAACGCAGAGCACGGAGCAGGAAGCAAGCCAGGGGCAGAGCGAAGCAGGATAAGCGGGAACTGAAGCAAGGCAGAAGCACGGCAGAAGCAGGCTGGAGCAAGGCAGCAGTGGGGCCAGGAATCCAAGAAGAAGGACAAGCACTGAGGAAGAGAACACGGCAGGTATAAATGGACAGGGGGCGGAGCTAACTCCGACTGACCAGGCCGCGATAGGCTCTCCCACTCCTGAGCCTGCCACCCTGGTTGGTGGGAGCCGGTGTCAGTCTAAGAGGTCTGGCCTCAGGTGTCGACTGATTAATCCCGGGAGTATACACAGACGTAGTACCTGGCAGATCCTTTACAGTACTCCCCCTTTTATGAGGGGCCACTGGGCCCTTACTAAGAGGACCCGGTTTAGTGGGGAAGAGAAGGTGGAACCTCCTGATCAATACCCCAGCGTGAACATCACGAGCAGGTACCCAAGTCCTCTCCTCCGGCCCGTATCCTCTCCAATGGACCAGGTACTGGAGGGAGCCCTGGATCATCCTACTGTCCATAATCTTGGCCACCTCGAATTCCACCCCCTCAGGGGTGAGAACGGGAACAGGAGGTTTCCTCGAGGGGGACCAGGACGGGGAGCAGCGTTTAAGGAGGGAGGCATGGAAGACGTCATGTATGCGAAAGGATGGGGGCAGCTCCAGACGGAAGGATACAGGGTTGAGGACTTCAATGATCTTATAAGGTCCAATAAATCGGGGAGCAAACTTCCTGGACGGGACCTTAAGGCGCAAGTTCCTGGACGACAACCAGAACAGATCCCCGACGACAAACCGGGGGTTAGCAGAACGTCTACTATCAGCCTGAATCTTTTGTACGCTCTGGGACGCCTCTAGGTTCTTCTGAACCTGGGCCCAGACTGTGCACAAATCCCGATGAACGTCCTCTACCTCGGGATTATTGGAACAACCAGGAGAAACAGAGGAGAACCTTGGGTTAAACCCGAAATTACAGAAAAACGGGGAGACCCCTGACGAGTTACTGACCCGGTTATTCAGGGAAAATTCGGCGAGGGGAAGGAATGAGACCCAATCAAATTGACAGTCAGAGATGAAACACCTTAAATATTGTTCCAGGGATTGGTTAGTCCTTTCCGTTTGGCCATTAGTTTCGGGATGGAAGGCGGAGGAGAAGGACAGATCAATCTCCAACTTTTTACAAAAAGCTCTCCAAAATAAGGAAACAAATTGTACCCCTCTGTCAGAAACGATATTGACTGGGGCCACATGGAGACGCAGAATGTGTTTAACAAACAAATAAGCTAACGTCTTGGCGTTAGGTAGTTTCTTGAGAGGCACAAAGTGGCACATCTTACTGAAGCGATCTACTACCACCCACACCACCGACTTGCCCTGAGATGGAGGCAAATCGGTGATAAAATCCATGGAGATATGGGTCCAAGGTCTCTGGGGAATGGGCAAGGAACGTAGTAAGCCCGCAGGTCGGGGCCTAGGGGTCTTGGACCTAGCACAAACCACAGAAGCGGTGACGTAAGCCCTAACGTCTTTAGGCAACCCAGGCCACCAATAGTTTCTGGTAATGAGGTGTTTGGTACCCAAGATGCCAGGATGACCAGATAGTGCGGAGTCATGGTTTTCCCTGAGTACCCTTAGCCGGTATTGCAGGGGGACAAACAGTTTGTCCCCAGGGAGGTTCACGGGAGCTGAACCTTGATCAGCCGCGATGTCAGAGGCTAAGTCAGAATCAGTGGCAGAAACGATTATACCGGGAGGCAAAATACAAGCAGGATCCTTCTCGGAAGTAGGATTGGCCATGAAACTACGTGACAGTGCATCAGCCTTAATATTTTTGGACCCAGCCCTATAGGTAACCAAGAAATGAAATCTGGTAAAGAATAGTGCCCAACGAGCTTGTCTAGGATTAAGGCTCCGGGCAGATTCTAGGAAAACCAGATTCTTGTGGTCAGTAAGGACCGTTACCTGGTGTCTGGCCACCTCCAGGAAGTGACGCCACTCTTCAAAAGCCCATTTAATGGCTAAAAGTTTGCGGTTGCCAATATCATAGTTACTCTCCGTGGGCAAAAACTTCCTAGAGAAGTAAGCACAGGGGCGGAGATGGGTGAGGGAGCTGGTACCCTGGGACAAGACGGCCCCCACTCCAACCTCGGATGCGTCAACCTCCACAATAAATGGCTCCCTTTGGTTGGGCTGAAGCAGCACAGGGGCCGAGATAAAGCACTTCTTGAGGGTCTCAAAAGCCTGGACGGCCTCAGGGGGCCAATGGAGGACATCAGCACCCTTGCGAGTAAGGTCCGTAAGAGGCTTAGCGACGACCGAGAAGTTGGCAATAAATCTCCTGTAATAGTTAGCGAACCCCAAAAAACACTGTAGCGCCTTCAGGGAGGCAGGTTGGACCCATTCCGCCACAGCCTGAACCTTGGCAGGGTCCATGCGGAATTCATGAGGAGTGAGGATTTGACCTAAAAATGGTATCTCCTGTACCCCAAACACACATTTTTCGGTCTTCGCAAACAGATTATTTTCCTGAAGGACCTGGAGGACCTTCCTGACATGCTCCACGTGGGAGGACCAGTCCTTGGAAAACACCAGTATGTCATCAAGGTAAACTACAAGAAAATTACCCAGGTAATCTCTCAGAATTTCATTAATAAAATTCTGGAAGACGGCAGGGGCATTACACAACCCAAAGGGCATGACCAGGTATTCGAAATGACCTTCGGGTGTGTTGAACGCAGTTTTCCACTCTTCCCCCTCTTTGATGCGGATAAGGTTATATGCCCCCCGTAGATCGAACTTAGAAAACCATTGGGCCCCCTGAACCTGATTAAAAAGATCCGGAATCAAAGGAAGGGGATACTGGTTCCTTACGGTGACCTTATTCAGGTTCCGATAATCAATGCACGGCCTAATACCACCATCCTTCTTCCCCACGAAGAAGAAGCCAGCACCTACAGGAGAAGTCGAGGGGCGAATGAAACCCTTGGCCAGGCATTCTTGGATATACTCCCTCATAGCTTTACGTTCAGGACATGAAAGATTAAATATCCTACCCTTAGGAAGCTTGGCACCAGGCACCAAATCGATGGCGCAATCGTAATCTCTATGAGGGGGCAACACCTCGGAGGCCTCCTTAGAAAACACATCAGCGAAGTCCTGAACAAACTCAGGAAGCGTGTTTATCTCCTCACGGGGAGAAATAGAGTTAACCGAAAGACATGACGTCAGGCATTCACTACCCCATTTGGTGAGATCCCCAGTATTCCAATCAAACGTGGGATTATGCAGCTGCAACCAGGGAAGACCTAATACCAGATTGGACGATAATCCCTGCATCACCAGTACAGAGCACTGCTCCAAATGCATGGAGCCAACAAGGAGTTCAAAAACAGGAGTATGCTGAGTAAAATAACCATTAGCAAGAGGAGTGGAGTCGATACCCACTACCGGGATAGGATAAGGCAAATCAATAAAAGGCATTTTTAGAGACATAGCAAATTCCACAGACATGATATTAGCAGATGAGCCAGAATCCACGAAGGCACTGCCCGTGGCAGACCGGCCAGCAAACGAGACCTGAAAGGGAAGCAAAATTTTATTGCGTTTCATATTAACGGGAAATACCTGTGCGCCCAAGTGACCTCCCCGATGATCACTTAGGCGCGGAAGTTTTCCGGCTGCTTATTCTTGCGCCTGGGACAGGTGTTCAGTAGATGCTTGTCGTCCCCACAGTAGAAGCAGAGACCATTCTTCCTTCGAAACTCTTTACGTTGTCGAGGGGACATGGAGGCCCCGAGTTGCATAGGTACCTCCGAGTCCTCCGTGGAAGAGCGAGGAGACGGGACCTCGGGGGGAATCGCAGGGAAGTCAGAGGGGAACACATTGAAACGTTCCAGCTGTCGTTCCCTGAGACGTCGGTCAAGTCGTACTGCTAGGGCCATAACCTGGTCTAGGGAGTCAGAAGAGGGGTAGCTAACCAGCAGATCCTTCAGGGCGTCAGATAATCCTAACCTAAACTGGCACCTTAGGGCCGGGTCGTTCCACCGAGAAGCTACGCACCACTTTCTAAAATCAGAACAGTATTCCTCAACAGGTCTCCTACCCTGACGTAAGGTCACCAGCTGACTCTCGGCTAAGGCAGTCCTGTCAGTCTCGTCGTAAATGAGTCCGAGGGCAGAGAAAAAACGATCAACGGATGAAAGTTCAGGGGCGTCAGGAGCCAAGGAGAAGGCCCACTCTTGGGGCCCTTCCTGGAGTCGGGATATAATGATACCCACCCGCTGGTTCTCGGAACCTGAGGAGTGAGGTTTTAGGCGGAAATAAAGTCTGCAACTCTCCCGGAAGGAGAGAAAAGTCTTACGGTCCCCTGAGAACCGGTCAGGTAACTTGAGGTCGGGTTCTAGAGGTGAGGTGAGGGGTACTACTATGGCAGAGTCAGACTGGTTGACCCTCTGAGCCAGGGCCTGGACCTGTAGGGAGAGGCCCTGCATCTGCTGGGTCAGGGTCTCAAGGGGGTCCATGATAGCGTCAGCGTAGGAGAAGTGGTAGACTAGGTATGGGCTTGTTATTATGTAATGGCAGGAAGGAGGTGAAGGGAACAAGTGAGCCCTAATCTACCCACCGCCCTGTCCCTGCCTACTTGCAACGACCCGCCCTAGGCGACGGGGTACAACTTGGCGGCGGTCCCTACGCTGTCTAAGTGCAAGGGAGTACAAACAGGGAACACGCAAGGGAATACAGTAGCCCACGGAACGCCGCGAGGAAACGGAGCGGTGAATGAGTCAGTCAGGATCAGGATGTAGTGGAGTATACAAACGCCGAGCACGGAGCAGGAAGCAAGCCAGGGGCAGAGCGAAGCGGGATAAGCGGGAACTGAAGTAAGGCAGAAGCACGGCAGAAGCAGGCTGGAGCAAGGCAGCAGTGGGGCCAGGAATCCAAGAAGAAGGACAAGCACTGAGGAAGAGAACACGGCAGGTATAAATGGACAGGGGGCGGAGCTAACTCCGACTGACCAGGCCGCGATAGGCTCTCCCACTCCTGAGCCTGCCACCCTGGTTGGTGGGAGCCGGTGTCAGTCTAAGAGGTCTGGCCTCAGGTGTCGACTGATTAATCCCGGGAGTATACACAGACGTAGTACCTGGCAGATCCTTTACAAGCGGCCAGCGAGGCGTGAGTAGAGTTCAATAGGTGAAGGCTGGTGACAGGTTCCCTTTAAACCCACTTCTAGAATCAATTCTTCTTTTGAGTATGAAAGTTAGAAGAGGGACCATAGTCCTTGCAGGACTCTAGGGACTCATCAAGAGCTTTGTACCCAACATGTGGTCCAATAATACCAATAATTAAAATGTTTCCCTCATATAAATTTCTATCTGAAAAGATTTGAAATACTAGAAGCTCAGGAAATGAAAGAATTGCTTTCGATAAATTATAACATTTTAATTATTTACAGCCTATTGTTCCCAAAGCCACCTGAGCATTTTTCTTCAGAGAACCATTTCTTCCAGCCAAACCATCATATTCTTTCAAGTTACGCTTGACTCCTGCACAAGCAATTGTTCACCTTTCATTCAGGTTACTTGGAAACAAAGACTTTGGTTAGTTCAGCTTTCTCTGTCCTATCCAAGGTACAAACACAATAAAGTCCCAAGGAGTATGAATGATGAAAACATATAAGCGACTGACAAAGAATTTGATTGTAACCACTGAGAGGTCAGACTATTTGTTTCCTACATAATAACAACTTGCAACATTTCCCTTGAAATGTATTGTGGGTACGAAACCTTCACCGATTTATTTGCTTTTCATTCTATTTCCATGATAAACAGAAATGTGCCTCATTAGATGACTGGCGTCAATACTGGGGTGGCCTAAATATGTGTTCAATTTCTGGACTATTTTTGTAGAGGAATAAAACTAAATAACAAAATACAAAGTCCTTTTGAGAAAACTGCAAGTTCATAAAAAAGTAACCAAGACAATGGACTGAATATTTTATTCAATCAATTCTGCATGGATTTTCTCATCTTCAATACATATTGAATGCATAATAGCTTGGAATAAAAAGGACCAGACAAAAAGTCTACACTGTTGATATCTAGAAAATGTAAGTTATTCAGCTACTTTCTAGCTAAGGGAGCACAGATTAAAATTCAAAGATATTGCAGAAGATTTAAAAATGTGATCCATGGTTAAAGTTGTTGTCTAGTTTAAAAACCCATTGTCAAATACTTTATTAGGGATTTTTTAGTTAATAGAGGTGGTCCACTTTTCAGCACCCAGAAAGAGCATCTCCTGCTCTGGAGGACCCGACATGTCCATGTATTACACGGATATCCCATGATTTCTAATTTGAGTTATGTAATATTTAATTTCCCCTGTGGTGGCACTGCAGGGAAATTTAACAGGTTACAGCTGATTCTCAAGCTCCAAGCAATGGGACACCCTGTGATCAGCTAATCGATGGGGTATTTTTTTTTTTAACAGGTATTTTTTAAAGTGGACAATCTCTTTAACTACAAGAGAAGGATACATTTGATATTCTTTCATTGATCTGTCATTTTGCTTGGTCATCTGGATTACTGAAGGCACAATTGCAATCACTCCTGATGTCAGAAGAGGATTACACAAAGGGCACATCTGGGTATTTTGTACAATATAGATCAGTGGGCCCCGACCTCTGGCTCTCCAGCTCTTGTGAAGCGATGACACCCGGATTACCCAGAACCACGGGTTGTCAGGTTATGCTGAGAGTTGTAGTTTTATAACAGCAGGAGGTACACAGGTTGAAGACCGCAGACAATGATTGTCCACATAGACAGAATGGAAGCACTTCATATGGCATGTAAATAAACAATCAATCAAATGGTGTTTTCAAGATTAGTGCTCAGGGTCTGAATTATTACATTATATACATGAACAAGTACGGTCTCATTACCAGGGGCATACATATCATATATGTGCAACCTAATGAAATGTATAGGAGCCCTGTAGCTAGGGGGTCAACCATCTTTTTTTTAAAAAAAACATATTACAGTGCTTCTTACCCATTTATTATGTAAGGGACTGATATAATTATTTCCATGGATTACTCACGGTTTGCAGTATCGGTGTGGGTTTTTGCTAGAGTACCACAAGGATGGCGTTTGATAATAAGCACTTCATTCCTCACTAATTGTCTATTGGGGAGAAGTGGGTCCACAAACATTTCTGCACAGGGAACCTTTCCTCTTCTATGTCCATCTTTGATCCTTACAACCCCATTTAATGATGTAGCAGAGCTGATTTTTTAAAATGCTGTAGAGCACATTGTAATGTCACCATTTTCTATCTGTGGCTAAACATAGGATCGCAAGTGAACATACGGTATAGCATAATGCGCAAACAATGCAGCCTAAAGAGTTAAATGAACCATAGGACCCCATTAATCCCAACAGAGTCTGGTATCTGCACATCATATAATTAATGGCAGAAACGATGACATCAATCTAAAACGACTAGCTTGCACCATCTGTGAATTTGGCTAGGTCTTGAGAAAACTGATGATGTCCTGATATAGAACATGTTTACTGTGTTTCCTTCGCAAGTATCATGAACAACAAAACCTCAGTTTAGAGTCCTGTGAAGATCTATATATGTGGAAGATTGTGGGTCGTGGATTTTAGCACCTATTTCTACTTGATATAGGCCTTCATATACTACTATTATTATTTATATATACATATATATATATAATACTATATACTATGAAATCTATCGTTGACTTAGACCTTATTGATTTAGAGGGATTTTCCACATGATCTCTAGGCTGGACCATCAATGTGTATGATCGGCGGGGGTCTCTGAGATCAGCAAAAGAGGCCTCAGTGCTTGCCCAAGGACAGCCTATAATGTGTAATCCTGGAAACCCCCTTTAGGGTAGCAAAAAGATAAACTCACATAGACTATAGCAGGTAAATTTTAACAAATTATACATCACCTGAATGGGGGCCATAATGCGAGAACCAAAGCTTGGAGGTCAATGACTGTAGTAAAATGCTTGACCTGGATTTTCCGCTTGACTAAAAATGACTTCACATGATAACGGCAATTAGCGGGATTATATAATTGTTGAATCAGGCCTCACCCGTCTGACCGTATCATCGATGTGATCTATATAATAAATACAAAATTTTGGGACTGAAGGGATTGCGGTATTGGAAAACACCTATTAAAAATTAGTATAAGAGCAGTAAAGAAAGGTAGTTACAAATGTTTACAATTTTTATGTAGGGTTAACTGTGTTGATCTTGATTAAAAGTGAAGTTTCCATTTATGGATTATTACATGTGAATTTTAGCTGAAATGGAAATACCCAAGAAGTACGCAGGATGGAAACCAGCTGTACAATTCTGAATCTGAAGTTTAAATCTATAAATCAAGCTTTCCTGTCAACCAACCGAACCATAAAAACTTGTACATAAATCGTTAAGATATTACTGCAAATTAAATAACACAATCTGTGAATGCCGAGAGTCATCCAACAAAGGGAACAAGCCACAAGGAAAGAGGCACCGACCCACATTTATGGATAATGGCATATTTTTTGCTGTGTAGTTCTTCATTTCCCCTGTGGTGGCACTGCAGGGAAATTAAACACTTACTGCCAGCTTTCCCCACAGATTACAGCTGATCACTGTGGTCCCAGCAGGGGCGCACTATGTGATCTGTTGTATTGTCAAGTCCCCTTCTAGATTAACCAAAGGGGAAAACCCTTTTAACAAATCTGGTGCATTTGTCATTACCTGACTGTTTACATTTCTTTATGATACCTGCTATGAGCAGCTGTACATTTGCACCACAAAATTGCACCTTTTTTAACCTTTGCCTTTGATAAATATGTTTAAAAGTAAGTGGAAAGCTTAATTACACCAAGTTGTCTAACCTGTTTTCTTTTTTGGAGTTAGAAATCGAATGTCGCAAATTTTGTCGTAATTTTAATGTGCCTTTTTTTATTGGCTATTGCTTGTTTTAATTTAAAATAGACTTCCTTCACGTATAGAATGAAATGTTCAAGTGTGATAGCTTAATTTAGCAAATTTCTAATAAACTATTCGGGAACCCTATAAATCTAAAGGTGTTGCCTCATCAGAGACCACTCCCTTTCAGAATCCGTTCCCTGAAGCGATCAGCTGTACTTGCTATGGGAAGCCGCGGCCAGCTAAGCATTTACCCTACAGCGGCCACTGCAGGGCAAATGTACAGGGTGGGCCATTTATATGGATACACCTAAATAAAATGGGAATGGTGGGTGATATTAACTTCCTGTTTGTCGCACATTAGTATATGAGAGGGGGGAAACTTTTCAAGCTGGGTGTTGACCATGGCGGCCATTTTGAAGTCGGCCATTTTGTATCCAAATTAAGTTTTTTCAATGGGAAGAGGGTCATGTGACACATCAAACTTATCGAGAATTTCACAAGAAAAACAATGGTGTGCTTGGTTTTAACGTTACTTTATTCTTTCATGAGTTATTTATGTCATTATGGGTGTCAGGACCGAGCATTCCTAGATGAACAGTTTCCTGGAAAGTGGATTGGTCGTCGTGGGCCAGTTGAATGGTCTCCCGATCTGACCCCCTTAGACTTTTATCTTTGGGGTCATCTGAAGGCAATTGTCTATGCTGTGAAGATACGAGATGTGCAGCAACTGAAACTACGGATACTGGAAGCCTGTGCTAGCATTTCTTCTGCGGTGTTGCTATCAGTGTGTGAAGAGTGGGAGAAGAGGGTTGCATTGACAATCCAACACAATGGGCAGCACTTTGAACACATTTTATAAGTGGTCAGAAACTTGTAAATAACTCATGAAAGAATAAAGTAACGTTAAAACCAAGCACACCATGGTTTTTCTTGTGAAATTCTCGATAAGTTTGATGTGTCACATGACCCTCTTCCCATTGAAAAAACGAAAGTTGGATACAAAATGGCCAACTTCAAAATGGCCGCCATGGTCAACACCCAGCTTGAAAAGTTTCCCCCCTCCCATATACTAATGTGCCACAAACAGGAAGTTAATATCACCAACCATTCCCATTTTATTTAGGTGTATCCATATAAATGGCCCACCCTGTAGTATTTTATTAAGGCTATTCTCATGATTGTTTGAGGTTACAAGAACAGGAGCTGCTCGTTCAGGGAGGTTCCCCATTCTGAACTTTAATATATATTCTGCTGAATTTAAAACCCATAAATGTAACACAATTCACAGTAGAAATACATTAAGTAATCTTTCCTTTCATACGTAACCTAAATAATATTACCAAGGTCTCTGATACTTGCTTTGAAAACTGAGGCATGTACGGTATTGTGGTATCATTAGGGCATTTTGCTAAAATTGAAAAGGTCCAGGAGCCCATATCCTCTTGGCTTCAAGTCCAAGCTCACACCAACCACCGATATCATCTTCTGACATGTTTTTATAACGTCAGAATATCACTTTTTCAATTATATTTATTTTAATATCCTGGTTTCACTCAAGAAAATCATGGAGAACTCAAAAGAGGATTGTATTTGGAGGCCTGAGTATTTGGAGGATGACCCAGCCTTCAAAGCTGACAACTCCTTTGAGTTTCGAAGGGTCCCAAAAATAAGATGATCACAGAGTGTCCTGCTGCTGGGATTACAAGCGATCACATTGTAATCGGTGGTGGAACCCGGCAGTAAGTGTTCAATTTCCCTTCAGCGCCACCACAGGGTAAATGAAGCATTACATGGTGTTTACTGGAATAAATCCATGTAGATATGAACATGCTGTGTATTCTGTCAAGAGACACTCCTTCAGACGACTTACTGATATAAGTCCGTAATAAGGGGCTCCCCCCTATTAACTTACAATGCCCTAAGGGTGCCCGTATCCTTAGCGACAGTGGGCCGCGCAACCAAGTTCTTTCCCCGCGCAAAAACCTAAACCATAGAAATTTACGGAAAAAAACCTGTGTGGCCACGTGGCACATAACTGCTACATGTACGGAACAGCCTGACATTACCTAATGTTAATTGATTAATATTGCTATTATATTGATGACATTTAAATTGCACATCTATGTCCAAACCTGTATCTTCATCTCTCGTCTGTTCACTTCCAGCACTCCAGCATATCATTCGTTAAACTTCCTAGTTTCCCATCTCCATTAAAAAATACGACCTGCAGTATATGTATATAACCAAAGGCACAATGGCAAGGCACAGATAATTACTTCTAGTCACTGCAATCCAATTGGCAGTTGTAATTGCTTTCCCCTAGCAGTCAGAGATGGTTACACAGCTGGTGTGTGTAATTTGTCTGAAGTTTGCCAGAAATCAGGTGTTTTCTGTATACCTACTTGGGGAAAATATAATTTAAAGTCGGCTGAAATATACAGCTCTGATCCTAGAGGGACATTTAAAAAATGCAGCCAGACTATTATAGCAATTTCCGCTAAAGTCAACTGTGAGAGTGATTGGTGACCTATAGAAAGTCTTGGCATTGGATCTTCCGATAATGGGAGCACTGTGTGGCATTTATAAGAGGTCATTAGAGGTGTCTGCAATCAAATCTACGATCATTCTAAGGAAATTTCATTGTACTACCACAAGAGATAAGCAAATTTCCCGAAACTTGATCCGATTCAATTCGGTCCAAATAAATCTGGTGCTAATCGCAAGTGCCCCAATGTCTTCTAGGACTTTAATATACTCCTTTCAAGCTCTTTATTGCCATTCCAGTAGTAGTAACGTCATCCACCTGTACCCCTCATGATTGGCTGTGCTAGAGGTAAGGATAACCACAGGGATATCAATCTATTGCCTTTCTTTCTATCTATCTATCTATCTATCTATCTATCTATCTATCTATCTATCTATCTATCTATCTATCTATCTATCTATCTATCACTTTTTCTCTCTCTCTCTCCCATCGATCGATCGTTCGATCTATATATCTAAATGTCTATCATTTGTTTGATCTCATATCTCTCTATCAAGTATTTCTTGTGGAACCTAAATGTACAAACCGCTATTTTTTTTTTTTTATTGCAATGTTTTGACCAAATTCCCTTATTAAATTGTGTTGAAGCTACTCTACATAGGGAGTGAAACAACATACATGTAATTTCTCAAGCATGATATTAGACAAGATTACAAAAGGCAGAGACTGATTCAATCTGCATGTGAAAACAAATGTTGACTGTTTCTTCTCTATAGAAACAAAGCGAGTGAAATGCTAATTAAATGTTAAGATGGAGCTATTGAGCGCTAAAACGGTAGGTCACAAAATCATCGGCTGCATTCATAAAACTACCAATACCTTTTATTCTGGAACACAATTGTGGAGAAGAAGCGAAATAAGCAGCTTGTGTTACATTTATTAAAATGGCATAAACCAGGAGCATTTTTTTTTCTTTTGTATTTTCTGTTTTCAAAGAATCCTTTGACTGTAATGGTTTTCTGAATATCAATGCTCTCATCATAACTCCTTCTTTAGTATGCACCCTGTTTTGAAACAGAGAATATGTCTTGGAAGTGATTTTATTTCTCTGGAAGATAAAGTGTATTGTGATACTTCCAAATCCTCTCAGTATATAAAGTGCACCTGCTACCAGAGTCGGCCATGTTCTAAGCAGGATGCATGCTGAGCTTATACGTTATAATTCCTCGAAACGTACAATATCATATCTGTAAGCTTTCCAGATCCAGTGGTGCATTGTGGTTCCTTGAACCCACCAGAAGAAATGATTTTGAGGACCATCAGAACATGTATATTGTAAACTTGGTTGTTATCATTGAACATAGAGAACATATTAATAAGATCTTGTATGAATCAACCCATTTGAAATAGACCCTAGCGACGTGATCGGCTCAAAAGTCAGATCTTATGTTGGACTTTTGGGGACAATTATTGTGTCAGAGCCTGGGCCAGCCAAAGGATCTCCTGTAACTCTGGTGGGCCGGTCTAACTCCAAGTTCTACTGAAATCCTGCTGAAATATTGGGGCTATTACAGTGTAGAATACGGATCCTCGAGACTTGAATGAGTAGATCTAAGGCATAGCGTGAGAAGTTCCATGGTTTTCCATTGGGTACCTTTAAAAGTAAGTTTAGGCTGTGTTGCAGAAGACTATAAAATATTTCTTCTCCACAATAACACCACTTGAAATTGAGGAGGCAGTTCCAGTAGAGAAGACTTTGATTAACTCAATGATTGAAAAGATATCATCCTTTAACAGCGCCATGATTAAGCTCAATGTCTCCTCTCAATAGTCTAAGCTTTATTTGGGATTTTCCCAGAAAACACAATTTGGTCTTAAAGAGTAACTAAATGTTTAAAAAACTTTTGACGTGTCTTAGTGACATGTCAGAAATTTTGATCGGTGGGGGTCTGAGCACGGAGACCGCCATTGATCGCTAAATAGAAGTGGCAGAAGGGCTTTGGTGAGCCATGTGCCGCTTTGTTTCTGATCGCTTTATTTCTGATCATTGATTTTACAGCTTTCCTTGAAATGGTGCATGGGCTCAACAGAAAGTCTATAAATGTGCACAACGATCGCTTGGCTTTTTCGAGGAAAGCCGTTCAGACACAAAGCGCCACAGTGCTCACTCGAGCGCTTCTGCCGCTTCTTTTAGCGATTGGTGGGGGTCTTAGTGCTCAAATCCCCATCGATCAAAACGTCTGACATGTCACTATAACATTACCATTTAAACATAAGACTAGGAATTGCTTTTATTCTTTTTGACTCGATGTAGCGTTCAGTCAGCTTTAGCATTTGGTGGCACAGTTCTGTGTTGCCTTTTACCTAAGCTGTTAATCCAGGACATTTTCCCTTCCCAATACCACAAGTTTAGTCAAGGGGAGCAGCTCTAGCAGGGCAGATATTTGACGAAGTTGTAATAAGGTGACATCCCATGACACTACTTTGTTGAAGGTCAATCACTCTTAACATTACCAGTTTTACTTTGCCTGACCAAGGGCTAGGATTCGGGTCTGGCACATGTTTGAGCATTTTTAAATGCTCCTAATTTTGTTGTTGCCTTTTTTTTTTTGTCTTATATGTTTTCTTGCTCTTTCTTTGCTATATTTATATACACATTGACTGGCACTCTTGATGGATATTTGTGGTGCCCACTATCTCTTGCTTTGTCAATTGTGGTAAGTTGACATCCCATGACAGTACTTTTTTGAAGGTTAATGACCCTTCTCAACGTTCCCAGCTTTACTTTGGGTTTTCCCCCGAAAATAACATTCTTTCTGAAACATATGGCTATGGCTTCATTAAGTGGTCAATAAACTTTTGAAAGACTTTTCTATGTTGCCTACTACATTGTGGCTCAGTTATTTCCACCTAACTTAGAGTTGAAGGGGTAAACATTAGATGAACTGACTTGTTGGAACGTTCTCATGCCAACAACGTCATTGAGCTCTTTCGTATGACCCACTCTACTGCTGATGTGAGTTTACGGAAATTGGCTGTATGCTTGATTGCATTGATACATTGTGACTACCCAGCTGTGCTCATCTGCTGATGGAGAAAGGTGTCTTCATTGGGGAACCACTTCAGATCAGTAAGGGATTGGGGGACTATTAATTTTGCTTTGGCTTGTCAAAGATGCTCTGATTCTGCCGGTGAATGCGATATAAAGCCTGTCACTCATGTATAAATGGATGAAATTGCACAGACGGAAACCTTCCTCTTGAGTTTGGGAATATCACGAGGGAACAGAACTGCCATATCTAATTAAAGTGCCCTTTGTTGTATAGCCCAAAAAAATACAAATACCTTGTCCAAATCTCTTGTTTTAATTTATTTCAAGGTAATTTATTTTTACAGGGATTTTTTTGTTATTATCTTAGAGGATTAACTCCAAGAGACATCATTTTACCTCTAAAGATTTTACATTTCCTGCCTCAGGCGAAACAATTTGTATCTTGCGTCCCCTCTATTTACCGTCATTTTGCCAAGGATTATTGTAACACTTTTATTTATATTGATCTTTTATTAAACTTCTCGATCTCCATCTCATTTTAAGAATGTGTCTCTAAATAAAATTCTATTGATTTAAGAGATGTGGCAGTAATGGATGAAATCTGCAAAGGACTCGACTTTCAATGTGATTTGATTCTTGATGTTTAGCGTGGAGATTTTACTTGGAATATACAGGAAAATGAATTACGGGAGATAAAACAAAGCATTAGTGTATATTAAATTCCAATTTTGGTTTTGTAGAGTTTTTTACTCTGTTGTTTTTTTGTCCAGGATTAAAAAAATTTATTTATTTTTTTCCCCAGAAACAGTGCCACTCTAGTCTATAGGCTGTTTTTTGTATTGCAACTCATCTCCAATAATAGGCACAGGCCATAGACCATAGAATGTTCTTGGCTACTCTGTAGTCCTATGTAACAAAATACTTTGTCATATCACCAAGAGTTATTCCCAGTGACAAACTCAGCTCAGATATATCTGACAAGCCTAGCTGTGCTACAACTGCGAGCATACATTAGGGGTATGGCACTAAAATTGCAGAAGAGGGTTATATTCTAAATTCTTCTAGCCTGAGCATGATGCTTGGTAGGATGGATTATGGGGTGAGTAGTACCCTATTCCAATGTGGAGGTCTTCTCTCCTGTGTACACTGCAGGTTTTTTCTACCTCCCATTGATTTCAATGGGAGGTCAGAGGTGGAAACCGTGGCAAGAAAGGACATGGCCTTTTTATTCCCCGCATGTGGCCGAAAGCTGCCCTAGAAAAAACTCCTCTGCCTCCCATTGAAATCAATGGGGGGCGATTTCGGACGTTCTTTGGCGCTGATTTTGACGTGGTTTCCATGTCAAAATCAGCACCAAAAACACAGTGTGAACTAACCCTTAAGCCGGATTCACAAGGTAATTGTTTTTTTTTTCTAGAACTGTGGTCGGTCCGGGATATACGGCTGACATATGGTCCGTATATTGCGGACCGAACATGGCCATGGGAATCCGGCCCTAAAGTGATTAGAATTAGAATTTTAGTTATCAGACGCCATTTAGTTTGACAAATATGCAATAATAAGAAAGGGACAAATGTTTTTGTTGGTCACTGTCTAAAGTAACAAATGGTAACAAATCCTGCTTGACAACTACTAATATCTGCCATTAAAGTGCCTATAAGTGCTGTCAGCAGTCCCCCCCATATAGAATTGTATATCAATGAAAAAATTCTTACAGTATGTAATTTTGCATGAAAATATCATTGAGTATGTGGAAAGCTATGTGATAACCTCTATAGTCCCTGTATATAGTAAAATAGTAGGTTAGAGTAAAAAAGTCATGGTCAAACAAAAATTTCCTAGTGGAACAAAAAAAAAAATGTGAAATTCTAATTAAATTTAAAAGTTTGTAAAATTAAAAAAGTGCAAATAATTTAAATAAATACAATTACTTTAAAAAAATACACATTTGGTATCACCAACATTGTAGCAACTCATACAATAAAGTTATAATCAGGAGTATAGGTAGGAGGTTGCCGGTGAGTCGTGTACCCAGCTTAATATTCACCAGGAGGTGCCAAAAACCACTCTGACTTGGCCAGGGAATTTAGATACAATGCTAGGGCATCTAAATGAATATTTTCCCCTGGTGAAGGAAATCCTAACTACCAACGCCCCCACCATAAAATAATTACATTAGTTATGCTCTACGTTATGTAAACTACATAAAACTATACAATTCAAACTACAAAAAACAAGCGCTCATTCCGCGATGTCAATACAAAAAAATAAAAAGTTGTATGTATTTGAATGTGGAGAGACAAAACTAAAAGCAATAGCCATGGCCTTAAGGAGTTAAGAGACTTGACTTAAAAGGGTTGTCCAGGCATGGACAACTGATGACCTATCCACAGGATAGGTCAACAGTGTATGATCGTTGGGGGTCCGACACCCGGACCCCGCACCGATCAGCTGTTCAGGCTGCAACCAGGCGCCAGATGTTATGCAGGGTATGCAGTATTCGGAGCAGGAAGCAGATGGCTCCGACCACTGCATAGCGGCCGTGCTGCAGAACAGCAATTCTGCTCCTATTCGCTTGAATAGAAGCTTAGCTGCAGCTCAGCCACTGTTCTGTGACTGGAGCCATCTGCTTCTGGTATGGACATCTGGTTCACGGAGGCAGCCGGAGCAGCTGATCGGTGCGGGGTCCAGGTGTCGGACCCCCAACGATCATATACTGATTACCTATCCTGTGGACAGGTCATCAGTTGTCTGTGCCGGGACAACTCCTTTAAGAGAATATTGCTAGGACTCAAGTATTTTTTTATGTTGGCGGAAGCTCTTTAACACTTACTATCTAAGTATCACATTTTTTACCTTTTAGAACTGCAATCAGCGTGTCACAAAAAGAGCTGCCAATACAGATGTGGAATCAGCAGAAACAGCACCCAGTGCTACTGTAGGGATGGCTATGAGCTAGCAGCAGACCGGAGGAGCTGTATAGGTAAGAGATCATTCATACAATGCATTGTTCTATTCTTCCGGATCAGCCAGGGATAGAATCATATTGTGGCATTGAGGTGAATGAAATTGCATCATCAGGATCTTTAAATCTGTGGACTGGGCTACCTTGGCATTAATTGCATGTTTTAAGAAGAATTCAGCTAGATTATTTGCATAACTTGGATGCAGCCGTGACTATTTATGATGACTGCAATATCTGTCCAGAAATGAAAAAAACCAAAACTGTTCTCTGCAGTCTGCACTGAAATCTAACACCTTGGTATCAGTGCCCATAAAATGCCTTCATTGACTTTACAGCTTTTATAAATAGCTTCAAAACTGGCACACAACAGACGCAGGAAGTACTGCACATACAATAAAGTATATTTATCTCACACCTATCTATCTATCTATCTATCTATCTATCTATCTATCTATCTATCTATCTATCTATCTATCTATCTATCTATCTATCTATCTATCTATCTATCTATCTATCTCATATCTATCTATCTATCTATCTATCTATCTATCTATCTATCTATCTATCTATCTATCTATCTATCTATCTATCTCATATCTATCTATCTCATATCTATCTATCTATCTATCTATCTATCTATCTATCTATCTATCTATCTATCTATCTATCTATCTATCTATCTATCTATCTATCTATCTATCTATCTATCTATCTATCTATCTATCTATCTATCTATCTATCTATCTCTGCTATCTATCTATCTATCTATCTATCTATCTATCTATCTATCTATCTATCTATCTATCTATCTATCTATCTATCTATCTATCTATCTATCTATCTATCTATCTATCTATCTATCTATCTATCATCTATCTATCTATCTCATATCTATCTATCTATCTATCTATCTATCTATCTATCTATCTATCTATCTATCTATCTATCTATCTATCTATCTATCTATCTATCTATCTCATATCTATCTATCTATCTATCTATCTATCTATCTATCTATCTATCTATCTATCTATCTATCTATCTATCTATCTATCTATCTATCTATCTCTGCTATCTATCTATCTATCTATCTACTGGATATATCGATCTATCGATCATTATCCGTCTATCTATCTTTCTATTATTATCCGTGTATCTATCGCTATCCAGTATCTTTCTATCTATTGATCCATCGATCATTATCCGTATATCTATCTGTCTATCTATCTAGCACGCAAGAAAATGGCGACAGCACACTGCGAAGACTAATGCCTCCTAAACACTATAAATAGATAAATATGCATTACTGCTGAATCTACTTACGATAGGGAGGTACTTAGCACATATTTTGATCAAATTGTGTGAGCCCACATGCCACAACAAGGCGTCCTCTATAAGGTAGGTCCCTAGTGCTGCTCATACACACAGAACTGGGACTAAACCTACATATATCTGGGAAAGGTAGGAACCAGCATTAAACTAATTAAAATCACCCATGGCAGAATGGGAGGAGTGCAAGATCAAAAAATGGAGGTAGTCACCAACCCCACATATATGCAATACATAAAAAAACACAAAATTTTGAACATCACATTCCAGCAAAATGAAACAACACGTGTATACAGGTGCAAGAACGCCTGTGACTGCAAATTTATACAGCACACAAGAAAATGGCGGCAGCACACTGCGAACACTAATGTCACCTAAGCCACTAAATATTAATAAATCTATCTATCCATCTCTATCTCTCTCTCTCTCTCTCTCTCTCTCTATCTATCTATCTCTCCTGCAACATTGCATGTGGGTATTAGTTGCTGGGTATTACTGGAAGCTGGTCAGACAAAAAAAAACAAAACAGTCTCCCTAGAAAATGAGGAGAAATTCTGATGTGAATGTCCACCTTTGAACACCATGTTGTTTTGAGGTCCATCATTCTTTGCTGATTAATTTCACAATATATATTTATAGCAGTTAGAACTTCTAGAGCTCCAAATCCTCTGCATAGACCTAAAGTTAAGCGATAATATTCTGGCTACCTGCAGTCACCACTAGGGGGAGCTTACTGCATACTGTATTATTATTGAGGTTAATATATTAACAATATGCAGTAAGGCTCTGTTCACATCTTCGTTGGAGTTTCCTTTAGGGGTCTCTGTTGCAGTTCTGGTGAAAATGCCAGAAAAAATGGCTATTCCTCCATAAAAAAAATTAGGGCACCCTCACAGAAACCCGACAGAACCCATTAAAGTCAATTGGTTCCATCGGCGCAATTAGTTTCCTTGATGCAATGGTTCAGAGACTTCAGTTTTCTCTTTCTTCTGTGCCTATGACGTAACAGAAGAACAATAGCTCCCTCTGGTGCTGGCCGCAGGCAGTCAGCATTTTATCATTTTACTTTATGTCTATGAGTGTTTGGGGCTCTGGCTGCCATAAAGATATATTAAGAAATTAATCAGCACATCATTTGATCTATTAAGATGTGAAAAACAAAAGGGCATTAAAGGCTGGACATTTGTCTTAAAGGTAATTAGGGCAGTTCATACTACAAATATGCATGGATTTTACAGCTATAGAAACAATGAAAATTCTTATACTGACCACCATCTAATTGTTTTTGGGTTTTTTTAAGGCGGAATTTCCTTTTATGTGTATATGATTCATAACAAAGCGTAAACATCTATCTGCTATGTGCATATGACTTTATTATTATTAGATTATTTATTATCTGATATTACAATAAATAATTTCGGCTCAGCCTTTGTAAGCATAATGCGGAGTATGGATGATTAATCTCCCTCCGTCATGTCTCTTTCAGATGTAGATGAGTGCACAGTGTACGGGTCCTGCAGTCAGACTTGTAGAAATACACAGGGGTCTTACACATGCAGCTGTGTGGAGGGGTATATCATGCAGTCTGACAACAGATCCTGCAAAGCAAAAAATGGTAAGTTCTATTAACTGGGTGTGATAAATAATAGTTGTGTATTTCATGTCCTGTGTATTGCTTGTTGAACATCCATTTATATGATGTGAATGAAATGGAGTCTAGAATAAAAGCAGACAAAATGAATTATGTAAGGCCCAATTCACACTGGCATCCTAGTTTTAATATTGTGTCACATAAACAAAATATAATATTAACATTATTATTATTATTATTATTATTATTATTATTATTATTATTATTATTATTATTATTATTAAGAAATGTCCTATCTATCTCATATCTATCTATCTATCTATCTATCTATCTATCTATCTATCTATCTATCTATCTATCTATCTATCTATCTATCTATCTATCACATATCTATCTATCTATCTATCTATCTATCTATCTATCTATCTATCTATCTATCTATCTATCTATCTATCTATCTATCTCATATCTATCTCATATCTATCTATCTATCTATCTATCTATCTATCTATCTATCTATCTATCTATCTATCTATCTATCTATCTATCTATCTATCTATCTATCTATCTATCTATCTATCTCATATCTATCTATCTATCTATCTATCTATCTATCTATCTATCTATCTATCTATCTATCTATCTATCTATCTATCTATCTATCTATCTATCTCATATCTATCTATCTATCTATCTATCTATCTATCTATCTATCTATCTATCTATCTATCTATCTATCTATCTATCTATCTATCTATCTATCCCTCTCATATCTATCTATCTATCTATCTATCTATCTATCTATCTATCTATCTATCTATCTATCTATCTATCTATCTATCTATCTATCTATCTATCACATATCTATCTATCTATCTATCTATCTATCTATCTATCTATCTATCTATCTATCTATCTATCTATCCCTCTCATATCTATCTATCTATCTATCTATCTATCTATCTATCTATCTATCTATCTATCTATCTATCTATCTATCTATCTATCTATCTATCTATCTCATATCTATCTATCTATCTATCTATCTATCTATCTATCTATCTATCTATCTATCTATCTATCTATCTATCTATCTATCTATCTCATATCTATCTATCTATCTATCTATCTATCTATCTATCTATCTATCTATCTATCTATCTATCTATCCCTCTCATATCTATCTATCTATCTATCTATCTATCTATCTATCTATCTATCTATCTATCTATCTATCTATCTATCTATCTATCACATATCTATCTATCTATCTATCTATCTATCTATCTATCTATCTATCTATCTATCTATCTATCTATCCCTCTCATATCTATCTATCTATCTATCTATCTATCTATCTATCTATCTATCTATCTATCTATCTATCTATCTATCTATCTATCTATCTATCTCATATCTATCTATCTATCTATCTATCTATCTATCTATCTATCTATCTATCTATCTATCTATCTATCTATCTATCTATCTATCTATCTATCTATCTATCTATCTATCTATCCCTCTCATATCTATCTATCTATCTATCTATCTATCTATCTATCTATCTATCTATCTATCTATCTATCTATCTATCTATCAAATTCAAATTCAAATTCAAATTCAAAGAAGCTTTATTGGCAGGACCAAATACATATTAGCATTGCCAAAGCAAGTAAGAAGTAAGGGAATGAGGGATAGGGACTGAGGGCTTGGGGATAGGGACACATCTAGGGTCGGGGTTATACAAGTCCATGGCATATCATGTCTCTCTCAGTCTATGGCATGCAGTGACATATTGTGCCGCTGTGCCCACTGTGGTTTCCTCTTCACCCAGCAGGATGTAGAGTTTCTCTTCCTCTTCCATGGAGCTGAAGTCCGGTAAGAGATCAGAGAGTTTCCTGAAGTGAGTGTCCCTCACTGCTGAGTATTTGGAGCAGTGTAGCAGGAAGTGGGTCTCATCCTCCACGGCCTCCTGGTCGCACTGTTGGCACAGTCGGCTCTCCCTGGGCTTGTAGGTCTGTCTGTGGCGTCCGGATTCGATGAGCAGGTTGTGGGCGCTCAGTCTGTAGCGGCTCAGGATCTGTCTGTCTCTGGGGTTTGGCAGTTTCTCCAGATATGGCGCCAGTTTATATTCCCGCTGTAGACTCCGGTATATTGTCAGTTTCTGGGATGTCTTTATGTCATTCCTCCAGTCACTGGTATATTCCTCTTGGTTCTCGTTTATTGTCTTCTTGATTTCGGCTTTTGTGATCTATCTATCTATCTATCACATATCTATCTATCTATCTATCTATCTATCTATCTATCTATCTATCTATCTATCTATCTATCTATCTATCTATCTATCTATCTATCTCATATCTATCTCATATCTATCTATCTATCTATCTATCTATCTATCTATCTATCTATCTATCTATCTATCTATCTATCTATCTATCTATCTATCTATCTATCTATCTATCTATCTATCTATCTATCTCATATCTATCTATCTATCTATCTATCTATCTATCTATCTATCTATCTATCTATCTATCTATCTATCTATCTATCTATCTATCTATCTCATATCAATTCAATTCAATTCAATTCAATTCAAAGAAGCTTTATTGGCAGGACCAAATACATATTAGCATTGCCAAAGCAAGTAAGAAGTAAGGGAATGAGGGATAGGGACTGAGGGATTGGGGGATAGGGACATATCTAGGGTCGGGGTTATACAAGTCCATGGCATATCATGTCTCTCTCAGTTTATGGCATGCAGTGACATATTGTGCCGCTGTGCCCCCTGTGGTTTCCTCTTCACCCAGCAGGATGTAGAGTTTCTCTTGCTCTTCCATGGAGCTGAAGTCCGGTAAGAGATCAGAGAGTCTCCTGAAGTGAGTGTCCCTCACTGCTGAGTATTTGGAGCAGTGTAGCAGGAAGTGGGTCTCATCCTCCACGGCCTCCTGGTCGCACTGTTGGCACAGTCGGCTCTCCCTGGGCTTGTAGGTCTGTCTGTGGCGCCCGGATTCGATGAGCAGGTTGTGGGCGCTCAGTCTGTAGCGGCTCAGGATCTGTCTGTCTCTGGGGTTTGGCAGTTTCTCCAGATATGGCGCCAGTTTATATTCCCGCTGTAGACTCCGGTATATTGTCAGTTTCTGGGATGTCTTTATGTCGTTCCTCCAGTCACTGATATATTCCTCTTGGCCTTTGTCTATTGTCTTCTTGATTTCGGCTTTTGTGAGGCCGCGCTGAGTGACATTTTCTTCAGGCCGGGTCAGGGTGAGATGTTCTGGGGGGCCTGGTTTACCCTGGGCGGATCTATCTATCTATCTATCTATCTATCTATCTATCTATCTATCTATCTATCTATGTATCTATCTATCTATCTATCTATCCTCTCTCTCTCCCTCTTTACCATCTAGTTCTATTATATCTATTTATGTTCCATTATTAACCCATACTGTGCAATATTGGGCTGTACTTTACATTAAGCTAATTTAATTTCAAGACTGACCTTCACCATATACTGTACCATGTTTTTTTCCCCAACTCCTTTTCATGCTGCACCTACAGAATTTTTAGGAATGGACTGCCTTTGGCTTTGAGCCTTACACTTTATAAATAAAACAGAGCTAGATAGGTAGATAAATATGAGAGAGAGAGAGAGAGAGAGAGAGAGAGAGAGAGAGAGAGAGAGAGAGATATGGAGGGAGAGAGAGAGAGATGAGAGAGATGGAGGGAGATAGAAATAAAAGATAGACATCAACACTCAAGTGTTTGTCACTTATCATAAGATATTTTATATCTTTCTGTGGCACCTACAGAATTCTCAGGAATGCACTGCCTCTGGCTTTGGGCCTTATACTTTATCTATCGAGCTGTGTTTTATTTACAAAGGATAGAGAGATGGATAGAGAGATGGATAGAGAGATGGATAGAGAGATGGATAGAGAGATGGATAGAGAGAGAGATAGAGAGAGAGATAGATAGTTTCCAAAAAGATGTCAATGGCACAGCCCCAGTAGTATGTGGGTGCAAGCCCGCCTGGGTCACGACCATAAGACCCAAAACTAGTTGATCCAAAGAATCAGGCATTACTCCAGGATATAAGCAAAAAAAGTAGTGGTGTTTTATTGGTCCATAAGTAAATTTTAACGTTTCAGCTCAACACAAGAGCCTTTCTCAAGCAGAGAAAGACTTGAGAAAGGCTCTTGTGTTGAGCTGAAACGTTGCAATTACTTATGGACCAATAAAACATCACTACTTTTTTTGCTTCTATCTTGGAGTGCTGCCTGATTCTTTGGATCAAAAGTGATAGAGAGACAGACAGACATGAGATAGATAGATAGATAGATAGATAGATAGATAGATAGATAGATAGATAGATAGATAGATAGATAGATAGATAGATAGATAGATAGATAGATAGATAGATAGATGATAGATAGATAGATATGAGATAGATAGATAGATAGATAGATAGATAGATAGATAGATAGATAGATAGATAGATAGATAGATAGATAGATAGATAGATAGATAGATAGATAGATAGATAGATATGAGCTAGATAGATAGATAGATAGATAGATAGATAGATAGATAGATAGATAGATAGATAGATAGATAGATAGATAGATAGATAGATAGATAGATAGATAGATAGATAGATAGATAGATAGATAGATACATAGATAGATAGATAGATAGATATGAGATAGATAGATATGAGATAGATAGATAGATAGATAGATAGATAGATAGATAGATAGATAGATAGATAGATAGATAGATAGATAGATAGATAGATAGATAGATAGATAGATATGAGATAGATAGATAGATAGATAGATAGATAGATAGATAGATAGATAGATAGATAGATAGATAGACATCAGCACTCTGTCTAACATGGCTCTGTTATGATTATGTCACAATGTGTTATCAGTTGTTTTCCATAGAACTGTAACATTTTTTACACCAATGGGAGATTTTGACTCATGGATTGCTGCTTTATTTTTTCATTGCAATATAAATATAGCCAAAAATGACTAATCCAGTTCTGCTACATCTGCGTCTAAGTTTTAATCGTCTTGGAGAATTGTTTTGATTGACAGGTTTTCTGAAGTCAAATATTGTAAACGCTATGAGCACTTAGCAAGGTGTTCCTGGGAAAATGTTACTTATAAGAAATCTAGAAGAAGAAATTATCCAATTTTTGACATTATAAGTGAATTTCAAGTAGCAGGTGGAGGGATGTACGTAAATCTTCCAATATATTTAAATATAGAAATGCTTACCTGAAAATTATAGTCATATTCCATTTAAATAAATGATTACCTGCGGTTCAACAATTTTACACTGTAATAGCTTTACTTTCCTGATATACATTACAGTTCAATTAAAATATGCTTTCAATAGCCGTATTTAATTAAACATCTCAGCTGTGTCAAGGATTTGAGTTGATGAATTAACTTGACCTCTTTTTCTTTGACATTACATTTTGCTCAGACGTTTTCTGCCTGAAAATCAGCTTTAAACCATTGATACTGCTGACGCTACTTGATATTTGATACTCAACTGGTTTCTTTTGTGACCAATTGGGACGTTCTATGGATTTTGTAGATAGGAATTTCATGAATTATTTCATTTTTTACAATGAATAATACCGAAAATTACTCATTGACCTTTATGGGAGAATGTTGTGGGCATGCTCTGTGATGTGCTGTGAGAGGGAGGAGGGAGGAGAAGCCGAGCTGTCCCCATCACCTATTGTGTTATTAGCTTTATAATAAAGATGTTACCTTTCATTCTAATTCGGATGAATTACAAACTGAAGATAATGAGATTACTGCAGACTCCCAGTGCCCCCAGAGTACACAGCACAAGCTGAAAAGTCATCAAGAAGTGTCAGCCTATTGTGGGAGCGCACGACCATTGTGAAAACTGCAATTTTAAAATATTTTGTAATTCATATAAATAGTAACATGAGAATTTTTTTTAAAATAGGTATAACCTAAAAACTTGATTTTAACACTAGGCCATTTTCTGAGGATATTTTACATTCATATCAAGTTGGTTAAAGTAAAAAAAATAAATATTCAACAGCAGTCACACCTGACTTCACTATTGACATCCATATTCATCTGGGCCCAATACACATGTTATTTTAATAGAAAAGGGTGATAAGAGACTGCCAGAAACTTCTGGTGCCGCTTATCTCCTGAATTGTCCTCTATGAGATAGATTGATATGAGATAGATAGATATGAGATAGATAGATAGATAGATAGATAGATAGATAGATAGATAGATAGATAGATAGATAGATAGATAGATAGATAGATAGATAGATAGATAGATAGATAGATAGATAGATATGAGATAGATAGATAGATAGATAGATAGATAGATAGATAGATAGATAGATAGATAGATAGATAGATAGATAGATAGATAGATAGATATGAGATAGATAGATAGATAGATAGATAGATAGATAGATAGATAGATAGATAGATAGATAGATGATAGATAGATAGATAGATTGATAGATAGATAGATAGATAGATAGATAGATAGATAGATAGATAGATAGATAGATAGATAGATAGATAGATATGAGATAGATAGATATGAGATAGATAGATAGATAGATAGATAGATAGATAGATAGATAGATAGATAGATAGATAGATATGAGATAGATAGATATTAGATAGATAGATAGATAGATAGATAGATAGATATTAGATAGATAGATAGATATTAGATAGATAGATAGATAGATAGATAGATAGATAGATAGATAGATAGATAGATAGATAGATAGATAGATATGAGATAGATAGATATTAGATAGATAGATAGATAGATAGATAGATAGATAGATAGATAGATAGATAGATATTAATTAGATAGATAGATAGATAGATAGATAGATAGATAGATAGATAGATAGATAGATAGATAGATAGATAGATAGATAGATAGATAGATATGAGATAGATAGATAGATAGATAGATAGATAGATAGATAGATAGATAGATAGATAGATAGATAGATTGATAGATAGATAGATAGATAGATAGATAGATAGATAGATAGATAGATAGATAGATATGAGATTGCTAAATGACAAATACACAGGGAGATGCTTGGAGTCAGGTGTGTACGTCCCCTTACTACTATGCTTTATCATCTCAGATTATGAAACACAAGCAAAGAACTACCGGCAGCCACACATTATGTAACATAGGAAATCTTTAGAGTCTGAGACCCAGAGAATATTCTGAAAACAGTGGAAAACTTAATTTAACTCTTGCCACATACAATTTAGAAATTCAAAGAACTACAGTCCTAGAATTTCTGATGCTTTTCCCTTTAATCTCCTTTAATAATCAAGATTAGAGGCTTATGCAGTTTGAAATATATTTGGAAAATAAGTTTTTATGTAGCGGTGGCCAAATTTGAATAGTGAAGAATCTGTCAAATAACATCGTCCTGACGCCGGCTTCAGTGAGGCATTTGTGCAATGTGTAAACGTAGAGAATTCTGTTTTTCTCTCCTCTACATAATTCATTAAATCTGTCAACCCCTCTAGGTTGAAAGGAACAAGCGCTATACAAAGTGTAACAAGTTGGAATCAATATTGTGTTTTAAAGTAAAATTCTGAGCATGACTTTTCATTTGCCTTTAGGCAAGGAAAAGAAAAGCCTAATTTGCCTTTGAGTTACGAGACACCTGCACATGAGCTCTCATAAAGGAAAATATACAAGTTTTTAGGAATTCAAAACAGTTTTTCTATAGGCGGAAAGATCGGTAGCTTTGAAATCAGTATAGGATTTATAGTAGGGCAGGTGCATTGAGCTATGGTGTTATTATGGAGCCAGTTATGGGAGAATCATCAGTAGGTTTTCTGGATTTTATATCTTGACTGTAAAAATGGCAGAATTCTCCTTTTAGGCCCATTTCAGAAGGGCGGACTCATTTTAGGGTCCGTTATATGCACGGTCCCTGCACGGCTCTACTGAACTGACCTTAGAAAACCATAGGTTTCCATGATTATCTAAGTTTGGTCTAGTAGAGCCGTATTGAAGTATTAGGGTTTTGGCTTCATACGGGCCCTACAATGTGTCTTTATTACGATACTTTGAAATTGGTCATGGACTAGACTTTTATATGATCAAGATTTTTTTTTGGGGAGAGTCAATTAATTATCCGCACTCCGGTTATATTAAAACTTCTGTTGGCCACACTGTCTTATCAGCGCTTTACGTACGATGTTGCTGTCTCCCCAGTCACTGCTGTGCAGGTTTGAACGTGTTGCGTCCTTTTATTTTTGACTGCGGTGCGAGAAATAATGGCTGCCCCACTTGTGATTTGCACGAAAGAAGAGCAGCGTGCAGTGATTCGTTTTCTGTGGTCCGAGGGTGTTTCTGGTGCCGATATTTAATGAAGAACTTGTGCACAGTATGGAATAAGTGTTTTGTCGTGAATAAGTGTGTATGAATGGATAGAGAAGTTCAAGGAAGGTCGCACAAGTGTCAGCCATGAAGAAGTAGACGGACGCCCGTCCACGACTGATGACAACATTGAGTGTGCATGTGAACTGATTTTATGAGATAGTCCATCAGACTATCACCTGTTTGGTCCCCTGATAGAAACCCTACGAGGACGAAGATTCACGTCTGATGAAAAGGTGAAGACAGATGTGCATTCGTGGCTCACAGTTTAGCCTAAAACATTTTTTAATGTGGGAATATGAAAGCTTGTCGACTGATGAACAAGGTGTATTGAAAAGCTTGGAGATTATGTTGAAACGTAATCTATTTCTCTTTTATGAAAGTTGATTAAAATAAATTCTACAGCCGGAGTGCGGATAATTTTTGACTCACCCTCTTATTTTGTCTGCTTGAATAATTAAATGTATAGAAATGTTATTAATATCTTGTATGCGGGACTTTGCCCCAGCCTCTGCAGAACGTCTTTTAGGTAGGAAGGGAGGAGCCTCATGTCAATTGTTAAATGAAGGGGTGTCTCCGAGTGGCTTGTTAGAAAAAGAATGGGAAGGCAGGATGAAGGAGCGACAGAAACAAGTAGCGGTTGGCATAGGGAGCGAGTACCAGGTAATGAACATCTTTTGGAGGAGGGTGGATCGTTATCAATGAATTGGCATGTTCTGTCATTGCACCACTAATATTTAATGCACCTGTAAAAAAAAAAAAATCTCACTATAATATATATATATATATATATATGTACCAATAGTATAAGTCCATTGACAATTATTAGATATGGGAGAATGTACTACAAATGGAGACTATAAATATTTATTTAGAGGAGGGGAGCTCTTAGTGTCTGCCATAGGGTTCTAGAACATATGGGGTTTGTGTGAGGGTCAGTGTAATGTATTGTAAATATCCCACCTGCTGTAGAACCTCTTTGAGAGGATAAATGGATCTTTGTTTTTCACTATGGACTGACATTAAGCTCTTCTTGAAGGCAAAATGCAGGCAGGACTAGACAGGAATGGTAGGGCTACGGAGGAGAATGGCCAGTATGGGAGGATCTGAGACATGGAAGAATAGGGGAGCCCCTGAAAAAGCTATCAATAACTGACATGGAAAAGATATGGGAAAGAATGGACCCTAGTCCAGCATAGGTGGGGATCAGAGAACAGAGAATTACGCCAACCATAGGTCTCAGTGAGACATCTACTCATCCCTGTTCAGCCTTGTACTTCATAAATATATAATATAAGAAAATTCTTTGATTAATTATAAGATCATTTTCCTTCCTTTAGCCTATAGATGTAAGGTCTGTAGGTCTTATTGCCATCTGCCTTCATAATTGAACCCGATTAGGGTCTACGCACTTCCAGTACGTCCAATGTTCACCCTGGGTTGATTTGGCTTTGTACATAATGATATATAATTTTGTTCTCACGTTACTTGTTCTTTTCCATTGCAAAGTTGTAATATCTGGGACAGCTTCCAAGATGATATTTTAAGAATGCCGGGAAGTGGAGGCTGTTGGCACTAATAGGCTCCACATTCTGTCACTGTCAGTAGCAAAATGTTGTCTTGCCACCTGCTGAAGAATACATACATCGCAATGATAACATACATCCTTTCTTTCGTTTAACCACGGGACACTTTCCTGTAACAAATTTTTTATTTTCTTACCATATTATGTTAAAATGCATTGGATACAAATGTTAAACAGGCAGCATATTAACCACTGGATCATTACTGAGGTGTTGGTTTAGCTACATTTATCAGTATTCGTCTTAACATCCTCTGAACAGTGTAAGTTGGAAATCTTTTTATATCATACTCAATGCCGCGTTGCCTCGGGTCTCATGGCAGCCTTGTATTGCAAGGAATAAAAGTGGAATGCGCAATCTACCAAAACAGCCAAAGGCTTCAGTATAGTATACAGTATGTTCTTGAATCAAGACAATTATTGTCATATTCATGTATTCTGGTACATTTATAGCCATGATAACTTCAGCCTCCAGAAATATGTGTGCTTGATGTTCATGAAATTACTAAACATACAATAGGTTATTTTCCCTGGCAACAACTCTTTTTGTTGTACTTGTTGCAATAGCAAAAAAAATAAAAAATTGTATAGTAAAAAAGATATTGGCATAGCTAGTGGGGCTGATAGGGCATGCACACTGGGTACTAGGAGCCTAGAGGGATGCCAACAAGCCTTGCCAGGGTTTTTAGATATAGGCTTTGTACAGTGGACTGAATGCCTGGCTACGAGCGGCTGCGGTGGTGTTACTTTGTAATGGGTGAAGGAACTTTTAGTACTCATTCCATTCAATAACCACGCGTTCATCTGGAGCTCTTCACTCTTTGGTTAATGGTTGTGTTGTGTCTATTAGCTGAATTAAAGGGTAGTGGTCCCCAACTGCTGAAAGAGTAGAAGTCACTTCGACCCATTACTAAACGCTAATATACCAAACCACTAATACTCATCAACTTTCACATGATTTTCTGTCACTAGTAACAGGTATTGGCGTTTTCTTAAAATTAAAGGGGAGGTCTACCTTTTGAATACAATTTTTTTTTTTTCAAATCTAAATTGATCCAAAATTCTGTGCTGGATTATTTCTTAGGGTCAATGCACACGATGCGTATTATGTGCGGTTTTGCCGTGCGTATCTACGCACACCGTTTACGTTACCTGGAAACCCGGCCTTAATGTATCAGCTGCCGGCACTCTAATACAGATCTTTAAATCTCCTGCAGTCATAAAGTTGGAGGGGATTTTGGGGCTTTTAATGTATTTTTTTTTTATCTAGCCCTCATATTTATGAAGGATATGAGGGCTTTCCCAATACATGTTATAAAAATATGACAGTGTGTGACACGACAGCTGAAGGGACACCCTTTCTGTGTAAGGTACAGAGAGAATAGAGAAAGGGGCTAATATACAGTTCAGGTCGGAGGATGTTGGAAGGAGGTCATATGTTGTATTACATGTATTTCAAAAGCTCTTGTGTTGTTTTTAAATAAGTGGGCTAGATAAAAACAACAAAGAACCACAAAACCTCTTTAAATAATAAATTTCTGTCTGACTGCAGCCACCACTAGGGGGAGCATAGGAGCTTTTGTAATATAATTGACCTGAATCCTAAAACGGTATACAGCACATTCATTGTGAAATTCCTTATTGCTTATACAAAAATACATGTTACTCTTATATGTGTCAAAGAGGAATAGTAAAGGGATTGTATGATTCAGATAACTCATTGTCAAATACCCTATTAGGAAAATCTAAATAGTGGGGTATCAGGATCCTTATCTATTAGACAGGGTGGCTAGAAAGAGCCTGTTGACACTCTGGAGGACCCAGCATGTCTGTGCATTACTTGGACAGCTCATTAATTTCAATGGAAAATGTGTAATGCTCTATTTCCCCTGCAGTGGCACTGCAGGGATATTGAACACTTGCTTCTGGGTGCCCCCACAGATTATGGATTGCATTTAAGAAAACCATAGAACAGTTTCTGAAGTGAAGTCTTCCTCTTACAATAAAAATGGGTATATATCTTAATAATATTAATAATAATAATTATTATTATTTTTAATTGAAAAATTACATAAATATGCTTATCCCAATTAAGACTAATTAGTCTCAAGTCATGTTATATTCATCCACAATTCACTGCTATGAAATATAACTTGTGAGCCTCAAAATTAATGTGTAACATTTCCAAACTTGGCATCTTAACACAACCATCTGAAATATAATTTATTGATGGCTTCCGTTTAATCAGTGCGATTTTGTAGGATGGCTGTAGGGGATTTTCCTGAAATGTGGGCAATTTCTGTTTCAGGAGAAGTACTGCGACTATTAAAAAGATGGAAAAGAATGCAATTCATTAAGACTTTGCTTTGTAGCACTTTGCTTATCACAACGTCCTTACAGAGATCTTTATCTACATTAGTTAAAAAAATAGATTGTGTACTGTCCTTGAGATGTTGTTCAGACCATTCTGCCAGTGCCCATTTTTCATTAAATGGCATAATAATATTAGATACTTATTTTAAACTGAAATGGTTACATTGTAACTGTACCCAACACTATGATCCTGAAGAAGACACTTGAATGGGTGGTGACATCTACTGTAGGTCATGTTAACCTACTACTAGATATCATATTTTCATAGTGATGATTACATTATGGCCATTAGACTATTAAAAAAAATCAGACCTGCCCACTGAGGTACCAGGTGGGCCAAAGATTTGACCCAATAATGGGCCACAAAGGTCTAACAGAAGACAACTTAAAGGGAACTTGTCACTAGCATTTCACCTATTAAACCTGCAATACCTGGTGGAAGTGTGTGCAAAATAATTTTTATGTAACCTATAATTATCTTTCAAGGTACCTTAGTCTTCCGTTTCCTAGTCTTCCCACATTGTATGCTAATGAGCATAAAAGATTAATATCTTCGTTGGATAAGAGTCATATCGTCATTCCTCAAGCCTTTCCGAGTTCATCCCTCCTCCTTACTTTTGAGTGACAGGTCTTTGCCTCCCCCCAGCATGCGCAGTAACTAGATTTGGGGCCTGGCTGAAGCAGGGAAGAGTTCCGGACCATACATGACTGGCACATGAGCGCTGTCTCAGACGAGACTTTGGCATTCAGGACGGGCCAGTGGGTGGGTATAAGAAGAGGAACGATCGAGACTGACTGATTATTATCATAAAAGGGGCAGAATGTTTGCAGACCGTTATTTACGGGCCAGAGGAGGAGTTTAGAAGCAGGGGGTAATCACAATGAACTTTTGATACCAGCGGCCAGCGAGTGGTGAGGAGAGATCAATAGGTGAAATTCTGGTGATAGGTTACCTTTAACTGTTGAGCCCACGCCATCACCATGATGTATATTGTGTGAGAGGAACATTTTTTTACATCATTTTGTTGTTAATATCCCTTTAAATTTAAGACAATTGGATATGCTGTTTGATGTTACCCGAATCCCTGAAAAGAGTCCTAGTGAATTCATTATCTAAATTACAGAAAAGTTACAGTGCAGTGAATGACCTCATTTAAGTCACACTATGTTTGAGAATAGGATGTCGCCACATAATAATGTATCAACTTTTTTTTTTTTTTTTTTAAACCTGATAGAATTATCTTCAGCAAAGAAATTACCGCAGTCACAATGTGGAGCTCGGAGATTCAAACACTGCATACTTATTAATGCACTTATTTCTGCCATAGATTGAAGCATGAGATAAAACACAGCTGCAGACTTTGTTTTTCTATGCCATTCAGCCTGGCATCAGTTTGAATCGTACCGGATGGAATTGGCCCAGGAAGCCTTGTTCTTTTCGGTTTTTGTCTGGGTCTTTTTTATTTAATATGTCTTTCAAGTTGTGCTTTAAATAACCATGTTTTCTCATTTAGAAACAGCATTGAGTTTTCTTAGAAATGAAGCAATAATTAGATATAGTATATAAATATCCCTTAAAGGGGTTGTCCACTACCGGACAACTGATCCTATCCACCAGATAGGTCATCAATGCGGGTCCGACATCCTAACCGATCAGCTGCTCTGGTGGCCTATGGGCATTGGATGTTATGCCACATTATGCAATGTAAGGAGTCGAAAGCAGTTGGCTCCGTACAATTCATAGCGGCCGAGCTGCCGAACTGCAGCTCTGCTCCTATTCACTTGAATACAGTACTGCAGCTCGGCTGCTATACCATGACCGGAGCTATCTGCTTTCGGCATGCACGTCCGGTGCCCGGAGGCAGCCGGAGTGGCTAAACAGTGTGAGGTCCGGGTGTCGGACCCCCACAGATCATACACTGATCATACATCAGTTGTCCGGTAGTGGACAACGCCTTGAATGTGATTCATGGATGGGAAAATACATGGAATAATTAATTTACATAGGGGTTTTCAAATCTCTGTGGTTTGGTTTATGGAAAAATACTCAATATTTAGGTGAATTTATTAACACATGACTAATTAGTAGTAGAAAGAAAACAGTTTATGGAACTTGTTTGTATGAAAATCTTAAAAAATTAAAATTACATTATTAGAGGGGTTGTCCGGTTTCAACAAATAAATGTTATTTTTTCTATACTTAAAAGTTATAAAATTTTCTAAAGTACTTTCTATATTCCCCATGGTTTTCAAGATCTCTGCTTCCTGTTGTTCAGTTGTAGAATTCTTTGGTTGCTTTCAGTGGATACAATTCTGTCCATGGTCATGTGATGGACGCACAGGTGCACGGCTCGTTCCAAGACACAGCTCTGATACACCTAATTGTAATGAGCCGTGCACCTGTGTCCATCACATGACCATGAACAGAATTGTATCCACTAGAAGTAAACAATGCATGTTCCTAATGAATAACAACAAGCAGAGATCTTGAAATCAGTGAGGAATTAATCCAGAAAGTATATTGGAACATTGTATAACTTTCAATTATTCAAAATATAACATAACTTTGCTGAAATTGGACAACCCCTTTAAAGAGGTCATCAGTTTTTGTTATAAAATAAGGTTGAACATTGCACTGATAGGACCTTTAGTTATCAGCTGTCGTCTTTGAGGGAACCTGGCAGTAATTGCTTAAAGGGGTTTTCCGGGCATTTTATTTTGATGACCTTTGGATAGGTCATCAAAATCAGATCGATGGGAGTCTGACTCCTGACACCCCTGCTGATCAGCTGATCGATGGGGCAGCTGCGATCGTCGCTGCTGCATTTTCACAGTTTACAGGCACAGCACCGTACACATCCGTAGCAGCTGTGCCTTGGGATTGCAGTTCCGGTCCCATTAATGTGAGCTGCAATCCCAGGCACAGCCACTACAAATGTGTACAGTGCTGTGCCTGATAAACACCAAAAAGGCCGGGACGACAGTCGGCTGATCGTTGGGGGTGCCAGGAGTCGAACCCCCATCAATCTGATATTGATGTGCTTTCCTAAGGATAGGCCATCAATATAGAATGCCTGGGGAACCCCTTTAATGTTCTTGGAGCGCCACCACTGGGGAAATTAAGCATTACATTGTTACCATTGAAATCAAAGTGCTGTCTGTGCAATGCATGGACATGCCGAGTCCCCCAGAGTGAGAGACGCTTCTTGTAGCTGCAATATATTATTATTAGTAGTAGCGTAAATATAAACGTTTCATAGACAGCATTAAATACAAGACAGAACACTTTGGTTCACCACAATTAGAATCCGGTTACTAACAGACTCGACACCAACAGGTCACATAATATAGATGCAAAAATAGTGCTGAGCCAACATTGGTATCACATAAAAGTAGCGCATGTCTGTAAATCAAGTCAAGGAGCTGTTAATCAAAAGTAAGGAGGCGGTGTAAACTCGGAAAGGCTTGACTCTTCAAACTAAGATATGACTCTTATGATCATTAGCATACAGCGCAGGAAGACTAAAAAACTGAATACTAAAGGTACAGGGATTACTTAGAAGATAATTATAGGTTAAATAAAAATGATGTATCACCCATTTCCACCAGGTATTGCTGGTTTATTAGGTGAAATGCTGGTGACAGGTTCCCTTTAACTGAAAAGCAAATTGTGATTAGAACTAATTTTACAGGCGTGAAATAACTATTGGCCCAAGTGGTTGTTACCTGATTAAAGTGTGTTCCAAACACACAAGACCCCAACACGCGTTTCACATTCTTCCTGGTGGTCTAAAATTCTCTGTTTTGTGGATAGTCCACAGAATCCAATCACTTTACAATCCAAGTACATACTTTATAAAAAAGCAAACCGTGATACTCTAACATACAGCACCAGGGCAAGCATTGAATATATCTGGGTACATGTATAATTGATATATATTCATTCTTATTCAGTATTGTGGAAGAAGGTTGACCTCTGATGGGGGTGCTGAATTATCAAAGCTTGTATTATTGTATTATGACCACTTTACACCTTTTTGTTCAGCCATCTGGGATACTTAAACAGTCTTGTCATGGAACTGGCAGAGATGATAAAATTATAGGAGCAGGAATCCAGGGCGGCAGACAGAAGAGGCATGTTGGATGTCTACACCGACTGGAAATTTTTTAAGAGGAGATGAAACATTTATTGCCACAATATTGCCAGGTTTTTTTGTGATCTAATAAAGATAGCCTTGCTTGTAATTATGCAAATGAAGTGATTATATATTCATAGCTTCAGCTCTAATTGCAAGAGTCTTCATTTTAAATGCAAATGTTCTTTTATGATTTTACCTAAAATTCTGGGCGTATTCACCAGAAACAAGTAAAACTTTTTTTTGAGGGGAAATTTAAATGTTTTAAATTTAGATAATAATAATAATAATAAATAATTTTACGTTTTAGACTTAAATTTTAATAAAGAATTAAACAATATTAAGCGTTTGAAAAAGAGGTGCAAAGTATAAACAGTATTGAATGCAAATTTTTTAGGAATATTTGAAGTTATTACCGCAGTATTTTTACTATTTATTGCAGGCTTCTAGTTTTAATAGATGTAATATGCCTCTATTTACTAAAAATTGCTGGTACCTGAGAACAATACCTCACATTTATATGGCTAGAATAGGAACATTCTGTTAACAGCAGGATCAGGTTATCCGACCAAGAAGCCATTTACAGCCCTGGCGAAGATGCTAGATATTGATGGATAGATAGATAGATAGATAGATAGATAGATAGATAGATAGATAGATAGATAGATAGATAGATAGATAGATAGATAGATAGATAGATAGATAGATAGATATGAGATAGATAGATAGATAGATAGATAATAGATAGATAGATAGATAGATAGATAGATAGATAGATAGATAGATAGATAGATAGATAGATAGATAGATAGATAGATAGATAGATAGATATTCGATAGATAGATATTCGATAGATAGATAGATAGATAGATAGATAGATAGATAGATAGATAGATAGATAGATAGATAGATATTCGATAGATAGATGTTTGATAGATATTAGAGAGATATTCGATAGACAGATATTCGATAGATAGATAGATAGATAGATAGATAGATAGATGGATGGATATAATTTGTATCTATAGTACGATATATACGATAAAAAAGGTAAGTTGAAAATGCTCTTCCCTATATTACCCTGTCAGCAGTTTTGAGGCCCCAAACTGCTGACAGGTTCCCTCTTAAGGGGTTTTCTGGAAGTATAAAAAAAATTACTCTGACAATAGGAAATGTGCTAAGAAAAATAAAAAACATTGCTTACCTGTTAAATCCCCCACCGCTCCAGCTCTAAATCTCGGGTAGTCCCCGTCGGGCTGTTTACTTTGCTGTACGATGATGTGCCTTACATTCACATGACCGCCTCAACCAATCACTGGGCTTAGCGGTGATGCTTGTATTTATGGAACGAGATCGCTGAGGCCAGAGATTGGCTGCAGCAGTCCCGTGAATGCGTTTAACAACATCACTGCAAGCCAAGTAAACAGATACCGGGGGGAACCACTGGAGCGTCGCCATTGGAGCGACGGGGGATTGAACAGGTAAGTATTTATGTTTTTAATTTCATTTTCTACTGAGTAATTGTTTAAACTTTCCGGCGATACCTTCTTTGCTACTGTATGTCACACTCGTTCTTTGAAGCCCATTTACCAATGTGCTCTTCATCCATGACTAAAATTGAGGATCTGGTGCTTTGCCAACTTTTGCCTTATAAACTCAAGATTGGTAAACAGCCTGTCTACAGAGCGTCCTACAGAGCGTCCTACAGAGCGGTCTACAGAGCGTCCTGCAGAGCGTCCTGCAGAGCGTCCTACAGAGCGCCCTACAGAGCGGTCTACAGAGCGGTCTACAAAGCATCCTACAGAGCGTCCTACAGAGCATCCTACAGAGCGGTCTACAGAGCGTCCTACAGAGCGTCCTACAGAGCATCCTACAGAGCGGTCTACAGAGTGGTCTACAGAGCGTCCTACAGAGCATCCTACAGAGCGTCCTATAGAGCGGTCTACAGATCGTTCTGCAGAGCGTTCTACAGAGCGGTCTTCAGAGCGGTCTACAGAGCGGTCTACAGAGCGTTCTACAGAGCGGTCTACAGAGCGGTCTACAAAGCGTCCTACAGAGCGTCCTACAGAGCATCCTACAGAGTGGTCTACAGAGCGTCCTACAGAGCGTCCTACAGAGCATCCTACAGAACGGTCTACAGAGCGGTCTACAGAGCGTCCTACTGAGCATCCTACAGAGCGTCCTATAGAGCGGTCTACAGATCGTTCTGCAGAGCGTTCTACAGAGTGTTCTACAGAGCGTTCTACAGAGCGGTCTACAAAGCGTCCTACAGAGCGTCCTACAGAGCATCCTACAGAGCGGTCTACAGAGCATCCTACAGAGCGTCCTACAGAGCGGTCTACAGAGCGGTCTACAGAGCGTCCTACAGAGCATCCTACAGAGCGTCCTACAGAGCGGTCTACAGATCGTTCTGCAGAGCGTCCTACAGAGCGGTCTACAGAGCGGTCTACAGAGCGTTCTACAGAGCGGTCTACAGAGCAGTCTACAGAGCGTCCTACAGAGCGTCCTACAGAGCATCCTACAGAGCGTCCTACAGATCGTTCTGCAGAGCGTCCTACAGAGCGTTCTACAGAGCGTTCTACAGAGCGGTCTTCAGAGCGGTCTACAAAACGTCCTACAGAGCGTCCTACAGAGCATCCTACAGAGCGGTCTACAGAGCATTCTACAGAGCGTCCTACAGAGCGTCCTACAGAGCGGTCTACAGAGCGGTCTACAGGCCGTCCTACAGAGCATCCTACAGAGCGTCCTACAGAGCGGTCTACAGATCGTTCTGCAGAGCGTCCTACAGAGCGTCCTACAGAGCGTTCTACAGAGCGGTCTACAGAGCAGTCTACAGAGCGTCCTACAGAGCGTCCTACAGAGCATCCTACAGAGCGTCCTACAGATCGTTCTGCAGAGCGTCCTACAGAGCCTTCTACAGAGCGTTCTACAGAGCGGTCTTCAGAGCGGTCTACAAAGCGTCCTACAGAGCGTCCTACAGAGCATCCTACAGAGCGGTCTACAGAGCATCCTACAGAGCGTCCTACAGAGCGTCCTACAGAGCGTCCTACAGAGCGGTCTACAGAGCGGTCTACAGGCCGTCCTACAGAGCATCCTACAGAGCGTCCTACAGAGCGGTCTACAGATCGTTCTGCAGAGCGTCCTACAGAGCGTCCTACAGAGCGTTCTACAGAGCGGTCTTCAGAGCGGTCTACAGAGCGTTCTACAGAGCATTCTACAGAGTGGTCTACAGAGCGGCCTACAGAGCGTCCTACAGAGCGGTCTACGGAGCGGTCTACAGAGCGTCCTACAGAGCGGTCTACAGAGCGTCCTACAGATCGTTCTGCAGAGTGTCCTACAGAGCGTTCTACAGAGCGATCTTCAGAGCGGTCTACAGAGCGGTCTACAAAGCGTTTTACAGAGCGGTCTACAAAGCGTTTTACAGAGCGGTCTCTGACAAAACAAAAAATGACACAAGCATCAGATAGAGGAAAGTGAACACAAACTCTCCTTGGTGTGATCTGCTATAGATAGCATAACTTTGTGAAAAAAACCTTGAATCATGAGGTTTTCATTATTTGTATGACTTGATGAAGGGCTTAGTGTGACCCTGAACTGCTAAGGCTGGGTTCACACGACCTATTTTCAGACGTAAACGAGGCGTATTATGCCTCGTTTTACGTCTGAAAATAGGGCTACAATACGTCGGCAAACATCTGCCCATTCATTTGAATGGGTTTGCCGACGTACTGTGCAGACAACCTGTAATTTACGCGTCGTCGTTTGACAGCTGTCAAACGACGACGCGTAAATGGACTGCCTCGGCAAAGAAGTGCAGGGCACTTCTTTGCCACGTAATTTGAGCTGTTCTTCATTGAACTCAATGAAGCACAGCTCAAGATTTACGAGCGTCTCAGACGGCTCGCAAAATGCGAGGAGGAGCATTTACGTGTGAAACGAGGCAGCTGTTAACAGTGTCTTTTCACACGTAAATGCCTCTCATCGTGTGAACATACCCTAAGTCTGTTTTATAAAGATATTTTTTTGAAAAGTGCATTCATCTTTAACACACAGCCCATTTTTTATTTATTTTATTTATTTTTGTAAGTTATATTTATCCTGACCAATACATATGAATACAACTTCTATTAACATGGTGTCCTGTTCAATATTATTTCCCTTTACGGCCCTTCCCAACCATTCTACAAAAAAGGAGAAGAAAAATAAGGGAACCCCCATTGGTTTCCTTCACCTACCTGTGGCTTTAACTTTTTATTACGGAAGAATAGTTTCGATTTTTTTTCTATGAGAAGCAGGACCTGTTATTCTCACATTTGCCCCTAATTTTTTTACAAACAGGCACAGATGACAGTGGTAGCTGTCACCTGTGCCTCAGTGATATTTACGAACATGGATCATTCATAACTTATGACTGTAGATAATATTAACACTGTAAATTCAGAAAAGCCTTTCAAATTTTTGCATGATGGGGCCGCGGGATTATGTCTAATGGGGGACAAGTAAATTTCAGTATCTTTATGTTTTATGCTAAAGTTCCTTCATCCATCACTGGCAGTATGGGGAGAAGAATATTTTTTTATTTTGTGTTTCTGGTGGTGAAAAAGCCCCACTGGGTTTAATTAATTTACTAAACAAGAAGCTTAGTTGTTTTTTCTACATTTTTAATACTTCATGTAGTCAGTAAACTCTTGCTGACTAATCCTGGGGGTCTATTTAAAGCTGTTAAAAACATTTGCATTGCTTATTAATGGACTATGTCACGCATTTACCATTTAACACTGACGCGTTTGTATTATTATCATCATCTTAAATATTCCAATCTGCGGATCTGTCACTTTTGTTATTGTAACAATTCATGAACTATGAAAAGAAATGGTAAGTGCAAAGAAAATAGAGGAAGATTTATAAAACATGATGCAGGAAAAGTGCAGTTGCAAATAGCAAATAATCAGACTGCAGCTTTCATTTAAATCAAGGGCTTCTAAAAAAATGAAAGGTGGAATCTGGTTGTTATGGGTAATTCCTCCACTTTTTCTTTGCACTAGTTTTGATACTTCACTCCCATACTATATGGCGATGCTCTATATTCGCAAACATTACAATAGGAAATTATTGAAAATCTGTCCATAAAGAAGAAAATAGAGAAGAGGTCACTTTAATGCAAGGGATGTGGTCACATATGAGCCAGCGGTTTACAGGATTAATGTGACCTTGACCAGATCTCAATGACAAAGTAGGTCACAGGCAACTTTGAGACTGCCCTAAGAAATACAAGCATGTCATGCCACAATCTGATTAAAAAATAAGAAAACACTGAGGTTAAGATGCAGTAATCCGCTGATTTTGCCACAACTTTACATATGTTATGGTTTAGCCCCTACCACGGACATTTAGAATAATAAACTGAGTTTTTAGGATTCATCAAAACATTTATTCCAGAACTGTGACTATGTTTAGGTTTAGTTAAAGGTCTAGGCTATCCGTAAATTATAATATAAGCATGACTATTTTAGGTTCTAAAAAGGCCCAGGACCCATGCCTACTACAACTATGTTGCCCCCTGTTTTACCCAGGGAAATGATGCTGAGCCCTTGGTGAAGCAGGGATAAGTCTATCCCTTCAGATCTAGCTGTTCAATAATAGGGGTATAATAATAATAATAATAATAATAATAATAATAATAATTATCTATATTATAACCAGAATACTGACAAAATCCTTCATAAGTGTGATGATCTTTGTGACTAATCGCAATGTCCCTGTGGTGTAGGGGTCAATAAATAACATCCCAAATGTCCTAGGTGGGTTATCTTTAAAGAGGTTGTCCACTACCAGACATCTCATGACCTATCAACCGGATAGGTCATCGGTACATGATCTGTGGGGGTCGGACACCTGGACACCGCACCGTTAAGCTTCTCCGGCTGCTTCCGAGTACCGGACGTACATGCCGGAAGCAGCTCCGGCCACTGAATCGCGACTGAGCTGCCGTAATGCTATTCAAGTGATTAGGAGCAGAGCTGCAGTTCGGCAGCATGGCCTCTATGCAATGTACGGAGCCGACTGCTTCCGGCTCCGTATATCGCATAATTGGCCATAACATCCGGCAGCTAGAGCAGCTTAATGGTGCAGGGTCCGGGTGTTGGACGCGCACCGATGATATACTGATGACCTATACGGTGGGTAGGTCATCAGTTGTTCAGTAGTGGACAATCCCTTTAATATAAGTGGTGGTAAGTGGAATAATAAATAATACCATTGGTGTCCTAGAGTGGTTTAGGAATGAATACATTGCATCTCTTGTGCATTTGAGGGCCTTTAGTGTTCATAATAAACCCATGCATTTACTAGACTCTCCAGGATCCAGCGCTCTCCTTAGGACCTGCTATTGGCTGGGCAAAGGCTTGGCCAATATGTAGATAATAAGATTCCAATTATTGTGTAGTTCTCTCTATTACAAACTTTTATTGTATGCAAATATTGAAGGAAATGGATATAATTTAAAACTATATAAAACGGCAGCAAATAAATATTGCTGCATATCACCAAGTAATTAGCCATAATTAGCTACGGTAGTTAATGGGTTTATAGTAAAATCCCTGAGGTCTATGGCAGAGAAGGGGTTAATGTCTGCAACCCTGGTGGTTTAGGGCAGAGAAGGGGTTTCTGACAGAACTAGTAGCTGCAAATAATTTGGTGTTACATATTTTGCATGGTATGAATACATGGCCATTAACTGGCTAATTGCTGTAATTTTCATACAGAGAAATATTGAGAAGAGACAGACCATGTCCTCCCATCATTCTCCTTTCCCCATGTGACTATTGGAGGACCGTGATGTCATGGTGATGTCACAGTAAAGTCCCCTAGTGGGAATAGCAAAAAAGTAAAAGAAAAAGTTTAATAAAGTTAATAATAAAAAAAATACAAATCCAAAGTGAAAAAAATGAAAAACAAACTTTTTTCCCCTACAAAATGCTTTATTATTAAAAAAAAAAAAAGTTACACATATTTGGTATCATCACGTCCGTATCAACCCCAACTATGAAGTTATTACATTATTTAACCCGCTCAGTGAACGCTGTAAAAAATAAAATAAAAAACTGCAAGAATTGCCATTTTCTGTGAATCCTGCCTTAAAAAAATGTGATCAAAAAGTCACATCTACTCCAAAACGGTACAAATAAAAGCTACAAGTCGTCCCTCAAAAAAAAAGCCCTAAATCCAGCTGCATCGGCGGAAAAATAAAAAGTAATGGCTCTTTAAATATCGAGACCAAATAACTTTGAGAAAAAAAAGTGTTTTTACTGTGTAAAAGTAGTAAAACATACAAAATCTATATAAATTTGGTATCGTTGCAATCGTAACAGCCCACTGAATAAAGTTACTGTGCTATTTATACCACACGTTAAACCGCGTAAATTTAGGACGCAAAAAAAGTGTGGCGAAATTGCCGTTTTTTTTTTCTATCCCCCTCCAAAAAAAGTTAATAAAAGTTAATCAATAAATTATATGTACCACAAAATTGTGCTAATAAAAAAATAAAACTTGTCCCGCAAACAATAAGACCTTATACAGCTATGCTGACGCAAAAATAAAAAAGTTATAGCTCTTTGAATGAGACGATGGAAAAAACGTAAAAAAATTGCTTGGTCATTAAGGTCTAAAATAGGCTTGTCACTAAGGGGTTAAATACAAAAACAGCTTAGAAGACCTAAAAACCAATGGTCTCGTACTAGGTTGTAAGGTACTTGTCCTCTGTTAGGCCACTGATAAGTCTGGCATGACAAGTTTTATCACAGAGAGGAATGGAAATTCTCTGTTTGATTAATCCACAAGTTTTCGAGAGACAGAAGGGTCTTTTATCAGAGCAACAGAAGTCAAGCGGCACCTTCTCGATTTGTGACATTTGTCCTGCATATATTATCGAAAAGCAGCTGCAACAAATGTCTGAAGAGCCTGTAGGTCACCTACGTTCTACTGATGTGTCCCATTTACAGATGCAGAACACAAATTGTACGTACGACCTCTGCAGGAGTACGTTCAGGGTGATACATAACCACACTAAATCTTTTCGGCAGCGGCTCCCAATAAGTCGACTAGAATTAGAAGGTGGAAGTTTGAGACAATACTTTGTGATGAGGCTGAGCACAGTCTGTTTCCTGCTATGCTATACCTATGGTAAAAACAAGCAAACAAACAAATAAAATCCTCTAAGTGTTCTGAATTACTGATATCCTGAGAAACCTTTGTGGTCCCTAAACCTCTAAGCTTCTCTTTGACCTAACAGCCATATGGGAAGCATAAAAGATGGCTCCCTTGGCACTTTATGCTAGCCAGACTACAAAGAGGATTTTATAAGGGCTGGATTCTACCTTCAAATAGTTCAAAGCCCTTCAGTGCATGGATAAAAAGCAAAAAAAAAAAATCTTTGGCAAGGTTTGTTACCAGCAAGCTAACATTGAGCCTCATCCGTCTGTGATTAGGGAAACAATATATAAAGTATAAAGCACAAGCTTTACTGTAAATATAATTGGCTTGGTATGGTCCTGAATAATAAAATGGACTATAAACCTGCAGTACACAGTTTATGAAGGCTGTCTATCTATCTATCTATCTATCTATCTATCTATCTATCTATCTATCTATCTATCTATCTATCTATCTATCTATCTATCTATCTATCTATCTATCTATCTATCTATCTATCTCATATCTATCTATCTATCTATCTATCATCTATCTATCTATCTATCTATCTATCTATCTATCTATCTATCTATCTATCTATCTATCTATCTATCTATCTATCTATCTATCTATTTATCTCTCTCTTCTTCTTTCTTTCTTTCTTTCTTTCTTTCTTTCTTTCTTTCTCTCTTTTTCTTTCTTTCTCTCTTTTTCTTTCTTTCTTTCTTTTCTTTCTTTCTCTTTTCTTTCTTTCTTTCTTTCTTTCTTTCTATCTATCTATCTATCAATCAATCTATTCGTCTGTCTTCTATCTTTTGGTACGCATTTACAGTATAGGATAGCTATATAGGGCAGCACAAACATGTAAACTATTTTTAACCCTTTCAGGGACATGCAAGTTTTCATTTTTATGATTTTTGTTTTTTCATCCCCGTCCTCCGAAAGCCATAACTTTTTTTAATTTTTCCATCGATATAGTCGTATGAGGGCTTGTTTTTTGCAGGAAGTGTTGTAGTTTTTAATGGAACCATTTAATGTACCATGTGATCTACTGAGTAATTTTTTTAAAATTTATTTTTGCCTAAAATAGAAAAAAAAATTGTTATTCCTCCATTGCTTTTCTGGTTTTGATTTTACAGCCTTTTTTTTATCACTTTCTTTTCCATGGTAAGGGAGGTGACCAAAAAAAATAGGATTTACTGCCATTTTTTTTTTATTTTTTTATTTACAGCGTTTACTGTGAGGGATAAGTAACGTTATATTTTTAATCGGCACGACGGGGGACCAGAATGTATATTAGAGGGTGTACTCACATACTGCAGTGACTACACTGCTCATCATTTTTAGTTCCCACATGACCCCTTTAAACTCCACCTATCAATTAAGCCGCACCTTATACGCCACAATGCCTAGCCGACCCGGAGTAGAAGAAATGCGTAACATGTCGCATACATATGCTCTATAATAACACTGATAATGATTTTTGGTACCTGTAGAACTCTTTAAGGTGCCAGACAATCTGTGCCTACAGGCTCCTGAAATGTAAATCGGGTACAGCTCCTAAATGCTATTTTGTATAAATGACTCCCAATGTATTTATTAATCATTGTAATCTCGGCAATACAATCCAATGCAATGGTTAAAATTCATTTTTGTTTCTTACTTGTGCAATGTGATATGCAGATTGACTTTGCTCACAAATTAATACTTATGATTGCATTATGTTTAATCCTAGAGCCCGCTGACAGACCTCCGGTTCTTTTGATTGCAAACTCTGAAACAATTCAAGTGCTGGATATTAATGGGGGCAAAGCGCTCAATAGGAGTTCTATAAATGCAAATGGAATTCACACGCTGGATTTTTTTTATGATGAAAACACAGTATGCTGGATCGAATCCAAAAAGTCGTCGTACCAACTGAAGTGCCAAAAAATCACAAAAAACTGGACCTTTACAGACGAAAGAACAATACATGTATCACAACATCTCCACAGTAAGTACCAGGCAATCTGTTTCCTAATGGGAATAATAAAAAAAAAAAAAATACTAAATATAATTGTATATTCCAATGGAATAGAGAGGGAAATTGTCTATACAGGCCAAAGCAAATTATCACTTTCTGGCTGATGTAGAACTATGAATTTCAGCATGACCCTCTCACATTATAAAGAGGTTATATGGTAACAATCTGATGTTCCTTATAACAATTGCACTTAAAGGGGCTACATCAGATTTAAAAAAAGGCTTTTTTTTTTCTTCCTACAAACAGCGCCAATCTTATTTATGTATCTGGTATTGCAGCTTAAGTAAATGGGGCTGTGGTGCAATATCCGACACTGCCAATAGACAAGTGTGTTTCTTAAAAAATATATAGACTATTTAAAAAAGAAAGCCAATATGAGCCCTTCAGTTAAAGGGGTATTCCTGCTTGCAAATGTTTCTCCTATCCACTCGATGAAAAATACTAGATTGGCCGGGGTCGGACCGCTGGGATCCCCACCGATTGGATTTCCTCTCGGACGATGTCCTGGTGTCATTCTATATTCCAAAAACATACAGCAAGATTATTTAGCTAAGTGGCCCTAGTGTGTGTGAGATATAACAAGATTAGATAGTGAGCCCTACTGGCGGGCATGGACTGATATAACTGATTACAATCTGTATTCATCTGTATATATCTGGAACTCCGGTCATAGAAAGCAATACTATCTTGGATTTCTTTTGATACTACATGGTGTGGGTCATGTGGTATCAAAATGATCGGGAACGAGCGTTTGTATTCCCGATCTTTGGTGTAAATAAGCCTTTAGTGTGGAATGAGCTTCTTGACGAGTGAAAGACTCTCCAATGCGAAGTCTGCATTTTGCCAAATTGAATCTTGGTCCTGGGTTGTAATATGATTTTATTTGAACATATTTTTATTTACCTATATATATATATATATATATACACTACCGTTCAAAAGTTTAGGGTCACTTAGAAATGTCCTTATTTTTGAAAGAAAAGCACAGTTTTTTTCAATGAAGATAACATTAAATTAATCAGAAATGCACTCTATACATTGTTAATGTGCTAAATGGCTATTCTAGCTGCAAACGTCTGGATTTTAATGCAATATCTACATAGGTGTATAGAGGCCCATTTCCAGCAACCATCACTCCAGTGTTCTAATGGTACATTGTGTTTGCTAACTGTGTTAGAAGGCTTATGGATGATTAGAAAACACTTGAAAACCCTTGTGCAATTATGTCAGCACAGCTGTAAACAGTTTTGCTGTTTAGAGGAGCTATAAAACTGACCTTCCTTTGAGCTAGTTGAGAATCTGGAGCATTACATTTGTGGGTTCGATTAAACTCTCAAAATGGCTAGAAAAAGAGAGCTTTCATGTGAAACTCGACAGTCTATTCTTGTTCTTAGAAATGAAGGCTATTCCATGCAAGAAATTGCCAAGAAACTGAAGATTTCCTACAACGGTGTGTACTGCTCCCTTCAGAGGACAGCACACACAGGCTCTAACCAGAGTAGAAAGAGAAGTGGGAGGCCCCGCTGCACAACTGAGCAACAAGACAAGTACATTAGAGTCTCTAGTTTGAGAAATAGATGCCTCACAGGTCCTCAACTGGCAGATTCATTAAATAGTACCCGCAAAACGCCAGTGTCAACGTCTACAGTGAAGAGGCGACTCCGGGATGCTGGCCTTCAGGGCAGAGTGGCAAAGAAAAAGCCATATCTGAGACTGGCTAATAAAAGGAAAAGATTAATATGGGCAAAAGCACACTGACATTGGACAGAGGAAGATTGGAAAAAAGTGTTATGGACAGACGAATCGAAGTTTGAGGTGTTTGGATCACACAGAAGAACATTTGTGAGACGCAGAACAACTGAAAAGATGATGGAAGAGTGCCTGACGCCATCTGTCAAGCATGGTGGTGGAGGTAATGTGATGGTCTGGGGTTGCTTTGGTGCTGGTAAAGTGGGAGATTTGTACAAGGTAAAAGGGATTTTGAATAAGGAAGGCTATCAATCCATTTTGCAACGCCATGCCATACCCTGTGGACAGCGCTTGATTGGAGCCAATTTCATCCTACAACAGGACAATGACCCAAAGCACACCTCCAAATTCCCTAAATGCAAGAACTATTTAGGGAAGAAGCAGGCAGCTGGTATTCTATCCGTAATGGAGTGGCCAGCGCAGTCACCAGATCTCAACCCCATAGAGCTGTTGTGGGAGCAGCTTGACCGTATGGTACGCAAGAAGTGCCCATCAAGCCAATCCAACTTGTGGGAGGGCCTTCTGGAAGCATGGGGTGAAATTTCTCCTGATTACCTCAGCAAATTAACAGCTAGAATGCCAAAGGTCTGCAATGCTGGAATTGCTGCAAATGGAGCATTCTTTGATGAAAGCAAAGTTTGAAGGAGAAAATTATTATTTCAAATAAAAATCATTATTTCTAACCTTGTCAATGTCTTGACTATATTTTCTAGTCATTTTGCAACTCATTTGATAAATATAAGTGTGAGTTTTCATGGAAAACACAAAATTGTCTGGGTGACCCCAAACTTTTGAACGGTAGTGTGTGTATATATATATGTGTTCATATATATTATCATCCCTCTAAATATTTAAATAAAATTTCCTTTAAACCAGTAAGTAATTGGGATTTCTGATATTGTTAGAATGGCCTTTTGTCTAACTACAGGTGACATCACCTCCAGGGCCCAATGCAAGATTTCCAAATGAGTGACATTTAGGACATTCACTCTATTCTAATTTTTTTTATTGTAATGTTAATCTTTTGGACAGGGTGATATTTGGGACTACCATTGGGCTCCAGTACTACATTACCCACTGACTCATTATGAGTAGCCGGTATGCAGTAATTCCAAGTCTGGCATGAAATATTCATATATTCACATGTTGATAAATCTCACACCTGCCAACAGACAGACAGTCCTGGCATTCGGTGGCCTCATAAAAAAAATGGTTGTGCTTTGGGATATGAACTGATATGTTCTGATTTCTAAGTAGGACTTCTGGCAAGAGCGAGACCTGTAGCTGGCAAGTGTTATTAGTTCCCCCATAAGCAAGAAAAACAATTCATGAAATTTAGTTACAGATATTTGTGGGATCACAGGGCCCCATGTCAAAGCTTAGAATAGGGATACGCTCAGCCAGATACTCAGTTCCTTTATTGTCCTCCATCTTCCAGGTATCTTCCTCCTCCTGCAGATGCCAATATAGCATTATAACCGAAAATGGCAAAAAAAAAACAAACCTATCCATAAGAACCCAACCGTTGTTGGGGCAGTTAGCCACTGTGCCTACAAATCGGCTTCTGGCACCAACATTTTTGTTACTGTTTTCTATTGCTGTCCATTAACGTTCCTATTGCCAAACCGGCTCCCGGAGTGGCCCACCTGGCTCTTGAGTTCTGCAGCAATTTGTCCACCTCTACTATGTTATTTTCCTCCACACCCTAAATTCATGTGACCTTTGATTACTGTAGGAATAATTCCCTCGCCGTGTTGAATTACCAGAGACTCTTCAAACATTCTAATGAATCTTGTAGGATAAAATATGTTGACCTCATACTACCTGCTACATTTACCACCTTGATAGTTATATCATGGTATGTAGTTATACTCCAAAGCTTTGAATAACAACCTTTCTGAGTATGGTCCTAAATTGTAATTAAACTATAGAAGTTTTGCACCTCTCTGGTCCTAATACTATAGATGTGAGCAAATCCCAAGAGCCTAAAAATTGGCTGCTGGCACCTAACTTTTCTCGGGTTCCAAATAATCCACAAAAGGAAAAAAAAGACCAGATTCACCCTAGGTGGTTTGATGCGCCTGCAAGATCTTTTTTTTTTTTTTCCTATTTGTTATCTGTATGCCCGGGTGCTCTCTAGGAGGGGGAAAGACCGTACTACTGTGGTGCCGCAGCCATTAAGCCCTATGTTCTAAGCAGAGTTGTTGTACCTGTGACAGTACAACTCCAGCCGGTGACCAAGATTTCACGTGCCCAACCTGTAATATGTCCAATATCTATTGATCTATAGGATTTGATATGATTTGGTCATCATTGGTCCTAATACTCTAGATCTGAAGAAATCTTAAGAGCCTACAAATTGTCTGCTGGCACCTATCTTTTTGGGTTATTTTCCAATGATGACTATGAGGGTACTTATTGCCTGACAACTATAAGCAGCCTATCACACTGTGTTTCCCCTGCACATTTAATCTATATATGCTGGGAAAGCACCTGTCACATATGTGAAACGTACCCAAAGGCACCCATTACACTGACGGAGGCAAAAAGAGTGCCCTTTTAGCTGCTATTGGGCGGTATACGTAAAAAATACCAATATTTTGCAGGACAGAATAGCATAGACGACTACGCTATTCCAACCATGGGCTTCCATAAGAAAGTATACCATGCAGTATACATCTTTTTACCATGGAAGCTATAGGTGACGAATTCCACTGTATGCCATCCATCACAGGCATCCATTTAACATGCACGCGATGAGCTTTTCAATAGCTTTTCATTGCATATTGGCCACATATGCCATAATAGTCTAGGGGTGATGGATACCTCTGATGGATGATTAACAGTGTCATCCGTCACCCATAGACTATCATGGCATTCTTTTAACAGATAGGTCATGAAAAATTCATCAGAGTTCATGATATATGCGTTTAACGGATCCCATCGTAGTTTATGGGCTTTGTTAGGCATCCGTCACAGCCCCCGTTTCACGTTGGGAGCTTTTCTTAGCGTATACGTCAAACAGAGACCATAAAACGCAGAGTGAAACGTGCCTAAACATCAAAATGGCTCCTGAAGTGGTTCAACCATCTACAGTGATTGGTCCACACCTGAACTGCTTAGTATTTTATCCGCCCTCCTCATTATCCCGAAATTACGTCTCCATTGAATTTTGTAAGCATAGTACCCTTTCTGTTTTGAATTACCAAAAATGTTTCAAAAATGCCTAATAAATCTCTTAGGATAAAATATGTTGGCATACATTACTGACATTTTCCTTTGAAAATGGAATAAAAATCAAAGCTTTGTCATAACTGTCAGTGAAAGTAATTTTACATTGAAACTCAAGGTAGAGACGGCCTGCGCAGTAGGAGTTTGTATTATGATAAAAGGGTATAAAGGCTATACAGTTATTTCCCTGGGGTGGAACAATTAAGATTGGTAAAGCCTAGCAGGACGGAATGGTCATGTCACATTATGCTCAACAGAGTCTCATTTGACTGTGCGCTCTTGATGTTTTTCGTTACTAATAGCAGATTATGCTTTATGGTTTTAGATCAACAATAAAAGACCTTCCTTTATTCTCTCTCAAAAAAAAATACAAAAAATACAAAAAAAATAAATATTAAAAATTCCGTTTTGATTTATAATCGGAGCAGATTTATGAGACGCGTTTAGTAGACGCTGTTAAGAAAAGATTGTAATCGCTGTGTATTGCTATAAATCTCCTTTTATTGTTCGGTTCAGATGGCAGGCTTGAGGGACGCTATTATAATTTTATAATCATTTGGCAACAAGCTAGAAACTCACTTACATAGAAATTAGGAGCGTAATGGTTGTCTTTGTTTGTGTTTGTGTTATGCATGAATCCTGGCAGGAAAAAAAAGAACCATTTACATGTGTAAAACATTTTTAATGCAAACCTAAACTATGCACAAAAATCCATTGCGGGCTGGAATTCGTAGGTCGGTAGGCACGACATTTTATATTTAAATCATTTGCTCTTTATCAGGAATTGATGGCAGTCGGCACAATACAGTGATATCAATTCATCGAGACACAAAATATTGCAATAAATGCTGACAAACTGTTCGCTAACTTTTATGTATCTGACATGGGGAATAGAATGGAAGCCTTGGCAGTGCCCGATAACCACGGTTTACTAAACATGATATTTGGCTGGTATGCGTCGTCATAAACGAGATGCGCCTTTTGCTGTTCCCAAAAACATATGGTCAGAGATCTTTTATTTTTAATTAAAATCTATTGATTTTTTTAAGTGACCAAAAAGGGCATCTGTGCAAACATACAAAAGGAATGTATACATGATAAATTGGAAAACCGGTTTCAACCGCTGAAAACAGAAGCTGGAAAAGTCACTGCAGATGAGTGAAAATGGAGTGTTTTTATGTAGGGTATGAGGAAAGAGAAAAGACTGAGGTGCAGCTTTACACTGCCTCCTCAACATAGCAGCTGCAGCATATGTGGTGATGGTACAGAGGTCCTTTACAGACAGACAGAGATAGACAAACAGAGATAGACAGACAGCGATAGAAAGACAGCAATAGACAGACTGCGATAGACAGAGATAGACAGACAGAGATAGACAGATAGACAGACAGACAGACAGACAGACAGACAGATAGACAGACAGATAGATAGATAGATAGATAGATAGATAGATAGATAGATAGATAGATAGATAGATAGATAGATAGATAGATAGAGAGAGAGAGAGAGAGAGAGAGAGAGAGATAGATAGATAGATAGATAGATAGATAGATAGATAGATAGATAGATAGATAGATAGATAGATAGATAGATAGATAGATAGATAAAAAATGTCAGCACTCCGGTAAGTTTCGTGAAAAAAAATAGTGGACTTTATTTACCTCTACAATGTTTCAGCTCACTCAATGGAGCCTTTCTCAAGCAACATAACATGTGGTTTAGACAAGTATATACCAGTCCTTCTCAGTGAATTGTAATATCCTCAAAAAGTTAATTTATTTCAGTAATTCAATTCAAAAAGTGTCTCATATATTCTACAGATTCATTACACACAGAGTGATCTATTTCCAACATTTTTTTCTTTTAATGTTGATGATTATGGTAACAGTTAATGAATACTCAAAATTTTGTGTCTCAGAAAATTAGAATATTAAAAAAGGCCAATTTCATAAATGATTTTTAATACCGAAATGTTGGCCTACTGAAAAGTATGTACAGTATATGTGCTCAATACTTGGTCAGGGCTCCTATTACCTGAATTATTGCATCAATGCGGCGTGGCATGGAGATGATCAGCCTGGGGCACTGCTGAGGTGTTATCAATGCGGCGTGGCATGGAGGCGATCAGCCTGTGGCACTGCTGAGGTGGTATCAATGCGGTGTGGCATGGAGGCGATCAGCCTGTGGCACTGCTGAGGTGTTATCAATGCGGCGTGGCATGGAGGCGATCAGCCTGTGGCACTGCAGAGGTGTTATCAATGCTGCAAGGCATGGAGGCGATCAGCCTGTGGCACTGCTGAGGTGTTATCAATGCGGCATGGCATGGGGGCGATCAGCCTGTGGCACTGCTGAGGGGTTATCAATGCGGCGTGGCATGGAGGCGATCAGCCTGTGGCACTGCTGAGGTGTTATCAATGCGGCGTGACATGGAGGCGATCAGCCTGTGGCACTGCTGAGGTGTTATCAATGCGGCGTGGCATGGAGGGGATCAGCCTGTGACACTGCTGAGGTGTTATCAATGCGGCGTGGCATGGAGGCGATCAGCCTGTGGCACTGCTGAGGTGTCATCAATGCGGCATGGCATGGGGGCGATCAGCCTATGGCACTGCTGAGGTGTTATCAATGCGGCGTGGCATGGACGTGATCAGCCTGTGGCACTGCTGAGGGGTTAGCAATGCGGTGTGGCATGGAGGCGATCAGCCTGTGGCACTGCTGAGGTGTTATCAATGCGGTGTGGCATGGGGGCGATCAGCCTGTGGCACTGCTGAGGTGTTATGGAAGCCCAGGTTGTTTTGATATCTTCCTACAGCTCGTCTGCATTGTTGTGTCTGGTGTCTCTCATCTTCCTCTTGACAATACCCGGTAGATTCTTTATGGGGTTTAGGTCAGGCGAGTTTGCTGGCCAATCAAGCGCAGTGATACTGTGGTTATTAATTCAGGTATTGGTACTTTTGGCAGTGTGGGCAGGTGCCAAGTCCTGCTGGAAAATGAAATCAGCATCTCCATAAAGCTGTCAGCAGAGGGAAGCATGAAGTGCTGGGAAATGTCCTGCTTGACGCTGCGCTGACTCTGGACTTGATATAACACAGTGGACCAACACCAGCAGATGACGTGGCCCCAAAACCATCACTGACTGTGGAAACTTCACACTGGACTGCAAGCCACTTGGATTGACGCCTCTCCACTCTTCCTCCAGACTCTGGGACCGAGATTTTCCAATGAAATGCAAAATTTATTTTCATCTGAAAACAGGACACTGAGAAACAGACCAGTCCTTGTAAAGACTTAGGAAACCTTTGCAGGTGTTTTGTGTTGATTCGCTGATTAGTGTCACCATGAGTCTACAATCTGCAACTTTTACGCAATATTCTAATTTTCTGAGAGACTAAATTTTGGGTTTTCATTAACTGTTAGCCATAATCCTCAACATTAAAATAAAAAAAATGCTGGAAATAGATCACTCTGTGTGTAATGAATCTATAGCATATATGAGTCTCAGTTTTGAAATTGAATTACTGAAATAAATTAACTTTTTGATATTCTAATTCATTGAGAAGGACTAGTAAACCTGAGTGAGCTGAAACGTTGCAGAGGTGAATAAATTCCATTTATTTTTTCACTGAACTTACCGGAGTGCTGCCATTTTTTGTTTGGATATTGGAGAAGTATTCAAGGGCTTGCACCCGGGCTGCCTATATAAATCACAGTGCTGCTTTCTTTCTATTTTTGGATGGATAGATAGATATGAGATGGATATATAGATGGATGGTTGGAGAGATGGAGAGATACATGGATAGCCTCAAGTATTGCCTAAAGAGAGGAGCTTCTTACTGTTCTCCCGTTTTTTGCAGGTATTTTACTAATATCATTTTATCTTTGTAACAGATGTTCAACAAATGGCTGTGGACTGGCTGACTGGCAACTTTTACTTTGTGGACCATGGCAGTGACAAAATGTTTACATGTAATCGCAATGGAACGATATGTGTCACCTTGATAGACCTTGATCTCCACAACGCCAAAGCCCTTGCACTGGATCCAATCGCAGGGTAGGATTTATTTTCATTAATAGCTTGTCTGTATAGAAAACTGGAAATAAAGTTAGAAACTTATATGAAAGGTTCTGTTTACTTATGAAATAATGTATTAACTACAAAATATGCAGGTCAGGGACTGGCAGTAACGTGATGGATTTTAAAGGAAAACTCCACTCTTGAAAGACATTATACAATATTCCATAGTATAAAGGGGTTTTCTGGGAATGTAATATTGTTGGCCTATCCTAAGGATAGGCTATCAATATCTGGTCGGTGGAGGTCCGACTCCAGACACCCTCGACAATCAGCTGCTTGAATGGACTGCACCACTCTTCTCTTTCATTGTTTATCCAGGCACAGCGCCATACATCTAGTTGTGGCTGTGCCTGGTACTGCAGCAGCTCAGTCCATTCAAGTGAATTCCCTATTCGGGTATGTTCACACGCTAAACAAAAAACGGCTGTAAAATTTGTAGCTGTTTTCAAGAGAAAATAGCCTCTGATTTTCAGCCGCTTTTTAAGCATCAAGCTTTTCTTCATGCGTTTTTTGCAGCCATTTTTGGACCAATGAAAAACGGCTCCAGAAACGGCTCAAGAAGTGACATGCACTTCCTTTTATGGTCCATTTTTTAGGCACCGTTTTTTCAAACAGCCGCGTAAGCAAAAAAATGACCCGTCGGAACGAAATGCAGTTTTTCCCATTGAAATCAATGGGCAGATGTTTGGAGGCGTCAGCTTCTGTATTTTCAGCCATTTTTCGGGTGTTTACTGCCCAAGAAATGGCTGAATATAAGCCGTGTGAACATACCCTTACAGAGCTGTACTTCCCACTTAGAAGACAATGAATGTTGGAATACTTTAATACAATTCCCTATTTCAGCCTCCATAGTCTAATGCGAGAAACTATGGCTCTGTAATATATTTACCTGTGGCAAAATGCCAGTGAAGCAAATTTATCACTCATAACGTTTCATAAATTAGGCTCTGTTTACACTGGCATCATGGTTTCCACTATTACAGGACCCATGTTAAATATGACGGATCCTAACACATTCTGGCGGATCCCATTATTTCAAATCATAGTTTCCATCATGTTTCCGTTCTTTTTTCCCGGGAAAAATAGTGAAGAAGACTCTATTCTATGAGGTAAGTATGGAAGCATGATACCCGTGCGTCAATGGGCAAACAAATTTGGATACTAAAAGGCTACAACACATATACAGGTGTAGAAAAGCTGCATTTTCTATTGAACTGATCGTTTTGTCCACATTGATAACTCAGCAGGTTTAGATGAAGTCCTTTATGCCATATAACAACCTCACCCTTGCTACATCTGTGTCACGATCAGTGGGTATGTGGAGCCACTGGGCAGTACCGCTGTAGCGGGATAGCAGCTGACCAAACAGTGTACCACATCAATGTCTATATAGTCCAAGCACAAGGGTACCTGTAGAAGTTCAGACTGCAGTAACAGCTAGGCTCAGATGGGACCTTGGCAGCAGACACCAGGCGTGGTGTAACACAGCAGTCGTGACTGGGGGCACAACACAACTCCAACTCTCTAAGGCACAGGAACAACGGTAGCACGGGATGCAGGTAGTAGGGGAACATTGGGAACAGGATAACATTGATAAGACTAAAACGGGTAAACACAACAATGCTCAGGCAAGGAGTAAAGAGGCAGGGCCCTTCTTATAGTCCAGGGTGATCATGGGTTAATTGATTATTATTTTCATGTGCGCGTGCTGGCCATTTGAGTCAGGGCACGAGCGTACGCACGCACCATACGAGACACAGCAGAACGGAGCGGGAGTGAGCGCTGGCGTCTGCTAGGGAGGAGATGCGGGCCAGCGCTCACAGATCCATGGCTGCGGCCGTCAGGGGGTGAGTAATCCTGATGGTCAGCGGCTGTGGACGCTACAATCTGTATTATAGGGTACATTCTGTAATCAGTTCAATTAACTTTATTATACTTTTACATAGAAACTGTATTGCTTTTATTTTTGTCTTTTTATTTTAATGTTTCTGTTGCAGTTGCACAGAGAAAAACACATTTCTCTATTTTCCATAGAGGCACATATCTGGGTCCCATACAGTCAAAAAGGTCAAGACCCCATGGGCTCTGTCACATGTGCCCTATTCTCCATTTTGTACCCCATTATCTATATTTCGAGAGCATCTGGAGTAAGGGATGGGAATTTTGATATAGGTGATTTCCCATAAGATGGATAATATGATCTTTATAAAGCATTTTAGCCTCATGCAGAGGTTGAACTTGAAGCTCCTGGGCGCCAATGCAAAATTTATGACACCTCTGTAACTTTTGGGTCCATCTGACCCCAGGACTTGGGTGTGACTGCTTTCCCTACACCTTTTATAGCTACACCCATGGCCTCATAAATTTTTTTTTTTTTAGAAAATCCTATGAATAAGGCCTATTCATGTAGTTTACTGTGACTGGTAGGGGATGGGTTGGTAGTTGACAGTCAAGTGTGGGCCCGTTTTCTAACATATTTGACAACAGTAACCCCTGTAGTGCCCCAACCATGACCCTTACCACATATAATCATATTCAATCACCAGCTATGCGGGAAATCCAAGGGCATCAAAAATAATGAGCTCTGACTATAATACACAGCTGGAAAGCTTAGATGGATATATCAATGTATATTCAAAATTACTACATTTAAAGGGGTTTTCCGGGGCTTTTGATATCAATGCTATATTTTTAGGATTGGCCATCAATTTTAGATCGATGGGGGTCCTATGCCCGGTACCCCCACTGATCCACTGACTGAAGTGGGCGCTGTAATATGTCCCCTTTCTTTTTTACCAAGCACAGTGCCGTATGTTTTTAGTGGCTATGCCTGGTATTGCAGGTAGGTCCCATTCATTTGAATGGGTCTACAAAATGTATGGAGCTGTGTTTGGTTAACAATGAAGAGGACACAGCAACAATGCCAGGGGTTGGATCCCGCTGGTCTGATATTGATGGCCCATCCTAAGAATAAACCATCAATATCAAAGTCACTTAAAAGCCCTTTAAGAAATCTAAACATTGAACCTTTTAAAACACAAATGTTTAATTAGCACCGTTATTAATTATCTGGTATTTCATGACATTGTCAGTCACAAGTCTCATGTTACAATTTGCAAACAGCAATACTAAGTCAAAGCCTTTATTTAAAAAATGTTAAAATATTTATGGAATAAACAGCTTGTCATCCATATGTGGACTTTTGTCAGTCTTTACTTAGTCTGATTGATATTAAAATGCATCATTGCGATGGGTTTAACGCTGACAAGAACAGCTTGGAAGTACAACTCTGCACAGAAAGTTCCATCCATAATCCTTGAATGGAGCCATATTGCCGAATGTAACAGATGGCCGCCTTGATGCTCCGTGACTGCAATCATTTTTCAAAGTCTACCAGTTAAGAGAATTTCCTCTATCTCATATTTGTGCATTATCTGTCATTACGATATTACAGGATTTTTTAGATTCATTATATAGATGCTTCATGGGAAAGGATAATTGACAAAAACTGGGTCCAGGGTCATCTTGGTTTAAATAGGTAAAGAATGTTATATATATATATATTGGTGGGGGTCCGATCACTGGGACACTCACTGATCGCTAGAATGGGGGACTTCGGTCCGCTGTCCCTCCCTACTAGCATGTCCGCAATGTAATACTGTGGAAGGATAGCTGCCCGATCGTCACTCTATACAACTCCTCTTTATAGCGGATATAGGAAGGGACAGGGGACTTAGATCACGATCAGTGGTGATCCCAGTGGTCAAACTCCCACATATAAGATTATCATTCGTCCTTTGGAAATACCTGGAAGAACCTTTTAACTTAACATTGAAAAAAAAAACCATGAATATGTAAGACCCTAAATCTTCCCCTTGTGTCTTGTGCTTTAATATTCGGTGTGCTTTTGGTTTCCTATGTAGGTAACAGGTGATGGATGTCAATCCACAATGTTGACCATTACAGTGCCTGTAGACTTGTCATTCAATTTTTACATATCTTGAATGACGGTGGTCTCCAGCCTGTGGCTCCCCAGCTGTTTTGAGACTACAACCCCAACAAGCGTTTTGTAATGTCGGGGTAGGGAGACAGACAGGTGAGCCCTAATCTACCCGCCACTCAGTCCCTGCCTACTTGCACGGCTCGTCCTAGGCGACGGCGTAAAACTGGGCGACGGTCCCTACGCTCAATAAGTGCACGACAGACAAACAGACAAGGGTACACAGAAGCTAAGGGAAATGGGGCAGTTGCCCACGGCAACACCGTGAGCAACAAGAGTAGTGAACGAGCCGAGTCAAACCAGGAGTGTACGAGGTACCATGATGTCACAATGGTAGGCCGTGCAAAATTATTGTGGTCATGTGACATGTTGTCACTATAGATAACACGCTTATCATGCAAAATTGTTAAAAAGAGAGAAGCGGGCAACCAAGCATCCTGGTGGTCAGAATTGGTAAGGAAGGTATGTCGAACTGTATTTTTTTATTTTACCATTTTAACATTTTAAAAAACTTTGGATTTCTTGATTAACTTATTTTACGAAGGTGGTTCTATTAGCTGATTGGCTGAGAGGGAGTCACAAGATCAGTTCCATGGCTCCTTAATACATGTGCATTCTTACAATTACCCATTGGACAAAACCTCTGTACATAGTGTTATTTGTAATAAAATGTGCTGGACAAATATTACCTTTATTGCATCCACTGAAATTTAAAATTGACCAGTTGTCCCATTCATGTTGCGCAAAATATCATCCATCAAAATGCACAGACAGGACTAGTGAGAACAGAGCCTTGTACCATAGGCAGAACTTGAAGCTCCTGGGCCGTAATGCAAAATTAGTACCGGGCTCCCACCTACCATGTGCCATTTATAATACTGGTGTCTTCTTATCTTATGTGTCAGGAAGGCTTTTGGATCAATCAGACTCCTGGGCGCTACCTCTTCACCCCCCCCCCCACATTGCTTATATCCCTGCCATACACATAGCCCTGCTGGGCGGTAAATGCTTAGAAATACAAATATGCAACTTTAATTTGAGTGCAAAGTTTCCAGGTTTAGGTTAACCATGTCATACACTTATATCTTCTTTTCTTGATTTAACCCCCCTAAGGACCAGGCCATTGTTTGATTTTTAATTTTTGTTTTTCACTTCCCGCCTTCCAAGATCCATAACTTTTTTTTTTCTGTCAGAGTGATGTGGGGGCTTATTTTTTGTGGGAAGAGTTGTCGTTTCTATTGGTAGCATTTAAAGTACCATGTAATGTGCTGGGAAACTAAAAAAAAAAATCTTTGCTGGCTGAAGTTGGAAAAAAAATTTGATTTCTCCATTGTTTTTGGCTTTCATTGTTACGGCTTGAAACATGCGGTAAAAACGTCAACTTAACTTTATTCTGTGGCTCAATGCGATTACGGTGATACCAAATTTTTATATATTTTTTTATATTTTACTACTTTAAAAAAACAACAACACTTTTTGTTAAAAAAAAAAAAAAAAAATTGTTTTGTTTCCCCACATTCTGAGAGCCATAACATTCCTATTTTTCTGTGGATTGAGCGGTGTGAGGCCTTAGTTTTTTGCGGGACGAGCTGTAGTTTAAATACCATTTTGTGGTACATACAATTTTTTGATCACTTTTCATTACATTTATTTTTAGAGCTAAGGTAACCAAAAAAACCGCCATTTTGGCATTTTAAATGTTTTGTTTTTTACGGCATTCACCGTGTGCGTTAACGCTATATTGTAATAGTTCAGACTTTTAAGGATGAAGAGGTACCGATTTTGTTTACTTTTTAATTTTTTACATTACTTTAGAGGAAAAATGGGAAAAGGGTTTTATTTTATTTTTTTAAAGATTTTTTTTTTTTTTTTTTTGGAACAAAAAAAAAATTATTTACCAGTTTTTTTTTACTTTTTTTTATTAGTCCCCCTAGGAGACATGAACAAGTGATCATTGGATCACTTCCATCATATACTGCAACCATCGTCCGTCCCCCCCCCCTTCCTTGATTGCATCCGGGGTGGGGGCGTTGACGCAATGGAGGGGGCGCCACCCTGTTTCTGATAATTTAAATGCCGCAGGCATGATTGCCTGCGGCATTTAAGGTGTTAAACGGGCAGAATCAAAGTGATCTGTTGGCTGTACAACACAGCTGTCATCCGCTGAGAATGGAGCGCTCACACGTGATTGGGCGGGAAGGGGTTAAAAACTTCATAGAATCAATGTATATAAATTGTGGGTGCCCTTTAATGGAGCCTCCTGTTATAATGGAACTTGCTGTACAATATGGGAAGATGGTAAGCATCTCGACTATTTGAGCGGTTCGTTACTCAAGAGAAAGGAAGAGCAATATTTTATTTGAGGGCATTTGACCAGATATTTTAGAGAAAATTGTATTCTCTAAAGACAAAAGTGGTATCTCAAATGATCAAATGCTGCCCACAGTAAACAGATAATGCTCCTTCGATGTATAATAATAATAATAATAATAATAATAATAATAATAATTAAAAAAAATATAGAAATAAGAGACAAAAAATTTGTATAACACAAAATGTCTAAAACGGGATTCCCACTTTAAACAAGCAAATCATCCGAAAATAAGCTGACCGGGTGTTCAGCTGCTGAGACCCCAATGATCAGCTGTGATTTGCAAGGCAACCAGTTGTCCGGAGCTGTAAAATATGGCAACCATATAAATCTTTGGGGCAATACTGTACCTCCATGAGCCTACGATTTTAACCAGAGGCATATGGATTTTTTTTTTTTTTTTATCAAATTCAAATTGAATCTCAAAAAAATAAAAGTGGCATTCTCCATTGTTGGCCACATTACAGAGGTATTCTCACCTCGAATCTACTTCCTATATGCTGCTGTATGGAGACACCATACAGCGGCACAAGGAGTGAATGTGGCTCTATAGTGCCTCTGTACCACCTCTCGTGACTCTGCCCTGTGCATGAGGTCTTAGGCTATGAGCTGACATATCTTTGTGTGTCCTACTTGAGAAAATCCATAATGATTTTTAAATTCTCTTCATCATGTCGTCTACCTCCTCATATCTCTACTACCTATCGAGCGTAGAAGAACAATAATACAACAAAAAGCCATCACCAACTCTTAAGACCCTGTTCACACAGAGTTTTTTTTTTTTTACACGCTTTTTTACGCGGAAACCGCGGCAGAAAACGCGCCAAAAAACTTCCAAAAACCCCTCCCATTGATTTCAATGGAAGGCGGAAGCGTTTTTTTCCCACGAGCAGTAAAACCGGCTTGCGGGAAAAAGAAGCGACATGCCCTATCTTCGGGCGTTTACGTCTCTGACCTCCCATTGATGTCAATGGGAGGCAGAGAAAGCGTTTTTCGCAGCGTATTTTGCCCGCGGCGCACAATGGCCGCAAGCGAAAAACACAGCAAACGGCGTGAAGGCAGAAAATACTGCCTAAAACTTCCGTCTGGAATTTTGAGGCAGATTTTGATCTGCCTGCACGCCCTTTGCTGCGTTTTTCGCTTGCGGCCATTGTGCGCCGCGGGCAAAATACGCTGTAAAAAAAAACTGTGTGAACAGGGCCTTATCCTCCTCAAACATTTGATACAGCTTGATACTTAGTTTAAAGTTTTCTCCAAAGTTTTACTTTTTATCTTCTGTTTGAGGAAAAAGAAAGTTTGCCTTTGATGAGTTTGAGGCACAATCCTTTTATGAGGCAATCAAGGTTACAGCTTTTGAAACCAGATGATGGAATTGTTAACTTATGAATATTCTAAACAGAGCAGAGATTTAAGAACTGATGCCTCCCAGTCTGGGGATTTCATTCTTTTCTCTATGTTCATCCATGCTATAATAAACATGTATTTATTTTTAACTTTTTGGCTAAACGCTTATGATTGAAAGATTTTTATTTTCTATGATGTCAGACATCAAAGACATGCACTATGTTGTCTGCACTGGTACTAAAGGCATTCACCTGAACATATTTAAGCTTAAAATAAATGGCTAATCCCAAAAGATCAGACCAGAACCTCTGTTCTCAAATTAAGCTTCTCCTGCCAATATTTGGAATTGAAGATGAAACGCCAGATACAGTCATAGTGGTCCATTTGCAAAGGCAACTGCATGATGCCCGAAGCCTCTCCTGCAGCTATTGAAGTTTATGCACAGGGGTGTATCATGTCTCTGTGCCAGCTCCGAGTGCTATTGAGCTATAATACACCATCCCATAGCATAGGGATCTACTGTGCCCTTAATGTCATAAGAGGGATAACACAGGTTTTTCTGTCTGGTCAATATGGAACAGCAACAAAAAAAAAATTTGGTTTGCTCCATTGAATGCCAGTTCCCCATAATACGATGCCATATGGAGGTACCATACGGCGGCACACCGAGTAGGACTCCATGTGCCACCATACATGGTATGTGACACAGCTCCATGTGGTCTTAGACCCCATGCACACGACCATAGAGTTCGTCTGTAACTACGGACCCATTTACTTCTATTGCCCATGGACACGTATATTTCCTTGTAGGTGTCCCTGCCGTAGAAAGGCTCCACAAAAGATAGGACATGTCCTATTTTTTGCTTTTTACGGACCGTGCTCCCATAATTTATGCTCTCCGCGGCCGGCCGTTCCCGTAATCACATATCATGATTACTTGCACGGTCGTGTGCATGGGGCCTTACCCTGTGTCTTCTATACCTAGAGTCTTATTTATTTATTTATTTATTTATTGTTTGAGGGGGTTATTTTTGTGCTTGGTTTTTCTATTATTCTTTAGTTCTTGTAAAATATCAGCAGAGTTTTGTTAAACAGAAGAAATTTTTTTTAAAAAAAGCTGGAGAGCATCTGCATTGTGAATTTTGTCCTGCATTATCATTACTCTACCGCTGAGCAGATGCAGTAAAACAGCAGTTAGTGGTTCTTTTAAAAATGCCCCATGCAGCTTCAAGCTGTGAACATATGATTGGCTCATCTCTAGGCAAAAGGTAGACTTCCTCATGCATGTAATTATGTTTTTAGTCGTCTCCGGTATGCATGGTGTACATTATGGGAAAATCAATGGATTCAAGCCATGAATCTCTGCACTGGAGCCCTTGACTAAAGAGTATTACAATGTGCTTTTTAAAGACAGCAAAGTTGTAATGTTGATCATATAGACATCAAAGGAGAACTAATCTAGAAAGAAATAAAAAACTTTGATGTAGAAGTCAGTAAAAAAAAATACTGGAAGGAGATCAATAGTTACCTAATAAAGAAAAATACTATTAGGACTTCTACAGATGAGCGTATTTCACTTTATGTTTCTAATAGAACATCTAGAAACTGTATCCAATGATTGTACTAAGTTAAGTAATACCCCCATAGGTTTCTTTAGTGATCTAAATCCGGTATAGTATAAATGCAGGAGGGGGGTCTGATTGTTACGTATGGTCTATGCCCCACTGTCAACTCTACATGAGTCCTTAGGACGCAGATACAGTTGAACTCAATGCTGAGGCAAGGAACCGTCAAGTATCTGCTTCAGCATTAGTTCAGAGCGAAGGAGCAGAGGGAGTTCCTCCGCTCGCCTAGGACTCCCCGGGCACAGCGCTACTTTAAGCACTGTGCCCGGGGAAGCCCTTGACATCACTGTCCATATATGGACAGTGAGATCAGTGGCTACTGATTGAGCGGAATCCACATTGCCAATGATCTGGCCGGGGATTCTGCTCCTAGAGGAAACCCCTGGGGTCACTGTCCATATATAAACATTGACATCAGGGGCTCCTCCTGGAACAGAATTCCCAGCCAGTGTCGGCAACAGGGATTCCGATCAAGGAGTAGCCACTGATGTCACTGTCCATATATGGACAGTGACATCAGGGCTTCCCTCTAGGAGCGTAAAACCCGCTCTGGATGGGGATTCCGCTCCTAGAGGAAGTCCCAATAGCGCTATGTGTGGTGGGGGGGGGGGCGGTCGGTAGCGCTATCTACAGGGTGGGTGGCGCTATCTTCAAGGGGGGTGTGGCATTATCAACATGGACACTGTGGCACTATATAGGGTCATTATCTACAGGGGCGCTCTCTACATGGGCCCTGTGGCACTATCTATAAGGGCCATGTCACTTTATATGTGGGCATTGGCACTAGGGCGGCTTTGGGGGTATTATACTGTATAAGAGCAGCTTGTTGGGCATTATACTGTATGGGGCAGCTATGGGGACATTATACTGTATGGTGGCATTATACTGTATGGGGCATCTATGGGGGCATTATGCTGTATGGGGCAGCTATGCGGGCATTATACTGTATGGAGGCATCTGTGTGGGTGTTATACTGTATGGAGGCATCTGTGTGGGCATTATACTGTATGGGGCATTATACTGTATTGGGCAGCTATGGGGGAATTATACTGTATGGTGGCATTATGCTGTATGGGGCAGCTATGGGGCATTATACTGTACGGAGGCATCTGTGTGGGCATTAAACTGTATATGGCAGCTTTTGGGGCATTATACTGTATAAGGGCAGCTAGGGGGCATTATACTGTTTAAGGGCAGCTAGGGGGGCATTAAGCTGTACAGGGCAGCTATGGGGGAATTACACTGTATGGGGCAGCTATAGGGGCATTATACTGCATAGGGGCATCTGTGTGGGGATTATACTGTATGGGGGCATCTGTGTGGGCATTATACTGCATGGGAGAATCTTTGTGGGCATTATGCTTTATGGGGGCATCTGTGTTGGCTTTATAATGTATGGGTGCATCTATGGGGGCATTATACTGTATGGTGGCAGTTAGAGGACATTATACTGTGTGGGAGGCACTATGGGAGCATTATACTGTGTGGGCTGAATCGGGTGTGTATGGGCGGGAATAGGGTGGTATTAGATGCGTGGCTTCAAAGAAAAAAATTGCCGCGCTACACGCGCCACATCTGTTATCCCTCTTTGTGATACTTGAAAGTTGGGAGGTATGAGATCCTTGTTGTACAAATCTGTAATGCAGCGTCCATAGACCTTTATTGGTTATGCTGTATCTCCATGTTGCTCCAATTGTATAGAGACCATCTGCCATATTATGGAGACATTCTTGTCTTGGGGAAAATATAGCACCTCACAGGGTACCATATGGCAGCACACAGAGTGCTTATCTAATATATATTTTGGAAAGTTTGTTTGAAGCCCAATTTTTCATTGGTTTAAAAGCAGTCCATGTGACCGCTGCAGCCTGTGATTGGCTGCAGCGGTCACAGGGGATGAAATGTCATCCCAGGAGGCCAGACTGGAGGAAGAAACAAGAGTTCTGGGTAAGTTAACTTTTAATACTTTTAACTCCAGCAGTAGTCACTGTCCCGGGTGCTGAAAGAGTTACTGCCGATCAGTTAACTCTTTCAGCCCCCTGGACAGTGACTATCCCCTAACGTCGCCTAGCAACGCTCCCGTAATTACGGGTGCACACACGTAGCCACCCGTAATTACGGGAGCCCCATAGACTTAGGCCTCATGCACACTTCCATCACTGTTTTCACAACCGTTTTTCACGGATCCGTGTGTCCGTGATTGGAACCGTGTGTACTCCGTGTACACTTCCGTGTTTCAGTTTCCGAGAGGAAACTGAAACCTGTTCACACTATGTACACGATATTGTGAGCGCCGCACATGCTATTCCCTGTCCAACGGTACTCACTGTCCAGGGTGCTGAAAGAGTTACTGCTGATCAGTGCAGCCCCTTAACTCTTTCAGCACCCGGGACAGAGACTACCGCTGGACAGGGAATACCACAATACTCACAATATATATTAATGGTTCATTAAAAAAAAACCTGCAACAAAAAAAAAGTTACTACTTACCCAGAACTCCCTGCTTTCGTGCTTCTTCCTCAAGTCCGGCCTCCTGAGATGACGTTTTTAGACGATGTGACCGCTGCAGCCAATCACAGGCTGCAGCGGTCAAATGGACTGACGCATCATCCAGGGAGGTCGGACTGGATGTCAGAAGAGGGACGCGTCACCAAGACAACGGCTGGGGTACGTATGAACTTATTTTTCTTAATATCGCTGCGTTCCAGCACTGATCAGCAGCCTCTTCTCTCTATCAGTGCTGACAGAGAGAAGGGGCTGCCGATTAGTGCAGTGCAGTATCTGTCTGTATGTGTACCTCTGCCCGCCCGGCCATTGCTAGGCAACGGCTCACACGGACGGCACACGGATGGCTTCCGTGTGCCTTCAGTTTTTTTGACGGCCCCATTGACTTGCATGGGCCTCACGATCACGGAATCTCGAACCAAAGAAGGACATGCTCTACTTTTGTCGGAACGGAGCAACGGGACCGTCAAAAAAACTGAAGTGTGCATGGCCCCATGGAAATGAATTGGTCAGGGTCTGAAAAACGGCTAGCACCCTGAAGAAAACGACTGAAGTGGGCATGAAGCCTTATATGGGTCTGCCGGTGCCGTAATTATGGCCTGAAATAGGACATGTTCTATATTTTTCAACGGCCCGGGCACCTTCCAGTAAGCAAACGGGAAGGTACCCGTGGCCAATAGAAGTCTATGGGCCCGTAATTACTTCCCGTGATTACGGGCGTTTTTACATTTGTGTGCCTGAGGCCTAAATCTGTAATGAATATATTGCTTAATTTCATTTATTTTATGCTTCCAATAACATTATTTACACTCTCTAGCGTATTGAGAGGTAGCAATTATATTCATACTGAGAGGTATTTAAATAGTGAGCTTTTACTCTATCCATACCGTAAGTCAACCTCCCGAGCAACGCCGGGTATAAAAGCTAATGACTCAATAATATAGAAACCTAGGTATTCAAGTTCAAATAGTGTATCTTTATTTGAGTTTTATTTGCATTTTATTAGTCAAAACCTGGATTGGTTCCTAGAAGGAGGAGAATTAGAAGCTAGAAGAAAATGTAATACCTCCCCTTATTGTGTTCAGTTTCAGTTTTATTCTAAAGAAAACTCCCACACAAAACGGCATCAAATGAAAGTTACTTTCACAGTTCTGATAGATAGATAGATAAATAGGAGAGATATGAGAGAGAGAGAGAGAGAGATATTAGAGAGGGATATGAGAGATAGATAGATATTTCATAGATTGATATGAGATAAAAACTTAGAAAGAAACAGATAGAAACATAGATTATAACATTGAGGATAGATAAATAGATACTGTCACGGCTATGTAGACCCACTAGACCGCTCCGCCGTAGCGTAGTAGCAACTGGCCAAAACACAGTCAATGTGAGTCTGTAGAACAGGAGTACCTGTATAGACGGTCTGACAGACACGTGGTATAGCAGACACTATTGCATAGCAGACTCCACGGTACAGATGACACTTAGCGTGGCATACGGCGCTTGGCATGGCAGATGACACGTGGCACAGAGGATGAACTTGACTCCAACACCAGACTTCACACAGCAACAAACACAATTACTGTATACGTTTATACAGGAAACCAGTTATCCGAACACTGGGAACAGGATACAACTAAGGGACAATTTGCTAACGAACATGGGCAGACACAACAACGCTCAGGCAAGGGGGAAGAGGGCAGAGTCCTTTTTATACAGGGGGTGAGTAGGGATTGGATAGGGAGCTTTAATACTGGTGCGCACGCTAGCCCTACGCACAGCAGCCAAGGACAGTCTTGTGTGCCGGCGTCTCAGAGGAGGGAGATGCCGACAAGAGCTCAGAGTCCTGCGGTTTGCAGCCGTTGGCGGGTAAGGTATGCCTACGGTGCGCGACTGCGGCCATTACATATACATACATATATGATAGATAGATGATAGATTATAGATAGATTTACAACACTGATATCTACTCATGTGGCAGAGAGACTCTTAGGCCCCCTTAAGCACCAGGGCTCAGGTACTACTGCTACTTCTGCACCCCTTATAACTACACCCCTATTTGAGATAGATTTATTTTAATCCCTTGCATTACAGATTACATGCATTTTCCCCTGAAAAACCTCCGTTTCATAGGTTACTCTGCTGAGACTTCCTAGGTCCTCCGTCTGTAAATGAAGAAAAGTTTCTAGATGTGTCGAAGTTTTACAAACTTAGTCAGAAGTAAAATTGAACTTAAATGAGAATGTAATTGTATAAAAGTTACATTGTGCAGCGCATTCTGCTCAGATCACATTGTAGAAAGCCATGCCACATGTGAACACCTTTTAATGTGCTGCTTCAGGTTTGTCTTATTCTTAGAAATCTTTCATTTGCTCTACCCCATGCTGCTTAAAATCTGTAGCTTGACTGGATGTGGAAAAGTCCAACTGTGTGTTAATAATGGGTGCTCCACTTAATGGTCTGTCATCGTGCAAACTCCTAGAAAAACAAGTTAATAAAACATATACATTTTACCAGATGTCAGAGTTCCAGCTTATCAAGCTTAAATATATATTTTTATGGTAAGAAACCTGCTGCCTCCCCATTGAGATGAGAGAAAAACACCTGTTCTTAGTGTAATTGCACGTTGAGTTTATATTAGTATCTCTGTACCGTTATCCAGAACTTGGAACTTTCGATCTGTTAAAGACTTTTAAAGGGTTTGTCTCACGAAGAAAATCACTTTCCAGATGCCCTATTATCTTATTAAAGTCATATAGTGGACTCATCCACTTTGCAATCCCCACTCTAAAAGCCTGAGATAAAATCTACGAAGAGCAGCTTCTGTTCGGGTGGCCCCGGGGCCAACCACGTATACATGGTCAGTCATTCAGTGGGTTTCTGAAGGAACCTCCCAAGCAGTACCAACTGAAATTCTGGATTTCCAGTAACCGGACCCATGTCGATCAGCTGATCGCTGAAACGGCTGTAATTAGAGAAGGGTAGTTTTCATGAGACAGCCACTTGAACAGGGTTCTTTCTAGTTACTAAATATTCAACTGGTTTGCCACTGACCCTATATAAAGATCTTGGAGATGAGCATTGCAAGGGTCATAAATGAAGACTAAAATAGTATTTGACTAGTAAGCTGGACTGGAAGGCAAAGTAGTGAAATCTGTATTCCTCAACTTTTTTTTTAATGGTAATTTTTATTAAGACCATAAAAGCAAACAGTGATACAAAAGTACAAAGGAATGTTGCATGCAGAAAATATTATAATAGTACCAAGTGTCTAAGTTCAATTATTAACAAAAAATGTCAGATCTCTTAGAACAAAAGTGTCAGAGAACATTAAAGTGTATGTAACCTTTCAGGTGACTTTTGAGAATAAGTTGTCGTGTGTGTGTGTGTGTGTGTGTGTGTGTGTGTGTGTGTGTGTGTGTGTACATGAGGAATAACACTATGTCTGGCCATGTAACTTGTATTCTGTGTTTTGAAGCGGTTTTCTCATCTGCGGGCACTATCTCTAATTCTCCGTTTTCCCTGAGCTAGTGGGTGGAGTTTCTATCATGTCTGACATACATTGCATACATAGGGAAAGGAACATCATTCTCACCAATTTATTTATAGCTTACCCTCAGAAACAGCAGAAATATGGAGGACATCATACAACAGTACTGAGCAGTGGTGTAGCTGTAAATTAAGCACTAAGGCCCCATGCACACGACAGCAAAAAACCTCCGTTTTTGCGGACCGCAACTGCGGTCCGCAAAAACGGAGCCATTCACTTTCATTGAACACTGACACCTTTCCGTAGCACTACGGAAGGGTGTCAGTGGCATGGAAATGTTCCGGGAATTATGGAACATGTCCGTTCTTTCGCATTTTGCGGGCCGTGCTCCCATACTTTGTATGGGAGCACGGCCCGAAAATGCGGCTGTCAGTCAGCGGCCGGCCGTGCCCGCAATCTCGGGCCGTGATTGCGGGCACGGTCGTGTGCATGGGGCCTAAGTAGAATATGCACCAGCATGGAGGAGATATACAGCAGTTATGAGAAGTGTAGCTGTGAATCCAGCACTGGGGTGAGCTAAAACACTTACTAGAAGCTGCTCTGTCAATCTCTCTCTCCCTCTCTCTCTCTTTTTTTAGATTTGCCCATGCTATTGATTCATAAAAAGTTTGTTGAAAAGTTATCAGTCAAAGGGTGGAAGAACTTCATACATTTTCATAAACATTTGACCCTCTGTAGGTAGAGCATGTGCATTGCTATATACATATTCACACATACAGTTTATTATATGGACAAGCAGTGTATGAGATACATGTCCTATTTGTCAAATTGATAAATTTGTGATCTTTAGGAATAATGGCTCTCACTCCACCTCATTGGAGTGTTCAAGCCGGCAGAAATGGCTCTGTAGCTCTATCCATAAAGGCCACAAATATTCAACTATTTACTATGAGACTGTAATTCAGGATAAGTACAATTTAGGATACACAAAGTTAATAAACTCTGTAAATTAATTCTATACGGAAACTGTTGGCCAAGGTCGCCCATGAGGCTGCCACAGGGTCCTTTGAAGAGTGAAGGGCCATTCCAGGTTGGTCTTCGTAAAGGGGTAGGGAGAACCTCTACAGGAACGTGGTCTTCACATGTGCTGCAATGTTAGCAAGCAAGCAATTGGTACTTGAGTCATGTAAATATAATGGGGGTCTAAACTACCTGTTGCAGGTGGTCTGATAAGCAACATCTGAAAATGACCTCAATTTTATATTTAGTATAGAGCCCCCAAACCTTTTGTATGCCACTGTCCTTGGATCTAGGGTAGGAAGGTTATGAAGATTTGTGGAATTTGATGTGTGTATTTACTTCCATGTAGGTGGATGTTTCTTAAATTTCAGAGATTGCTTTTTTCCTACTCTTCCTCAATTCCTGTACCGTTGTTTTCCCACTGGTTTACTCTGCCAAGGATCAGGGAGGTCAAGAAGTGTGTTTGCACAGTTTTCCACTGAGGATCTAAAACATCCAATGCAATTTTACTGAAGATCGTTCCATAATAGGTGAAATGAGGTAGAGCAGTAGACGACGAATAAACTGGAAAGGGAAAATTACACTGCTTCAATTTTTAATAGACAGAGCCCTCAGCTACCATGAAATGAAATGACCTAGAAGGACAGTACAAAAAAAGGTTTAATAAAATGAATCAAGCAGAATAGTGTTTAACCTTACTAAAATTAAAAATGATAATATACTTATACATCAATAGATATTTTTTGAACAAAAAGTACAAAACAGTTTTTGATGATTGAATTAATTAAAAGGTAAAATAACAAAAATAATAAAAAATTAATTAAAAAATAAAATAAATATATATTATTTTTTTTCTAACAATTTGTGTGCTGATTACAATTATTGTAGGAGCTGAGTGGATTAGTTCATTGATTATATTTATTCTCAAGTATTGAGCGAAGGATTGAGTGCCTTGAAAGTTACTAGTAGGACAGGTAATGCTTTGTACAAAATAGGCAACAAAATCTTTATGAATGCAAAAAGAAGATAATTATTTGAACAAACTTTAGTTTTATCATATTTCCACTTGTCATTTCTTGACTCCCTTGTGAGGTCTTTGCCGTGATCAGCGTAGTTTCTACCTGAGTTGAATTTCTGTCCAGGCTGGGGATGTATTTGAAATCAGTATAGCTGATTTTCTTGTAAATTTCCCTTAATGCGCTAAATTTAAAAGGATTCTGTTTCCATTCCTGTTAATATATAGTGTTTCTTTGAAATTAACTTTAGTGGATATTTTATAATTTTCTGTCAAATGCAAGCAATAGACACTAAAAAAATTATAAATAATTGTCAATCATAGTTTTAAGAACATTTACTCAGCGTGAGGCCATTTTTCTTATTCTCCCACTATACAGAACCCTAACACACGAACCCTAACTACACATTGAGTCCCATAAATCAAATACTTAACCCCATCTATATACGGTAGATTTCTACATTTTTGGAAAAAAAAAATATTAATATAGCATCTTAAAATGCAGTGTTGTGGCTTTGCTCTTGCAATACTCTTTTGTTCTCCACCAATTGCCATTCCAGCTTTAAGCTCAACAGCTGAGCCGCATCTGACAGTCTGGTTGCTATTGATACACAACCTAACAACAAGGTTGTTTCTAGACTTTTTGTTGTCTCAGACAAAAAAATAGAAATGTGGCCTCCTTGGAGATGGGAAAATGCAGGAATGTACTGTATATCTGCTAAAAGTCTACACTCCACCTGTAGCCGTGGAATGCTTCTACCTGAGACCTAAAGTCCTCACCTAGTCTCATGGGTGGCGCGCTTCTGGCTAACAACACATGAGGGGAGATTAACTATAGGTGTTGCGCCAGAATTCCGGACTAAATTGCACCTTTATTTGGTGCAGATAATTTTAGACAAATTTACAAATGAAATGCACCAAAAAGATGATTTTTTTCAGATGTTTGCTGCTCGTCCAACAAGGGGGCGTGGTCAATTAGAAAAGGGGCCATGTCTTAAAATGCACCGAAATTGTGATACAAAAAATGTGGACTCAAGTAAGCCAACGAAAAGGTGATATAAAGTTAGACAGAAGTGTCTAAAGGTGCACCAAATGTGTCATCCAGCATGAGTCGCTGTGATAAATTTGGAGTGTCTTGTTTTACTCTTAACTGTCTGAATTTAACCCCTTCCCGCAAAATCACGTACAGTTACGTCATGGGAGATGGACTGTTCCCGCATCTTGACGTAACTGTACGTCATGGAGATGAAGCTGGCTCAGGAGCTGAGCCAGCGACATCACCGCCGGGTCACAGCTGTATGTTACAGCTGGCACCCTGAGGTATCGGCCAGGACCGGAGCTAGCCTCCGATCCGACCGATTAACCCCTCACATGCTGCGTTGAATAGCGATCGCAGCATGTGAGGAGTTTATAGCCACCGGCGCCCCAGCAACATGATCGCTGGGTTGCCGGTGGCTGCAAAGGCGATCGGAGGGCTAATGCTTACCTCCCGGTCCGCCAGCAACGGAATCCTCCTATGCCCCGTCGTCGGCGGGGCCCAGGAGGCTTCCGGTACCATCGGCAAGATGGCGCCGGCTCAGCTTCCGGCTCAGAAGCTGAGCCGGCGTCATCAGCAGTGGGTGTCCGCTGTATGTTACAGCGGACACCCCGATCTATCGCCAGGAACCGGAGCTAGCTCCGATTCCTGGCATTAACCCCTTCGATGCAGCGATCCATTGTGATCGCTGCATCCTAGAGGTTTGTAGCAAATCGGCAGCCTTGCCACGCGATGGCAAGGCTGGCGACTGCTACCATGGCAACAGGAGCCCTAACAATGGACTCCTGTCTGCCATTACGTAAGCTGATTAGGCCCCGCCCAGAGGCGGAGCCTGATCGGCTTGCTGTCAGTGAACAACTGACAGTTCTAATACATTGCACTACATAGGTAGTGCAATGTATTAGAACATCAAACAAACTGTTGGACCTTCATGTCCCCTAGTGGGACTAAAGAAAAGTGTCAAAAAAAGTGTCAAAAAAGTAAAAATAAAAGTTGTAAAAAATACAATAAAAGTTTCAAATAATAACACAAAACACAATCGCCCTTTTTCCCTTATCAAGTCATTTATTATTGAAAAAAATAATAAAACCATACATATTTGGTATCGCTGCGACCGTAACGACCTGAACTATAAAAATATTATGTTATTTATTCCGCACAGTGAACGCCGTAAAAAAAATAACTAAAAAATACTGACATAATTGCTATTTTTTGGTCACTTTGTCTTCCAAAAATTGAAATAAAAAGTGATCAAAAAGTCGCATGTACCTAAAAATGGTGTCTATAAAAACTATAACTCGTTTCGCTAAAAACAAGCCCTCATACAGCTCCGCCGACGAAAAATGTAAAACCGTTATGGCTCTCACAACTTGGCGACAGAAAAAATCCATTCTCTTTACAAAAGTTATTTTATTGTGCAAAAAGTTGTAAAACATAAAAAGTGCTATAAATGAGGTATCGCCGGAATCGGACTGACCCGCAGAATAAAGGTAACATGTAATTTATAACACGTGGCGAACGCTGTATAAAAAGAACTAAAAAAATATGCCAGAATTGCTGTTTTTTGGTCACCTTGCCACCCAAAAAAAAAAGGATAACAAGTGATCAAAAAGTCGCATGTACCCCAAAATGGTACCAATAATAACTACAGCTCGTCCCGCAAAAAAAAACAGCCCTCATACCACTTAAAATGAGTCAAGGCACCAATAAGCCAGGAAATAAAAATATGCAGTTGTGCAGCCCGAGGGGAACATTTCTTCTGTTTCAAGTGGCGAATTATCAAGGCCCCTAAAATTAGGGATCCAGGAAGGGGAGGGCCCAACATATCTGCTGGAAGCGAGGGTGCCCGTATTCTACCAGGACAACACTTCCCAGCAAAATTCCCCAAACTTCAAAGGTGCCGAGTGCGGACCAAAAGGGGGATAAGTAAAGACCATTTATTAGTGCGACACCGGCCTGTGCAGAAAGGATTGTGTCACAGCATAACACACATCTATGGATTATTATTTTTTATTTTTTTTACCCCACTATACCACCTGACTATGCCCCTTATATACTCCGCCCGCCTTACATGTACCCCCACATTATAAACGGAAACACCAGTAAGACTCCAAACAAAACTACTACCAAGCAAAATCCACGCTCCAAAAGCCAAATGGCGCTACCTCCCTTCTGAACCCTACAGTGTGCCCAAACAGCAGTTTACTTCCACATATATGGTATCGCCATACCCGGGAGAACCCTTTTAATAATTTTTGGGGTGTGTGTCTCCAGTGGCACAAGCTGGATATTGGCATATCTATTGAAAAACCATTTTCACTCTGCAACATCACGTGCACACCAATTTCTGCCAATCACCTGTGGGGTTAATATGCTCACTACACCCCTAGGTGAATACCTTGAGGGGTGTAGTTTCCAAAATGGGGTCACTTCTGGGGGGGTTTCCACTGTTTTGGTCCCACAGGGACTTTGCAAATGCGATATAGCGCCCAGAAACCAATCCAGCAAAATCTGTACTCCAAAAGCCAAATGGCGCTCCTTCCCTTCTGTGCCCTACTCTGTGCCTAAACAGCAGTTTATGACCACATATGTGGTATTGCCGTACACAGGAGAAGTTGCTTTACAAGTGTTGGGGTGCTCTTTTACATTTATTTGTTGAGAATATGAAACATTTTCTGCTAAAACTACGTCTTATTGAAGAAAAAGGATTTTTTTTATTTTCACTGCCCAATTCTAATAAAATCTATGAAACACCTGTGGGGTCAAAATGCTCACTACACCCCTAGATGAATTCCTCAAGGGGTGTAGTTTTGTGAATGGAATCACTTTTGGGGAGTTTCCACTGTACTGACACCTTAGGAGCTTTGCAAAAGTGACATGGTGTCAAGAAACCAATCCAGCAAAATCTGTGCTCCAAAAGCCAAATGGCACTCCTTCTCTTCTGATCCTTGCCGTGTGCCCAAACAGCAGTTTATGACCACAAATGGGGTATTGCCGTACTCCAGAGAAGTTGCTTTACAAATGTTGGGGTTCTTTTATTCCTTTATTTGTTGAGAAAATGAAAAATGTTGAGCTAAAGCTACGTCTTATTGGAAAAAAAGGATTTTTTTTATCTTCACTGCCCAATTCTAATAAAATCTATGAAACCCCTGTGGGTTCAAAATGCTCACTACACCCCTAGATGAATTCTTCAAGGGGTGTAGTTTCCTAAATGGAGTCACTTTTTTGGTGTTTTCACTGTTTTGTCCCCTCAGGGGCTTTGCAAATGCGACGTGGTCTCCGCAAACCATTCCTGCTAAATTTGAGCTCCAAAAGCCAAATGGCGCTCTTTCCCTTCTAAGCTCCGCCGTGTGTCCAAAAAGCCGTTTATGACCACATGCGGGGTATTGTTTTACTCGGGAGAAATTGCTTTACAAAAGTAGTGGTGCATTTTCTCCTTTTAGTCCTTGTGGAAATTAGAAAAAATTAGCTAAACCTACATTTTCTTTGAAAGAATGTAGATTTTCATTTTCACGGCCTACTTCCAATAATTTCTGCAAAAAACCTGCGGGGTCAAAATGCTCACTATACCCCTAGATAATTTCCTCAAGGGGTATAGTTTCCAAAATGGTGTCACTTTTGGGGGATTTCCACTGTTTTGGTGCCGCAAGAGCCTTTCAGATCCGACATGGAGCCTAAAATATTTTCTAATAAAAAGGAGGCCCCAAAATCCTCTAGGTGTTCCTTTGCTTCTGAGGCCGGTGCTTCAGTCCATTACCGCACTAGGGCCACATGTGGGATATTTCTAAAAACTGCAGAATCTGGGCAATAGATATTGAGTTGCGTTTCTCTGGTAAAACTTTCTGTGTTACAAAAAAAATAGATGAAAAATTAATTTCTGCAAAAAAAAAAAGAAATTTGAACATTTCACATCTAGTTTGCCTTAATTCCTGTGAAACATCTAAAGGGTTAAGAAGCTTTCTAAATGCTGTTTTGAATACTTTGAGGGGTGAAGTTTTTAAAATGGGGTGACTTATCGAGGGTTTCTAATATATAAGGCCCTAAAATCCACTTCACATCTGAACTGGCCCCTGTAAAAATAGCCTTTTGAAATTTTCTTGAAAATGTGAGAAATTGCTGCTAAAGTTCTAAGCCTTGTGATGTCATAGAAAAATAAAAGGATGTTCAAAAAACGATGCCAATCTAAAGTAGACATATGGGTGATGTTAATTAGCAACAATTTTGTGTGGTATTACCATCTGTCTTACAAGCTGATACATATAAATTTAGAATAATGCAAATTTTTGCAATTTTTCGCTACATTTTGGTGTTTTTCACAATTAAATACTTAATGTATCGAGCAAATTTTGCCAGTAACATAAAGTCCAATGTGTCACGAGAAAACAATCTCAGAATCGCTTGGATAGGTAAAAGCATTCCGGAGTTATTACCACATAAAGTGAAACATGTCAGATTTGAAAAATTCGGCTGTGTCCTGAAGGCCAAAACAGGCTGTGTCCTTAAGGGGTTAAGACAGTGGGGCAGATTTACTAATACGGTCTTAAATTCAGACAGTTAAGAATTAGACTAGATTCTCCAAATTTATCACAGTAGCTCATGCTGGATAATAAATTTGGCTCCCCTTTAGACACTTCTTTCAAACTTTATACTACCTCTTGGTTAGAAAAAGCATTAGGAATATATAATGAAGATTTTAAGTAATGTCATAATATAATGTTGGCAAATATATATACATGTATCTTAATGCAGTATAAGTAAAATGTGTGGCCCTTTGCTTAACACAGAGGCCCTAGTGGGAGTCTGATATTTTCTTACATCTGCTCTAAACTATAGAAGGAAAGTCACACTTCCATAAAGATCTAATACTAATCAGCTCTTGATATACAGAAGATCCTAGCAATAGTTTATGCATATCCCCCATTCATTCTGAGGTTTTCCCTTTCTTACCTCAGCCAGTAGCGTAGCTAGTGGGGGTGGGGTGGGGGGGGGCCTGGGCCATTTTTTTATTAGGCACTATGGGGCATTATACTGTGTGGTGGCAGCTAAGGGGGCATTATACTGGGTATGAGGAGGCCACAATAGGGAAGTATACTGTATGGGGGCAGCTTTGGGGGCATTATACTGTATGGGGCAGATATGGGGGCATTCTACTGTGTGGGCAGCTATGGGGCATTATACTGTATTTGCGCAGCTATGGGGACATTATACTGTATGTGGCAGCTATGGGGGCATTAAACTGTATGGGGCAGCTATGGGTGCATTATACTCTGTGGGAGACACTATAGGAGCATTATTCTGTGTGGCGAGGCCCTATAGGGACATTATACTGTGTGGGCAGCTATAAGGGCATTATAAGTGTGGGGGCCACTAAGAGGTCATTATAGTATGTGAGGGTACTAAGGGGTCATTATAGTATGTGGGGCAGCTATGGAAGCATTATTCTGTGTGGGGCAGATATAGGGGTATTATGCTATGTGGAGCACACTAAGGGGTCATTATAGTATGTGGGGACAGCTATAGGGGCATTATTCTATGTGGAGCACACTAAGGGGTCATAATTCTGTGTAAGGGGCCTGCTGGATTGGGGCCCATTCAGATGTGTTTCACCCCCCCCCCCCCAATGCTAAACCCCTAGCTGCACCTCCGAGTCCTCAGCACAAGTATTTTGCTGGCTGTAAACATTATTCTCTCTATTTTTGCTCTCTGATAAAGGTATTTGAAATATACAAAGAAAATTCCACACTAGATGATTGACAGACACGTTCTAATTCCAGGGCACTTAAATAAGTCTGCTTCTAATTGCTTCTTGCTTATAAAAAGTAGGAATGATCAGACTCCATTCACATCAATGGATTTGTTTAGCATAGACAATTACCTATTATGCTCAAAAATAGTCCTTTTATTTCATGTATAAATAGTTTGGTGCATGCCTACAAAGTGTAAAGTGAGAGAATGTCAGTACAATGACTGTTTACCTGTAATTCATTCTGCATTCATTCTCTCCAACCTGATCTGGTGCGTCCTTCCTCAGGGCTATAGATTATCATTTCCGTGTATGTAAATTAGTCAACTAGAAATACGTTGCTATTTTTCTGAAATAATTTACAATGCATCCCATAGTATCCTTGAACCGTTACTTGGTCATATTATAATCCATTCTGGCAAGTTAGGGTAATTTTCTTACAAAGTTAAAGGTGTTTTTAGGGACTTGAATATTGATGTGCTGGGATAAGTCACCAATATTTGATCGCTGGAGATCGGACTCCTGGAACCTGTCTATCACTTAAATTGGACTGAGCTGCAATACCAGGCACAGCCACAACTTCACAAATAAATATCTTTACACATGAACAAAAACAAAGGAACCTTGTTACTCTGACAATTTGTGGTAATTCTATACATGTTCAAACAGTCAGCGATGCTCAGCCCATTACATGTGCCTGTCCCTTTAAGATACTGCTCCACGTGCGTGCTGCTATGGAGAGCCCTGGGGGGGGGGGGTGAGGCAAAAGTTGGTCATCGGCCACATGGGGAGACACAGTGGCTGACTTCTTGTTATTGTTAACTTTTTTTATTGGATATCCTTAAGATTAGTTCAGGTCACTTCCTCATACTATGCAATGCTTGAGGAAGAGACTTAAAGAGGACTTAACAGTTGGGAGAAACACTAAATAAGGGACATGAGATTAAATTATGAGAATATTTTTTTCTATACCATTATCAGAACAGCAGATTTCTACTTTAATTTCAGTACAGTGAGGTCCAAATCTCGTGAGATTCTCTTCTTCTCTGGGCGATACCAACTGTGGGGGTGGGGGCTGATAGTATACAGCATCTGAAAGGCAAAGTGGAGCCTTGTGCTCAGATATGGTCAGGATTTGGGGTGAGCGAACCAATTTGCCTGTCAAACAGAGCAGTGAAAATCTTCCAAAACTTGGAAACTTGGACTACACTACTGCCTGGGGAGGGCCTTCAGCTGAAGTTCTCTCTCTTTCTGAAAGAGCCAAAGCTTTTATCACTACATTAATTAGAAATGCTGTTAATTTTCCTAATTATATATATTTGAGAACGGTTTAATATTTGGTCTCCTATGACTTCACAAAGTTTCACAGGAAGTAATAGGTTTTCTTCACACCATTACAAAAGCTGGAATCTGTAATTTACTCCAATGGCCAATAAAAAAAAAAGGATCTCATAACCAAATTTCTGGGTTACTTTAGGTTTAGCTTCGTAGTGTTCCGTCTTTGGAGACATGCAAATTGTTTCTCAAACATTTATTTTATGTCTTAATATATCTATTAACTTTTACATTTTCCAAACCTAAAACACTAACAAGAGATAATTCCTCTTTGAGATGGGCATCAGGAAGACACAAGAATTATTCATGGAAAGGGAATTGTATTTCTATACATTATTTATGGATTAGCTTTTTTATTTTGCTCTAGAAGTTGTTGTTTATAGCACCGACATGTATATTTGAAGTAACATAATGTACAAGAATTACTCAGAATGTAGGTACTGATTAAATATTTGCCCATAAAGTCCCTGACAAAGTAAATCTATCTACAGCCCCATCTACCACTGAAACGGTAGACGCTTCGGTTACCCGGCGTTAATGGATAAGGACAAGTCAAATCAAACTCGGTTTGAATAGTGTTAAAATCTCCCGTCCATATGGGATAAACCAGTCAACATCTCCTATGTCTGACGATGGTCCTTTGCACCATACTACTCTAGTCAAGACTGGAGATGAGTGAGTCTCCATTAATTTTCCAAGATGAAAATCACGAGATTCACTGGATATATCTATAGAATTGTTCTACGGTCTCTAATCCAGTGTCCTGATGAGTGTAGTTAATATTCGACATTGTTAGCCTTTAGTTTTTTTGTAACCGCAAATATCCAAAAACATCCATTTGACTGATCTAAATTCAAAACTACATTCTGTCCTGATACTATACAATGTAAAACTCTAAGGCCAGCTTCCCCCATCCCAGTCTCTTGCCCAATAATTGAGGTGAAATGAAAAAAAATATGGTTCTTAATGTAGTTGGAAAGTGACCTCACGTGGACAAGTATGTTCTTCCATTCTGACTGTAGTGACATACCAAAGTGATGCCTAAAGACATAAAGCTGTCAAAGAACAAAACCTCATCCAATGTGACACAATATTAAACTCTGACTCACAAGTCGGCTTTCTCTATGTGCCAGTATTACATATTGCCTAAAGAGATTTATCAACTTTCTCACTTAGCTAATCCATCCCTAAAACACTAAAAATAAATAATTTCTCTTTGAGACGATCTTCTAGCTGACACGAGAGTTAATCATGTCTCCATTTCAAGCTATTCCCAATATTTCAAGAATAAATCTATTGTGTGTTCTTTGTTCTTTTTTTATGTTTTTTCGGCATTGTTATCTCCCCAGTTCATTGTGTCTGTCTGCAGCTTTTCTAAATTCAGTTTCTACACTTTATAAATGTTTCAAAGAGATTTTTTTAAAGAAAATAAGAGCTTGTATTTTTCTACGATATAGACGTTACCGAGTTTCCACATAATCTGTAGATTCACTACTATTTTTATTTAATATATTATCTCTCTGATATTAAGATGGTTTACAACTGCCACAAATAAAATTGGGAAATAAATAATTCAGTGAGTTTGTACTTGTGTTTTTATTTAGTTAGATGGCACAAAATACGAATGTAACTTGTATAATGTTGGTCTCTCCAGTGCATATTCTTCTTAACTACCAGATATCAAAGCCCCAGCTTAGATTATCCCTGAAGCTAAAGTTGTTTGTTTAGCTCAGAATTGGAATACTTATTGGCAAAGCTGGTTTTCGAAGCCTGGCTTGTTAACAATATAAAATTCCAGTTCAAACTAATTCCAGGTTTTCGATTGAACTATTTATTTAGAAAAAAAAAACAAAACATATTCAGTCAAAATGTTTTACTAACCCAATTCATTTAGCAAATAATGGAAAACATTAATAGTAATAATAGACGTTTTACCAGCCAGTGCCCCAATTACATGTAGTATTCTGGTTTAATCAACAAATTCAAGAATTAATATTACTATTGGTTTATTTGACCAGGCAGATACTAGGCAGGACTGTTAAACTTATTTTAAAGAGCAACTATACTTTCTGTTTGTGCCGAGACCCTCACAGTTGCTGAAACGAAGGTGCAGAAGTGGTCATATGAGCGCCCTGCATCTTCATCTGTGATCGGAGCTCTTTGTCAGGCTGAAGACGGCTCACATAAAACGTCAATAAGTGCGTCTTCAGCCGAAAAGAGGAGCGCCGATCACAGATGAAGATGCAGAGCACTTAGCTGAGCGCTTCTGCACCTTTGTTTCAGCGATGTTGGGGTTTCAGCACCCAGACCACTACAGATCAAAACTTCTGATATGTCTCTAGACATATCAAACGTTTTTTGAAAGTGCGGTTACTGTATAACAAATATATATTTATTTACATTGTTGTCAAGTATGAATGATTTCCAGTTTCGTAAAACTGACCAATAACATAGAAATACTTTTAGTAAAATTGGATTAATGGGACATTAAATTTGGTACAGGTCATTTGACCTCACATAGAGTAGGATTAAGTCATTGTTAACACTAGTGTCATGGCTTAGAGTGGTTTTCCCATAATCAATATTTATCACATATTCACAGTATAGGTGATGAATATCTGATCGATAGGGATCTGACCACTGTGTCCCCCACCGATCATGAAAATGGGCTTACCTTGGCGTTCCTGGGAGCCCCATAGAAATAGAGCAGCAGCGCGCATGCTCGGCCGCCACTCCATTTACTTTCTATGGGGCTGCCAAAGATAGCGTTTGGCAGCCCCATAGAAATAAATGGAGCCGCGATCGAGCACACATACTATCACTTAATACATATGGGGCTCCCAGGAATTGCAAGGTAAGCCTGTTCTCGTGAATGTGGATGTCCCAGTGGTCGGACCCCCACCGATCAGATATTTATCACCTATCCTGTGGATAGGTGATAAATACTGATTATGGGAAAATCCCTTTAAAAACGCCATAATATCTGCGGATCTGATTCCAAAAGAATCCTAATTTCATTGATTTATAATGGCATCAGTGAGTTTGTGTCGGGTTGACAGCCCTATACTTACCATTAGAAATACCTAAACCTCCAACGGAAAGAAAAAAATGCTAATGTGAACAATCAAAGGAATAAATCATTCGATTGTAAACAATTGCTGGAATCAATGCCAGGAAGCTGCTGCCAAAGCAAATAAGATGTCTGGATGTACTGTATAAATACATATCCATTATCTCACTACAGATATGCTATTTATATCAATCTACCTCGCATCATATAAATAAACATATTAATAATTCCTAAGATACTTTGGTTGATGGATAATCTATTAATATTGTATTGTCAACTATATTTTATTTCATGACCCAGAGAGAACACATCCCTTTATTCTTCTTAGCTTGAGAGTATCTTTAATCCTTAAAAGAATGAGAAAAATTTACTTTTATTTTAGTTTCCCACTTTCATGTAAAGCATAGCCTCACATTTTAACAGCATTTTACAGATAATATGTAGATCTTCAATAACAGCTCAGCAACTTTCAGATAGATCACATTACTTACTGTATGTTATCTTGCTTCTGATTTAGAGGTTTTCTTATAGTCCATAACTTCATTCTGAATTACGCTAGCTCCTGAGCTCAAATCCCACAGTATCTCCTGCTTGTTCAGTTTCTTCTTTATATTTGTTTTGTTTTTGAAAAGTTTGTACTGATGATTCGGCTACTAATAGTTAAAGACCTTACACTAACGTGCAGTAATTTAATATAGGAAAAATTCTCCTGGACTGCAGTGCACTGGTTAATACTTTATAGGAGCTCAGTTAAGCTATTAGAACCAAAATGTGCGATAAACTTTTTTCAGATTCTACTAGCATTGAGCAATATGAGCTGTGATGTAATACATGCTGTAACTCTGTATTTGTAGAGCATTGTCCTTGCGTATTTCTGCATATTTTTTTGTTTTAGAAAATTTTTACCTATGTATAAACTACAAAATGGTGTCTAAATGTGAACCGTCCTTTGCCGATTTGAAGCCATGATAATATCCATAGAGTTTAATAAAAAGGTGGCTGCACTGCTGGAACAAGCGGTAGGCAGAATAGGTAGCCTTCTAGGGCGCCATTGAGAAGGCAATTTATGTGAATCAAGAGAAAACTCCCAGTGGATATATTTTTTATTTACAGGAGTCTAATCCTGTGCTTTCCCTGTAGAGTTAAGCAGCAGTGTATAGTATGCAAGGGTGACCATCAGGCATCGCATAGAGCATTTTACATAGCTAGGGGGTACAGGTACTGAGGGTGGGGGAGTCACATTCTGATACTCCTGCCTTGGGCACAAAGAGAGACCCTGGGTTACTGAGCCTGTGAGCAGGCATATAAGTCTATGGCAGTTATGGGAATACCACTTTAAGATCTTCAAAATGCAAGAACTGGTTACATGTGAAGAACCCCTATACACTACGGTACTCCATTTATGGATAATACCAGTTGCCTGGTTTAGTTTTGGCATTCACAATGGGATTCGCAATGACAATGACTGCAACTTTTGATTATTTTTCTCTTATTAATGAGAGGTTTCTTTTTTAGCATTTAGTTTATTTTCAATTTCTGTTGTCAACCAGAGAAAATCCCTTTGATTTACTAGAAAATTGGCATCTACATCTTAGAGTTTTTCTTTTTTTTCTTTGTATTAACACTGTAGAATAATAGGTTACATTTGACCAACCTTGATTTAAGTAGCAGGACTAGGCCACATTATAATAACTCTGTCTGAAAAAAGAGCAAAAATGGAGTCTTTGACTTGAGTTTTTATACGGTTTACACTGCCGGTCGGTCAATATGAGAGTATCTCTTATTCCTCTTCAGTTACAAGTAATAAGCTCATTTTCAGATCACATATTCCTCTCACTTAAGACATACTGGCCCATTAGGAACAGGATTTCAGTGTTGGAAGCCTGGGTGTTAGGAATAAGCTGATCAGTCTGCAGTGCTTATATTAATCAGGTAGATCTCCGTCATATGCTGCTTCTTGTGTGGACAGTCATGCATGGAAGCAGCTGAACGGTTTGACATGAGGCATTAACAAAACAAAGGCTGAACTGCACACTTGATTTGACAAATAGCAAAATAGTGATGCCAGTAGGATGAAGGGGTTGAACTCATGCGTAGCTTTATACCAGTAGAAAAACCTGTCCATCTAAACAGCTGTATGCCAAAATATATTCTATATTAAATGCAGCAAAGGTTTAACAACTATTAAAAATTAAACATTTACCATATATCATCATTATTATTATTATTAATATTATTAATAGAAGTATTACAATATTTAATTATGTATTTTAATTGCCATTATTATTTCTATGGTATTTTTATTAACTATTATTATTATCATCAAAAGTAGAAGTATTACAATATTGAATTATGTATTATTTTTATTATATTTAATTGCCATTATTATTAATTTAATTTATCATTATTATTATTATTAGTAGTAGTAGTAGTAGTAGTATTAATATTATTATTACTATTATTCATTTTATTATTGTTGTTAGATAAATTATTTTTTTTGCACTAACTAATATACTTTTATTTTTTATATTCCATGTAATATTCTACCACAAATTTGCTTTAAGATAAATTATACACAAATTCAAAATTCCTACTAAAAAATCTACCGTTTCATAGCTTTTATAAATCCGGTGGGGTGCATTATTAAATACTTCTGGAGTTGAGGAAGAGCTGCTGTATACTCAGCCCATTGCTACCATAGGGCACATTGGGATCGAAAATTATCCCCACCCTCCATCTACACGGGACTGCATGTCCTATTTTACCTATATTGTATCTTTGTTTTTACTTTGCACACACAAGCCTTGTCATCAATAAAGACCAATAGGTTGCTTTGAAATAACCACAAAAAAATTGATAAACCCAATTACAAGTAATACACAAGTAGAGGTTGTCCTCTGCTGAACCTCACGGCCCCTGCTGTGGCTAGACCTCATTATTGCCCTATAAACTCATCAAATCTGAGATTCCACCTGTAGTAGAGTCAGTTTAACCCTATAGGCATAAAAAAAGTTTACATCTAGAAATGCATTAAATAACTTTTAAAATAGCAAAAAATCTTCCTAAAATTATACATTTTACAAAGTAATTTGTTCATGAAGACCTGTGGCCTTTATCTGATAGATTCATACTGGACGTAACACGTTTTTAAGCTCTTTTATGCTATGGGTACTGATGCTTACCATAGCAAACAATAGAGGTTTTTCGTGAACTAACACAAACCAGAAAGGTTGATAACAAAATCCTTATGGCCCCCAAGGGACTATGGTAAATGAATCTTAATGGTAGGATGGAAAAATTACCTCCATTGTATTCCCGAGCAGTATTTAAGAGCTAATGTAGGTGAAATATATTATTTCTAGATCCATTAAGATAAAGTATTAATTAGTAATTGAGCTGTGGTAATTAAATATGCAGTCATTTGTTAATGCCTCAAAATGACCTTCTTGTGAACCTGGTCCCCCACAGAAAAGTTAAATCTGTTTTAGATAGACACCAAGAATTTCATTTCACATTGAGAGAGTTAATAATGATATTCCCTAATGCACCATTTGTTTTTACTATTTTTAGCGAGCTGCGAAAATCCTGAAATCCTATGAAATCTGAAAAATGTAGCAAAGGATAGATTTTAATTAATGTTCTCAGACTTTGGGTTTTATTAGAGCTGGGGACTAGTTCAGCTGTGAGTTGAACTGAACAGAATGATTTTTATCTGAGACATCACAGATGACATTTTTAGGCTTTAGTTCATAAAAACACTGATGACACAAAATGGAATGACCACTAAATCTAAAATACAATTTGATGAAATTCGAAAAGACATTTTGTTACCGTATGTAACAGATTTCATACCAGAATTGTAAGTGCACTTGTCCTCATCTATTAGAACTTTTGGAAAGCAAAAAAACAGATGATTTAATTGAAGTTATAAATGGAAATTCCCCTATATTCAGGTCTGCAGTCTAGTCTATAGAGGGCAGTATTAGGCCCCTTGCACTTAAAGTCCTGCTAATTTTAGGGAATGTTTCCCCTCTCCCTTGGGCCACAATCTGTCCTCCTCTTGATCTATAAAGACTTAAAGGGGTTGTTCGGACATTTTTTATCAATGGCCTATCCTTAGGATAGGTCATAGTTATCAGATCTGCAAGAGTCCAACTCCCGGAACCCCCGCCGATCAGCTGACTGAAGGGTCCGCAGCGTTAATCGCCACAGCCTTTCACAGTTTACTGGCACAGCACCATTCACATCCAAAGCGGCTGTAACTGGGGTTGCAGTAGCGGTCCCATTCAAGTGAATGAAACTGAGCTGCAATATCAGGCACAGCCACTACCAAAGTGTACAGTGCTGTGCCTGGTAAACACTGAAGTGGCGGCGGAGATGAATGCTGCAGCCCCTTCAGTAAGCTGATCGGCGGGGATGCTGGAAGTCAGACGCCCGCCGTTCAGAAATTGATGACCTATACTAAGGATATCCCATCAATATAATATGTTCGGACAACCCCTTTAAGGAGTGGATCTCCCGATTGTCATGAACAAGGGTCTTTAAAAAAAATTATTGTCCAGTCAAGATATTCTACTAAAGCGGGTCACTGACACCTATTGTCAGCAAAAATATATGATTCCAATAATTCTTCATCCAATAGATATATAACTGACTTTTAAAATGTATTCATAGTAGATTATTTTGGATGGTAATCCAATGGATTCTGAAGGTCATCGTACTAATGGCTGATAAATGGCCAATCAGATGATATTATAACGGGGATTAAAGTTAATGAGTAAACAAACTGGGGTACTCAATCTTAACTTTGAAAAGACCTTTTAATACTCTTCCTGCATTATATATATATAGTTTAATCTTTGTAAATCTGGTGGTGTTTGTTATACATTTTTATGATTTTTTTTTATTTTTTTTTAACAATTGAAACATTGGTCAGATCATAATTAAATCATTTAATCCATTGTTTTTTTTTTAACCGTAAGAAGACCTTTTAATATGATTTATGCATGTCGTGATGTAATATTTGAGCAAATCTGACATTGTTGGTATTACAGTCTTATACTTTATTTAGATATTTTTTGGTGAGGGTTTTTTTTTAATCAAAATTATTGAAACTTTTTTTTTTAAATACCTCATAAAAATACAATGTATCAATATCAAATAATCCAAAACGGAAAAAAATCTGAATAAAGTGAAACCTCCTTGAAATGGCAATCCAAAATTGCAGTGAAAATTTTTCTACTTTTGCCATTGAAAATTAGACACGTGACCCCGAAGTGCAATAATAAATCAAGTGAATCACAGAGAAAAAAACTATATTAGTTTAAAATCGCTAATATTAAGTGAGTAAGTGTTCCTTGGATGAGTTTCAGTGTGACTCCACATTAGAATGGGAAAATTGAGAGATCTGAGAGACTTGGAATAAAGCCTGGTCATCAGTGCTAGATCAGCTGGGGCCGGTATTTAAAAAAAAAACTGTTGGGTGATCTTGTGCCATGGTGTTGAGAGTAAACCGAACATGGTGTGAACAAGGAAAAACATCCAGCGAAAAGGGATCCTATGGACGTAGACATCTCGTTGACTAAAAGAGTCAGAGTAGGTCAAGAATCGACAGTGGTGCTCCAACTAACGTGTCCGACATACAACTCATTTTTCCTTTTTGGCTATAACAGCAGACGGCCAGTTCCAGTGCAATTGCTGTCTAAGGAAAACAGAAAGTGAAGACTCCAGTTGGCAAAACTTGGATCACTGAGTAGTGGAAAAATATTGCCTTCTCCGATGAATCCAGGTTTCTGTTGCACAATGCCAATGGGAAAGTCAGAATTTAGCTCAAGCAGCATGAATCGAAAAACTCTTCAGGTATCAACAGTTAAGGCTGGTGTAATGGTGACGGAAATGTTTTCTTGGCAGACCCTGGGTTCTCCGATACCTGTGGATGGACGTTTGAACAGTTGGGCTTACCTAAACATTGTGGCCGGCCAAGTTCATTTGTTCATGTTAGCTGTTTACCATTTGGCAATAGGACACTTCGAGAAGCTATCCTGTCCGCATGGGCCAATATTCCTGCAAATTGATTTCAACATCTAGTGGTATATATGCCACGACTAATTGCTTCTATTCTGCAGGCCTGAAAGGAAGTCCAACATACTAATAGATGGGGGTCTCTAATAAAAATGCCATTAAGTGTGTATATTTTTTTTTTTTAGCAGAGCTATTTTCAGACTTACTGATTATTTATATTATTTTATATATTATTATATATTCTATATTAATATAATATATTATATATTTATATATTGTTTATATAAAAAGTTAGTAAGATTATATTTGAAATAGACAGAATACATTTATTGCCTTCCAATTATATTCACCATTGGCAATAATGCTAGGAGAGAAGAAATGCCATTTAATAATGAATATGATGTACACATGGCTATCTTTGCAGTAAAAAAAAAAAAATACACAGATAATAGTATTATTCATGAATTTTGATGGCACTGCATGCCATTTTTAGATAAAAAAAAGGCCTCTTTCTTAAAACTTAAGACTGGGCAGTTTGTGACATGAAAAGTAAGGCATACGAGTGCATTTGCCCCGCAGCTAAAACTAATTTCCTACGTCCATAAAATTTGCCCAAATTATAAAACCTGCTCCACAAATTCTTCAGTTAGAATAGTTACACACAGCAGGTGCGTTCTGTCCGACAGAAAATAATTACATTCACAGCTATAGCAGGGATTTCAGCAACAAAGTGTCACAGGAAATAAAAGACATTCAGAAGGAGAAAATCTCTGTATGTTCCTTCGCCGTGTCTTACGTTTGTCTGGATTGTGGTCACAATTTAACGTCTAGAGTTAGAGATAACAAGGATTTTATACCTATAGGTAGCGGAACGGTTTAACTGCTCTGTAAAATGTGGTGATTGGTATCGGCTAAACTATATTTCAATGCTTTCTCCGTAATCCAATTGCCTAAAAGTTTTCATTCATGCTAAGATGACTGAGATATTTACTAAAAATGTCAACGATTCACTTCACTTTAACTTTTCTATAGATTTTCCGCAGATACAGTGCAATTGGCAGCTTGGAATGATAACTTATTAACAGGGGAGTACTAGGAATGAGGCCCTTGATATTTTTGGGCCCCATCTTGAGACTGGAGAGCACGGTGCTTGTCATACTCCCGGCCCTCCCATTGCTTTCAGGCGAAAATCATTTTCTCCCTCACTTGTTTGCTTACATTGCTGCGATTGTGGAGGGGGTTTTCCTCCAAAGGTCTACACAACCCATAGGAGAGGGGAATATAGGTAGCCTCAGGTGAATCACCATTTCTGAAGGGAATAATAGCAGCTGCCTGGGCTGCCTTCATGGTAAGTCATACCTCCCAACAGTCTCTTTTTTTTCAGGATTGTCCCATGAAAGGGACCAGAGACGAGGCTTATACAAATTTTCCAAAAAACAGGCCATCTGGTTTGCCTAAAAATGTTGATTTGATTGGTTACATTAGGGAAAATGTATTAAGACTGGCGTTTCATATGCCAGTGTAAAAATAAAAAGTGAATTAGACTGAATTGCATCAAAAATAACCCCTTCCTTTCCCATATAAGCCGTTAGATAGAGTGGGATGGCTCCCATTGTCACTCCATTGGTTCCCCGTGACAGGGTTGTGTGGTGCCGATGGTTGTCATGGCAGCTTCGGGGCCTAATAAAGGCCCCCAGGACTGCCACCGTTGTCCTCCTATGAAACCATGAGAGCAGATCTTAATAGAAGAATAGAATGAAAAAAATAAATAAATACAAAACATTGCAATACATAAGTGTTGCTGTGTATTGTATCAGCAATCTGATGATCACTTGATCAAGTCCTGTAGTGTAATAATTAAAAACAAATCGTAACGTTTACAAAAGTTAAAAAAATTTTTTTATTAAATGTTAAAACCACAAAACTTTTTCCCATTTTCCCCCAAAGAAAAAAAAAGAAACATAATTAGTATTGTCACTTTTGTAAAATGTCTAACTATTCTAGTATAATATTCTTTATCCGGCATGGCTACATAGTTACATAGTTAGTACGGTTGAAAAAAGATACATGTCCATCAAGTTAAAAAAAAGCAAAAAAAACAAAAACATAAGAATTGCTGTCTCACCTTGACCTTCAAATAAATGGAATAAAAAGTGATCAAAATTTACGTGTGCCGCAAAATGACATTAATAAAAACTACAGCTCACCCTGCAAAAAACAGGCCCTCACACCGCTTTTAACATTTGTTTTATTTTGTAGAAGTAGTAAAAGATAAAAAAATATATATATATATAAATTTTGTATCGCCGTATTCGTAATGACCTGCAGAATAAAATGAGCATGTCCTTTTTACCACAGGGTAAACGCCATAAAAACAAAAAGACTTTTGTTGAATTGCTGTTTTTTTTCCATGCCACCCCGCAAAATAATAATAATAATGTTTTAAAGTTTCTCAGTTTATTATATGGTACAATAAATGGTGCCATTAAAAATAAACTGCAAACAAAAGCCATTATACGCCTATGTTGATGGAAAAAGAAAAAAGTTATGACTTTTGGAATGTGGGGTCCGAAAAATTAAAAATGGCTGCGGTTGCGAGGGGCCTCATAATAAATTAATTTTGGACTGCATGAAAGTAATAAAATTAAATCTACACCTGTTATGAGCAGACATAGATTTGCACCAAAAATTGTGCCATGTTCTGCCTTTCACATTAATAAATTTGTCTTAAAATTTGCCCACTACATTGTGATCACACCCACGTTTTCCACTTTTGGCGAATGCAGCATAAAAAGTTGAAATTTTTCACAGTTGTAGCATAATTTTGTCATATAATGATTTGTGACAATATGTGGCACAGTTTACACCAAAAATTGACATAAAAAATAATCGACAAATGGGGGCCATTGTGTTTTATTCCCTCCTGCTTTATAGCACTGTCCTATAACCAGCAATTCTGACCTCACTAACAATTCATAAGTGGACAGGTCACTGCCTCCCACAAGTTCAGCGCATTCATTTTCCTCTGCTCAGATCATAAAAAATAGATTTGTAATGGAAATTGTGGTAGACGTTGGGATATTGTATTTTAACATGGTCTTTTTGAGGACTCGGTCTAAATTTGTAAGTCTATAAATAGTAGTGAAATTGTCATGGCAGCATTATTAGTACAAATTAGGATCAGGAGGCAGACAACTTTATAAATAGCAAAACATATTATAGGTATAATAACAATACGAGCAAACTAGATTCTAGTCTTTGGCACATATTTGCTATAAGGTAATGAGTAAATGAAGGAAATCAAAACGTTTCCACTAACTTATGGCCTGATGTCTCTTCTCCAGTATCTTCCAAACATTCATAGTCAATAATTTGACAAAATAACAAATTATCATTGTTGCATTTATTTTCTATTACAATGTATCAGTCTTGTCCACATCGGTGCATGTCGCCATTTTGTAAAATGATACATAGTCTACTTTATATTAGATACATTAATCTTTGTTCCGTTTCTTAAGAAATCTTGCTAGTTCTTAATGAGGTAATTGTATAAATGAAAATGGATGTCCCCTTAGTATAAAGGTGAAAGTTTCCGTTGACCAAATCCATCATAAATGTTTATATGCAAATCTCCGATTACTTTGATAAGATGATTTCTAATTGTGTTTATTGTGGCATTATCGCACGAGATTGATGAGACAAGTCTTAAAATGCCATTTCATGCTGACATTTAATCTTGCATAGGTCATCTGTAATAAAATACCAAGGTGAAGAATATATCTGACAAACGATTTTGGCCAGTAGAAAAGAGAATATCATTATAGATTAACATGACATGAAGTATAGATTCACAATAAGTTTGTTCATAGTACGCAAGCGAATTATTAATATTATGCTTTAATAAGAGTTACTTTTGAGACTTCTCAAGATCAGAGCAATTTTGTGTTTAATTAGTGTTTTGCGAGTCTTAAAGATGTTAAACTGTGTTTTGCTGAAGAACAATGTGGGTCCTTTGTTCTTTGCTGATTAAAGCCCATAATTAATTATTTATTAAAGATAGTTTTATTCATGTAATTATTTAAAAAGAATTTGAAATTTCTGCCAAATTATGCTTTCTAGTTCAGTCTCCATAAATCTCTAAGTCTTTCTCCTCTGCCGTTTTCCGTAGAAAATTACGATTACCTCAGGGCATATACAATTTAAAAATACAAAAATATACATGGAGTCTCCCTTTAAGTTATTTAGAAATTATGTTCATTATAGCGGTATTATAATCTCACAAAACCTTGCCTAGGTCTTGGCAACCCAAAAGGTTGGAACTCAATCATTTGCAGTGGTCGAGAATGATGCACCTCTAACTAATGTATCTTTACTACCGAATGTATCTTTACATCTTTCGACCTTCTGTTTTCTTTTAGTCCTTTCCACAACTTTAATTTTCATTTGTCCAGTTCACGTCTAGTCACTCTCAGTTCTTCCTTTTCCTTCTTGGCTGACTCACAGTTCTTGCTTATCCAGGTGAACGACTCTTTCCAGCTTTGCTACACTTAAAAGAAAACTCCAGCGAAAACTAAAGTTTTTCATATGTTCCATTAAGGAAATCCATGTGTCAATCTCTCACCTACTTTTTTCTTAATATTACAGAGAGGCCATGGCATAGCAACATATATATATATATATATATATATATATATATATATATATATATGCAAAAAAATGGAGCTTCCAAAAAGTAGTGCTGCTAACATTCAATAGAGGACAATCCAGTAGTTCTAAACAAGAATAACTTTATTAGAACAAACATAAAACGGACTACGCGTTTCTACGCCGAATCGGCGTCTTCATCAGGTCAAAAAGCTTTGACGTAAAAACGCGTAGTTCGTTTTATGTTTGTGCTAATAAATTTATTCTTGTTTTGAACTACTGGATTGTCCGCTATTGGATGTTAGCAGCGCTAATTTTTGGAAGCTCCATTTTTTTGCATACATGTATATATATATATATATATATATATATATATATACCCAGCGGTTCCCCTATTCAGGTGGCCGGTTCTTCTAACCTAGCTGCAGCTTCATCCTTTACATTTGTACCATTGTTGTGCTTGTTGCAGCACAACTCCAATAGGTGAGCAGTTATCAATTCATATTGTCTTGCTCTACCTTTACCAAATTTGACCCGCACCATGTTGGCGCCGTGTGTTTTTTAACTCTCTCTCCATGGCATAGCAACAGTCTAAGTCAGTCTAAGGTGACATGTTTTTTCTACTTGAATCAATGTGGATAAGCCTGTGTCACTCATACAGGCACCATAATTTCCCGTATGATGTCATCACATGGACTTTTCCACACGGGGGGGGGGGGGGGACGGGGACGGGGACGGGGGACACAAAAGTCTATCTCAGTTACTGCTAATGATTAAAGGAGCTTGCATAGTTTCTAACTGGTAAAATCGGAGCTGATCCTACCTGGCTCTATGTTTGGATTAAAGGGAAGTGAGTATAAGATAAGTCCAGAGCTGGATAGACAATCATGTGGGGGTTGAAGTGATTTGAATGTTGGGTTTCTGTTGTAGGACAACTTTAAGCTTGTTCTACGTTTTATGTGTCGATTATCACTTCTTCCCTTCCAACATTGTAGACCATAATTCTACTTACAGTCTTTACTTGGTTTTATGTTCCCTACTTTATACATTTCTTGCTGTTCTCAGATGTTTCCAGCTACCTCACCATTGTAACCCCTTCAAACCCTGTAGTATTTCATGCTTTTCTATTTCAGCTTTGGTTCATCCTCCTGAGTCTCCATTCAATTTCATCTTTCTCAGCAGAACATATTGTTGTTATTTCTCCTAAGGGCCATTCAAGACTTGTATTCTGGACTGCTCAAGTTCTCCTTTTCTTATTAAGTCATTATTGCACCTCATCATACTTTGTAGCCCTTCCTTCTTTGCTTCATTATTTCTCCCCTTTCCTGATAAGTCATAATTTCAGCTCACCCTGGTCTTTCTTCCGTAATGCTCTTCTACTAAATCCTCATCCTAGGCCATTCATTTCTGCAATATTTCATTCGTTACTCTGTCCCATTCTTCATTCAAAGGCTTCTTTGCAAGTTTCCCTTTTGTGTAGTATTTCTTTTCTTTCTCATTCTATCTGCTTAACCTGAAAAGTTCATCCCAATGCTCTACAACTTTGTGCTCCCTCATCCTCTCGTTCTGATTTCTATATACAGTAACTCGCCTAAACTAGGATTTGGTGTTCTCGCCAACTTCAAAGCAAATTAAACACCATTGACTCAGCGGGTTTCCTAGTAAGCAATATAAAGCTTGAGAATATAAATCATTTTTGAATTGGCAACACAAAGTGATTTACAAGTGATACCTTTATGAGCTAAGCAAAAGAAATAATTGCAAGTTTTTAAAGGAAAGTTTTAAAATTGCTTCATCTTCTCATCTTTGTTATGAATATCATCGTATCCAATTTTACTTCCTACACAATAGTAAGACTGATGTCCGTGACTGATGTGTATATGAAATAATTATCCAATTAGGGATGAACTACACACAGCTAAGTATATAGAGGGCATTGATCACAGTGGGAGGCTAAGTGTCTCCAAAGTTGTGGATCTAGATTAGGGAGCAAGTTTATGAAATAACAGGGATATTAACATGTACTTATCTGAATAGCTCTTTAATTGAAAGAATGTTCTAACCAGCAAAAATAATGAGGGTGAAATTAACAAAGTCAATCTGAAATTGTCTTACCACTTGACCGTCCAGCTTGGAGAACCTACAGTATATGAATTCTTTAATTACAGTTTCACCATTAAATATTGTATAGATCATTGTAGTTTATATCAAGCCCATCTACTACTGGGATACATGGTAGGGAAGGGGTCCTCATAGAACAAATCAAAAAGGGCCCCCATTATGATGCCTGGTTTTACAACCCAGGAAAAAATGGCTTAATATTTGTATCCCCCCTCCATGCGTTTTCCACAACCCTTCAGCCAATTTCCTACCCCTTGTTTGTAAAGAATGCAGTTTTTCTGAAGCCCTCACAGGTTTTCTCCACCCAAAAGCTTGAACCAATAAGGGCTTCCTTTCTCCAAGGGCCCCATAGCAGCTGCATTTGCTGCCTCTATGGTATGTATGCTCTTGCCTACAACCAATTCTTTGTTCTGAGTTTTCCAAAACGACCAAAAGTATTTGTTTTTGACTTGTGATTGGCCGGAGATTTAAGTGCACTTGAGATGTATCGAGGCGGCATGGTGATCAGCAGATTGCTGGGCCAGCACTAGTTTAAAAAGTTGAGACAGCCCCTTTGATAGTTCATTATGAAACCTGCAACAAATGTTAAATAAAAAGCTGTAAATTATCTTAAATATAAAAAAAAGTAAAAAATAGTTTTTTTTAATGTACAATAGAGTGAGCTGAATGCTACTCCTTCCTTAAAGGTGTTGTCTGGTTTAGAAACCCCATTTGTATATACCCAGTTAGGGAATTTGAAGTTAAAATAGGAGGTCCTCTGTTCAGGATCTAAATCTCTAGGCCAGAGTTGAGAAGGGTTGTAAAGAGCGTCTCTCGCTCTGGAGGACTTGTCCTGTCCTGTATTACACAAATGACCCATTGAGTTAAATAAGTAGTGTGTAATACTTGTTTTCGAGTAATAAAGGGAAGGGAAAGAGAAAAGATGTGGTCTAAACTAAATTGTAAAATAAGTAACTTTATTGGATATGCATTAAAATAAATATTAAAAGTCCATTGGTGCAAACCGGTATGTGTGAGTGACCCCCAAACTCACATACCTTGGCCTGAATAGGAAATAGATATTGAATGAGAGATGCCACTAAATAGAATATCAAGTGATTGCACTACCGCTGTTGAGCACTATGTGGCACGTGTCACTGCACTATAATTGAGAAAAATAGCTCCCGATGGGACAATGGAATCAGTGATGAATTTGACCAATAAATCAGCTAGTGAAGCTAGCCCGTGCTGGAAAGATCTACCGATACCATCGGGCAGCTGAGGGGACCGGTTTGGCCCACCACAAGTTAATTGAATAATTAGAATATTGGCCACATACACACACAGCGATGTGCTGCGTTATAAATCTGCAGCTATCTTGACTTGAATGGAGTGAGTGTGATGTAGGTGATTTCACTGTAAAGGATATAAGGTAATTCCACTGAATTCCATTGTAATGTACACATTGTTGGATTGTGAATAATGAAATGGTTTGATAGTATAAATTGTAGTGGCTCAAATAGTTGAGTTAGAATCCAATTCACAATTGAAGCAATATATAAGCTGAAGGAGTATTTGGCTGCGCTGATGTGACAGCAAGCAGCTATAGAAAGTTTGTAAATAGTATTGATTTGAGCTGCGCTGTTAAAACAGCGAACAGCTAATAGGGCTCAGAATTGACCCTACATTAAATGGGTGACCAGATGTAATCTGGCCACTTACACATTCAGCGTTATTGTTGCGTTTATACTGGACAATTTGTAAGTGCAGGCAAACCTATACGCCGCTATCTGCCTTGGAAGCAGCGAATTGGAATGCGGCTGTGAGGTGTGCAGCTGTCACTGCTGGATGTCAACCCAGACGCGGTGATATGCAACCGTTCACTGGGTTTTGTCTTATACTGGAGCGGTTAGAATAAATCCGCCCAGTAAACTCAGTGTGTGAACCGAGCTGATTAGTGGAGCAGTGAGGGTTCGATTGTCTAGACCCCACAGTCTCACTACACCTCGCCTATGGTCAGACTCGAGGATAGTAAATTGCAACCTCGGGGAGACTGTGCCTGGAGTTACCAGCCGTCAGACCATGTCGTAGTGGGAGGTGAGGGAGATACCCCAGCTGATCAGGATTTAGACAGCGAGACACGCTAGCTGTGTAGCGCAGTGAGGCAGCTGACAGCAGTCAGCCGTATGTTGTGGCGTGATCTATTGAGAGCTGAACAGGGACAGCTCTGGCCATGTGTAGGCACCAATGGATAATGGATTTAAACACCCGACGCGCGTTTCGCCAGCATTCTGGCTTCTTCCAGGGGTATAATACTTGTTTTCCCCTGTAGTGGCACTGCAGGGAAATTGAACACTTTCAGGTTTCCCCACAGATTACAGCTGATCGCTGGGGGACACTTGGTGATCAATTTATTGTCAAGGGACCCTTCTTACAAGTAGGGATTATCCAAAGCGGAAAACCTCTTTAATGTTGTGTTGTGTTTTTTGTTTTTTTTAAAAAAACCTGGCTCTAATTACATAGCTACTGATTTTAAAGTATAAATTCTGAAAGCTTCTAATTTGAATCACATTTTTAGTGATTTTTTTTTCCTGCCTTTTTTGGCATTGTTAATATTCACGCTTCTTCTTGTACCAATGTCAGTTGAACACATTAAACTCATTATTATTATGCAGAGCTCAAGCCATCTTATCAAAGTTAGCGTACCCTGGGCTTCAGAACCAAACTAATTGAAGTTGTATTTATCACAACACCTCAGCTGTATGAACTGAAAAAAAAATAAGTGCCAAAACAGCATCAGATTTATCAGAAAGAGAAAAAAAAAAATCCAATTAAAAGTCATAGGACTTGTTTCTTTTGATAAATTCTGTTGGTTTTCTAACATTGGTGTTGCTCCAGTTTCCTAGTCAGCAAAAAATGTTCAGTGAGACTACAATACTTTACTTTGTTGATTTCCGCACACTTTACACTTGCAGCACTAGGAAAATGGACGGTATTGTTATAAAAATGTTCTATAGAAACGGGCAGGAATGTTCCACCATTTTCTTATACTATAATGGAAAAACTGCAGTTCAGGCAATTAAAGGATTCAAGACACCAGTTCGTTATTGTGGATATTTACATGCCAGATATTTGAAGAGAACCCATAGATTACTTCTAGTTATTAGCAGTCGCTACTCTCCGCTACATCAGAAAAGTCTGTTTTTGTAGATTCAAAGGGTGTAGTCTTGATGTATACAGGCAGTATTGAAAAGATTTGAATAGTATACACTCCAGTCCATGATGTTACTTGCCATTTACGTCTCACATTTATCATGAATAGATACATGGAATGGCCACTTAATTGGAGAAACCCATCTAGTCTCGCATTGGACCTCATTTGGCCTTCAGAAATGCAGTAATATGTAATTGTTGAAATTGTCCTGCAGGACTATTGGCCCATGCTGGCCGGATCGTTTCTTGCAGTTGCCACTAAAGTTTCCTTCCATAGGGTAAACAGCTGCCACGAAGGGATGAACTTGTTTGGCTACAATCCTTAGGTGAGACCTACTGTTCAAATGTCCATCCACAGGTATCAGGGGACCCAGGTTGTGCTATGAAAACATTTCCCACAACATAACTCCATCTCCACCTGCCAGAACTATTGGCACCTGGCAGGAAGGGTTCATCAACTCATGCTGTTTGCGCTAAATTCTGACTTTCCCATCAGCATGGTGCCACAGATATCTGGATTCATCTGACCAGGTGATGTTTTTCCACTGCTCAGTGATCAGAGTTTTGCACTCTTTTGCCCACTGGAGTTTTGCCTTTCTGTTTCCCTTGAACAGCAATGGCTGTGGATCTGCTTGTTTGTTGCAATAATCCATTCATGCTAAGGAACTAAGGAATTTGTGTGCGCTCGGACATGTTAGGTGGAGCACCAGCTTTGTATTCGGCTGCAATTTGCTTGATTGTGCACCGCCTGTTCATCAGAGTGATTTTAGACATCCTCCTCCGACCCCTTTTCTCGATGAGTTGTTGAGGTCCACTTAATTTTATGCTGCACTCTGGAGTCACGTGTCTAATTTCGATACTGGGAAGCTCCAATCGTGAAAGGGCAGGTGTCTCTAATAAAGTGGCCATGATAGATAGATAGATAGATAGATAGATAGATAGATAGATAGATAGATAGATAGATAGATAGATAGATAGATAGATAGATAGATAGATAGATAGATATGAGAGAGATAGATAGATAGATAGATAGATAGATAGATAGATAGATAGATAGATAGATAGATAGATAGATAGATATGAGAGAGATAGATAGATAGATAGATAGATAGATAGATAGATAGATAGATAGATAGATAGATAGATAGATAGATAGATAGATAGATGATAGATAGATAGATAGATAGATAGATAGATAGATAGATAGATAGATAGATAGATAGATAGATAGATAGATAGATATGAGATAGATAGATAGATAGATAGATAGATAGATAGATAGATAGATAGATAGATAGATAGATAGATAGATAGATAGATAGATAGATAGATAGATAGATATGAGATAGATAGAAAGATAGACAGACAGACAGACATGAGATAGATAGATAGATAGATAGATAGATAGATAGATAGATAGATAGATAGATAGATAGATAGATAGATAGATAGATAGATAGATAGATAGATAGATAGATAGATAGATAGATATGAGATAGATAGATAGATAGATAGATAGATAGATAGATAGATAGATAGATAGATAGATAGATAGATAGATAGATAGATAGATAGATATGAGATAGATAGATAGATAGATAGATAGATAGATAGATAGATAGATAGATAGATAGATAGATAGATAGATAGATAGATAGATAGATAGATAGATAGATAGATAGATAGATAGATAGATAGAACCAATGAATGGGGTGTCAAACAAGTCCACATAATGTGTCTTAACCAGAATCGAAAAATAAATGACACCAGAGAAGATACTCAATATAAATGTTTTTCCAGAGCAGAAAGTGATAGATAGATAGATAGATAGATAGATAGATAGATAGATAGATAGATAGATAGATAGATAGATAGATAGATAGATAGATAGATAGATAGATAGATAGATAGATAGATAGATGATAGATAGATAGATAGATAGATAGATAGATAGATAGATAGATAGATAGATAGATAGATAGATAGATAGATAGATAGATGATAGATAGATGATAGATAGATAGATAGATAGATAGATAGATAGATAGATAGATAGATAGATAGATAGATAGATAGATAGATAGATGATAGATAGATAGATAGATAGATAGATAGATAGATAGATAGATAGATAGATGATAGATAGATAGATAGAGAGAGAGAGGGAGAGAGATATGAGATAGATGTGAGATAAGGAGACACAGGGATATATATGAGATAAGGGGATAGATATGATAATAATGACATAGGGAAGTGCATGACATTATTCCTATGAATTCCTGCTTGCACTTTACGTCTAGAAGTTCGGTATAATCCTTTAATCCATTATAAATAGACAATGTTTGTAAGGAGTCTTTGTTAATGAATATGAATAAATGATAAATGTCAGGCAATCATCATAAATCAGCTCAGCTCCTCCAGACATACGATGGTTAATATTCCAGGTTCCTAGTTTAGGATTAATCACTGTACATCAGTGCGCCACTTATCTTCACTGATTCTCAGTTCGGGGATTTCTTTGTACTGCATATTGGATTAAGATAACACTTAAAGTTTTCTCAGCGCACCCTGGATGCCTCCAATCTATAAAGTGTTTGACATACAGCAGACGTATTGTTATCAGCTCAGCCTTACAAATGAGTTCTGGATTACTTCAGTGTCTGGAGGACCCAGTGTGATACTGTACTGCAGGGAAATGGTTAAAATAAATCAGCTTCTATTCACTTCAATGTGGTTTTAAAACTCTACTGGGGTCTTGGGTTCACTTTATCACAGATTTATGGGGAATTCTGTTTTACTTTAGAAAAACTTGTTTGTTAGGAAGACCTCGTAAATGGAACAACAGATCTTGAAGTGAGAGTTCGGGCAAAAAATAATAAGGCTCGGGCTCTTTGCAGACATTTTGATTGCCCTTTAGGCCTCATGCATACGACCGTAGCCATGTGGACGGCCGTGATTTTAGGGTCGGCCGCGAGCCGCCCGCAAATCGTGGGCCATGCACATGACCGTGTCCATTAATTTCTATGAGCCTGGACCGCAGAACACGGCCGTAATAAGACATGTCCGTTCTTTCTGCGGTCCAGGCTCCTGGGCCATGCACGGACCGTGGAAACTACTGTTGTATGCATGGGCCCATAGAAATTAATGGGGCTGCAATTCTCCCGTGGATTTTCGGGGGAATTGCGGCCGCAGAAGCACGTTCGTGTGCATGGGGCCTTGGTCTTCTGCATTAGTGCTATTCGAAGGCAACCCTTAAAATTTCACTCCGGAAAAATTGTGTGACAATTGCAAAAAATCAGAAATGGCCCCCAACTTTTTCTTTCAAAGGGAAATGTTGGGGTTGACCGAATGTTACTATCGGTCCATAGCCTTTTTTGTTAAAACTGACCCACTAGGGGCCTTATACATATCAGGGCCTTTTAAAAAGCTTGTTTTGCATCTGTTCCTTGCCCTTAGTGCCACAAAATATCAGCCTCACATCACAGGGCTGGTATCGGCAATTATCACAATGGGCATTTTTCTTTTTAGTTGTGGCAGATATTTTTTGCAAGAGGGACGAAAGAAAGTCTAGCCATGTTGTTTGTCACGTTCAATTAGCATCTAAAAAATGGTAAAACTAATTTTGTTAGCCTGTTCAATCAAGCTCTAGTGATGGCCATATTGGTTGTCTATAAAAAAAAAAAAGGATCACTATTTTTTCAAAAATATGACCAAAGAGAACAACTTAAAGAGGCTCTGTCACCAGATTTTGCAACCCCTATCTGCTATTGCAGCAGATCGGCGCTGCAATGTAGATAAGAGTAACGTTTTTATTTATTTTTAAACAAGCATTTTTGGCCAAGTTATGACCATTTTTGTATTTATGCAAATGAGGCTTGCAAAAGTACAACTGGGCGTGTTTAAAGTAAAAGTACAACTGGGCGTGTATTATGTGTGTATATCGGGGCGTTTTTACTTCTTTTACTAGCTGGGCGTTAGGAATGGGAGTGTATGATGCTGACGAATCAGCATCATCCACTTCTGTTCGTTACTACCCAGCTTCTGGCAGTGCACAGACACACAGCGTGTTCTCGAGAGATCACGCTGTGACGTCACTCACTTCCTGCCCCAGGTCCTGCATCGTGTCGACCACATCGGCACCAGAGGCTACAGTTGATTCTGCAGCAGCATCAGCGTTTGCAGGTAAGTAGCTACATCGACTTACCTGCAAACGCCGATGCTGCTGCAGAATCAACTGTAGCCTCTGGTGCCGATGTGTCCTCGCTCGTCCGACACGATGCAGGACCTGGGGCAGGAAGTGAGTGACATCACAGCGTGATCTCTCGAGAACACGCTGTGTCTGCACTGCCAGAAGCTGGGCGTTCTGAAGAGAAGTGGATGATATTTCTCGTCAGAACTCCCAGCTAGTAAAAGAAGTAAAAACGCCCCGATGTAACGAACACAATACACGCCCATTTGGACTTTTACTTTTAACAAGCCCAGTTGGACTTTAGTAAGCCTCATTTGCATAAATACAAAAATGGTCATAACTTGGCCAAAAATGCTCGTTTTTAAAAATAAAAATGTTACTCTTATCTACATTGCAGCGCCGATCTGCTGCAATAGGAGATAGGGGTTGCAAAATCTGGTGACAGAGCCTCTTTAAAGGGTTACACCATTTTAGACAATACGTTTTGTTTGAAGGATCCTCTTCTAATAAGCTAAAGACAGGCTATTTCTTTGATGGGACCCTCCTTGATTTATGCTAAATTAGCTAGGGAAACAGGCATCAAGGGTTTAATTTCCCTGCAACGCCACTTCAGGTGAAAGGAAGCATTACACAGTACCCAATTAAATTAAAAGGGTATTCCCATCCTACACATTTATGGATCTATAAGGTATGCTATAAATGTGGGATAGGTGCAGGTACCAGCTCTGGGACACTCCCCAATTGGGAGAACTAGGTCCTTTCTATTGAAATCTATAGAGTTATGGAAGGAGCCAAGCAATGCGTAAGATGGGAACACACCCGTCTAGGGTGAGAGCTCCTCTTTGTAGCTGCTCTGCACCTAGGCAAAAGCTTTTAAAAATGGGTTTCCTAAACTAGACAATCCCTTTAATTACTTGTTTGTTTTTTACAATTTATTTCTCTTTTTGTTTTCTATTAAAGTCAATGAGTAAAACAAATGCTACAAAAAACACCTAAGCTAGAGCATGTCGCAATGGTATCACGGGCCCAGAGGCTAGGGCTACATGGCGACATGTGTCAAGCGACGACATATCGAGTGGGATTCAGGCGACAAAAAAAGTATGCGATTTGAATGCAATTTTATGTTGCCATAAAGTTGTACAACTTTTTGGGGATGCAATTTATGATTCACATGTTTTGGTCATGACTTTACATAGTTCACACACTAATCACACACAACTTGCAGTCACATGGGATTTACATTGCTGTCTATGGAAAGCCATGTCACTTGCGACCAGCAACCCAAAACCCAGCAAGTTTGGATTTTTTCCGCGATGGTGGTGTCACACTCGGGTTAGGCCTAATGTTGATCATTTGCTGCGATGTCACAAGCAATATGGCGATTGTATTGTCACACCACACATGTCGACGTGTAGCCCTATCCTTTACTATACATTGAACTGATGCATTCACTATGACATCTCTGACGGCAGAACGTGCACGCAATACCCGGTGTCTACACGGCAGAACAGCTAGACGCTTCATTATGTATCTGCACATCAGAGCAACAGAAATGGAAAAATCTGATCATCTTTTACAGCAAAAATGCTTTTATTTTAGGTCCATTGAGTAATTTATGAAGCTTCCTCTCTTTCCCTGTGTTCTTCCACTTAATTCCAATCTCAGCATTTCTATCAAGGTGAATGAGAATTGTTCATGGACAATTTATATAAAGCAAGATGTGTGCATAAATTAACTGCAAGTCTTAGATAAGAGTGTCACGAGTATGGTAATTTGAAACTGCACGGAGAGAATTGAAGTCCACGGCGGCCTTTGTGCCGTTAATTGACGAGCGATATCAAACAACCTGAAATGGTCCTGCTATCCACGCGCAGTCACATTCCTAGCTGAAATTCACCTTTCTAGAATGATTGAGCCCAGATTCGTTTTGGTAGATTTCTTCCCGTTTTTTTAGCATTTAAGAATGTTTCTGGTTTAGAAAACCCACTTTCAGGGCAGTAAGAGTTGATTATGCGCAGTCCTTTATTTAGGACCTCCATCAATTAGCCAGAGCAGAGAGCATCTCTTTCTCTGGGGGACCCAAAATGTCCGTGCGTTACACAGACAGACCATTGATTTCAGTGGGAACCATGTAATGCTTCTTTCCCCTATGGCGCACTGTAGGACAATTGACCATTAGGGTATGTTCACACGGCAACGTCCAATACGCCTGAAATTACGGAGCTGTTTTCAGGCAAAGACAGCTCCTGAATTTCAGACGTAATTGCTCGTACTCGCGTTTTTCGCGGCGTCAATTACGGACGTAATTGGAGCTGTATTTCAATGGAGTCAATGAAAAACGGTTCCAATTACGTCTCAAGAAGTGACATGCACTTCTTTGACGCGGGCATCTTTTTACGCGCCGTCTTTTGACAGCGGAGTATAAAAAAAAAAGCCTGTGTGCACAGAACATCGTAACCCCATTGATTTCAATGGGCAGATGTTTGCCGGCGGTTCGGAGCCATATTTTCGGACATAATTCGAGGCGTAAAACGCCCGAATTACGTCTGTAAATAGGGCGTGTGAACATACTCTTAGCTTCAAGTATTTTCTGAAGATTATAGATGATCGCTGAAGGTCCCAGCAGTGTGACACTCCGTAATCGTTTTTTATTTTTGAGGGACACTTCTAACAAAAAAGGGATGACTAATAGTCGACACACACTTTAAGGGCTGTAATAGTGTCATAGGGTGCATCCATGGAGTAAGGAAAAATGATTGAAATTGCACCAAATTTGTTAAAGTGGTGACATTTGATAGACATGATAAGCCCCCTGCACGCGACCGTGTTCGGTCTGTAATATACGGTCCGCATGTCGGCCGCATGTCCCAGACCGAACACAGTGCAGGGAGCCGGGCTCCGAGCATCATAGTTATGTACGACGCTAGGTGTCACTGCCTCGCTGCGGGACAACTGTCCCGTACTGTAATCATGTTTTCAGTACGGACCGATGTTAGGCCCCATGCACGCGAACATATTTTTGCGACCGCAATTCACCCGCAAATCTTCAAGTGAATTGCGGCCCCATTCATTTCAATGGGCCCATGCACACGACCGTGGTTATCACGGTCCGTGCATTGCCCAGGAGCCTGGACCGCAAAAAGAACGGACATGTCTTTTTACGGCCGCATCTTGCGGTCCAGGCTCATAGAAATGAAAGCACAAGGCCATGTGCACGGCCCGCGATTTGCGGGTGGCTCGCTGGTGACACTCCGCGGCCGTCCAAGCTGCAAATCACGCCCGTGCACACCACTACGGTCGTGTGCATGAGGCCTAAAACACACATATTTATTACTGGTGACCTTGTACCTGCCTGAGGTTGGTATAAAAAAAAGTTCAAAAATTCATGATGAATTTTGCACATGTATGCCATATATTTTTGGGTGAAAATTGAGATCTACTTTTCTCATTATAAGACTGGGTTCCCATGTAGCGTAAATGCTGCTGAATTTTGGCAACAGAATTCTGTGAGAAAATCCACAGCATGCGAAAACATTTATAAATTGACATGCGGTGCGGTTTTCAAATCTGCAGCATGTTCATTTTTGGGGAAAAGTTGCTCTTTAGTTGCAGATTTTCCCCATTGAATTAAATGGGGAGGTAAAACTTGTAACAAAAAGCGTATTTTGCAATTTTTGCGGTGGAAAAAGCTGCTATCTGCTGTAAAAAACCGCATATGTAAAAAGAAAAAAAAACTTTTGGGATTTTTTTTATTAAATTAAAAAAGTCGAAACTTCCCAGCGTTGTCATAGCGACACATTCCTTTGTTCTCTGTGCAGACCCTTCTCCTAGGATGACGTTTTATCCCATGTGACTGCTGCAGCCAATCACAGGCTGCAGCATTCACACAGGATGCAGCATCATCAAAGAAACCCGGACTACGTGGAGAATAGCGGGACGGGTTGCTATGATAAAGCCGGGGGGAGTATTGGCTTTTTTTTTTACTAGCACTGTTTTCTGCAGATTTCACCCGAAAATCTGCAAGACAATTTGGTGCAATTTTTTTTATCGGAATTCTCTGTGGGTTCTAGGTTAGATACGCTATGTACCTTTACGCAGCGCATCCGACCTGGGGTAACATACCTTAATACTTTTAGTACAATGAAATAATAGATATATAAAAAAAACAAATGTAAAATAACAAAACAAAATAAGAAAAATTCACTTTTTGTCAGAAGAGAAAAAAAAACCACAAATGGTTGTGGTTTCTGTGAAAGACCAAATATCTCAAGCTGATTATGCAGCTTAACTTGAAGTGCATTTCATGTATTTAGACAGAGTGCCAAATTAACCAAGGATGAATGTGATAACTGTTGAGCAAAGCAGTTTGCAGGATTACTTTCAAAGCTTTAATCATTTTATTTCAGATGTGAAAGAAATATACTCTGCAATTAGAGCGAGGAGAGAATGAAGATATCTGTACATTTAAATAATATGCATCAAGGTTGTTTTTGTTATCGCCTTGAAAAAAAAAAAAATACCAATCCATTTTAGAAAAAGATCCGTCATTATTTTTCCATCATTTACAATTGCAGCCGTCGTTACTCTGTAATAATTGCCGAATACTTTAACAAGAGATGAATATGTGGCTTCAAAGTTTAATATTGGAGGTCGGGTCTAAACATGTATTAGGCTGTCATCTGAAGTGGACACACATATCACGGTGACCTAGCTTGTCTAAAAAGAAAAAAAAATATGATTTTTGTTTTTTACTTTAGAAGCAGAAATCTGATATCTTACAATAGTGACCATTGTATTCAATTGCAACCCTTCGCGCGCCCTGACGTGTCATTACGTCCGGGTGTGGGGGTTGATGTTTGGAGCACGCTCACGTGCTGAGCGCGCTCCATATGCTGGGGGTGTCGGCTGTATTTTACAGCCGTCACCCGGGACTAACAGCCGGGAGCAGCGATCGCGATGTTCCTGGCTGTTTAACTCCTCAAATGCTGCGGATAATCGCGACCGCAGCATCTGAGGCGTTGAAAAGAGAGGGCAGCCCCATCCGAAAGCTCATCGCCCCCGCTGAGAGATTGGGGGGTGACGATGGTTGTTATGGCAACCCAGTGGCCTATTGAATGCTCCAGGGCTCCCTTCACTCTGCAGAGCTTAACAGATGCCTGTAAAAATTACGATATACTGCAATACGTTAGTACTTTTTACATTAGACACTGAGACCTCGTCAAGGGGGTTTTACACTGGGCGATTATCGTGCAGACAAGCGTTCAGCGATTATCGTGCAGACAAGCATTCATATATTGCTTGTTACCAATAATTGCCCAGTGTAAACGGGTCAGCAATCAGCAGATGAACAAGCAAATGCTTGTTCGTCTGCTGATCGTATGGTTTTAAAAAAGTCAAATATTATCGTTGTTGGCAGCGCATTTCCCTGTGTAAACAGGGAGACGCGCTGTCGACATGATAATAATGTGTGGGGACGAGGGATCGGAGTAATGACCGCTCGTCCCCATCCATAGCTCCGTGTGACAGGAGCAAACGAGCGCCGCTGTGAAAGGGCCTTCACGTTTCCTGTCACTTTTCAGCTTGTCCTGTGTACATTAGAAACAGGGTACCAGCACTCCACACATTTGAAAAAATACCCAGCTGATTTTAATTCAGGAATGACCTCATAAGTGTTCCTGCTCTTGCTTGTGCTCTCAGTTCGCCACTGGGGGCGCATGGCAAGGTGAGCTTATTCCATCTGTTCACATGTTGTGGTGCTGTATGGTGGTGTCTGTTGCTGTAGTGCTGCACTTGTGGGGGGACGTGGCCCAGAGCCAAGGAGGCTTGGCACGGTCTGTTAGCATGGGTGCTTTTGGGCCCCTGGGTTGCTCCCTCTGCAGGAGCGGTGCTGCGGTGGCGGTAGCCGCCATGCGGTGCTGCAACTGCTAGAGTAGGGACCCACTTTAAAGAGGTCGCCGTGAAGTGGCAAGTGGGCTTATACAGTTTGATCAAAATGTTTACAAAGAACCTCATGTTCATGTTTCTAAATTATGCCTAGCGGCTCAGATCAACGTATATACTGTTGATTGTGCGGTCCATGTATAGTTTCTCACAATGCTGATTAGAAACAGGGGTAGCAATAATTTCTGCAGTAATCTCATTATCATCAGAGGGCAAGATTACAATGAAAATGAACAACTCTATTATAAAGCTGGAGGAAGATAACATAAGATCCACCATTGACAATAGATGATAGAGACAACTGCTTTCCACTTCCCCCTCCCTGCACAGTGACATCTGCACATGTCACAGAGCATGCCCACTACATTCTTCCATAGAAGTCAATGAGTCATTTTCTGACTGAGGTTTAGTATGTCCAGGTGCCTGCTTGTAAAAATAAAAATAAAGTCATTTGTTTATTTTAATCTGAGTAGGGAATGTAGTTTGTATGGTGTCCCTACTCCTAATTCACTTGCTTGGGCTTATTGGTCATAAAACTACAGTAAGTTTTAAGGTGAAAAAATATGTTTTTAAGGCTGAGATTTACTTCCACAGATCTCTGAAATTGTTTTTAGATTGCATTGTACAGTTTACAGCAATGTGTAAAGTTTTGAATCCATGGAGGCCATTTCTAGATTATATAATCTGCTAAGAACAACAATATGTTCTTTGAGATATGGGTGAGCTGGGGTTTTTCTGGTTTAAGTACTGCTAATGCACCGCTTTGCAAAACCTCTTAAGAACTGAAGGTTGAAAACAATCAATCTTCTTTGTTTCATATTAGTGCGATACAATTCCTTTGAACAACTCTTTATAACGTTATATAAAGCACAGATGGGCAACAAAACACATTAAAGATTGACTTTTAAAAGTGTATCTAATGCATATGCAATTAGGTAATTTACATATCATTAGCCTATTTTCATTAAAATTAAAGGTTGTTCAAGTGAATATGTACAGTAGGTATTATTGTGTTTTGTTTGAAAGCCCAACCTGTTGCATCTACATTAGCCAGAAATTTGAGGAACTTGTCATAAACATGAGAAAACTGCATAAAAGACGATGCATTATTATTATTATTGGCATAATAGGACGAAACCTGTCCATATGCCCTAGGAGGGTATGGTTAAATATTACATGGTTGGCTACTTCGATAAAATGGACATCATGGGATTTTTTACATGTTCCCCACTGTCTCATCTTTGGGGGCTTAGGAGCTTTCTGCATACTCTTTTGACTTTGAGTTCAATTTATAAACCGTATATAGAAAAGTCTTAGGGCTAGTTCACACACAGTTTTTTGGCAGTGTATTTGATGCGGAAACCACACCAAAAAACTGCCGAATACGCCTCCTATTGATTTCAATGGGAGGCGGAGGCATTTTTTTCCCGCGAAAAAGCGAAAAAGCGTCATGCCCTTTCTTCAGGCGTTTCTGTCTCTGACCTCCCATTAAATATGGGAGGCAGAGAAAGCGTTTTTGGCATTTTTTGCCCGCAGCTTTCGATGGCCGCGGCCGAAAAACACAGGAAGTGTTCTGCCGGCAGGTCAAAATCTGCCTCAAAATTACCAGAGGAATTTTGAAGCAGATTTTTCTGCTTGTAAAAGACTGTGTAAACAGAGCCTTAAACTCTTCCTAATAGTTTCTGCACATAGCCCGAATTTTGTATTTTAATTTTGTCTTTTGTTGGTGATATAAAGTTTCTTTAAATATATGGTAAAGGAGTTTTCCAAGCTTATGAAAAAAAATAGAAAATTGCCTGTATGTATCAGATAATGCCACCATAGCTCAGAAGTAGTTACTTTCCATTTACATTATGTAGCCTAGCTCTGTGCAGAACTGTTGTTTTAATCTTGCTAGGGCTTGCTATACCTGCCATATCCAATGTAAAGTATTACAGTTCCCATGAATCCTTTCTCTTTTTACTGACATTGCTGCTATTTACATCTACCTGCATACCTCCGTATTACAAGGTGTAAGGTAGTGCTGTAATTACTCACTGTCTGCTCTGTAATTCTGTTACTCACTGATTCTGCTCTAACAATCTGCTGCCCAGCATGTGAAACACGATCCCTCCATGGACTGGGAGGGAGGGGGAGAGTCAGGAAGCAATGGATATGAGTCATGTCATGTGATGTTTGACTTCCTGTACTACAAGGCGGTGTAGAGGGGAGACATTCACTTGTTCAGTGTAAGAAACATCACACAATCTTGAGATGAGCACCAGCAATGTGAGAATGGCATACAGAGACATTTCAGCTACAGACAGTACATTAGTAAGTGACTAATCTTTATGCAGTTAAACCATTTGCACACAACTTTTACGGGCCGAAAACCCCTTTAAAAAAATTAATCAGCAGAGAATTTTAGATCTATTTAATGAAAAAAATTTGTTTGAGTGAACATTCACTTTAAATTCACCAGAAGCATTAGTGGTATGTTTAAAATTCCAGAAGACTTTGATGGTTCTATAGTATTCTCACCCAGTCATTTTTCCATTACCATCTTGAACGTTATTCTGTAATAGTCACTCATAAAGCGTAGTTGGGATTTTAACCACATTCAACAGTAAATCTACATAAAAAGTTGATTAACTTCAAAAATGTTTATGAATATTTCTGCTGTAGTACTGATTGAGTTATGTCATGTAATATTCTCATTTCATATAGATTGCTGCTATTAAAATGTTGCCGGTTTCCCTAGAATATAAACACAGACAGAAATATGACCTAAAATCTAAGCCTTAACTGCATAACTGTCATCTGATCTCCCATAATGCACTGCTCTTTAGTAAAAGGAAGCCAGAAGAATTCTAAATTTAGTGTTATACATGTACAGAAAAAAAAACCCATCATAACACTCAATTAGAATACAAGAAGAGCTGCAATGTCCATGGACAAGTGTGGCGCTCTTTCTGGAAGATTTTTTTTTATACAACTTTTTTAATTACTGTGCACAAAACATGTTATACTCTGGGTGCACCCCCCACATACGTGGCAATATGTAATTTGCTAGTAAATTTTAGTGTTATTATCCATAAAATTTAAAGAACTGAACTTAATGCTTTTACAGTGTTGACATTTCATGATTCCTTTCTTCCAACAGGAAACTGTTCTTTACAGATTATGGCAATGTGGCTAAAATCGAACGATGTGATTTGGATGGAGGGAACAGAACAAGAATAGTTGTTTCCAAGATTGAGCAACCAATTGCAATCACATTGGACCTTGTTAATAGGCTGGTTTATTGGGCGGATATTTACCTAGACTCCCTTGAAGTGACTGATTATGAAGGAAGGACCAGGAATATTATTTTACAAGGCCAAGAGGTAAGATGATGTCGCCAAAAAACAAAAGATCATAAAGTAATAACAATAATATTACAATTGTAAATCAAGTGATTCCATCCTTATACGTCTATCGACAATTCTCGATAATGATGAAGTGTTAAATTATATTCCATGATTTACATAATTGCATTATCATTTTTATATGGAAATGAAAGAAGTCTAAAGTGAAACAAATTCAAATTTTATGAGGGACTCGTTTTTTTCATAGTTGTCCACCTAATGAGGCACTACTCATTTACAACTTGGATTATGGATTATTATGCTTTTCAATTAAAGCAGCCCTATAAACAAGTAACTGTCATACAATGCCACATATCTTATTGGAACATTTTCTCTTGAACTCACTCTGCTATCAAGGTCATTGAGGGTCAATGGGGTAATTGTGGATCCCATTATTGTACTTAATATTCAAATACCCACTATTAAAATCTACTGTTTACTTTTTCATTTTTCTGCACTGTTTTATTGCTCGAGTTCATACCTTTAATGGCTTCATACAAGTGTACTTAAAAGGACAAGGCTTAGGTTTTACTTATATAAAGCGAATATAATTTTGAGATCTCTGTGTGATTGTCTTAACCTGAGGGATAGCCGTTAAATTAAAAACCTATTACTATCTCTTCCAAAAGCTAAATCGAGGAGCCTGCCAGTAGTGTGCTTGACACAAATGAGAAGTAATTAGAGGCTGTTACATGTGGGCACAAGTGTTACATTATTTGCTTCTTAGATATTTATGAGAATACTGTTATACAAATACAAACAAGAGCTTGTGGCATTAAAAGAGCTTCTTATTTCCTCTTGAAAATAAGATAACTGCACTGTTTGTTTTGCAAATGCTTAGCTCAAGAATCCTTGATGTATATTTTTTTGGGAGATTTTAACATGAAACATATAGTGATAACTAGTGTATTGTATAGACAAAGTCTGTAAACATTTCCTAAACCTTTTATGTTTTATAAGGTTTTTTATTATCTGTGTATATATTTTTTAAGAAATGTAGCAAGTAATTAAAGAAAGAGCAGCCACCAGTAAATCTTTACACTATTTCCAGTAAAACATAGTTTTAATGGTTGGCAATGCTCCATTTCAGGAAGATGTGAATGCATTAATCAGCAGTTAAATCTGGGCCTGGTCCCATGTAAATAATGAATTAATTTTCCTGCTTATTAAAATAATATAGTACATGGTTTATAGACAACATTGTAAATCTATTGTTACAGAAATGTACAGCAACTGACCTGTTTATAAGTATTGGAACCATTTAAAGTATTTGTTTTAATTGTTGTAAATAATGCCTTATTCACATGACAGAGTCCCGCCCGAGCCCGAGTGTCGGCCGATAAAATCGGCCGTTTTTCCCGGCCGGTTTGCATTCGTTTTGTATCCGGGCCGGGCATATCTGGACAGCAACATCAGGGGCTACTCCTGAAGGGGAATCCCCATGTGTGCGGGGATTCCGCTTCAGGAGTTTCCCCTGATGTCACTGCCCAGATAGGGACAGAGACATCAAGCGCTCTGTCCAGGAGCGGAATCCCCAAACACATGGGGATTCCGCTCCTTCAGGGAGCTAAAGTGGGGCTAGCACATAGCAGAGCAGGGAGATACCTCCCTGCTCTGCTATAGTGTCGTCGCTACAATAGTAGCAGCCGCAGCAGCAGCAGCTGCTAGCGGCGCCATCGGCCATGGAAGGTGTCGCCGGGCCAGGGCGCTTTTAAAACCAGTAGGGGAAGGGAGCCAGCGCAGTGCTCCCTTCCACCTGCTGTACACCCCGGACCTACCACACAGTGTATAAACTTACCTCCAGCGTAGCCATTCGTCCGAATGGCATAAACTCCTCCTCCTCACATGCACTCCGCGCTGTGAGGAGGGAGCGAGTGACGGAATACATGGCCATCACTCGGGACACATTCCGGTCAGGGCCGTGTATTACCCGGCCCCATAGACTTCTATGGGAGCCGGGCGGCCGGGTAAACGGTCGAAAATAGGACATGTCCCATTTTTTGACAGCCAGGTTTCCCGGGCCGTCAAAAAATCGGTCGTGTGAATAGCCCCATTAGGGGTCTATTGTACCTACTGCAGCCGGGTGACGGCCGTTTTATGAATGTCCGTCACCCGGCCAGGAAACCCTGTCGTGTGAATAAGGGCTAAGGCTCACATTGGATAATGCAGGTGATCTGCATACAGTGCATACTGAGTAACCTTCAAAGAACATTATGACTGCGATCTGTTTTTATTTTATTTGTTTAGTTTTACCTTTTTTTTCTTTCTTTCTTTTTTTTTCTTTCTTTTTTTTTCTTTTTCTTTTTTTTCTTTCTTTTTTTCCTTCTTTTTTTTCATTCTTTCTTTTTTTCTTTCTTTCTTTCTTACTTTCTTTCATTCTTTCATTCTTTCGCTCTTTCATTCTTTCGTTCTTTCGTTATTCTTTGTTCCTTTTGTGCCTTCTTTTTTCTTTTTTTTTTCTTTCTTTCTATTTTTTTCTTTTTCTTTTTTTTCTTTCTTTTTTTTTTCCTTTCTTTCTTTTTTTCCTTCTTTTCTTTTTCTTTCTTTCTTTCTTTCTCTGTATTTGAAAAAACTATATATGCAACAATTATCTAAATATTTATATATAATGAATATAATTTATGACCTGAACCTTTATAATAATAACTCCGGACAATGAATCCTCACAGCTGCCTTCATACAGACATATTAACGGTTTGGTAAAGGGTTTTCTGCTTTTCACTGATGGTGTTTGCTTAATTTACAAGGACTATTAATATGACCATGTAAATCCAGCCACAGGATGTTGTTTAACCAACTGAGTTTGCTGCTCTATAATCAGAATTCATGATGCGGTAAAGAGTAACCTGTAGTCTGCTGACGATCTCATAGTAATATACCCTGTTCCATTACTGCTCATAAAAAGAAGGCCAGATAATATCCATATATTGGGAAATATGCAGTTCCATAAAATATAAGAGAAGTTTCACATTAATTTGGATTAAGCAGAGCTGATCGTCACAAATTCACAATCAAGTGCTTTCTTGATTTAATGATGCAACATACTCGGATAGGATAATGTAGTTGGTTTATCTGAAGGTCTTTGTAGTTTGTGATACTCAGCTCTGCTACATCAATCTCACTCTCACACTCTCTCTCTCTCTCTCTCTCTCTCTCTCTCTCTATATATATATATATATATATATATATACAAAATTGTAAGGCAGGTAGGAGCAGCACTAGTGCAAAATACCAAATGAATGGTCGGTGCTAAGCTTCGAATGGTAGGAGTGACCTCTCCCCATATGGTAAATAACAAGAGAATAAGAGCACAGAAGCAGAAGCTTTTTCTTTGAGTGCTGCTTCTGTGCTCTTATTCTCTTGTTGGATGGATAGATAGATAGATAGATAGATAGATAGATAGATAGATAGATAGATAGATAGATAGATAGATAGATAGATAGATAGATAGATAGATAGATATGAGATAGATAGATAGATAGATAGATAGATAGATAGATAGATAGATAGATAGATAGATAGATAGATAGATAGATAGATAGATATGAGATAGATAGATAGATAGATAGATAGATAGATAGATAGATAGATAGATAGATATGAGATAGATAGATAGATAGATAGATAGATAGATAGATAGATAGATAGATAGATAGATAGATAGATAGATAGATAGATAGATAGATGGATAGATAGATAGATAGATAGATAGATAGATAGATAGATAGATAGATAGATAGATAGATAGATAGATAGATAGATAGATAGATATGAGATAGATAGATAGATAGATAGATAGATAGATAGATAGATAGATAGATAGATAGATAGATAGATAGATAGATAGATAGATAGATAGATAGATAGATATGAGATAGATAGATAGATAGATAGATAGATAGATAGATAGATAGATAGATAGATAGATAGATAGATAGATAGATAGATAGATAGATAGATAGATAGATAGATATGAGATAGATAGATAGATATGAGATAGATAGATAGATAGATAGATAGATAGATAGATAGATAGATAGATAGATAGATAGATAGATAGATATGAGATAGATAGATAGATAGATAGATATGAGATAGATAGATAGATAGATAGATAGATAGATAGATAGATAGATAGATAGATAGATAGATAGATAGATAGATAGATAGATAGATAGATAGATAGATAGATATGAGATAGATAGATAGATAGATAGATAGATAGATAGATAGATAGATAGATAGATATGAGATAGATAGATAGATAGATAGATAGATAGATAGATAGATAGATAGATAGATAGACAGATAGATAGATAGATAGATAGATAGATAGATAGATAGATAGATAGATAGATAGATAGATAGATAGATAGATAGATAGATAGATAGATAGATAGATAGATTAGATAGATAGATAGATAGATAGATAGATAGATAGATAGATAGATAGATAGATAGATAGATATGAGATAGATAGATAGATAGATAGATAGATAGATAGATAGATAGATAGATAGATAGATAGATAGATAGATATGAGATAGATAGATAGATAGATAGATAGATAGACTTCTCCAAGTCCATCGGAGCACCTCAAATAGTGCCTGTCGGGCAGAACTGGGCAGATTCCCACTACACCTCACAATCCAGAAGAGGGCGCTATCATTCTGGGCCCATCTACACAGCAGCAGGCAAAGTTCCTATCACCATAAAGCCCTGTTACACCAAGGGGTCCCAGGTAAACCAGGCCCCCCAGAACATCTCACCCTGACCCGGCCTGAAGAAAATGTCACCCAGCGCGGCCTCACAAAAGCCGAAATCAAGAAGACAATAAACAAAGGCCAAGAGGAATATATCAGTGACTGGAGGAACGACATAAAGACATCCCAGAAACTGACAATATACCGGAGTCTACAGCGGGAATATAAACTGGCGCCATATCTGGAGAAACTGCCAAACCACAGAGACAGACAGATCCTGAGCCGCTACAGACTGAGCGCCCACAACCTGCTCATCGAATCCGGGCGCCACAGACAGACCTACAAGCCCAGGGAGAGCCGACTGTGCCAACAGTGCGACCAGGAGGCCGTGGAGGATGAGGCCCACTTCCTGCTACACTGCTCCAAATACTCAGCAGTAAGGGACACTCACTTCAGGAGACTCTCTGATCTCTTACCGGACTTCAGCTCCATGGAAGAGGAAGAGAAACTCTACATCCTGCTGGGTGAAGAGGAAACCACAGTGGGCACAGCGGCACAATATGTCACTGCATGCCATAAACTGAGAGAGACATGATATGCCATGGACTTGTATAACCCCGACCCTAGATATGTCCCTATCCCCAAGCCCTCAGTCCCTATCCCTCATTCCCTTACTTCTTACTTGCTTTGGCAATGCTAATATGTATTTGGTCCTGCCAATAAAGCTTCTTTGAATTTGATAGATAGATAGATAGATAGATAGATAGATAGATAGATAGATAGATAGATAGATAGACAGATAGATAGATAGATAGATAGATAGATAGATAGATAGATAGATAGATAGATAGATAGATAGATAGATAGATAGATAGATAGATAGATAGATATGAGATAGATAGATAGATAGATAGATAGATAGATAGATAGATAGATAGATAGATAGATAGATAGATAGATAGATAGATAGATAGATAGATAGATAGATATGAGATAGATAGATAGATAGATAGATAGATAGATAGATAGATAGATAGATAGATAGATAGATAGATAGATAGATATGAGATAGATAGATAGATAGATAGATAGATAGATAGATAGATAGATAGATAGATAGATAGATAGATAGATAGATAGATATGAGATAGATAGATAGATATGAGATAGATAGATAGATAGATAGATAGATAGATAGATAGATAGATAGATAGATAGATAGATAGATAGATAGATAGATAGATAGATAGATAGATAGATATGAGATAGATAGATAGATAGATAGATAGATAGATAGATAGATAGATAGATAGATAGATAGATATGAGATAGATAGATAGATAGATAGATAGATAGATAGATAGATAGATAGATAGATAGATAGATAGATAGATAGATATGAGATAGATAGATAGATAGATAGATAGATAGATAGATAGATAGATAGATAGATAGATAGATAGATAGATAGATAGATATGAGATAGATAGATAGATAGATAGATAGATAGATAGATAGATAGATAGATAGATAGATAGATAGATAGATAGATAGATAGATAGATAGATAGATAGACAGACAGATAGATAGATAGATAGATAGATAGATAGATAGATAGATAGATAGATAGATAGATAGATAGATAGATAGATAGATAGATGATAGATAGATAGATAGATAGATAGATAGATAGATAGATAGATAGATAGATAGATAGATAGATAGATAGATAGATAGATAGATAGATTAGATAGATAGATAGATAGATAGATAGATAGATAGATAGATAGATAGATAGATAGATAGATATGAGATAGATAGATAGATAGATAGATAGATAGATAGATAGATAGATAGATAGATAGATAGATAGATAGATAGATATGAGATAGATAGATAGATAGATAGATAGATAGATAGATAGATAGATAGATAGATAGATAGATAGATAGATAGATATGAGATAGATAGATAGATATGAGATAGATAGATAGATATGAGATAGATAGATAGATATGAGATAGATAGATAGATAGATAGATAGATAGATAGATAGATAGATAGATAGATAGATAGATAGATAGATAGATAGATAGATAGATAGATAGATAGATAGATAGATAGATATAGCCTTTGTTGGATCTATTATAGGTTAAAGAACTAAATAATTCTGGACTGTCTACACTAATATGAAGCTCTTTTATCTGAATGAATGAATGGACAAACAAATGTACAAATGAGTGAGCAACTAGATGAACTACTAAAATAATAAATTCATGGGTGAATGTTTATAACCTCACAGTGCTATTTAGAGCTTTTTTCCTCTTTTATGTTTCTGTAGGTCAGTCAAGTGTATGGCTTATCTTTATTTGAAAACTATTTGTATACAACCAACTTGGATACTTCCAATATCCTGAAAATTAACAGATTTAATAACTCAGATGTACAGTCATTACTGATACTGGAAAATGCCCGCGGTATAAAGATCTATCATAAACGCACCCAGACGTCAGGTAAGCATTACAAAGATTAGTTAATATAATGTTAATATAATGTATCACTAGAATTTCTGCCCTTGAAATGAACAGAAACTCTACAACTATATTCTCCAACCAGTGGCTTTCCAGTTGTTACAGAACCACAACTCCCAGCATGCCCTGACATGCTGCATTTGTTAATCTATGCTAGGAGTTGTAGTTTTGCAACAGCTGGTGAACCACACTTTTGAGACTACTATTCTAAGAGTAGATTGCCGCTCCCATTATATAGCTGAACAAAATGTGAGTATTAACACTTCAGAGTAGCAGGGTTTACCTTGTGTAAGAATGTAAGTTGGCACCCAAAGCATAAGGGCATAACTATGGTGGTAACATCTACAAGATGGACAGGAAGCGGCTGTGTATGCAGGTAGGTGACCAGTGACCAAAGAGTTCTCCGTAGCTTCCAAAATGGCTGACTATGGTTGCAACTTCCGGTTTCCAAAGAACAGCAGCTCTGCAGCACAAACTGCAGCTTTAAAAAGTAAAATACTGTACAGAATAAGAGATGGGGAACATTTATGAGCATATGTATAGTTGTATTATGGGGTTGAGAGACACTTTCAAAATGTTCATCCATTTTATAGCAATAAACAAGTTGATGAATGAAGGATCTTAAATGCTCTTATTTAAATTAATATGTTTAATTCATGACAAATAGTTAAGGCAGTCATTGGTAAAATAACATCAATTTTGTTGTCAGTGACTTTCACGTACTGAGTAAATAATGTTTATTTTAAAAAGCAATTTGTGTGTGATGTTTGCCATGATTTCTTGCAGTCAGAAGCCATGCGTGTGAAATAAACCCAGATGGCATGCCGGGGGGCTGCTCTCACATCTGTCTGCTCGGATCCAGCTACAAAACCAGGACCTGTCGCTGCAAAACTGGATACAGCCTGGCAAGTGATGGAAGGTCCTGCAAAAGTATGTAAAGCCACTGAATGTTTTCTAAGGCCACATAGAGCAGCAGACGCCGAGATAACACTATTTGATGACTTGTAGCGCAAATGCTTGGAGAATATTTCAAATGGAAATCACAGCTGAGATGTGAATATCCAGTCGTAGAGAGATGCAAATGACTTGTAATGTGTTTGGCATCTGTCCATTTACAACTATAGTGAGCCAGCCGAGATTAAAATAAGTAAAGGAATGACTATAGAAGTTGTTTTTTTAGATACTTTGATGATGACCTTCATCTACCATCGGGAAATTCTTGAATTTTAGGGTAGGTTCACACAAAGTTTTTTGCAGGCAGAAAAATCTGCCTGCACTTTCTTTGCCGCGAAAAACGCTTTCTCCTACCACTCATTGATTTCAATGGCAAGTCAAAGATGGAGCTGCATGCAGAAAGAGTGTGTTGCTTTTTTTTTTTTTTTCATGTCAGCATTTTTTCCGCCAGTAGGAAAAAAATGTCTCCGCCGCCCATTGAAATCAATGGGAGGCGATTTCGGCCATTTTTTTGGCGGTTTCCGCATCAAAAACAGTGCCAGAAAACTCAGTGTGAACTAGCCCTTAAAGTGAATGATCACCCTTGAAACAGTTTTATTTATTTTATCTATGATGATCCCAAAAAATTTTTCTAATTATTTTTTTTCATATCTTTATGGTCATATCTCATAATTCCTCACGGTTTTCAAGAACTCTGCTTCCTGTTATTCAGTAGGAACATTCATTATTTATTTCCAGTGGATACAATTCTGTCCATGGTCATGTGATTTACACACAAGTGCTGGGATCAATAGAAGACACAACTCTGACACAAATACTGTAACGAGCCGTGCACCGGTCTGTAAAGTGGAAAAGTGAAATTAATTCAACTTAAACGATGTTTTGTGTAGAATAGCATGTCGTACAGATGTAGCCATCTTTATCTTGACTCAACGCATTAAATACACAGAGGCAAGAAACTTTAACTTGACTTTTTCAATGAGTTTTCACTGGCCTTTGTTGTGTGATATCATGCTGCAGCAAGTTATCAGTCAAGATAAACGTGACTACATCTGTAGTTTGTAGTCTGTTATTGCAGGATAAATCTATACTGCACCTCTCTGATTCTATATATTCAGTGAACCTCACTATGAAGAAGATATTTTCTGTAGGTTAATCTGTAATTTACAAGGATGGCTGGATATATCCATTCACAGTTTTTGACATGAGTTTGAGACCATGTAAAGGGTTAATAGTGCTACCTTCAAAATGTTAAAGAAGTTGTAGAACTCGGTTCTGGAACATGCGGTTTAAACCCATTTTCTCAAGGTGGGGGAGGGGTAACATGGTGATAGTCAGTGACCTATGTAGGATGGAATATGAAATGGCTAAATACTAATTACGAGTGCAGGAAGAAGCAGGAAGAAGCAGTCCTTTAGATCTAATGTGGATTTAACTGCTTTGTAAACATAAAGTGCCTCATATCAATTTCTAGCACAGAGCTTTCCTGTTTGTTTCCTACATTACATCCAGACGCTTAATGAATGCTATATTTAATCATAAATGACATCAAAGCTAAAATCTAATGAGTTGTTAAATTAAATGCCTGCAACACAATATTATCAATTTTACACTTGATACAAAGTTATCATATGTGATCTGTCATGTTTTTGGTGAGTGGACAATTTGAATAAAATAAAATTATTAATTACCATCTAAGAATGTATTATTCAATTCATGAAATTATTTATTTTTTTGTTTATTTAGTTTACTATAAATAAAAAGAGTTGTCTGGTTTAGAAAACACATTTTAAATACCCTATTAGGGAAAGCTAAGTTAAAAGATAGAGGTCCCCAATTTTTAGACTCTCTTCTATTAGCCAGAGCAGAGAGTGGCTACAAAGACCATCTCTTGCTCTGGAGGACCCAGGACATCCATGCATTACAGACATCACATTAATTTGAATGAGAACTGTGTAATGCTTCATTTCTCCTGCGGGTGTGCTGCAGAATTGTATACATGCTGCCAAGTTTCTCCACTGGTAACAGTTGATCACTGAGGGTCTTAACAGCAGGACACCTTTCTGGCAAAAAGCATTATCCAACGTGGTCAACTTAGTGCAGCATATTGTTTTTCTCATTTGCTATTTTTTCCTTACAGAACCTAAGAATGAATTGTTCCTATTTTATGGAAAAGGACGGCCAGGAATAATAAGAGGAATGGATTTAAACACCAAAGTGTCTGATGAATATATGCTTCCTATAGAAAACTTAGTGAACCCCCGTGCTTTGGATTATCATGCAGAATCCAGCTATATATACTTTGCTGACACCACCAGCTTTCTCATTGGTCGACAAAAGATTGATGGGACAGGAAGAGAAACTATCCTTAAAGATGGTAAGTAAATAAGGTCAAGATTTGGGTAACCTTGTACTCTGTGGATAATTTAATTATACAATTCTGGGTGCCTGCAGCTACCATTAGGATGAGCTAAGAAGATTATTGCATATGGATTTATATATCTCCTATTAAAGTCAATATTAGATTTTCACAAAGCTCTTAAGCTCCCTCTAGTGGTGGCTAAAGGCATATCATTTTTTTATAATTGAACAATGACTGTGTGGGGGGAAGCAGGGGATTTAGAGTTCTGCATATGTACCATATATATTCCAAAGCTTTGTTATAATCATCAACTAATCCTAGCATAAGAACCATATGAGATTCTCTTGTACACCAGCAGCAGAATGGTTAAATGAGTGAAACATTACGATTTAGTCTGAAAAATTGACATTATAGATGAGAAATGTAAGAAAAACATTCTGGAGTGATTGCTAAATAATATACTTATTCCTCTGCTTTTGTGTTTCATATTGTATTCTGGTATTAATGGTCTAGCACGCCATCTTATAATGATGTTCCTATTATATTGTGCTTACCGGCTAATTACAGGTATGGGTGATAGTCTTTGTAAATATTACAATACTTGTCAAATGTGTTTATAAGGAAACAATCCTTTTGCTGTTAGTGAATTAAAGTTGTTACATTGAAATAAAAAAGCCAAACGTAATAAAAGTACAAAAGAAGACGAGATGCAAACAAATTAACCTGACATAAATATAAAGGACGAAGTAGAAGTTGTATTCTCGTTTCAACTACTTTGCTTTGTGATATAGAATCTTAATTTTCTGAATCTTCGAATAATTAGATACACATCATGAATTTGTCATCTAGAGTAAAACTCTGGGCTTTCACTATTTTATAATATGTCATTGAGACTTTTCGTCAGAAGACTGCATTGGTAAGGGTCTATGAGCTGAGAGCTCCACCAAGCTTCAGGATGTAGGGATCTGTCACTTGCACTATATCCCATCATCTTTGATAGAAGATTTATATCTCTTTCAAACTGTATCAGAGGAATGTCCATTGAATTCAATGGAACTTACATGAAGTTCACGAGATATTAAAATCTGCAACAACCTAAATGGACATGGCGTTTGGTAGAGTCATAAATCTTTTCCTTTTGGTGACTGGTGGAAGTTCCAGCTCATGGAGTCCAACTAAGGGTCCTCTTACACAGCCCGACATAAGGCGCGTAAATGAGGCCTGATCAACTAGACATCTTGGTGATCGGCACTCGTTTGCTCCTTTTACAAGGAGCAACGCATGGGGACAAGCAATCGTTACTGCGATCACAAGTCCCCAGGGAGATGTGCTGCCGACAACGATAATATTTATTGCTGCCTAAACTATACGATCAGTCAATGAACGAGCATTTGCTCGTTCATCGGGTGATCGTTGCTCTGTTTACACAGAAAAATGATCGGGAACGATCATTCATATGAACGCTGGTTTACCCAATAATTGGCCCGTGTAAAAGGACCGTTATTTGATCTTAGGAGGTCATTCTACGAGGGGTTGGATCTTTAATGAAATGAGGTGAGCGCTTAATCTCCGAGGGTACCTTTTCCTAAATGCAGGAAGACAACACATTGGCCATTTTTCTATCACCAGTTTAGGGAAAGGGTCTAGGGCACATTCTACCTTTTTTTTCTTAGGTAGCAAAAAGATTAGAAGACCTTTATAAGAAATTTTCTTTAAAGATGGACATTGTTGTAGAGATTCCCACATCTGACCTGTGTTCTGATATTTTTTTAATTTTGGGCAGTTGATCCCAAAAGTTGTTTGCAAAGATGATTGAATGAGTTTCATGTGGGAAATTATATCAAATGTTTCATATATTATTCATCTTAATCTATTCAAATGTATTTATTCTTGTTAAGTCACTAATTAACCTGTTAAATACCGTACAACATACATGTACAGATAGCCATCTTTATCTTGATTTTTATTATTTAAAATACACAGTGTCAAGCAACTTTAACTTGACCATTTTAATGGATTTTCAATGGCTTTTCTTGTGTTATATCACACTGCAACAAGTTATCAGAGTCAAGATAAAGATGGCTACATCTGTACATTGCATATTCCTAGACTTTACATCGCTAAAGTACATGCAGAACAGGTTATTATAACTTTGTCTCCTCTAATTTTACATACAAAATGATTGATGAGCTACTATGGCAGCCCCACTTACAGCGGATGAATAAAATACATAATTATAATAAACTTTTGAGGGCAAATTGTGTAGAGATAAAAATCACTAATAAAGAAAAAAACTAAACGTTGACAAAAAAAAAAAAATGATTATTGGGATCAGTTGGACGAAAAATGTGTGAGGACTTGGACCATCCATACTATCCCTTGGCTTTGGAAAGAACCCATTTTAAGACGTTATTCTAAAGTAACCAATTTTTGCCTCATGATTAAAGAGGTTGCCTCATAAATACAACTCCTGTCCATATTCTTTCTTAAGGGATATGGACATCATTAAGGGGGTTTTAGAAAGAGCAGCTCCTGAACTGGCAGACTTTGCCTGGCCATGTATTACATGACTGCTTGTTCATTTGAAAGGCTCCCATGTAATCCAACTGGCCACTGTTGTGGAAAAGTATAGCCAGAAATTTACCTCAGAGATAAAAATGATCACTAGGATTTCCAGGATCTGAAACCATGGCAATCAGATGATCGCTGAGGCATCTTTTTTTAAAGTAGGAATTATCTCGTCAAGGCTACTCCTTCTCTAAAAACAGTTACCCCTTTTGAGGATGAAACCCTCGTTGGGAAAGATTGCTCCAGCTTGTAACCTCCTTCAACATGGTTACCAAAACCTTCTGCACTGTGTTTAATAATTCACCTCTCTGGAAGCTATCACACAAAGCTTATGAGCGAAGGCTTGGAATGAAATAGATTCTGAGAGAAAATTAATCTCAATGTGGTTGTTATGTTAAACAGATCTTGACAACGTGGAAGGAATAGCTGTTGACTGGATTGGGAATAATCTATACTGGACAAATGATGGACACAAGAAGACTATCAACGTAGCTCGACTGGAGAAAGCATCACAGAGCAGGAAAACTCTATTGGAGGGAGATATGTCACATCCCCGAGGAATTGTTGTGGATCCCGGGAATGGGTAAGAGCTCTGTCATTTACAAATGTGTATTTAATCAATTTTGACTCCATGGCTGATGTATCTGAATACTTTAAACAGGGAGGGTTATTCAGAAACAGTTGCAAATAACATTTTACACCCCTACACCCTGACATCATCATTTATGTCATTCACTAAAGTTGCAGCAATTACTTAACTGTCAGTTGCTTCATCAGACTCATTTACTACCCAGTTATTGGGACTGTGAATGTATCTGGCATTTTACATTGAAAGTGACAGATTTTCAGGAATTAAATGTGTCAAAATTTCAGGGGAATTCGAAATCAAAAGATCTAATTTCCATTGGAAGTGGATGACTTAAGTGGAAAAAATGTCTTCAGATTAAGGTTGATCCAATTTCACATAGCTTTAGTTATTCCATCTATTATGAAAATGTATTTGTTTTTATTAATTTCTATGTAAATGTACAAATTATTATTATTACTATTATTTTTATTATATATATTTTTTTAAACCGTAATTGGTAATTTCTGATCAGAATGTTAAAGCTCTTTGTGTAGTATAATCATTATAATTAAACAGCAATTCCAGCCAGGATTAATACTATTATTATCATACCTTATGACTAAGCACATATTTGGTATTCATAATCTGCAACACTCATTGGCGCCCCCTGCTGAGTGATGCACTTTGGATGATCTGCCAAGAGGAGCGGAGGAAGCGACAACTGCTCAGAGCACGTTTCTTCCTCTGAAAGTGATTGTAAGGTCTCATGCACGCTGCTGTATTACAGATCTGTGTTGTATGGATCCATAACATGGCTCCCATATGTCTATGGTAGACTTTGCAGTGTTAACGCTTAAATCACTCTGTACAAATATTCTATTTTATAATCATATTCTTAGTGTAATGACAGGGATAGGGAAACAGACAAGTGAGCCCTAATCTACCTGCCACTCAGTCCCTGCCTACTTGCAACGACCCGCCCTAGGCGACGGGGTACAACTGGGCGACGGTCCCTACACTCAGTAAGTGCACGACAGACAACAGATAAGGAAACACAGAACAAAGGGAAACGGGGCAGTTGCCCACGGCAACACCGTGAGCAACAAGAGTAGTAAACGAGCCGAGTCAAACCAGGAGAGTACGAGGTGCCAAACGCAGAGCAGAAGAGTAGTGAACGAGCCGAGTCAAACCAGGAGTGTACGAGGTACCAAACGCAGAGCAGAAGAGTAGTCAGTAAGCCAGGGTCAATACGAAGGAGGGACAAGTAGTTCAAGAAGCTGCAGCAGGGCCAGGAAACCAACAGAGAAGAATCACAAGCAAGGAGGAACAGGAAAGGCAGGTATAAATAGACGGAGGGCGGGAGCTAGCTCCGTCTGGCCAGGCTGTGATAGGCTCTCCCACTCCTAAGCCTGCCATCCTGAGTGGTGGAAGATGTGGTCAGTCTCACAGACATAGAAGCAGGTGCAGACTGATTACCTATGGGCGTGGACACAGAAGCTGTGCCTGGCAGATCCTCAACACTTAGTGTAGATTTTTTTCCCTAATCTCTATAGACGCTTTGATTATGTTTTATCTTGAATCCCGTTATAGGAGTATTTGATTTTAAGACACTGGTTACCGAACCCGTTTATAAGGTTCTCATCTTGTTCTACTTTAGAGCCCTAAGTTCCTAGTGGTTGTAGTTACGGTATGCAGTTCAAGGAAACCTTAAAAAATATATATACCTGAATCACTTTATATTTTACTATAAAACACTGGGATCAGGATGACCCTTACACTCATGTTTTCTATAGAATGTATTTGCAATATTACGCCTCATTCACAGGAACGTGTGTGACGTCCGAGTTCTGTCAGTGATCTGAGGAAAAATAGGACATGTTCTAACTTTCCTCGGATCGGAGACTCGGACCATTTTTCACTGAGTCGATTCACCCGCTAAAGTGCTTGGGTCCATGAAGACTATCGGGTGCCACTCGGATGCCGTCAAAAACGGCCCCAGTGGCACAACGGTCGTGTGCATGAGGCAGTAATGCTTGAATTACCCTATTGACATATTCTACAAAGGCAGAGCAGACCTTGAAGCTTCTGGGACCCAGAACAAAATCTGTACCTGGCCCCAACCTACCATGTGTCATTTATACTACTGGTGTCTTCTTATGTGGCAGAGAATCTTTGGACTACTATGCCCCTGGTCCCCTGGGTATTGTATTACCTGGTCCAACTGTAGGATCTAAATGTTTCCTTCAATGTTTATAGTTCGCGGAAGCTTTGAGGATTTTGCCTTGTGAAAACCACAATGAAAGTATTCTATATGTACTATTCTATTATGATCTCCCGTTATAGAGCCAGATTAAAAGGTTTTCATCCTCCCGGGTTCTACTATAGAGCCTTGGATTGTAAGTCTTTTTTTTTATCAAGTCTATAGTGACATACAGTAGTTTGTAGGACTGAAATCAGTCCATCCAGTTCATCCTATATTATTTTGTAATGTTGATCCAGAGGAAGGCAAAAACTCTCATGAGACAAAAAGCCAATTTTTCTATTTTTAGGCAAGGAATTCCTTTCCGACTCCAAATTTGGCAATCAGAATAAATCCCTGGATCAACCACCCATCTTCAATAATCTAGTAACCATAGCTTGCAATATTATTACACTTAAGAAAGGTATCCAGGCTTCTTTTTGAACTCTTCAGATAATTCACCATAACATTTTCCCTTGTCAGATAGTTCCATAGTGCTCTTACAGTAAAGAATCCCCTTCTATTTTTGTGTAGAAACCTTCTTTCCTCTAGACTTAGAGAAAGCCCTCTTGAAATAGTTACAGAGAGATATTTATACATAGTTATTAGGTCACCCCACAGACATCTTTTTTCTAAACGAAATAACCCTAATTTTGCTAATCTTTTCTGAATTTTCCGGCAAGTGAAACCAAATCTCGTTTAGCTCCGTAATCTCGCGAGATTTGGTTTCACTTGCCGGAATCTCACAAAAAAGAGTCAGAAGTGTCAGGATTCTGAGTACACATGACGTCCAGGCTGGATTTCATGTGTATTCATTATCAGGACACTGTAGTAATGTTAGGGTTTGTGTATGAGGCTGCACATAGCGATATATCTATATCGCTAGTGCAGTGTAAATGAATGGAGAGGAGTGCATGATGCCGATTGGTCAGCGTCATGCACTCCTCTGTACAACGCCCACTTGGTCGAAAGTAAAAGTACGCCCACTTGGGCATTAAGAAAGCTCATTAGCATAAACCAAAATCGCTCCTAACGTTGTGAAAATAGATCGTTTTTTTTAAATAAAAAGCATTACTGTCACCTACATTACAGCACCCATCTCCTTATATAGGAGATAGGGCACTTATAATGTGGTGACAGAGCCTCTTTAAGTCTACAATGTTAGATCCTCTACAATGTTCGTTCCTCTAAGTCATAAATAGACCTGGAGTATTTTACAATTTTTGTTGTATTTTTTGATATTTTAATCTAGGGTTTGTTATTTTGATCTGGATTATGTGGTTTTTTTTTTGTTCCTCAGAGGTGGCCACATGTCCTTTCTATGATTGACAAAAATAGATAAAGAATATTAGATACAATTTTAAGGTTCTACAAAATAATCTCATGTGTTATGGATATTAAGTTTATTTGAATCAATATCAGCACATACTGTGATTATAATTAAAGAAAGTATGAACGTAATGGAGACAATGTTTCTCCCTCTCCCAGAAAGCTTCAATAGCCATACGAGCTCAGGAAACTAGCTATAAAATTATATCTAGATGGTATCGGGTGCCCGCTGCCCTGCATTAATGGTGCCCGTCTGTGCGCGACACGTGCTTGCGCTGCGGGGCAATGGGGGGAAGCATGTCTCATATTTGGTGGAGTTGTCCGCCCTTACGGACTTTCTGGGAGGCGGTTCTCCAAATTATTTTAATGTCACTGTGGTCACGGTCCCTAGCTCACCCGAGGCGGCCCTTCTATTCATGTTCCCTATGCCATTACCCATTTACAACGCTCTCTACTTAGACACCTCCTCCAATCGGTCAAATCAGTTATTCCCCATAGGTATCGAATGGCGGTCCCTCCACTTCTGGATGAGTGGTTCCAGGAAGTAGCCTTATTGCAGCAAATGGAGCACCTTCTGGCTCATTCTGCTGATGCTTCTATCAGATACAAGGACACTTGGTCTCCATGGCTTATGTTCCTTTCTTCCTTCACCTACCGGAATGCGGTGACCTGAGATACACTGCATATCCTCTCCCATGGGACTTCCTCAGGGTGGGGACTACATACAGATGTGTGGGGGTTTGCTTGCTCCAATCATGTTTCTGCAAGGTGCATAGCTGCTTCTTAATTACTCATGCTAATCCGGACCGGAGTCCAGGCTCGCCATGAACCCCCCTCCCTTGTCTCTTCTTTGTTCTTGTTTGTTTCCCATTCTATCTTCTCCTTCCCTTCTTGTGTCTCTCTTAAGTGGTTATCGGCTTCCTGTGATTGCGCTTGCCCACTATTGCCAATACATTTTAGGACGTATGGGAAGTTGGACTGTGATATTTTTATTTTCTCTCTTAAGCAATGCTCCTTTCTCATATGCTTCCTTAGACTCCTATGGTACTTTGCACTATCTATAGGATGTGATGTTCACCCTCATGTTTGGGCTGTGCCCTCATCTGTCATGTTCTCTTTATTTTTGGGGACACATTTTCCCTAATTGTGTTTGTACCTGTTTATATTAAAACCAATAACAACACTTTGAATTTGAAAAAGAAAGTATGAAAAATAAGGAATTGAAAATGTCGTCTTCAGCAATTTATATGATTTCAGTGGGAAAGATTGTGGAAAGTTTAGTCCTTTTCATTGGGGCAGGCGGGGGGATTTGTATATTTTTGATTATAACCTGCATTTTCAGATCAGTGATTGAGTGTACTCTAATTAATTTGCTTAATGCTTTTTAATGTAAATTCTTGACTAGCGTTCGCTTTTGAGATCTGAACTGAGCTGTTCTCAGAAACATTGTTTTCCTTCTAATTAGAGAATAGTACTAGTGCTCCCTAGAGAACCAACCGGCATCTCCGTTCAATGGCAAATTCCTTGTCTTTAAGTGGAAATTACCTATATGTGTGATTAAACGTATTTAAGGCGTTCACGCATTGACACTTCTGATCACCTCTCGCCAGTCAATGGAGCAACTATCTATTTGTCAAGTAACACAGTATATAGACAGGTGGAACAACCCAGTCATGGGGTATACTGGATCTTGGCTTATAATTAACAGGCATTGTTGTTGTTTTCAATGGATTTATAATGAGATACATCTGTACACAGCTGAGTTTGTCATTTGGCACAACCCATTGTGATGCCATGATTTATGTTATCCATGGAATAACATAGGACTGCAGGTTGCGGGTAAAGCTACTTCATTATCAAAACTCACAGTAAGGCCTTATGCACATAGTAGAGCGCATAGGCGCAGCATGCAACACAGTATTATGGAGCAATTGCCCTATAAAAGCATTGCCTACGTCATACGCCATCCCATGGAGCATAATATTCTGTCATATTCAGTACAAAATCAGAGGCATCTGGAGGTACATAAGGGCCCCATAGACTTCTATGGGTTTCTGTATTATGTCTTCTTAGGGTATGTCCACACGTAGTATAAACACTGCAGATTTTCTGCAACAAATTTAATTGCGGAAAATCTGCAGCGTAATACAGTAGCAGCAAAGTGAATGAGATATGAACAAGTGTTGCGATTTTTGCAGCAGAAAAGCTGTGATCCCGCCGCAAATATCACAACTGAAATAAAAATATTATACATACCCAGAAAAACAGCTTATACTTACCCAGATCTCTCTTCTCCTGCATCCAGCCCGGCCTCCCGGGATGACTTTTAATCCCATGTGACTGCTGCAGCCAATCAGCGGCTGCAGCGGTCACATAGGATGAAACGTCATCCCAGGAGGCCATGCCGGGCTGCAGGACGTCAGAAGGACGCGTTGCCATGACTACGGCTGAGTAAAAGCTTTTTTTTTTAACATGCTGTTTTCCGCAGAGGACATTCCGCCAGAAATTGTTGTGCTCCATAAATAGTTGTGGTTTTTCGGCCGGAATTCCCTGCAGAGTCCAGGGTGGTTACGCTGAGTATTTTTATGCAGTGTGTCCGCCATGTGTGAACATACCCTTACTCTTACTATCCACTATCGATGCTTCTTCAGAGAGTTACTTGATACATTTAACTCTGAATGTTCTGATTGTAATTCATTATTTGAGACTGTTAGTATTTTTGCAAGTTTAGGATTTATTAGCAAGCGTACACACCATAAGGCCAATTTCATGGGAAACGAATTCACCTAATTAGGTTTTTGCAAACTCCTTCCAGCCCCTATCAACTTCAAAATAATCATTTGTGTTGCCGAGATTGTTTGGGAAGACCCTAAAAAGCGTGACACTTCAGGAAGACATTACATCAGATGTGTGACTTTGGCCTGCACTGGTCTTTTGCTTTGTAGGTTATTACAGTCTTTTGTCCCCGGTTATCATCCATTTGGCCAGAGGAGAGGCTAACAGTAATGTTTTTTTTATTAGGTTACTGGCAGGAAGTCATGAAAAATATCGCGCTCAGATCACCACTTTATCCTACATATGTCTAGTGCCGAGAACCACCAGTAACATTTACATACATATAATTATTACAAGCTCATCTTTTTTTTTTTTTAAATGGGCCACCTGCTTTGGACTATCCCTTTTGGTTAGAAAATTCCTATAATAAGGTATCCTACTGTTGGAAATCATAGAGGTCATCTATAATCGAAAGGTCCTATTACACGGCCCGATATGGGCCGATCAACGAGCGTCGATCAACGAGGCAACTTATTGATCGGCGCTTGTAATGTATGGGGACGAACGCTTATTACTACAATCCCTTGTCCCCATACAGTTTCATCATGTCGGCAGCTCATTCCTCTGATTACACAGGGAGATATGTAGCTGACGACGATGATTTTTAATGCTGCATAAAAGAGCCGATGAAAGAGTGTTTGCTCATTCATCGGCTCGTTTGCCCGATCATTGGCCCGTGTAAGGGGAAAGCGGGAAAGCACGTTTTACAATTCCTCTACAGCGCCACCACAAGGGCATTTAAGCATTACAAAGTTCCCATGGAAATCAATGAGCTGTATTTGTACTACACGAATGTGCTGGGTCCTCCAGAGCCAGAGACATACTTTTTTGCCACTCCCTACTCTGGCTATTAAATGTTGATCCTAAATTGTGTTTAATTCCCCCTCTATATAATCAGAATTCACTAATAGAATATTAAACAATAGGTTTTCCAAACCAGACAATTTAACTCATTTTATACTGCATTATCATAAAAATAAAAATGCCTGATACAAATATCATTCATAGTGATACATAGTACCATCTACATTTCTATTTTTTCTCATATTATTTTTTTGACTCTAAGGGAAAATGAAAAGTTTAAAGTCAGTGAGAAAAAAAAAGACAAATAATATAACAAAAAATAAGATGATCGACGTGCTCAGCTGCGCTCATCCCTGGGACAGCTTGTACATTGTGTTACTACTTAAGTTGCGTTCAGGTAAAGCGAAAACTTACATTCTTATTCTGATCTTTGCAAAAATCACAAACTGCTTATCTGAGAACTTTCCTGTGAATCTGATGACATCTGATGCTGGAAGCAATATGAGATCTAGACTATCAAATCGTATACTTGTCAAGAGAATGCTGAGATTTCAGCACAATGCTCAATGTGAACGAGCCCGGAGCCAATCACTGCCGCGCAACAACGTTGTGTTTTTTGGCGAGATTCACTCGTCTTACTGTTTATAACAATTGAGCTTGTTGCTTTTTGTAAAGATGCTCGTTGGGCCAGAAACATCTAAAATAAAAGAGAACAATGTACAAAATGCACAGAATATAAATCTAGTATTTGATATTAGTGTTACTCTTCTGCATTTTACTTCTTGGGCAATGGGTACAATATTAACCATGTACTGTACAGTATATAAAGTTTCTAATCTATATTCAGATTTAGGGTATGTGCACACACACTAATTACGTCCATAATTGACGGACGTATTTCGGCCGCAAGTACCGGACCGAACTCAGTGCAGGGAGCCGGGCTCCTAGCATCATAGTTATGTACGATGCTAGGAGTCCCTGCCTCTCCATGGAACTACTGTCCCGTACTGAAAACATGATTACAGTATGGGACAGTTGTCCTGCAGAGAGGCAGGGACTCCTAGCATCGTACATAACTATGATGCTAGGAGCCCGGTACTTGCGGCAGAAATACGTCCGTCAATTACGGACGTAATTAGTGTGTGTGCACATACCCTTATAGTGGGTGGTATCAGAGGCATATCTTGAAACTCCTGGGTCCAGATGCAAAATCTATAATACGGTAGCCCCCAACTATCACGCACCATTTATAGTATAGCTGTTCTATTATTAGGCGGAGGACCCATTAGGTACCCTCAGGCACCAGCGCCTGCACCCATAGGTGCCATAATCACCTCACAGCACCGAGGCCATTGGTTCAAGCCCCAACCAGCGCCACCTCTTCTTAGAGTTTGTATGCTATATCTGTTTTCACTTGGGTTTCTTCCTTTGCTCCAAAAATATGCTGTGCCCAATTTGTATAATTAGCTTCCTAAGAAATTGGTCCTAGGGTGTATGTGTCTGAGATAGGGATTGAAAGAATGGGGCAGAACTGAAGAAATACATTGTACATCACAGTGGGAAATATTGGAGCAACAGATGTAGCAGTGTGCATGGTACGCTGTGGTATTGCTGTGTGTTAAGGCCTGTTTACATTGAACAATTTTTCAAACCGTATACCAATGATTGGTGGTTTGAAAAATTGTTCCGAGTATCTAATGGGCATTTTCCATCAGAATAATTATAGCGGAAGCTTGGAGGGGAGCGTCATGACTACCTAATGACGGTTATCGCTAAAGACGTAAACCAGGTAGGCATACTTATTGTAAGTGGAAATGTCTCTGAGTGACATTTCCGTTTACAGATATTGCCAACAATGGGCACATTAATTAACTCTCCAGAACCCCCCCCCCCCAAAAAAAAAAAGACTATACTTTGGATATGTATAGTTTACTAAACTGCTGTCCCGCTCCTGAATGATCCAGTCTCCGTTCCGTTGTTCCGGTACCCCATGAGACACACCCCTACCCACTCCATTGCCGCCGATGACATCGGCCCATGACCGTGCTGTGTCTAGCAATGTTGACTTAATTCGTGCTTGTCCATCAGAGAGCAGTGGAGGGCATGGCAACATGTCTGACTTCCAAAGCAAAGTCTGAGACTGCGGTAGCCGTCTTGAAAAGCACAAAACGGGGGCCCAAAACAGAGGCTGGATCTGTCAGGAGCGGCACAGCAGCTAAGTTGACTTTACATTTCCATTGTATAGTCATTTTTGGAGGAGGGCGACTGGAGGGTCACTTTAAAGAATCATAAGAAGATTTGCTCATTGGAAACAGGCCTTACGTTGTGAATTTTTTAGTATAGATACAGCTAAAAACTTATAGGGGAACTGTACAGTACAGTAAGTAATATTTTTTCCTATAGCATCATGACAAGTGTCCTATGAAAACAATGGACCATACCTGTATCCATTTTAAATGCCAACTCTCCGGACCCCCAGTACTTGTAGTCCATTTTCAGCTCTGTCAAACAAAGGGGGGTTAAAATAAGGGGACCACCATTACATTCACATACCCTAATTGGACTATTGTGAAGGGTTTGCAATTCTAATTGATGTACACAGAGTAAAAACAGGAAGAATACAGTAAAAAGCCGCCTAAAGAAACTTGTAACCCTGTAAGTGCCCTTCTGTCACTGCCATAATTGTGTGAAAACAACTATAATGAACCAGCACGAAGAGAAAACCTAATTGTCCCTTAACAAGTCATATAAATGTTTAGGACTCTCATTGATTTATTACGTTTCTTACCATTGATGGGAGAATATTGACCCAGGCATAAAAGGTTGTCTGTATCACTATTAGACAAGTGATGTGTAGATCAGAGTGATTGCTGATTCCCCGTAATGTAGGACTATTCAGATTTATTGCAGTGCTTAGAGGCAAGTACATTGAGATGGAGCATTTCTATCCTGTCACCAGCTTGTAACAGAGCATCACCCGTCCTTTATAGTATAATCAACATCTCCAAACACAAGGCAATAAATAGCTAATTGCCCCTAGGATACCACTCCACGCCCGTATATATACATCATTTACCATATTTTATGCTGGAAGGCTGCGTATCGATCATACCGTACACCCCAGTCCAAGGAATGTTCCCATTAAAGTGTTCATTTAGCACCTGCCAATAAGCCGTGGTGCATATAATCTGTCGAATTGATCGCAGTTGATTATATAGATGGCAAACAAGTTGTGATGATTGATAGCTGGAAATTAGGTCAAGACGCTGGTGAGATATTGCTTATAAAAGTGTCAGCAACATTGTTGAGCATTTTGTCCTGATGGGATAATGCTTATTTACCGGCTATAAATCTTTCTGTTGGTAGTTTGCCTGTTGAGTGTAAAGAGCCAGTGGTTCATAGAGGCCAAACTTCATTCCTAAATCACTTGTCGTATACAATAATGTCAGCATCTAGTGTTTATTTCAGGAGCTTGCTGGATATATGGAGTCACATCATATAAGGGGAGACGGGTCGTATCTTTATTTAAGCTGGGGAAAATGGGTATTAAAGGCTATGTACACCTTTGAAATCCTGTTTTTTTCGTGTGTTGTTTTTTTTTTTTTTAATAAAACTGTGTATCAGTGTGATTGGTGCAACTTTCTAAATACTTTTTATTTAAAAATATTTTTACTTTTTGAGATACAGCTGCTTTGTATCCTGTATATAGAACAGCTGTATCTTGCCCTAACCCCTGAATCCGTCAGATCAGCGGCACTGACACTTTCAATGTCAGCAGGATACACCGGTTATCGATCACATCTTAGTTATTTACTTAGATGTGATCAGTAACAGTTCGATCCTGCGTGTCAGAGACACACTGAACCCGTCAGCCCCACTGACCTGATGGATTCAGGATTCAGCGCTAGATACAGCTGCTCTGTCTACAGAATACAAAGCAGTTGTATCTCAAAAAGTAAAAATAATTTTTAATAAAAAACATTTAGAAAGTTGAACAAAACACACAGATTGACCTTTTTATTAAAAAATAAAAAATAAAAAAAATTAAAAAAGTGTACATAGCCATTAAAACCTGAAATATATAGATAAACAGTTATGGCTACATAGCTATAAGATAAGCAGTTCTAGGCAGAAGAACTGTAAACAAGCAAACCTTATTGATGCCCTTGTTTAAAGGGAATCTGGGCAGTATTAACCCCTTAGTGACAAGCCTATTTTAGGCCTTAAAGACCAAGCTATTTTTTAAGTTTTTGGATTTTTTAATAGCACCATTTTGGGTTACATATAATTTATTGATTGACTGTTAATACCTTTTTTTTGGGGGAGGAATAGAAAAAAAACGGCAATTTCGCCACACTTTTTTGCGTACTAAATTTACGCCGTTTACCTTGTGGTATAAATAACACAATATCTTAATTCAGCGGAATGTTACGATTGTGGTGATACCAAATGTATATAGTTTTCCTATGTTTTACTACTTTTACACAGTAAAAACACTTTTTTTTCAATGTATTTGGTTGTGTCTATATTTGAAGAGCCATAACTTTCTTATTTTTCCGCCGATGCAGCTGTATGCGGGCTTTTTTTTTTTTCAGGATGACTTTTTTTGTTTTTATTGGTACCATTTTGGAGTAGATGCGACTTTTTGATGGCTTTTTGTCACATTTTTTTTTAAGGCAGGATGCACAGAAAACAGCAATTCTTACATTGTTTTTTATTTTTTACGGTGTTTGCCGAGTGGGTTAAATAATATGATAGCTTTATAGTTGGGGTTGTTAGGGACGCAGCAACACCACATATATGTAACTTTTTTACATTTTTTTTTCCTAATAAAGCATTTTGTAAGGGGAAAAAGTGGGTTTTTAAGGTTTTTTTTGCACTTTGGATTTTTATTTATTTATTACAGCCGTGTCTGGTCGCTTGTCTACTGGACATTCCCAATGCTGGATCGGGCCACTGCTCTCCTTTTCTGTTTGGGTGGTGGCGTCGGGTTGCCTAGACAAACGTTGCGCGAAAATGATGTCACACCCACCGGCTATTTAAAGATGACTCTGGCTTTGGCACCTTGTCGGCAGTTAAGCTTGAAGGGTGAAGAACAGCATGTTTCCTTAGACTCTGCATCTAGTCTAGCCAGCGCAAACTGTTTGCGACATAGAGGATCCACTATTTTAGTGCGAATGGTAACACAGGATCTATTCATTCTGACGGTCGCTGTGCTCTCTTTTAGAATATAAGGTTTGGTAGAAAAAGTAGAGGAAAATAAAAAACTCCTTGATGATACAGATTTTTAGCCGGTTTTCAGGAATAAGTGTTTTATTCGTTAAAAACTAAAAAGCAAACACTCCAACGCGTTTCGACCCCGCACCGGGGTCTTCGTCGGGTATATCAGGTTTGACAAGGGAGATGATTTATTGTGTATCTAATGGGAAAAAGCGGGATGCAGGAATTGCAGGTCCTGCGATGGGCTCTTCACCCCTTCTACATTGTGATTGGCTAGTGCAATATGAGTGACGAGGAGCAGGGAGGAGTCTGTATAGGGAAGGGGGGGAAAGGATGTTGTGTACAGTGCTTAGGGCACAAGTAGGTGGAGGGTGACCAAGTATACCAGAAGAAGAGCTGAGGGAATTATCTAGTCTGAGCTTGAAATTCTACTATTACTAGCATGTGCTACGAATGAAAAATGAAGATGGTGCAACTGACAAAAAAAAAATAAAGAAGATTAGGTAGGTCTTGTAGGCACTGCTTAGTTTAGATTTTCCTTATTTTAGTTAGTTTGAACATTGCTCCTAGAGCACAGAAAATGTCAGCAAAAAATGACCAATTAGTTTGATAAATTAGTCCTGAAATAATTAATCTGGACTGTAAACTGCAATAGTCGTAAGACTAATTAAATGCTAAATGACCGCTTCTAACAATTTTGTAAACAAATATTGCATTGCGTATGTAAATGTTACAGGACAAATTTGCACATTACTTAAGACAAACACAGTACACGATATAAACACATTACCATGAATGTTTATATGTATACAGTGTAAATGTAATTGCGAATAATATCCTGATTCATTAAATAGTTAATTATATTGACATTGCCATGTTTAATAATTAATAATAAAGTTATGATAAATTATACACAGCAACCCTAAACAATTGATTATTCAGATCATTAGGTGAAACATGGAATATTTATTTACATTTAAATGAATAGTTCATAAAAATACAAATATCATTGTATTTCTACTCATTGATACAATGTTTCAGCATTTCTATTTCATATCTAAGACCCTTTGATTCAAGGATGGGAATGTAAGATCAACATGTCCTCATTCTTTCCTACCCTTTTCCCCCATAAACCAGGCAAATTACAGCCAAGATAATTTTAAATGATGTTGAACAACTGAAGCCCCTTGGCTTAGGACCCTTTTACACAGGCTAATGATCGGGCAAACGAGTGTTCACTTGTTCCTGATCATTGCCGTGTGTAAACAGGGCAACGATCAGTTGATGAATGAGCCAACGCTCGTTCAGTGGCTCATCGTATTGTTTCTGCAGCCTAAAATATTATCGTTATAGATCGCACATCTCCCTGTGTAAACAGGGAGATGCGCTGCCGACATGATAGAAATGTATAGGGATGAGCAATCGTAGTAACGAGCGCTCATCCCCATACATAGCTCCTTGTGAAAGGAGCAAACAATGCCGACTCGGTAGATCGGCGCTCGTTTACACGACCTACATCTGCCGTGTAGTAGGACTCTTACCCTCACTCCAACATTGAAAAGACTGACAGTCCTCTCATCAGTCTGTGGATGTTCAGTCAATGTTTTCTATTTTTCAAAAACTTGACCCTGACACTTACATAGGTCTTGAACAGGTGGATCGCCAATTCTTGCATTATTCCACCTCCTCCCTGTATACCCACTAATTATTTTTACTAAAACTTGCAATAAAAACAAGTTTAATTTTCGTTAACGGTAATGCAAGAAGCAACATGGACAGAATGGCTTAAATATATGCATAAAGTTTATATGAGAATATTTAGTGATCCTCCCTGCTGGGTAGTGACAGGACAGAGTAGACTTCCTACAGAGTATGGGAGGGTTCCTTCAAAGCTTTTCTATGGGTCCTAGACATTTTCATTTATGCCTCTGGCATTTTGATGGAAGGGGGGGGGCTGCAGATGTTTTAAGAGGAGAATAAGCAAAGAATGTGGTGAGCTGAGATATAAAAACAGCATCATAAGCAATCATCAAACAGCTACATCAGAGGGGAGAAGGAAGGACAAATGTTCTGTACAGTAGATGTAGAGTCATAAGATTGAATAGAAGGCGGACAAGGTCCAGGTGGAATATTCATTTGCAACCGACTCAATGAACTAAATTTTTGCAGCTTTTATGCTCTTTCAAAAAGTTACAAAAATGAGTCTACCGCTCCACAGAATGCTGATATATAAATACAATACAGACTACTGGCAGACTAGGCAAAGCATCTGTTAAACAAATGTTGGATTATTTGAGGTGATAATACAAAATATGTTAAGTGTTAACTTGTGTGTCATAACTGTGGCACTACTTTAGAACTACTTTGACTAAATGAGTTAGCTACGGTATAAAGCAATTATGTAATATGCTCTAAAGATGCTCTCCACCCAGAACCAAAATGGTTTTATAACTTCCAAGTCTCCGTGCCCATTGTCACGGCTATGGGTATGTAGACCCAGTGGGCCACTCCGCCGTAGCGGAGAAGCAGCTGGCCATACTACAGTCAATAATAGTCTTTAGGACAAGAGTACCTGGATAGAAGATTAGGCAGACACTTGGCGTAGCAGACACTTGATGTAGCAGACGTTTGATGTAGCAGACACTTGGCACAGATAACACTCTTGACTTCGGCATTAGACTTCGCACTGGAACAAACACAATTACGGGATATGGGAACATGGGATACAGTTCACAACTAAGGAACTATTTCCAATGACGAACATGGGCAGACACATCAATGCGAGGTCACAGCCCTTTTTTTTTTATACAGGGGAGAAAGTAGGGATTGGATAGGGAGTTTTTTGAAGGTGCACGCGTTGGCCCTTTAAGGCTTGCCACCCTATTCAGAGCAGAGGAACAGAGCGGCCGAGTGTGCTGGCGTCTCCGAGGGGGAGACACGGGCTGGAGCACATTGGTCTGCAGTCGCGGCCGCTAGCGGGTAAGTGATGCCAGCAGTCCGCGACTGCAGCCAATGCTCTGACAATTTTTCCTTGAGCAGAAGATCTGAGCAGTCACATCATGCCATTCTCTATCTCAGCCTGCATTATAAATCAGATTTTTCTAAAAATGTATTTAGGTGGAGAACTTGTAAAATCATATTTTTTTTTTTCCTTTAGACCCAGGAAGGATTTTAAGGGATTGCCTATTGCTATTTTTCCATATTTGTACATAGTCTATGTCAGGTATTGTAGGTAAGCCCCAATCAAGTGAAAGTAGAAAAGTTACAATACTAGGCTTAGCCCATGGATGAGAGTGGCGCTGAAGTCTAAAAACTAGTAGATCCTTTTTTATTATCTCAGAAACCACTTCTAGGCTATGTTCACACGGGGTATTTTGCCGAGTTTTTTGACGCGGAAACCGCGTCGCAAAACTCGCCGAAAACGGCCCGAGAACGCCTCCCATTGATTTCAATGGGAGGCGTCGGCGTCTTTTTCCCGCGAGCAGTAAAACTGCCTCGCGGGAAAAAGAAGCGACATGCCCTATCTTCGGGCGCTTCCGCCTCTGACCTCCCATTGACTTCAATGGGAGGCAGAGAAAGCGTATTTTGCGCTGTTTTATGCCCGCGGCACTCAATGGCCGCAGGCGAAAAACGGCACGAAAATCACCGCGAAAATCGGCGTGCAGGAAGAGGAAAATCTGCCTCAAAGTTCCAAACGGAATATTGAGGCAGATATTCCTCCCCCAAAATACTCCGTGTGAACATAGCCTTAAAGTAATCAAAAAGTCACCTCTAAAGTTACAAATTCTAGTGGATCGGCATAGTTAAGAGGAAATTGCTTATATCAAAATTGAAAATTCACACGCTACTTAAGTTTGAGTTTCTTCTATATTTTTATTTTAGAAGATAGAAAAACCTATAAAGGAGAAAAAGTTGTTTCAATAACTTCTGCCTTTTGACATAGTCATGGATAAATATTTTATTTAGTACACTTGTATTATTATTGGCATTGTCCATCTGTATTTGGTATTTACCGTATATGAAATTTATAAAGGTACTAATATTTTTTTTTATACAGTCTTAAAAATATTTATAGTTTTACTGGATTCCCATAAATTATATGTTTGTGTATCCAGTATAAGAATATGCCCCTGTGATTTGCAATATGGAAGATATTGGTTATTGTATGAACAATAAAAGTTACCATTTTAAACCAAGAATGTCTTTCACTCTGGCAGCTGGATGTATTGGACGGACTGGGAGGAAGACGTGGTTGATGACAGTGTGGGGCGTATAGAGAAGTCCTGGATGAATGGATTTAATAGACAAGTTTTTGTTACGACCAAGATGCTGTGGCCCAATGGATTATCTCTGGATTATGAGAACAATTTACTGTACTGGTGTGATGCATACTATGACCACATAGAGCAGATATCACTTAATGGGACCAACAGAAAGGTAAATTAAATTACATTATTGAAGTCATCCTTATTTATGTAATAAATGTGGATTGTATTGGTGAAAACAGATCATTAATTTGGAGAATGAGGCGATTCTTCCTTGTGCTATATGAACATTGTCTTAACAGTTAAGTAGAGACCTTGTTTAATAGGATCGGTCAATAAAATGACCCTACTTTACTTTTTTAACTTTAGATCCCATTTTCATAAATTTTATTACGTTTTTATACTTTCTGTTATCTTTGCATAAACCTGGTCCTTGTGATGAGGTTGGCATTATGTAGACATCTGTCGGTGGATCTTATCTCTCCATTGGACCAGCTTCTTCATGATAGATAGGACTACTCATGTAGGTACTCCCTTAGGCCTTATTCACGTCTGTGTTATGCGCGTTAAAATAACGAACGTCAAACGGACCTATGCAATTCAATGGCGCCATTCAGATGTTCAGTGTTTTTCACACAGCGTATGTCCGCTGCATGAAACTCACTGCGTGTCCTATTGTTGTGCGTTTTTTGCACATCACGCACCCATTGAAGTCAATGGGTGCGTCAAAATCACGGACAGCACGTGGACGTACATCCGTGTGCTGTCCGTGATTCACGCAACAGTTACTAAAGAAATGATGATAAAATGAAAACCACCTTCTTCATTTATTTTTGCTGATATACAAAAATGTGTGACATACGCGCGTAAAAAATGCAGACGCACACCGTACACGGATGTCACCAGGAACTGCAATGCAAGAAAATGCAGCATTTTTTACACGCGCAAAACTGACACGTTTGTGTCAATAAGGCCTTAGAGTTTATACGGATATTTTTCCCAGAAGAAAGAGAGGGGTTTTATAGGTAAGGACCTGTTCAGATCAGCGTTGGCTTTCCGTTGAGGGGTTCCGTTGGAGGTTTCCGTCGTGGAACCCCTCAACGGAAAGTCAAACGGAAACCTTAGCTTCCGTTTGCATCATCAGTCGACTTCGCTATTGATTCCGTCGAAAAAACGGAAACCTGCCGGAACGGTGACAAACGGAAACCATTGGCAATGTTTCCATCACCATGGATATCAATGGTGATGAAAACGGAAGCTAAGGTTTCCGTTTGACTTTCCGTTGAGGGGTTCCATGACAGAAACCTCCAATGGAACCCCTTAACGGAAAGCCAACACTGATATGAACAGTCCCTAACAAGTTGTATAATATTTAGGTGGTTGTCCTTTATACCAGTAAATTTAGTCAATGTCAAATGTTTATGGTTGTTGATATTGACTTTTGAAGATCTTTAAAATGTTGCTTTTGGAATATCTCTATTTTCTCTGTTCAGTTGCTCTTTAAACTATTTTGGGTTTCAATTAATAGGTTAAAGTTGTACAAGATTCAAGAGAATTTTTTTTTTAAATAAAAGGTTAACTAAAATTTGAAAAAACGTTTGACATGTCATAGTGACATGTCAAAAGTTTTGATTTGTGGGGGTCCAAGCAACTGATCGCTAAAACGAAGTGGCAGAAGCGCTTGGGTGCCTGCTGTGACGCTTTGTTTCTGAACGGTCAATCGAGCACTGTAAGGGCTCAATAGAAAGTTTAGCATCCAGTACACCACTCAATCAGCTATCCGAGGAAAGCCAATCAGAAACTAAGTGGCACAGCGCTCACCCATGCGCTTCTGCTTTGTTTTACCATTCGGTGGGGTTCTCAGTGCTCGGACTTCCACCGATCAAACCTTCTAAAGTTTTTTAAACATTTAGTTACCCTTTAAAGAGGACCTCAATGTGTCCCTAGTCATGGGCAACTTGCAACAATCATAAGAATTCATTTCATGATGGGATTCTTGTGATCGTCTTTCGACTTTCTCCCCCATATCGAATTATTGATGTCGTTCCATGGTCATTGTTTTTTTGCAACCACTTCGAGACCAAAAGTGGGTCCCCAGCCTAATGCATGTTTACAGAAGATCACAATATACCGTCATCAAATAAAACCCCCTTTTATTACATAGAATTGTTATTATCTATCACTTGATGTTTTATTTTTTCAGGTAGTCGGTAGTGGGAAAGAGTTAAATCATCCTTTTGGACTCTCTCATCATGATCATTATGTCTTCTGGACAGACTATATGAATGGCTTTATATTTCAGCTTAATCTAAAAACTAATAATATCACTCTCCTAAGACAAGAGAGGCCTCCACTTTTTGGACTCCAGATATACGACCCAAGGAAACAGCAAGGTAAAATATATAATACAGCAAATACATACAATACATAATAAATTCTACAGCTTTATTTTATACCTTATTACTGTAACAATGTTTTTTTCTTGAATGGGAAATAGCTATAATAAGTGCATGAAAGTCCAATTACAATGTAATTTGTGTAACTGTATTATCTGCAGGTTTTAAATTATCTTCCTGTAGGTTCTTCACAAATTCAACTTCAATTGAAGTAATTTTTTATGAATTTCCTGAATTTAAGAAAAACTGACATTTTCAGAAAGATTAAGAAAGACAAGAAAGACTTGTGTCACGCAGAAGTGAATGTATCTTGATATATTAAATACATAGTGCTGTACCAAGGATATACTAAATATACTGCAGCAAGCTAACAACCTAAGGTCAAGATTTAAAGAAGTGAACATACGTTACATAATTAAATTGCACAACACATTGCATGTCTTTGTGTATGAGATAACATAGCTGCTTTCTTCCAGCTTTGTCTGGTAATGTAGCCGAACTGTTAATATAAAAGACTATTCTATAACAACAGCAACAAAAGTTATTATTATAACTATTCATAATACTACAGTCCTCATCATTTACTAGCAGTATCACTTCTAACATCATTTGGGATGAGCTGAACTTCATATGCCGAAATTGTTTTTCTCCCAACAGTGGAGGCTTAAAGATGGTTCCTATGTTAGTTTCCATTGTCTTAAGTGGTGGAAATATGATTCCTTAATAGCAGGGTCATAACTAGGGGGGACTTGTGGAGCACGTGCCCTGCTGGGTGCCAGGAGGACGTTAACAAGCCACTCAGCCTTTGTCAGGGTATTTACCTTGGGTAAAGCCAAGCTACGACTCTACTTAATGGTTAACATTTGCCGATCGGTGAACTTGCAAACTACACTGCTGTCGCTCCTAACTAAACATCCTCATATTACTGATATCATCAATTACTAGGAGTAAAATATTTGTTGTGTTTAGTCCTATAAATCCCATATACCTGAACCTGTAATGTGGCTAGTTTTATGGCCATCGTCCCCCAGCACTGATGTCAGGGCCACATCTCCCGGTACTTTCTGTATGGATAGAGAGCAGTATGGACATGATGCATCCATAGAAAACAATGATCTTGCTGGGTCCATACAGCAGTCTCCGCTCATGTTTAGTGGTTGATTACAGTCAAGGAAAGCTTCGCTCTTGAATGCCGTCTGGCAATAGTTCACAGTTTTTGTCTGTATAAAACGTTGAGTAACTTTGTAAATACTTTATTTTACATATCTTATATTGTTTTAACGACTTGAATGTTCTGCGTGACTCCTGAGGTGCCGCCTCGCGGATAGCTCCAGAGGTGTAGCCATAAAGGGTGCTGAGGTAGCTGTCACACCCGGCCCTGGTGTGTGATGGTGCCCATAGGACCCCCTGCCACATAAGAAGACGCCGGCATTATAAATAGCTAATTGTATGAGTGGGACCCTGTAACAGATTTTGCATTGATGCCCAAGAGTTGCGCTGATAAGGAGAGGGGAACTGGCACCAGAAGTTGTAGTTTTTATAATAATGGGGATACATACTATTTTGCCAACCGTCTCACCTTTCATGGTGAAGGAAAGCAGGGCATCCACCCAGTGGGTAGCAGTGCCAGCAGAGGAGTGACTTGAAGCTGCTGGACTCCAATGCAAAATCTACCTACCATGTGCCTTTTATAATACTGGTGTTGTCTTCTATGACAGAAAGGACTTTTGAGTCCCTCAGGATCCAGGGCCCGGGTATGGCTGCTACCTCGGCACCTCCTACAGTTCCATCCATGAGTGCCAGGGCAGTGTCCACTGAACTATAAGATGTGCAAGAGCATATTGGGATTTATCTGTATTACTTTTTTAGGGTGGGGCATCAATCTGTTACCAGAGAGCAGTGCATTGTGGGAGCTCAGATGATATAAATAAAACAATACAAAAACAGAAAAGAAGTATTTGCAAAGTTACTCAACTTTTTATTTACATTTTAACTGTGAAATTTTATTAAAATGTGAAAATTCACGTTAAATGATTCCACCGGAAAAATGCCGAAATCTTTGTACGTAAGATAAGCCCCAGTCGTGTGGGATGCACATTGCAATAAAGTAACATTGATTATAGATATATTTGATCTAATTCCTTAACAAGTGAATTGTACAGCAGCTGGAGCCTTCACAATTAAGTATATGATTACACTGCACAAAAATGCAAGAAGGGTTGCAAGAGATATGTGTTCACGGCCAAATAAGAGTCATTGCAACTTTACGATATGGTGGAAATCACAATGTTTCATTCCTGATGCCCTGGAGGCTCGACACTACACAGAAAATAATAACACACCAAATGTTTCAAAGCTGTAGTTAAGCGATCAATTGTTTTTAATTCTCCAGAAAACAAGCGTGCTTCCATTTCAAGGCAGGGAGTCAAACACTGCAGCAAGAATAAGACTATTCCACTCGAGGGCGAAAACATAGTTTTGTAAAATGAAAAGACATAGAGCTAAAGTAAGCACAAAATAACATGTTTTGATACAGTTCTGGTTAACACTATAGAATAATATAGCTTCAGGTTATATCAAGTTGTCCCACAAGGGGCAGTATAACTTAATTCTTTATATTTAAAGGGACAGTTCCATGTTTTGTTTTAACTTTGATTCCTTTATAGGTTCTATCCTTGATTGCTTAGCATCAAAACTACCTTATGTTTATGTATGGATGCAGTAACCATCAACTAGGGAGAATATATTTAAAGATAAAGAAAAAACTTAAAATTATTCTTTCCTGGGTCATAATTCAGAACCATGATTTGAGCAGAATTCTGAGTAGGCTACTGGGAGAACTTCCTACCAAGCCCCCTTCTACTTTACTTCTGCGTGGTGAAGGCAATTGACAACTCTCTAAATAGCACAACATTATACTGTATTTCTTGTAGAAAAACATAATATGTTATAATATGCATGGTGGCTCACTGGGGTCCTGAGTCCAAATCTAACAGAGGACAACTTCTGTGTGGAGTTCTATGTTCTCCCCATGTTTGCCTGGCTTTCCTTCCGGACTTCAAAAACATACTGGAGGGTTAGGGGTTCTCTTGGACTTTTAACATTGGGATAGACCATCAATGTTTAATCATTGGGGTCTGACCTCCAGGGCTCATGTCAACCAGCACAATAAAGAGGCTGCAGTGGTTGAATGGGACAAGGTTCAGTACTAGGCACATTCTACTATATGGAAAAGCCACTTAGGATAGTTGCCTAGAGGAAGAGGCACCCCAATTCAAAATCTAAATATATGAAAGTTTAAAGAAGCACTCCCACAAATGTTTCACCCTCGTTTGTATATGCAATTGTTTAAAAATACGGTGGTTAAAAACGTTTTTGGTCCTTCCGTTGAGTCACTTGACCCTCACTCTGTCTATGCGAATCCTACAGCGTCTGATATGTGGACCAAAGCTCAGTTTTTCTATTCATTCTTTTGAGACTTACATAGAGACACTCATAAGAATAAATAGGGAGATGGACTACAGGTCCACACAGCAAAAGCTGTAGGATTTGGCTGGTAGGAGTGGGGTGGTCGGATGGAAGGACTGAACGGAGGCTGAAAATACAGGATGAAGCACTCGGTAAGTATTTTTAACCGCCATGTCAAGGAAACCATCACATTTGCAAATATGGGGGGGGGGCAATTTGTGTGAGTGCTTCTTTATCTAACATACAAGTCATAATTCCTATGTACGAGACAATAGAAGCTATAATTCTTTAATGGGCTCTTCTGGGACTTTAATATTGATGGATTATCATTGAAAGGCTAACAATATTTGATCCGTTTTAGGTCTGAATCCTGAATTCCCCTCTAATCAGCTCAATAACCCCCACAGTTCAAATATTTAAGGCCTTTTCTAAGGATAGGCTGTAAATATTGAAGTCCAAGAATACCCCTTTTATACATATCCATATTTCCGCTTCAATTATCTTATATGGGGGAAAACCCCTCCATAATAACAAATTCTGCCATCCCCAGAATGGTGGCAAAGCTAATTTTTACAGATTGACTGAAACTGAAGTATATGAATACCATTTTTCTTATTGTCCCAGCCATGTCCTCTTTCCTTTTCCTCCTCCTTATTGTCCTGTTTCTAGATGTAAAATAACTGGCTGCAGCAAGAGCCTCCCTCCTCTGCCCCGTCTGCAGTAGGATAAAAAGCCCCATCTCTGGCTAAGCCATTCCCCTAAAAAATTCAACAGTTCAGCAAGAGACTTACCCTTGTGTTCTCTGCAGGAATATTACAAGACTGTCTAAGGGACATGCAGAAAATCCTGCAGACTGACTAACAGTTGGGGCAAATATATCTCCTGTTTTTTATTATTATTATTATTATTATTATTATTATTATTCATTTCTAGGTTAGTGCTCCTTTAAGAATAAGGGTATTATAATCTTGCTGTCTGAATAAAGCACAATATAACCAGCATTTTTGATTTATTATTATTATTATGTTTTTAACAATCATAATTGGGTAAAATCCTGAAATATTACCGCGCTATGGATAACCAGTACGTGCTATTTTGGCAGCACAGTTAAATACATGGTGTAAATTAGGCAAGCCATCTTTTTCCCCCTTAGGCTCCGATATTAGCACATATAGCCATCTGCTTCCTGGAAAGTGTTGTTCTTGTTGAGCTCCACCGCTGATTCTAATACTGGCTTTGCAGCTGCTGTTTGTGTTCCATTATTTTGCTATAGATTACTCATTCACGTAGTACCAGAAGCAGCTAGTCCGGGTGCTATTTACAATATGGAGGCTGTAATGAAACATCTGATACTGCAACGATAATTCCGCAATCGGCCACAATATCTCTTACAGTTATCTTCTGTAATTATCGCGCTCTATTGTTTACAAAATAGGCTGGTTGTTTATACACCACGATCATGAAAAGACGCCGTTACGCCGGATATTGTGTGTGTTGTGTGACTTCGAACCAGCCAAAGTCATCCATTTTCTTGCCAGTGGATATTAAAATAATAATCCGATGTTGTCAGAAAATATTATAAAAGCTTATGAAGCTTTAAACCTCCTTTTTGATTAAATTTGCGAATTCGGGACGACTGTTTTGGCTTTATGGCAAACGTACTTTTAAATCAATGATTGTATGATGAAATGTATTATTACCCCATAACGTCTTCTGTTAGTGAAAATGACTGGCCAGCCGTACTGTATACTTAATATAATATCAGGACTATAAGCGTGGACGACTCGGAAATTAATGTATAAACCCTACATATTAGAGAAGCAAAAATCTTCACACAAGTATATGCAAAAATATACAAAATTCTATATTGAGTGTATATAATTGAATAGCCATGTTTCAAAAATTATTTAAATGGTGACAGAAGACGTATGGAAAGAAACAGCAAGAACACGCTGTAAAAGATGTATCAAAACCGGTGCAAAGGAAAGTAGTTGTCCATGGTAGGTTAGAGGGTGCCCACTACCTCCCTAAAAGTAGCAAGCCCCCTCCTACTGTCTATTATATTGCATGTAAGGGACTGAGCTAATGAATTTTAGAATTACTGAAGGATTGTAGGGGGGGGGGGTGCTCTATGATGATCTATTGGATAGCAAAGGATGTATCTATGTTTGCTTGAACAGGTTTCCTCTTCTGTCTATGTTCTCCCTTGGGTCCTGTGATACAGATCCCAGAAGGCCCAGCCAAGTAGGATCTCTAATTCTAAGTGTAGCAACTCATTAATAAAAACACAAAAAATATAATGGTTCAATGAATTTAAAAAAAAAAATATCAAGCTTTTGCGAAACGATAAAATTTGTGGATTATAGAGGCCACACAACACGGAAAACAAGGCACATGTGCACATCATATTAGTAGGGAGATGGTGGATAAGTAATTGAATAGCTGGAGAGAAAAATCACAATTTGATTATCTAATGCAATGAGGCAACAAATTGAATGAGATAGGAAGAAAAAGTGTCATTTAGTCCTTATTCACACAAGCGTTTTTTTTCACGGATACCACACGGACCCATAAAAGTTTATGGACCCATGCTAGATCTATGCATATCTCTGATTTCAAATGTGGAATGCCTTTTTCAGATGATGTATCCCTAAAAGTGGATCGGCCCATGCTAGTCATTCGTATGCCTCCAATTTCATATACGTTATAGCGTATTTTGGAGGAATGTTGGAGTAATGATCCTAAGGGAGAATTACTTTGTAAAATGGTACTATACGGAAGCACCATATGGCGGCACACAAAATACCTACAGCTACATAGTATGGAGTGATGGTAATCCCGTATTCCTCCGAAGATGCTACATTGATCTAATGTGTGCATGAGGCCTAAGGCGGTGTTCACAGGTGCCTTTTTTTTTTAATGAAATGATAGGAAAACTCCTCAACACACACAGCACCTGCGAACACAGCCGAACAAGAAAATAAAAAAGACACTTGGAAACTTTTTGTACTCGGACGAGACTGGAAAAGTTCTGCTCTTACTGTACACAATTTGTCCTTTTCTTCTTGGAAATATTTTTTTTCTTTTAATTGGATGCAGATGTAAAAATGCTTGCATTTTTTTTATTTTCTGTAATGTAAAATATTGAATTGTTAATTCAGCTGTACATATTTGCATAGTGTAGAAAATCAGAGGCTTCATTCCAAGGTCGCGTACTCAGCATGGTCTATAGAGGAAGCCTTTTCATAGTCCTGCTATCTGTGTATTACTGAGTGATATCACTTTTTATACGCTTGAAAACATGATGTAACCTTGATTAGCTCCAGGTCCAACGACGGTAAAGAGCTTTGTGTGGAGTCATCTTTTCCTGCTCGCTCCCAGCTCTAATCATTTATAAACCTTCAGTAAACACCCCAAATTGCATTTGTGCTTCAAAGTGATAAAATTCTCCACCTCATCGTTTCCAGGCCGAGGCGTGAAGACCGCAACCTCTCTTGATAATTTGCCCACATAAATTAAATATTTATGGCCGGCAGTATGTTTTAAATTGCTCTTATTCCATTTTATTATTGTCTGCAAATTTTCCTCGAGGCCCGAATTTTAACTACAAGCATGTTATTGCATCTATATTTCACCCAATTTTCTTGGCAATGACACGTCCGGTGTTTTTTGTGTTTGTCACATGTGAAAAATAAAATGAAATATTATTTTCTTAAATATAATCTATGGAGTCTAAAATTATATAGGACGGGCTGCAAAAATTTTTAGGTAAACTTCAAGTTATTATTTCCTGGTATTTTATATTGCACCCACACTGCAATACTGTATAGAACAAGAGGCTTAACTTGAAGCTCCTCCCAATGCAAAATCGGTTACAGACCCCACCTACTAAGTGGCGTTTATAATACTGGTGTCTTCCTATGTGTCAACGGTTATGTGTCGACTGCTGCCTCTGCACCCCCTATATCTATGCCCTGTACAGAACCTAGGATTTCAATCGGTGGTGCAGGTACCCAGAGTCATAGCTACAATAGGCTTTCTTTCAACTAAGGAAAATATTCAGGTAATAGCCCTAGTCATGTATCTAAATTACATGTCCAAGGCAGAGTGACTTTTGGCTCCCCGCCTGGCACCCAGCACCTGGGTCACATGCACTGCCAGCTCCGTCCCTTGCTCCACTCTTGCATTTACACTTTGAATATGTCTCTCGGGGGTACATGCACTGTCCTCATGTTGTACTTTTACTAGTTAGAACACAGTGTATGATTATATCATTGTGGGTACTTTTTGGGGTACATAGGTTTCTTGGCCAAGAAACATTGGTAAAAATAATGCACAAACCTGGCGGATCTATTTTGCCATATCTAGTAATAGCAAATAAAAAAAAAGGTAAAAATATATTAGCTGTTCACACAGGACAGTTTTGACCACATTTTTTTCAATCCTTTTTCCTTTTTCCTGTATCTTAAAGAGTCTCTGTCACCAGATTATAAGTGTCCTATCTCCTACATAATCTGATCGGCACTGTAATGTAGATAACAGCAGTGGTTTTTATTTTGAAAAATTATAATTTTTGACCAAGTTATAAACAATTTTAGATTTATGCTAATTCGTTTCTTAATAGACAACTGGGCGTGTTTTTACTTTTTACCAACTGGGCGTTATAAAGAGAAGTGTATGACGCTGACCAATCAGTGACCAATCAGTGACCAATCAGCGTCATACACTTCTCATTGTCACAGTGTGATTGTGCAGTGAAAGAAGCCGGGCTGGAACAATGAGAAGTGTATGACGCTGATTGGTCACTGATTGGTCACTGATTGGTCAGCGTCATACACTCCTCTGTACAACGCCCAGTTGGTAAAAAGTAAAAACACGCCCAGTTGTCTATTAAGAAACGAATTAGCATAAATCTAAAATTGTTTATAACTTGGTCAAAAATGATTGTTTTTCAAAATAAAAACCACTGCTGTTATCTACATTACAGCACCAATCACATTATGTAGGAGATAGTGCACTTATAATCTGGTGATCTTGGGCTTCCGACCACTGGGACTCCCACGATCACTAGGACGAGGGACTGGGCTTCCTTGGCCGCTGAAGGGAGTTGTATGGACCAGTTGCCAAACATGTATGGTGCCGCTCTAAAAAATATTGTTCATGACTATAATACCCCCTCACTTGTTTTCTCTTTATTTTGTCTAATCCTAGAAATTCCTTTTGTTTTTTTATTGTATTATTATCATTTAATCACATAGTGGCAAAGCACTTTTTTTTTTTAAAGTCATGAAAATCTTGCAGTTTTTGGGTAAATAATAGGCTGTAATAATTGCTGTCCTTGGGATGTATTTTAAAAATGTTGAATGGTATAAACATTTACTCAGAAGGGGCAAACTGTTCCTGATTTTTTTCTTTTTTTCTTATTTATTTGTTTTCTAGTCAGCGCAGCCTGCAGTGTTTAAGCAACCAGACAGATGATTTGTCATGTCTGTAGTGAATGTAATGTCACATTATTGGACGCTAAGGTGTATGTTTTCTGACTGCAGGTGACAACGCTTGCCGGATAAACAATGGGGGCTGTGGTACACTTTGCCTTGCCATTCCTGGAGGGAGAGTTTGTGGTTGTGCTGATATCCAGCACTTGGCTGAAAACAATTCAACTTGTGTGTGTAAGGCTCCATCAAAGACTTCTTTGTTTTCTTCTTTACATCTGCATTGTAAGACAGCATGAATTCACTCACGAGCATGCACAACTTTCACATAGAAATATGCCTTAAGGAATCAACAAAAAGTTTACAGTACAGCATGCAAGCGGAATAATGTTTTTTTTTAAATAAATAAATGTGTGTGGGTATATATATATATATATATATATATATATATATATATATATATATATATAAGACAGAACTTGAGATCCTGAAAATTATAATTCTTGCCGTTGAGCAACATTTTAGTTTCTATATTGTCAACTATTTCTATATTTGCAGCTATTTATGTGACATTACGACCATGTGGTGTACCTTATATTCGGAGGCTGATGTCCCTTGTGTTGGCAATTCATTTTAAGATTATTTCATAATGTATTTCGGACAGAGGGCCCGTCCTCTCTCCTGATTGTGTGTTTTAGTAAATACTTGTATTCCCCATGAAATAACTATGCTGGGGCACCTTTTCTTAGAACTTTGCATTGTGCCGTTTCTCTGTTATTCCTCCTGGAAATATATTTATAATTTGACAACTGGGTGTTACCTTTGCACTTATCAATAGGGTGTGTTAATACAGAATCTGACACTTTCATCTCTGATTGGACAGCACTTTAGGAATACTATCCATTGAGAAGAGAAATTGTGACACAAAGTTTTCAATTTATAAATTTCTAGGAAGAACAACAGTGGAACTGTACAATGCAGAGTTCTAAGAAAAGATGCTTCAGAATTGGTATCTATGTAGAATGCAAGAATTTTCAAAAACAGAAATATCATTAGAGCCGTTTTGTCTCCCCTGAAGATAAGCTCCACATTTGGATAACCCTTCAGAACAGCTTAGATTTACATAAAATCTACTTTGCAAATTCTTTACTTTTTATGTGCTGAATGTGAATTTGCATCCATGGCTAATCTCAAAATGTTTCTGGTTCCCTGGTACCAGAGAGCAGTGCATTGTGGGAGCTCATATTACAGTCACAAGGTTAGAGCGAAGCTCTTAGATCTCATGACTGTCTGCGGAGTCTATAAAAAAAACTGTGTCTATAAATGGAATTTCCAAGAAGCAACCAGTAGAATTTTTACTTTTTCTTTTGATGTGAACGGAATATATAGTAACGCAAAAGCAGAAAGCTAAAGTATTTGCAAACTTTTTGAATTCTTAAAGTGTGAAGTGTTTTAAAAACTAGGGATACAATTAAATTGACAGTATAAACATTAGAGGGGATTCATTTAAACACATAAATAATAATAAATACATATGAATTTACCTTTATGAAATTTACATATAGATATATTACATATATATTACATATAGAGATCATCTGAAAGGTCCACATTCTCTATTAAAGCATGCAGGCTTATCTTATTTAAATCTACTTATATTGCACCAATTTAACACATTAACAAAATGCTTATAATACAACCCAATGTAACCCTTTTTTTCCATTGTTCTTGACCTTTAGTTAACAGTGATGAAATATTGCCAAAGTTGTGTAATTTGGAAGAATTTCAATGTAAAAACCAGCACTGTATCCAAGAAGGCTGGAAATGTGATGGAGAAGATGACTGCCTAGATGGGAGCGATGAAGACGTCAGAGCTTGCTGTAAGTCTTTGTGATGTTTAACTTCTCTATAAATCTATTTACGTATGAAAGTATTTTCTAAAGTGCATTCCTGTAAGTGGCTTAGGTTCATAGATGATGTACTTAACAGTATTTTCTTCTTCTTTTTTTAAAATAAACTATAAACTATATGGAGTTGGTTATATCCAGAATATTCTTTTGTCTAAAGACAGAGAATCGATGATGGGCAAAAATATATATATATTTTTTTAAATATCCTTTTTATTATCAGTTTTCACATTTTCTTACAAACATTTCACGTAAGAGTTGCATCATGAGTGCGCAGCACTCAACTGTCATGGGATTAACTTTTAAATTAAATTCAACATAACATATAAACACACCAACATAGAAACATGGCATAATTGTCGATCTTCAGATGGACCAAACAAACATGACTCCCCCAACTCCAACACCACCTAGATCATCAATGAGTTTCCACTCATCCTTTCTCCCCCTGCTGGTTCACAGTTGCATCCTCCCTAAAATGCCTGCCAAGAGCTGCGTGCAGTACCACTTTGTGTACTGGAAAGGCCTAACAATTTCCGCTATTTCGGCTGTTGTACATTGCGTTTCTATAAATACTTGCCACTTATCAAATAGCTTCTTGGTTCCCATTTCCTTCCGCCTTTCCACCTCCACCCTCTCAAGAACCAATAACTGTTTCAGCCGTGACACAATCAATTCTAACCCCGGCGTGTCTGCCTCTAACCAGTGACTCAGGAGGCATCTCAAAGCTACCAGTAAAATCGTGTGCACCAACACGGGAGGTGATCTTACTCCTCGAGCACCCTCTTCCTCTGGCGGCCGCGCCTGATGGAATAGTAGCGCTTGAGGCGTCATTGGGAGATTCGTTTTCCAATGGTCCTTAATATATTTCTGTACCATCCCCCAAAATCGTTTCGTATGTACACACCCCCACACTCCATGCCACAAATTCGTCAGTGGTGTATTGCACTTGGGACAACTTGTAATGCGATCAGGGAAAGATTGTGAGGGCAAGATATTAAAGCCATATATAGCTGCATGCATCAACTTGAAATAGGTTTCCCTCCAGCTCTCATTTATCACACTCTTCCGTACCGTCTCCCAACCCCCCAGTATGGTCTCTCCTATATCTGGATCCTGAGTCCACCGTTCCCAGCTTTTAAAACTAATCCTTAATTGCGGACAAACAAAACCCTCTCTCAATGCTCTATACATTCCTGAAATGGTCGCCCGCCCAGTTGTTGGACCTATGACCTCATCCAGAGTGTGCGTAGTAGCTTGCTTACTCAAATCCCTGAGCCTGGAGGTACAAAATGTTCGTACCTGAAGTACTTGCAAAAAATTGACTCTATCTACTATGGGTCTGAGTTTAGCGGTGATTTCCTCCCCAGTTAACCACCTCTTTTCCTCTGTATGCATAAGATCCCCTGTGCTACCAATGCCTACCCTCCCCCATGAGGCAATTCCGTCCCCCTTGTCCATTCCCGGTAAAAAGACCGGATGACCGCTCAACGGCATATACTTCGATACCAGGTGGGGTAACCCAAACTGCTTACGTACCACTTTCCAAGCTAGAACTGTATCTCTCAATACAATGGAGGTTTTCAAAAATATTTTTAGGACCTGCTTTAAAAAAGTAATCTCCGCACCAATAACTGGAAGCCCTGTTCTATCTGGAGTCTCACAATCCATGAAATACCTATAAAGTCAAATAGGCTTCAATGGAAGATGAGTGAAGAATTGTGGTTGTAGCTCCTAAATGTTAACTCACTATACAAAGAAATCAGAAATAAATTGGGCTTCTCAACATTTACAGCTCATACATCAACTGGTATAGTTCTTATTTGAAGAAACTGCATATGAATTGCATTGATGAGATCTAACAAAAGTCTGTGTATAAGTCAAATTTTACTTCATTACCCTTACTATAACAGAACTAGGAAGACAGTGGCTCCATTAATACGACTATCTGAATTACCACCTTCCATATCTCAAACTTGCTCCTAAAAAAAATAAATCTAGGGGAACCGGGTGCAATGAGACTTATTACAATCTAGTCACAACAATGTTAATATTATATATCCAAGGTGACCTCTACCGAACTCTCCTGTTTGTTGAAAGTTGTATATTATCTGCTTTAATTATCTGTAGTCAGCATTGCTTAAGGTCAAGTAGATCATAAACAAAGATTCAGGGACACATAATTCCAGAAGCAATGAAAATTAATGAGAGAGATTTACTATATTCATGCTAATTGTTCTGTACAAAAGTCTGGATTCTCAATTGTTGTTAAAATTATTAGAGAATTGTAGAAAATCACAGAAGACATTGTATTAGAAGAACACTTGCAGTACAGCTGCTATCTTTTCCAGTGTCAACATTTTTGACTCTGTTATGCAAAAATTCTTAAATCAATATGAAATATTTTTATTTTTTTATTTTTTTTTAGATCCAGCCTAATATACAAGCCAGAGATAATGGCTGGGAACCAGGCTCCGCTTAGAAATTTTAGCACTCATTAGTTAAACGGCTATAACTTTTTTATGTGTTGTGCTAGCAACGTGGTTATTGCAAAGTTTTTTTTCATGACCAATACAGGTTTCTTTTCTTAGGATTTTTATACGCATACTTTTTTTTTTTTAGCATTTTTAGGCCTATAATTTGAAAAAAAAAACCACATTATTCTTCTACTTTTTAGCATATTTTATCTGGTAATGATATAGTGATACCCTCATATAGACTTTTTTTTTTAATTTGTGATCATCATTGTCTACTGTGAATTTTGATATGTGTCTATTATAGGGTAATTTGGTCAGGGCTAGCGTTACGACAATGATTGGCGGGCCCCAGATACAGGGGGTATCGACCCTGATATAATGACTATAATCCCCATTAGCGCTCTGCTGGGTCCAGTGAGACCCAGCAGCAGCTTCCTACTATCGGCATCATGTGACCTGTCACATTATTACTGGGACCAATAACTGCAAATGCCTGTATTCTGTACACAGCGCACATTGAGCGCTGTGCATATGAGTACAGACAAGGCAAAAGAAGTGTAAACCATTTATGTCTTCTCTCCATGGTCCCTGGCAGTCTCTGACTTCCGGGAACCCGACATTCAGCTGCCCAATCGTTTGGGTAGCAAGCTTAAACCCACATTGTGTATATACAGTGGGTGGTCCTTAACCAGTTAGCATTTTAGTCCATCCACAGATGTTACATATTGCATGGTCTTTAGACTATTTAATAAGAGGGGTTTCCTGGGATTACCCCAATGACTTCGAGACTGCCTAAAACAGTACAATAATAGATAACCACCTTTAAAAGATGTTCTGTTCTGTTCATGTTTACTTTGGAGATCTAATTTACAATATGTTGTCCACCGGGACAAGACGTCACAAGTGGCCAATCATGATCTATCGCATTGACATCGCTATGGATGACATGTGATCGCGTCTACCCATGGCTGGCAAGACATGACAGGGTTGACACATGACTATGCTTGTTATTTAGCTGTTTTAGAAAGCTTCTTAAAAACAGCAGCCTCTATATATGAAAATGATTCTCAGAACTGAGTCACTACATGGACTATATTGGAATACTCAGTGTTTATATGCTATATATGTTACCAATGTTTGACCACCAGTATCCCCGCCAATTACTAGACCAAAGTGGTAGTGGCACTAGGAAAGCAGAAAGCCACTTTGTGTCCTGTTGGCTCCGCACAACTTTCTTCAGAAGCCACCATCATATTCATTGATCAACCATGCAGCCGCTCAGAAAAGGGAAAGAGACAACGTGGCACAGCGCTTTCCTGGCACCGCTGCCACCTTGTGCTAGCAATATGCTACCAATGTCTGTCCTGAGACAACCCTTTTGATATGTGAGAATATAACTTACATTTTCCAAAATGTTCATCTTTATATAGCAACAATATTTTCCGCAATTCTTAACAATTTGATAAATAGCAAACAAGTAAAATGACAAGTAATTAAAAACAAATGAACAAAAACTTAAACAAAAGAAAATAAAGTTAAGTGACATAAGCCTCCTTTAAAGATATGATATTTCTAGGCACCTTAAAGAGGCTCTGTCACCAGATTTTGCAACCCCTATCTGCTATTGCAGCAGATAGGCGCTGCAATGTAGATTACAGTAACGTTTTTATTTTAAAAAAACGAGCATTTTTGGCCAAGTTATGACCATTTTTGTAGTTATGCAAATGAGGCTTGCAAAAGTCCAAGTGGGTGTGTTTAAAAGTAAAAGTCCAAGTGGGCGTGTATTATGTGCGTACATCGGGGCGTTTTTAATACTTTCACTAGCTGGGCGCTCTGATGAGAAGTAACATCCTCTTCTCTTCAGAACGCCCAGCTTGTGACAGTGCAGATCTGTGACGTCACTCACAGGTCCTGCATCGTGACGGCCACATCGGCACCAGAGGCTACAGTTGATTCTGCAGCAGCATCAGCGTTTGCAGGTAAGTCGATCTTACCTGCAAACGCTGATGCTGCTGCAGAATCAACTGTAGCCTCTGCTGCCGATGTGGCCGTCACGATGCAGGACCTGTGAGTGACGTCACAGATCTGCACTGTCACAAGCTGGGCGTTCTGAAGAGAAGAGGATGTTACTTCTCTTCACAGCGCCCAGCTAGTAAAAGTATTAAAAACGCCCCGATGTACGCACCTAATACACGCCCACTTGGACTTTTACTTTTAAACACACCCACTTGGACTTTTGCAAGCCTCATTTGCATAATTACAAAAATGGTCATAACTTGGCCAAAAATGCTCGTTTTTTAAAAATAAAAACGTTACTGTAATCTACATTGCAGCGCCTATCTGCTGCAATAGCAGATAGGGGTTGCAAAATCTGGTGACAGAGCCTCTTTTTAAAACTGAGATTGTTAGGAGCAATTCTATTCCTCCAGGGCAGTGATTTCCAAAGAATGGGTGCAGCACGGGAGAAGTCCTGCAGATGAGAGTCAGAGGATGCAATAAGGGAGGATGAGAGTTGTAGGTCATAGGCTGAGCGTTAATTATCTTTTGGGTATACCTTCAGTTATATCACAGTTCAGTTCCTTCTTCATTTTTCTTCTTTTAATTGCAAAGAGATTGAAATAACTCCACGTAATGATTGTTTAACTTCTATCGCCTATTCCGTAGCCTGCTCCCACTTGTGGCTTCCTTTCTGGAACATGAATCACTAAAAAGCTGATTACAATTTCGTTGTTAACAATATATGAATTATGAAGCATTGTTTCTGGAATTAAAGCTTATCTCGCTGTTGACAAATGACTTGGTACCATTCATTTTCTTTTGAACAAAATACCATTAAAAACTAATTTAGTTCTTTATTCATCTGTTAAAAAAAATAAATGCTATATGACACGCTCCTTCATTGTGCTATTATTCCAGCACCCCATTTACATGCATTATACTGGACTCATTTACAGGCAGTGCTTGTCGCTGAGAACTCACTTGCCTCGAGTGTTTTAAATTGCTTCTTCATGTTTTCCTAGTGAACCACAGCTGTCCGGGAGACCAATTTAAGTGCCAAAGTAACCGCTGTATTCCCAAGAGGTGGATTTGTGATGGAGCAAATGATTGTGGCAATAATGAAGATGAATCTAATGAGACCTGCTCAGGTAAGCCCCCAGTGACCAACTTCATAAAAATGCTGCTTGTCACACTCAACAAGCATTGATGATAAGATTATTACTTGTCTTACATTGGCCCTAAATTACAAAAAAAAATAATAATTAAAACTGGAAAAATTAGTTGTCTTTTGGGTAAAGTCTTATTGAGATGTTTCCGAGTTATATTGGTAGACGAGGGCATATGGGGGGCTGGCATGGCAGACAACAAGCCTCTCAGTCTTGACCAGGTTATGTAGATACAGAGCGTAAATGAAAGAAAGTCTTGTGTCGCCGCTGAACAGAGCCGTAACTTGAAGCTTCTGGGCCCCTTTATAAAATCTGTAACGGCCCACATCTACTATGTGCCCTTTATAATACTGGATACTTCTTATATGGCAGAGGGGCATTTTGGCTCCAACAGGCCACTAGGATCCAGGTGTGACTGCTGGCGTTTCACCCCTTATAGTTACGCCTCTGTCGTTGACATATGAGTGACAACCAATAATGGCAACCGTTACAGTGTTTTTGTCGGCCCACTGCTTTTCATGGTCCCTGAATGGCATACACGTACTGTATCTATCCTACTGTTCTGTCTATGTAAGTGTCAATATTCACTCTACCATCCTATCTTGAATCTAAATAAAGAGTGTTTGATACTGTGTTGCAATATAACTAGGTAAGGAGGATAGAGAGAAAGTAAAATTTAAAGCACACTGATAAAAAAACAAAAAAAAAACACAATCCATCCTCAGGCGGCTCGATACGGGTGTTAGATGTAGCTCTGCCAGAAGAGTTTGGGTAATTTTTATTCTCTCCGATGCTTTTTGCCTGTGCACATTTTCACTATCCCTGCTTGTTGAATGGGTGTGCTCTGTACTTTTTGCCAATTAGATATCCCCTCGCTGCTGCCTCTCCTCCCACAACATGAGTCACACACAATCACTGAAAGCACTGCAGCTGCATCCCCCTCCTACTCCCTGCTGCCAGTCTTCTATTTATTGATTTTTAGTAGACAGATATTTTGGTGAGTGACGAAGTTTCTTAACATTTACAAAGAGCCAGTAGATGACAATTTGACTTAATAATATATATTATGATGTTCCCCATATTCCCATGTATTACTAATTTATACAAAACAACATACACAGTTAGGTATACATAAAATAGCAAAATTAACACATGGACTCCACTTTTATCAAAATAAGAGTTTAATAGAGAATAAAATAGTAGAAGGACTTTTTTTTAACATAAATTCTACACGCTATTGGGGGGTTCCTCTTGGAATGGTCTTTGAGCCACCACAAATGTAAAAATAATTTTGACTTCTACAGTTTCCAAATGTCTGATTTTTACTTCCAAAATAATATGGAAGCAGCTTCCTCCATATGAGCTTGATCGTACTTGTGTATATTTTACCTTCGCCTTTCAAGTCTTCAAAGCATTTGATCATGAAAACTTATTTTTCCCGGCAGCACAAAATAAATACTAGCTGTATAGCGGCTTCCCAGAGATCGCTCTAATCGTTCTTATCGGTGCTGGCAGTGATCATGGCGAGCCGTACTCCTCTGAAACACACAACCTCCAATGTTCTTCTTTGTTAGACAGTGTCACCCTCACGCAGAGGTTTTGATTAAATACAGATATAGTTTTGAAAGACTTAAAAGACAACTTGCTGCCTTTAAAGGACCCATGTACAGTACAGTAGGGCAGAGGGGGCAGGTGGTCAATCACCATGTAAAAAAAGAAGCACATTCTCTGCACAAATCTCCACTGATGACATAAACCTCTTATTCATGTACAGCCTTCCCTTGATTTGGACACTAAGTAAAGGTACTGTATCTTTTAGAATCCCATAAAGGGTTAATACAAAAGGTGAACAGAGCTCTCACATCACAACCCTTTTTTCGGAAGTAGCGCTGGACATTTCTCAACTATGGTTAAAGGGGCTTTAGAGTGAATGCTCTTATGCCATCCTGTTTTAACTCTTCACGTACATCTAGTAGATTCTCCCATTTACATTTTTTTTAAGCTTATTTTTATTTATAAAGCGACACAATTTTCTGCAGTACAATTAATGGGGATTTGAACCTAAAATGTCATGGGTTTTGCCAGGTTTTACGTCATAAAACCCTATTTAATGAGCTCTGAGTTAATAGAGGGGTCCCATGTTCAGGACTCTCATCTATTAGAGTGGAGAGGAATTGAGTACTTGCTTACAGGTTCATCTTCAGATTACAGCTGACTACTAGGGGGAACTAGCAGTGGGCTACCTGGTGCTCAGCTTATTGTCACCGGTCCCCTCTAACAAATCGTTCAACCCATTTTGTCCATACAATAGTAAATATGAAGTTAGACCTGGTTTATCCTATTTTATTCCCTTACAGAAGTATTAGCATTTTTACAATTTGTAAAAGTGACCAAAAGAAAAGTGACCAAAAAAAAGTGCAGTCATTTTGGAATTGGAAACTGTTATTTACACACCTCTCTCTTTCCACTGCATCCACTTGTAAAAGGAATGATTCCTATAATTATATTCCATTAGGGATAACCTTATAATACTATTCATTAATGTCATAGGGTCCCCCAAAATCTGTAATCTGTGGGAGAACCCATCAGCAAGTGTTTTACTTCCCTGCAGCGCCCCCACAGGGGAAGTGAAGTATTAAACAATACTTGTTAAAATCAATGGGCTGTCTGTATAATGCACAATGTGACAAGTCTTTCAGAGAGACATAAGCTCTTTGTAGCCACACTCTGCTCTAGCTAATTGACAGAGGCCCAAGAGACACCCCCCACTATTAACTCAGAATGCCTTAAAATGAGTTTTCAAAACCAGGCAGCCCCTTTAAGTTGTAACCATGTGGTTCAATCAAATAAATTTTTACCCAATTGGCTTCTCTTCATTCTGAAAAGTTGAAGGTTGCCAATGAAATATAATCTGATAGAGAGAATGACAAGAGCCCTCAAAATTGATTTTAATAAGAAGCCACACAGGGTGTACACAACCTGTAATTGGATAGTAAATGATAAGGGAAGGGGAAGGTGAAGAAGTGTGTGGAGGTATAACAATGGTTAATAAAATAAGTACTTTATTAGTTTTTTATATTTTTATGTAGGTTACAAATAAACAAGCAGCAAGTATTAAATTATCGCAGAAACCCCTATTGTTCTGCAATGGAGGGAAAAAGTGTACCCTATATATTAATGTGTGCCCAACCTTACTGAACTGTAGTCATTTATTAGCGTCGGCCATGGATTGTTCTGGCATCCGTGTATAATACTGATGCTCTTAACCAATGGTTATGTAGGTAGGCCAATCTCCCTGTTATATATAATGCTTATAATGAAATTGAATGCAAGTCTGCAACCCATGTTTCCCTGTCTAGAATGAGGCAGAGAAAATCTGATGGGAGTCAAAGGGGCACAATTCTTAAACCAGACCCTTATATATTAAGTTCTCTATAACCAAAGCCTCACTTTTTAAAGTTTTACCCAGTTAATGATTTATTACATACCACTGGGTAACCTTTTTGGGGACATACTGTAATGACGGGGTAGGGAGACAGACAGGTGAGCCCTAATCTACCCGCCACTCAGTCCCTGCCTACTTGCACGGCCCGTCCTAGGCGACGGCGTACAACTGGGCTACGCTCAATAAGTGCACGACAGACAAACAGACAAGGGTACACAGAAGCTAAGGGAAATGGGGCAGTTGCCCACGGCAACACCGTGAGCAACAAGAGTAGTGAACGAGCGAGTCAAACCAGGAGTGTACGAGGTACCAAACGCAGAGCAGGAGAGTAGTCAGTAAAGCCAGGGTCAATTTGAAGCAGAGGTCAATAGTACTAGCAGGAACAGCAGAGCCAGGAAACCAGACAGAATCACAGGCATAGGAAGAGCAGGAAATGAAGGTATAAATAGACAGAGGGCGGGAGATAGCTCCGTCTGGCCAGGCTGTGATAGGTTCTCCCACTCCTCAGCCTCCCAGCCTGAGTGGTAGCAGATCAAGTCACTCTATCAGACCTAGGAGCAGATGCAGACTGATTAACCATGGACGTCGACACAGAAGCTGTGTCTGGCAGATCCTTTACACATACACTGTTCATTTTTGTGTGGACTTTGATCCTCGTGCAGAATGTCTGATATATTAGTTGAAATTGCGGCACAACCATTATTGTGGTGGAAAAAATCAATAGAGCTGGGTACTAAAGACGGAGTACTTTGTTGCCTTCAAGAGCGAGGAAATATAACGTTAGATGGTGTTCTTGTTGTGTTTCCTCTGCTAAATAATGATCACTTTCCATTTTCGTTTTTCTTTGCTCCTGTTGACAATAATATCTAAAGACAGTTTGTATCACCAGCATGTGACCCTTTTACATGAGAGAGTGGTGCGCGGCAGAGAGGCTTTAAATGTTACTTACCGAACATTACAGTAATAGTCTAAAGAGCTGGTAATGTGAGGATGTACTTAAAGCATCGTTATAGGATGAGCCATGGACTATTGCTCAGTGAATCAGTGTAAAACCAAAATCATTCTCAATTTAGATGACGTCATCAAAGCGAAATGGGATCAGAAAGGTCGGCCTTGAACTACAGTGATAATATTTTCTTTTTCTTTTGGATTTATTCTTTTGAAATGAAAAGTGTATACCAAGCTATTCCAGGATGCCCTTTAAATTACTGTCATCCATATGACTGTAACTCTCCAAAAAAGAATGGTTTCTCAATAGGGGCCAGTGGGTTTGCCCAGGACTCCAATTACGTAGACCCCAGGCCCCAGCCCCTTATGGACGGCCATTATTAAGCATGTGCCTGGCCATTGGAACTAGGAGATGTTCCTTAAAGTGTTTCCATATACAACCACACATATTCGCGAGCATGTAAAAGCTGCGCTTGTAGTTTGTACGTACTTTTCATAAGGCCGGTTTTCAAATGGCCATAATGCGGCCACATTTTAGCGTCAGTTTTATGTCTGCAACACCTGGGGCTCCCACGGCTTTAATGAACAGAACTAAAATATCCACAGAGTTCTATAGTGATCTAAGATTTGTACAGTAGAAACAAGAGGGGGGAAGGAGTCTGGGTAATATGGACACTAAAATGTGACCTCATTAGGGCTATCTAACAGTTTTGTGAAATAAGCCCCAAAAATGCTAAACCTCAGGGCACTTTCAGACATGGTGGAAATTTTTGCGGCAATTACGCAACTAATCTGCTAAATTTGCATTTGTGAAGTTTCATCCAGGCGTGGCTGATTTCGCAGTAGACTTGCCGCGGGTTTCAGACTTTGCATTGCTAAGGCCGGTTTCCCACGGGATGTATACACTGCATAAAAAACATGCAGCTTATCCGACCTGGAACCCGCAGGACTTTCCGCTGGGTAATTAAGCAATACTTACGCCCTCCCTCCTCTGAAGTCCGCTCCAGCCTCCTTGGATGACGTTTCAGGCCATGTGACGCTGCAGCCTGTGATTGGCTGCAGCGGTCACATGGGATACATAAATTCCATACCGCAAGATACTGCAAGGAAAAATAGCCATGTATAATACCGGTCGACTAACTCAAAAAAATTCTGAGCCTTTTTGAATTAATTGCGATCATCATTTCTGAAATTAATTACCTTCATAACCGACTTCTTACTCTGATGATAGTACATGCCTAAGAAGCTGAAATTGGTACTGAACAGACAATTAGATGCAGAAAGCTCGTAAACTCTCATTAGTAGGACATTTTTACACTATATGGTTCAGAGATGAATTTCTAAAAGTTTGTTGACATAAGCAGCAGCAGGACAGGGCTCACCGCTTCTCATGTGAGGTCGGCCTCATTCCCGAGATACGCTAAATTACAGTGTAATGTGAGCAAACACCGGAGACTTCTGCTAAAATTGTTCTTAATGCTTCCTTCTTTATATAAAAAGCTAATGGTGCATAAACAGCTATAAACTAATAATTAAACAACTCAGAATGCAAAATCTATTTCACCTGTTCTCATATGATTAATATACTACTAAATATGTTTCCCCGAGGTGTACTTGCCGGTTGATTGGTATGCTGTAGAGAAGGTTACAGGTGATAGGGATTTGCCAGAAATGTATTTACGTGCTCAAATCAAGGCTGGTTGTTGTTTTTTTTTATGGTTTATACATCTACATGTGTATCTAAATTACATAATTAAGCAGATTTATTAAAGCTGTTGTCATGGGGTCTCCTTTTTATTTTCTTTCCAGAAACAGCACCACTATTATTCATAGGCAGTGTCTGGTATTGTAGTTATTACTTGAATCTGGATAAGCTGCAATACCAGACACAGCCAATGAACAAGAGTGGCGCTCTGTTTCTGGCACCGATACTTTTTTATAATTCTGGACAACCCCTTTTTAAATCTGGAGTAATACCACCAGATTATTCGAGTCAGAAGTAGGGAATGTGCTTTGTATAGGATGGAATGCAAATGAGTAGAAAAAAAGTGGTAATGTGCATAGAGCGAGGGGTTTCATTGCATTAGTAAAGGGGAGTTTTTGTAGCAGAATCCGGCTTTAAGGGCTATGTACACCTTTAAATACACTTAGTTTTTGATTTTTAAATAAAAATGTCTATCAGTGTGTTTGGTGTAACTTTCTAATTTATTTTTATTAGAAATCATTTTTACTTTTTGAGATACAGCTGCTTTGTATCCTGTATACAGAGCAGCTGTATCTAGCGCTTAAAGAGAACCTTTCACCTACCCATACATGTCCAGCTGAGTGCAGCATGTAATGGGCAGGGCTGTACAAACCCTGGGGCGTGTTACATTTTTTTCCTATCTTCCTCCATTATTTAGATATCGGTGCTGTTATATTTGGCACCTGACACAGCATGGTGGCTTGGTGGTTATTACTGTTCTTTGCAGCACTGGGGTCCTGGGTTCAAATCCAGCCAAGGACAACATCTGTATGGAGTTTGTATATTCTCCCTTTGTTTGCATGGGTTTCCTCCGGGTACTCCGGTTTCCTCCCACACCCCAAAAACATACCGATAGGGATCTCAAATTATGAGCCCCAATGGGGACAGTAAGTGTGGATCTTTGTACAGCGCTGCAGAATATGTTGGCGCTATATAAGTAACAAAAATAAATAATAAATTACCCCCTGAACTGTCAATGGGGCATGTAATTGGCAAGGGGGCTGTGACACTGTCCAATCAGTTACGGACAGCATCACAACAAGAGCTGGAGAGAGGAGAGCCTGTGCACGCGCAGCTCGGAGCTGTGCGAGCATGCGTGCACACACTCTCGGTAGACAAGCAGAACATCTCTCTTGCGAAAGATCACACAGTCTTGTCCTTGTCTGCCGAGAGCTGAAGAGTGAGTAAGAGCATGCCCGCGCACACAGCTCCGATGCCGCTGCCGAAGATACTCCTGCCGCCATGGAGCAGAACAAGAAGAATTCACATTCTTCTTCTGGTCCGTGGTGGCGGCAGAGCTGCGACTTCGCGTGCGCACACGCTCTCCTCTCTCCAGCTTTTGCTGTGACACTGTCTGTAGCTGATTGGACAGTGTCACAGCGATGGTACATGCCCCCCTTGCCAATTACACGCCCCATTGACAGTTCAGGGCGTTATTTAAATATCGGGTGTCAGCTATAATGGCACCGATATCTAAATAACGGAGGAAGATAGGAAATTTTTTTTAAGTGCCCCAGGATTTGTACAACCCTGCCCCTTACATGCTGACACTCAACCCGTCAGTCTGACGGATCTGATGGATTCAGGTTCCAGCTCTAGATACAGCTGCTCTATATACATAATACATAAGCAGCTGTATCTCAAAGTAAAAATATTTTTTTTAATAAAAAGTAATTATAAGATGGCACCAAACACACTGATACACCTTTTTATAAAACATTTGAAAAAGTTTTCAAAGGTGTCCATAGCCTTCAAAGCAACCTTATAGTAGGAGGCTCAATTTTTGCAAAATGCCAGGGGCTGAGGATCTGTAGTACCTGTGCTGAACCCGGACATATATCTATGAAAATCAAGGAACTGACAAAAAGCTGCTACCAAGATTAAAACTATAGTCGTGGCGTCTAAGGACTCCCATTGGCCATTAGGCAAGGTAGTTCCCCAAAACCACCTTCAGAGGTTTGCGGTTGCCTTAAATTAGAGGTCAGCGAGTCCCCTCTATGAAATGTGAAAAAAGCCACAAAGCACACCTTAGGGTTAAATCCGATAAGGTATGAAACACACTCACCTATTGGGGTTTTCCTATTTAGGCATAACACTAACGTTTGCTTGACTATCCAATGGTTGCAGCTTTCCCAGCGAGGACCAGTAAACTGGACTTAGAAACAAATAAAAACAGATAAAACTTTGCAGCAAATTTTTACTCTTTTTTTTTTTCCCTATAATATATATATATTTAGTTGTTTCTGTGCAAATTAAAAATCTTGAAACTAATTCTGAATATTCCCATTACAAATCATGTGCAAAGCACCTTCCCATAATGTCTCTTGCATAAAAAACAAGAATCCGCCTGTGCGATTTTATAGCGATCACTTGTAAATTTTAAAATTAACTTGATATTGTTCGAACACAAAGGTTTCCAAACCCCATAAAGTTCTTGTTTCACATGTAAAAGCTGAATACTTGAGGAATCCTATGGAGTTTTGAAAGCCCTGGAATTAAACTGATTTCCTAAAAGGTATGATCAATTACAATGACTTCATTATATTTTTCTCTGCTACTTCAACCTATCGGCACTTGGCATGACTTCTATAAATATGGCAATTATTTTTTAATTTTAAAATGTTTAAAAAATATAGTACAATGGTGTAACCCATGTGGTTAATTCTGAGCATTCATAGTGCTTTGATTTGACATAATAAAAGCGCGTTCAGTTATGAACTGCAAAAAATTCCAAAAATGTAGCCGGTCATTTTTTAAGTAAAGGACTCTACAGTAGTTGTCCACTGGCATATTTTGACTACTCATGATGCCATTTGGGCTCGTTGGACTGGAAAGGGAGTAAGGTTGAGCTCCATACGGCGCTGCTGCTATTTTTAGGAAAAACAATAGGTTGGACATTGAAAGTCAAACATATCTAATTGTACAGATGTAGCCAAGTTTATCTTGACTGATAACTTGCTGCAGTGTTGAAATCCATTGAAAAGTCCTTTTAAAGTTGCTTGCCACTGTGTATCTAATGCGTTAAAAGTCAAGATAAAGATGGCTACATCAGTACCTTCTTACAGTGAGAATACTTAAAGGGTAACTAAACGTTTGAAAAACTACTGACATGTTACAGTGACATGTCAGAAGTTTTCATTGGTAGGTGGGTTCTATTGAAAGTCTTGCGATGATAACCAAGAACTATGACCACTATGATGCAAGAAGCAAAATCAAGCACCATAAAAAACAAAATTCACAATAATGTTTCCTTGTTGCTCATCAGTGTAACTGTAACGTCCGTGGTCGCTGACCACAAACTCCTTCCATCCAACGCCCTTCTCTCAAGAGATGTCTGCACATACGGACGTCCTGCTCCACAGTGACCACCAGGGTGCGCTCACGAGCTCATTCCAGACTTGAGAAGCCAGAGCGCAAGCATGTTGGTGATTGAGCTAATTGGTCAAGAGGTCCCAGCCCCATCCTCCCACACCTGAGCTTTGTTGCTGTATTCCTAGTCTGTCTTGCAAATGGTCCCCTAGTGTTTCCTGCTCCCAGTGTTTCCTGTTCCTATAACCTGTATCCTGATCTAGTGCCGTGCTTAGCTGTAGTCGTGCTGTGCTGTATGCCACGCCTGACGTCTACCTGCTGCCTAGTTCCTGCCAAGCCTGCCTTGCTACTGTCCGAGCTGCCACAGGTACCCTATATAAACTAGAGACTCTGACCTGTGCCCTGTTGGCCAGCTGCCATACCGCCAAGGCGGTACGGCCCATTGGGTCCACGAACCCTACGTGACAGTCACTAGTTGGGTCCATGTTGATTTTTACAGGTTGGATTGGATCTGGAGCTGCTGGTAGCCTACCAATATCTTAGACATGGATGACATTACAGAGACACATCTTACTTATACAGTATTTTTGAAGTCAGGGGCATAGCTATAGAGGGTGCAAAGGTAGCACTTACAACCGGGCCCTGGTGCGTGAGGGGGCCTAAAGTTCCTTCTACTACATAACAAGACACCAATATCATAAATGGCACATGGCACAGCGGAGCTTCAAGTTCCACCTCTGGGTGAGGTTCTAGTAAATGGTCAACGGTCATGAATATTAACTTGGCTCTACAAATTGTAGCCTACCATGTGAGAAATTATAGGACTACATTAACATTTCTGCGCAAAGTCCTGATTTGACTGTACAGAAATAGTAGGCAGAGTTTGTGTCATTGTTTTTACGGGAGGTGTGCAATAGTTAACGCAATAGAATTTACAATTTTTTCTTATCCTTGGTGTGACACCAAAAAATGAACGTATTATTTCGACAGTATAGCCCAATTTAAAATGTATCCTCATTAAATGCAAGAATGGTTGCCCAGCTACAACGTTGGGGCTACAGAATGAACTGGGAGACTTTACATTCAAACTCCTTTACCACAAAAACTTTAAAAAGTTCTTCAACAAACAACGAAACTGTTCCCTACATATTATCAGAAGCAGCAAAATGTTGCACCTTTTTAGTTGCTATCATCTTTACCAGGGGCGTATTTAGGGGGTTACTGGGTGCAACAAGTCACTCTGTCTTGGCACAAGGAATTTTATAATTGTTGGGGTGAAATTTTACCGTAGCTATGACTATGCTCCTGAAAAATGAACCAGAATTGTTTTTAAAAAAATAGATATTTAGATATCTAAAAAGTAAATTAATCTTTTGGTTACCATTCATTCCAAATACTAAGGGGCTTTTCTTTGTTTTTGAAGCCTTTAATAGAACAATCAAGTAAAAGACTCGTTTACCTTAAGGCTGGGTTCACACGTGGCGGAATTTCACTTAAATTCCGCTGCGGACACTCCGCAGCGTTAATCCGCAGCGGAGCCGTTTGTCCATTGACTTACACTTTAATTTAGCAGTGTTCGTTTAGACGAGGCGTAAAATTCCGCTGCGGAGCATAGGCTGCGGAGCGGAATTTGGTGTCCGCAGCATGCTCTGTCTGTTGCGGAGCAGTGGCGGACTCATGGCGGAATTTCTCCATTGACTTCAATGGAGATTCTAATTTCCGCAATGAAGTCTGCAGCTGTCATGCACATGTTATGTGTGCTGCGGATGCGTCTTGCTTTTTTAACTTGACATTTCTTCATTCTGGCTGGGCCTATGTATTTCTAGGTCTACAGCCAGACTGAGGAAGTCAATGGGGCTCCCGTAATGACGGGAGCGTTGCTAGGAGACGTCAGTAAATAGTCACTGTCCAGGGTGCTGAAAGAGTTAAGCGATCGGCAGTAACTGTTTCTGCACCCGGGACAGTGACTACCGATCCCAATATACATGTATCTGTGAAAAAAAATGAAGTTCATACTTACCGATAACTCCCTGCTTCTGTCTCCAGTCCGGCCTCCCAGGATGACGTTTCAGTCTAAGTGACGGCTGCAGCCAATCACAGGCTAATAACAGGCTGCAGCGGTCACATGGACTGCCGCGTCATCCAGGGAGATCGAAGGAGGGACGCGTCACCAAGACAACGGGCGGTAAGTATGAATTTCTTTGACTTTCACAAGGGAAAGTGCTGTCCCTTCTCTCTATCCTGCACTGATAGAGAGAAGGGAAGTACTTTTACCGCAGTCCGCAGCAGCTAGTCCGCATCAATTTACTGCACATTTTGTGCAGATCCGCTGCAGAATCTGCAACGCAGATTCTGTGCGGCATTGATGCGGACAGTTGCGGAGGAAATCCGCCACGTGTGGTCATGCCCTAAGAGTCTCTATCATTTCCATCCAGAGAAAATAATCAACCGTTCATTCGGGTTGTGCCGATTCCATAGTTGTAAAAAACTCTATGGCATTATGTATTCTATCTATGGCATTGAGAACAGCAAAATGTTGATTTAAAGGTTAACTGCATTGGTCTTGTGATTTTTTAAAGGTATAATGATTAGAAAAACAAGAAGGACAAAATTCCGGTCAGCTCGGATTTATATAATCACTTTGACATTTAAACAAATAAGGAAGCAGTGTTGAATTGTTTTGGGAGTTTTTGTTTTTTAGAAATGTAAATGGTGCACAGCTTGTTTGTTTCGAATACTTTAAAACCTTTATGTTCAACTTTTCGCAAAATAAATGCAGATATTTATTTATAATTTTAATATTTTGCAAATTATATTCATATATTTTGAATTGCTAGTATAGAAATCAGATATTTTAAAGGTTTATTTGATCTAAGGGCATGTTCACACAGCCTATTTGTAGCCGTTTTTCAGCCGTAAATGCCCCGAAAAACATCTGAAAGTACGGGGGCTGAACGCCTCAAAACATCTGCCCATTGATTTCAATGGGAAAAATGGCGTTTCGTTCCCGCGGGGCGTTTTTTTTGTATGGTAGAAAAGAAGTGCATGTCACTTCTTGAACCGTTTTTGGAGCCATTTTTCATTGTCTCAATAGAATAAACACTCCAAAAATGGGCGTAAAAAAACACATTAAAAGCCGCTTGATGCATAAATAACAGCTGTAAATCAGGGGCTGTTTTCCCTTGAAAACAGCTCCGTATTTTACAGCGGTTTTTTGTTAAGCGTCTGAACATCCCCTAAGACATTTATGGTGTATTCACAGGGCGTGGCATTAATGTCTAATAGATGTGGGTCCCAGCCCTGGTACCCACACCTATGTCAAAAATAGGGTTCCCCGACCTGCCACGCCAGGCTGTCACACTAGTTGGGAGTTAGGGACTGTTGAGCTGGGATCCGCATCTATCAGACATTTATGGGCAGTACTTAAAGCGGTTATATAGTCTAAATATATCTACCGATCAATCTAAAATTGCTAAAGGAGGAGATTCAGCACATTGAGGAACCACAAAAGAATGAAATGTCACAGATCGTGTCATCAGTCCTTCTCTGTAAGGGCATGTTCACACGGCGCTCAAAAAAAAAAAACTGTCGTGTAAACGTGTCAAATATGCTAGCGTTTCTTGTGAAGTGCTTATTTAAATATAGGCGGTTTTTACGCTGTTCCAGATGTTTGTTTATGCGTTTTGTGCACGCTTTTTGCAAGTTTTTCGGTGGACAATTAGGACTCCCATTAACTATAGGAACATTTGGCGCGTTTTGTGCATCAAAGAATTGACCTGACACTTCTTTTTTTACAAAACACATTTTTTTAAATATGCTTGCGTTAAAAAACGCGTTGTACGTACTGTGTGCTTTTTCATTGATTTGAATGGGAAGCTTAATGAAGTGTTTTTTTCTTTAAGGCTGGGTTCACACGACCTATTTTCAGACGTAAACGAGGCGTATTATGCCTCGATTTACGCCTGAAAATAGGGCTACAATACGTCGGCAAACATCTGCCCATTCATTTGAATGGGTTTGCCGACGTACTGTGCAGACGACCTGTAATTTACGCGTCGTCGTTTGACAGCTGTCAAACGACGACGCGTAAATTGACTGCCTCGGCAAAGAAGTGCAGGGCACTTATATACATTATATGCAGGGCACTTCTTTGCAACGTAATTTGAGCCGTTCTTCATTGAACTCAATGAAGAGCAGCTCAAGATATACGAGCGTCACAGACGCCTCGTATATTACGAGGAGGAGCATTTACGGCTGAAACGACGCAGCTGTTTTCTTCTGAAAACAGTCTGTCATTTCAGCCGTAAATGACAGCTAGCGTGTGAACATACCCTTACACACATTTCAGCACGTAAAATGCGCCAAAATACACGCCAAATACACGTCGTGTGAACAGGGCTTGAGATTCTCCCGTAGAACGGAACATCACAAATCATGTATCCAATCCCTCTAAGGTAGATACTCCACCTACATCATGTGACCAGTCCTATTCCGGGAAATACTCCCGCTGAACGTTGCGTTAAACAACAATCATAGCAGTTAACGGAACAACAGATCATATGACCGAATCTATATAGAGGGCTGCGTAAAGTCTACTGCTGGAGCGCATGCCCTAAAAGTGTCATCCAATGGCAAGTATAACTCACAATAGTAGCAATGCCGAGGATGGTTACTCATGAAGATCTAGAGAGCCAGATATACATAAATAATGGAGAACAAGGGATTCATGGGAACTGTAGTTTTCAGTCTTGTTACCAGGGCAGAGGGATTGCCCAGTTTTCAGATGCGGCGCAAATAAACAATGGTGCCACGAGGAAATGGGGCAGACTGGAAAATGTGAAGTAGAAGACAGTGGAGGCAAATGTGTGTATTCTGTAGTTGCATGCCGTACAGTTTTTTACTTGTTTGCTTTTATTTAGGTGAGAGTCGGATAACCCCTTTAAAGTAAGGGTTACACACAAATAGGCATTTAAAATAAAAAAGTTCTAAAAATAACGCAACGACAACGACGCAATAACATTAAAGTAACAACCGGCAGATGTAGACTATGGATAATCAATATAAACACAAAGTTTTGATTAAAAAAAAATATTAAAGGGTAACTAAACGTTCAAAAGACTTCTGACATGTCATAGTGACATGTCAGAAGTTTTGATTGGTGCGGGTCCGAGCACTGACCCCCACCAATCATTAAAACGAAGCGGCAGAAGCATTTGGCTTTTTCCGGAAATCAATGTATCGGAGCACGGGCTCAGTAGAAAGTCTATAAGCCCGTACTCCGCTACATCGGCTTTCCGGAAAAAGCCGAACAGAAACGAAGTGGCTAAGCGCTCACACGAGAACTTCTGCTGCTTCGTTTTAGCGATTGGTGGGGGTCTCAGTGCCCGGATCCCAACCAATCAAATCTTTTGACATGTCACTATGACATGTCAGAAGTTTGTTGAACGTTTAGTTACCCTTTAAAGGAACACTCTGGGCAGGGGAGAATGTTAGAGGGCCCCTGTGCAGGAACAGTATGTGGACCCTTGCAGTCAACAGTGATTTCTCAAGAGCGAAGTGACCATCAGAGAGCTCCTTCTATTGGGTTCTCTAAGAAATCCTTCACCAGCGTGCCAATTTCTCTGGTATACCACAAGAGAACCATTAACTCTTTCCCTTACATAGAATCTAGAAGACAGTAGGGAGAACTGCAATTTTTAATAACGGTGGTTGCCCCTTTGCCAATAGGTCCCCTGTTCAGCTGCGCAGGCTGCATACTGTATATGGTACGTCTGCAGTGTCGGGTTGAGTGTGGCCTTTCGGCTAAAAGAAAGTATTTTTTGCTAATTGTAATATTTCCATATCACACAAAGTTTACATTTTCTGCTCATCCATCCATAAATCATTCTGGTGGTATGTAAAGGAGTTGTCCAATCTATTGTAATAAAAATGTATTCACTTGATTATAGAAACTTGAGGCAATGTACTAAAATACTTTGTTTTTCAATTTTCCGCCATTTTTCATCTCTGTTTGCTGTCATTGAATAGAACCATCTATTGTTTTCAATGGCTGAAAATTCAACTTGATCATTTTCTACTGATACAGGTGTGCAGTTCCTTACAGTACAAGAGAATGCTCTGTTGCTCTAAGGTTATTACAGCTCAGCCCAATTTAAGCCAATTGCAGCCCACAGACAAGAATAATGCCCTTGTGATAGATAACAGCTCGGCTTATCTGATCTAATACAACCTCTTTTAAGACCCAGACACCTGTATTAGCTTTTATGTTATTAGGAACGGTCTTTAACCTCTCTGATTAAAACAAGAGTATTTCCATTCACTGACAGCAAGCAGAACATAAAAAATAGGATATACCTGTATTATATAGATGGTCATTGGCTGTCATTGAAGAGATCAGGCAGGTGTATGGAGACTTTTTTAACGCCAATGCTCATGGGAAAAAAGTATGCAAATTAGATCATAGCAGCCAAACCAGAGACTCAGCCAACAAGTATCCTCCTCTGTAATGATGAGAGGGGCAAGAACCCCAAAACACTGCTGTGTACAGATTAATCTCTCTTCCTTTTAGGGGAGTTTCTGGTTTGGCTGCCATGCTCTGGTTTGCATACCTATATTATCTAAGCATTAGACTCTGTTCACATAGGCAAGGCATTCACTTTTATGGGGATTCCGGTGCTTTTGATACTGGACCACTGGTGAACACCAAGTCAATAGAATCCATCAGGATTCCTTAGAATCTTTTTGAAATTAGATTATCATAGTGATCAAGGCTCCATTAACAACATAAGGCATGATGGTAGAGTGGAAAAAGCCTTAAAGGGAACCTGTGATGTTGAAAAAACTGTCCTGCCTGTGGGTCTATGTTATAGAGCTGGAAGAGCTGAGCAGATTGATATATAGTTTTGTGGGAAAACATTCAGTAGAACTTGTAATATATTGGTCTAAACCTCTGCTCTTTCCAGGCTTAGGAGTCCAGTGGGCGGTCCCAATGAGTGATTATCAGCCTTTCCTGCCTGAGTGTACATACAGAGAGTGCTGTACAGTAGAGAAGGACCGCCCACTGGACACCTAAGCACAGAATGAGCAGAGGTTTAGATCAATAAATTACGAGTTCTACTGAATCTTTCCCCACAAAACTAGATATGAATGCGTTCAGCTCCTCCTGCTCTATAACATGCTGCCCACAGATCTGACTGTATTTTCAACGTGACAGGTTCCCTTTTAATTGAAATTCAAAATCTTTAAAAATCATTGCGTGACCTTCCTCCGTTTACACTTTTGTTAATTTTTCTCAATATAATTGATCAATAACTGTGTCAGCTTTGTCTATATGTCATTTACATATCTTGTGGTTATTTTTTCTTCTCCTTTTTAGCAAGGACTTGTCAAGCTCACCAATTCTCCTGTACTAATGGACGCTGCATATCAAAATCATGGATGTGTGACCAAGAGGATGACTGCGGGGACAGGTCTGATGAGTCAGCATCTTGTGGTAAGGACTGTATTTAGTAAAACTACAATCATTTTACTTCTGATTATAATATTACAGCGGTTGTGTGGGATAAAAAAAAAACAGGTCTGATTTATTTCTCAGAAACAGCGCCTCTCTTGTCCCTGGCCTGCTATGGTATTACAGCTCAGACCTATTCATGTGAATAGGCTGATTCAATAGAAATCAGTGGGATTTCTGTGACGCTCTTTGTAGCCGATCTCCACGCTGGCTAATAGAATATGGTCCTGAATGGAGGAGGCCAATTGAAAATTGGCTTTTTATACCATACCTCTTTAAGACCTAATACACATAGCCATATTACAGTTCTGTACGACCTTCATAATGCAGACATCTATCGGGCCTTCCTGTATCTCCGTATGCATCCGATTTTATACGGAGGCACACAGAGATTTTTTTTGTTTGTATGAATGCCAAAAATTCATGCCAAGTTCCTTTTGATGACATATAATTAAGAAATGAGGCATTCAAATGTCTACATTTAGTGTTTGAACTACAGGTGTAGTAGGGCTGAGCTTGTAAGTAGGTATGATATGTTGCAGGGGGCCGACTGACCATTCCCCTAATGGCAGTGAATTGGCCACCCATGGCAGTCATAGTCAATTAGCTTTCGAAAGTTAAAGCCCATGGGTTGCAAAAAAAAATAAAAATAAATGTAAGCCCAGTTGCACATAACCGAGTGCCACTTGGGCCCCATCCGAGTGGTACCCGATAGTTTTGTATGACCTATTCACTTTAGTGGGTGAATCGGGTCAACGAAAACAGGCCCGACTCTCCGATCCGTGGAAAGATAGAACGTGTCCTATCTTTCCACGGATCACGGGCGGCACACACGGTCGTGTGCATTAGGGCGGTGATCAGTATTCTGCTTAAATACATTTTATTAACCCAAATCAAGTGTATCATCGCTATAGTGGTTAGTCATAGACCCTAGGACTGCATCCAAATGTATTGAGTAGGACACGTTAATTTCAATGTCAGGTGTACTTGACCTCCGTAGATCATCAGTCGATACCATTTTTACAGTACTGACCGACAATGCAACTGTTAGACTTGGCTCTTAAAAGACACATGTTATGGGCCTAGTTGGTTATGTCTACACTTTTTACCCTCCCTTTAAATAAAAATTGCACAAATGATGTCAACATAGGATCATGAATATTCTTTCTTAAAGAGGACGTGTCACTAGGTCATATGGATTGAACTGGTTAACTGACCTGATTAGCGAAGTCTCCCTAAATTCTAGGGCTGTTTTTTTTCTATATCCCCCTATTGTTTCTGAGAGATGGCCCACTGTTGGGTTGGCTCCTTATATGCTAATTTGCTGTAGTTAGCCAATGGGGTGGAGCTAGCTTCCCTGCCTCTGATGCTGACCATTCAGCGTGAGGCAGCTCGAGGGTAGTTTACGCCCTGTTGGCTAACTACAGAAAATTAGCATATAGGGGGCCAACACAACAGTGGGACATATTTCTGGGACAGGGGTATCTAGAAAAAAAAAGCTATTCAGGTAAGTTTACCAGTTCAAAGATGTAGCCATCTTTATCTTGACTTTCAACGCATTAAATACACAGTGTTAAGCAACTTTAACTTGACTTTTTTGTTGAGTGATATCACGCTGCAGCAAGTTATCAGTCAAGATAAAGGTGTCTATGTCCGTAAATGACCTAGTGACAGGGCTGTACAGCTATACAATATTCCTTAATTATGTATCAGTCATTGACCATCGGTGATTAGACCTTTGTAGACCAGTCACACATGACAACCCTTAAATGGGTTGTCGGTTTAGTAAACCCTATTGAAATACCCTATGAGGGAATTCTGAATTTTTGGAGGTGGGGTCCCCTACTCAAGTCCCTCATCTATTAGCGGCGTTCAAGTCCCACATCTATAACAGCGCCGAGCAGCTATATATAGAGCATCTCTCTATTTCAAGAGGGTCAGTAATGTTTCATTTGCCCTATGATCATGTTTGTCTTAAGGTGCCAATACACATAAGACGATTGTGGCGAGACCGGCCGATGATTTAATGTGTATGTGGGTCTACCAACTCTTCACCCCTAACGTCATATGGCGGAGTCTGGCAGCGGCTTATTCTCCTTCCCTTCTAAGTAAAAATGCTTCTTCAGCCGAGTATTCATGTCTATGGGGGAGTTGGGAGAAATAGCTGTTGCCCGAACAAGTTTTTGGCTGACCTCTATCTAAAGTGCAAGAACACTTCGAAAAAAATTAGCTTATATTTGCTTGAAAATGTAAACCTTTTTTTTAAATTACTCTTTCCCTTATTTTTAGTAACTAGTTAGTTTTATGTTTGATAATGTTTGAATGAACCTATATATATATATATATATATATATATATATATACACAGAATATGGCAATATAAAAAAAGGTCTATAGGGACACATGTGTCAATTCTTCTGGAAAATGGGTAAAATGGAAATATGATTAAGATCCGAGAGGAATGAAGGAATCAGTGACCCCCTCCTCATATACTAGTATGTGTGTATGCAATATATAAATCATCTAAGTTGTTTTTCAATCTTCAATCAATGCCGGTTGCCTGGTAACCATTTGTTCTTTTCTACTTGGCTACTCACAATGAATAAGAGACACACAATGTTTAAGATGAAAGGAGAGCACAAGAACTATTTGTGGACCAGTGTGTGAGCTTCAGAGGCTGCATTGGGATTCCTGTAAAGACGCAGAATAGAAGGGATCCAGCTAAGTTGTCCTAATAATTAGTTTTTATGGTCTATTCTCGATATAACGTGTCAAGGCAAACAAGGGGTCTTGCCCTGAAACTACAGTTCTTGTGGAAATGAGAATTCGGGTTCCCAGAAAATAACAGTAAAGGGCAAGTTAGCAATTTCTGTTAAATGCATCTTATTGGTGTCATGACCAGAATGGAAATCAATTCAATATTGTCAACTCGGACATTTTTTTGTTATTTGATTGTTCCGTTTGATGTTGGAAATGAATAGAGTCTTATATATGGATGACAGACTGTAGAGAAAACTAAAGTACAAATTGCTAGAACATTGAAAGGTGACGAGGATAAAACTCTACATGAATGATCTAAGAGCTAAGTACGAAGCCGTTAAAGCCCTGATTCACCTTCCTTATTCAGAGTTGAATATACTTTTATATTAGGGACTTCGTATATAAAAGATCCCCAATAGATGTAGATTCTAGGAATTACTCCATTTAGGTGGAGTGTCCCAATCGGAGGCGTAGCTGGAAGGTCCTGGCCCCCAATGCAAAATTTGTACCAGGGCCCACCAAAAATCATATTTGTTTTATACTAGTGATATCCTCCTATGTGGTAGACTGTCCATTGGTTCCCATCAGTAACAGAGACTGTAACCGCCCAACCTTCTATAGTTACTTATTTAGTTTCAATAAAAGAGCAGCGAGAAGGGAATCAAAATCCCTGTGTCTTATCTGGCAGCCCATTAAAAGATCCTGAATTTCAGACGTAATTGCATGTAGTGGCGTTTTTCGCCGCGTCTTTTACGGACGTAATTTGGAGCTGTTCTTCATTGAAGTCAATGAAAAACGGCTCCAATTACGTCCCAAGAAGTGTCCTGCACTTCTTTGACGAGGCTGTTATTTTACGTGCTGTCTTTTGACAGCGACGCGTAAAATGACAGCTCGTCTGCACAGAACATCGTAAGACCCATTGAAAGGAATGGGCAGATGTTTGCCGACGTATTGGGGGCGTTTTTTCAGACGTAATTCGAGGCGTAAAATGGCACCATTACGTCTGAATATAGGTCGTGTGAACCCAGCCTAATAGGCAACTACATATGGTAGTCATGGGCCTTTAATAGGCTCCTGGCTGCAATATTCAACCATCAGCAATGGGGAGACAAAGGAGGGCCCTACCTATTGTTTTATTCATTAAATGCAGTGGTCACTATTGACTGCGGGTTAAATTGCCAAGATTAGGGCTTCTAAATGGAGATCAATGCACATATTGCATCCATATATTGTATACCCTCTTGTTTGGCATGTAAGAATATGAGCACAGACCTATAGCAACAGATGTCAGCTGTCGGTGGTGCTAGGTTTATCCACATGTAGCCCAGCTGAGTTTGCCATTTAGCACAATTCATTATGATACTACATTGTGTTTAGATGTCTGAGGTTTTAGAGACAGATGTAGCAGACCTAAATTTGCCATTTATCTCTTTAGGAGCTGCATTACAATCCAGGACAATTTAGAGATGTTTTTATGCATTGTGATATCATATCATAATAAGCTGTGCCAAGTGACAAATTCAGCTCTGCTACATCAGAAAACAGCTTGGAGTCGTATCCGAGGTTAAAACAACATACACAACTTTAACAAGACAAAAAAAGTGTTAGAATGCCCCTTTATATAACTATACTAATAATTTCCGGTGATGAATGAACTATTGTTCTATGAATGGCTTGAGAATAAAGGAATAACAAAGACAGAAAATAAGAAAAACATTATATTTCCAAGACTTTCACAAAGAGCGAGCGCACAAAGCTGTGTATTACACCCTGATCCTGCACCACTTGTGTTTTCTAGAACAAAAGTATATTTTTACAATTGACTTTAGAGGCATTTTGTCTCCACATTTATCTGGCTTTGTTAAAGCCTATAGATATATTTTTCTTGTGTGTCGATCTCACTTCTCACTGCGTTCTTATTATGCGACACATTTTGTTACTGTCTTCTGATTCTGTTACTATTGAGATATTATTTGAATTACATCTAGCCTTAGCTATGTGGTGAAGATATATTTATATACCCCTGGTATGTTTTTTAAAATAAACATTTTAATAATAGGCCAAAAGGGGAATGTTCGACAACAAGCTTAATGACTATTTCCAATAAAAATCTGCAGAATTGTGAATTCTGCTCTGTAGTATAATACATGTTGTGACTCAGGATCAGTGCAAGATAAGAAATAGAAGGTATTTACAAAGTTATTCAAATTTGTATGTAAATTTAAATGACATTTGCACTAATGCTTTTTTTTTTTTTTTATCATTTGCTTCCTAAATGCAGAATTAATTAACTTTCCAATTACATTTAAAAAAAAAATCTCTAATTTTGCTGCTATGGAGTCCTGAACATAGCTGGCTGTGCTGCTGATTCTGACATAGACCCAATAGCACACTGCTTCTGTTGGGGCTGCTCTCTCTGCTCTGCATCTCCCCTCTCTTAGTGCTAGTTGTACATGGCAGATCAGAGTGTAGAGAGGGGAGAAAACATCCAAGTCTTCTGGAAGGGGATTACACAAAGGTTGTCAGCAAGAGAAAAAATAGAAAGGAGAGCCCACACAGCAGTCTGCAGGGAAAGGTGGGATAAATCACATGATAGACTCTGCAGGAAGAAGGAGGGGATCACACACTCCTAAGAATCAGTGTCTGTCAGCAAAGGCAAGAGTAGATCCCTCATGGGTTGTAGAAGAAGAAAGCAGTACATGGATGCAGCTGTGATACATGAGCGCTATAAAAGACAGCAGCATCCAGGACTCACAGTCCTCACATCCAGTGTTAGTCGAGTCACATGCCTACAGAAAAAGTCTGAAAAGGAATGGAGCTTGCAGCCTGAAACTTTATATACACATATATATATATATATATATATATATATATATATATATATATATATACATATTGTCAAAGGCTTCCATAGCTTTTAAATTCACTTTGTCATGGTTACAAAAAAAATAGAAATGTTTAAGCCTTAGTGGGTTTTCTGTAGTTAGTAGAGCGAACCAAGCAAATGTGATTGTCTGACATGTCATATCCAGTGGATGTCACAGTGACACTTACGGGAGTACATGAGTACATGAACTCACACTTCCACTTGTCTCCAAAAGGAAGTGACCGAATAATAACTTCCTACACTATCACACTTTGCTTAGTATGTTGTGATAGATACTTGACAGAAATCTCTACATGCCACGTAGGCCCTTTGTTTTGGAATTTGGTGGGGCCCAAGCTCCTGGATCCCAACTTTAGTTGGTGGTGATGCTTGTTGTTATCATTGCTTGTAATGTTGGTGGTCGTTCTTTTGGTATTATTGTTGTTGGTGGTTTTCGTACTAGGTTGTTGTATTACGTTGCTGTTGTCATCAATATTCTTATTGGTTCAGTTTTTTTTCTGGACACTTGATGTACATGTGGCACATTTCAACCAATCAATATACTTGTGTAAACAAATCTTTATGGGAGAAGATCAGATATTTTATGGATAAGTCAATCATATGTACTTATTTAGTACTGTATGGCTGCATTATGTATATATCTATTATATATCATAATAATCATAGTAATTGTGGAAAAGCCCACACATCATCGTACTTACTACATGCTATTATATCAACATATTATTATATAAATAGGCTTGATTACGTTTAACTTTGTGATGGAACCTCTTAATATCTACTAGTTTAACCCTGTCTGGGCATATTATTGATAGTGCCTCTGGATTTTGACAAAAGCACTATAAAGTGGTTGTCCAGTTTAGAAAGCCATTTGTATCTATTTTATTAGAGAATTCTGATTTAATAGAGGTTTGTCCCCTGTTCAGAGGGCCAGAATTCAGAGCGGCTACAAAGAGCATCTCTCACTCTGTAGGGCATGTCTTGTTGATTTGAATCGGCAGTGCATAATGTTTAATTTCTCCTGTGGTGGCGCTGCAGGGAAATTGAACACTAATTACCAGGTTTTGCTATAGATAACAGACCATTCTAACAAGTATAGATTGTCCGCAGTGGAGAACCCCTTTAAAGACAGATAATGGACTTTTTGTTTTCATTTTTCTAACTAGTGGAAAATAGAATTATAATTTAACAATCACATATAGCAACGGATAAATACTGATGGGTCTTTCCTAAACGTATCTCTAATCCTGACATATCACTAGATGTATGTAAAAAAATAAAAATGTATACCTCCAACTGATAATTTAGATAGACACCATTTGTCTCTCTTAGACCATGAATTGGTATCATGGCAAATTGTATAACTTAACACAATTCAAGAAAAGTTAATAGTGGAAACATCTGTATCAGTTTGTAAATGAAAGCTGTTTTTTCTACTTTAAATGGGGGCATGAAGTTGCAACCTTCCTCAACCTGTTTGAGACTTCAAGGAACTGTTTTTTGTGTATCCAGTCACCCAACCAGTAAATAAATATCCTATTATCTCTCCCATACTCCCTCTCCACACCATCGTATGTGTGTGTGTGTGTGTGTGTGTGTGTGTGTGTGTGTGTTACTCACGCGGTCATTCTTGTATTTCTTCTTGGTTTCTAACAGAAGACGAACACGCTTTGAGGGCTTGGAACGCATACTCTGTCTAAGGGTTTCCACCCATTTCAATTAAGGGGGCAGTCAGGTCCAACCTGTGAGAATAGAACTATAAAATAATGCAACGTAAGACTATGTCTGTATCTTGTTTATCGCAACATTTGACTTATACTACTGACATACTCTATAGGCTAAACATGTCCATAAGGTATAATGGGCCTGGCATATATCAAACGATTGTCCTCATTTTTTTTCACTATAATTTAACTGTTTTCTGTCACAGCAGTAACTATTCACATACTAATGGACTGTGCCACTTTCCACAGGGACTTGAATAATCGTCTGCCTGTTGCACCTCTTACGGCATTCCAGTTCCCCATCCCATCTTTATCTTTTTGCATTCAACACCAGCTTGGCACTTGCCTAGTAAAAGACTAGCCAATGGACTTGGTTATCTGCTTGCGATCACCATCTTTAACCCTCAATGCTGATCACCGTGCTAACAAATGGA